>NC_142791.1:13542500-14742500 GCF_988280905.1 Pimephales promelas
AGATTACATCTGACAACGTTAAACATTAATTTATTAGTTTTTAAATTTACTGCAAATCAATGCTGGATGACAGCAAAGGGACTCTAAATATAAATATGAATAATGGGATACAAGCATGCACAATTAAATATCCAAAATTGACCATTATGATAAATCCCTTATATTGGTGATCATCAATAAGGTACCAATATATTGTGCAACCCAAACCGGTAAATATACAAGAAAAATAGGTAAATATAACTGCCTAAAGAAAATATAAGAAAGGGGCGTTTACTGATTTTCATTGTTGGCCAAGCAAATATTTTGACAAGAAGCAAAAGGATAGAAGGGAATGATGTGGATGGCACTTAAGGAGTTTAGTGAAAGCAATAATAAGACATGAGTTTTTGTTCTAAAAGTTAATGAAGAACATTGAGGGTTTTAAAGATGTGTGGAATTTTGATGATGTATTATTGTAGATGAAGAGTTATTCTTCTCAAATTGTACTGAATGTTGTTTTTTCCTTTTTTGTGGAGGGGGTGTTTTGAATGTTTTTAGCTAAGATGTAAAAAAAACTGTTGAAATAAAGTAGCTTCAAAAATCTCTCTCTCTCTTTACATATATACCATAAAGTGTATACAGAGGCCAAGGTAGTCATGTCGCAAAGTCTTCCCACCACACCCACAGTAACTCGCTGCGGTATTTGTCCCGTCCTGTCTCCCAGTGTCTTGTCATGGGAGCGCCACCACTTTCTGTTGCGCAAGCCTCGTGCTGCGTTTCACACCTCTTTCTTTCCCTTGCTTGCTCTCTTTAACCGACACACTTAAGCATGTTCGGAATGCTATTGTGAAGTCTTCATGATTCATCCCCAACTGTAAATATTGACTATGGCAGCCCTTAAGGGGGGGGACGAGCCTGAGAAAGTTGTGGGATGACTGGTGCCTGGCCCACTCCACCGGGCACCACAGATTTCAGACCCAGCAGGCTGACAAAAACAGTTTCCAGACCACAGGGTGGGCCAAAACCCAATATTGAAAACCATCCTTCCAAGTAAGCATCTTTCCCATTGCCCCTTGGCACTTAGGACCTTAGGACTTGGCACTCTACCTACGGTTATTGAGCTAGCATAGATTTAACTATTATCGGCCATGTGCAATAAAGGTCTACATTGATCCCAGTGACACAACTCTCATACCAGGTAACTGTGTCACAAAGGTGCCGACAGTATCAAACTCTGGAAGGCAGTTTAGCAAACATGAAAGGCTCATTGTGCCGTGAAATAAGAGTGCAAATGAGGACCAATGAGCTTGATTTTCTGACTAAGATAATCGTGCACGCACACACACAGCATGGGGGAGATAAAGTGAAATGAAAGGGCGTGAGGGGAGAGAGGTCAAGTGCTAATGATGCTGGATAAGACATGAGAGCCTGAGAGGAGAAAGGCAACTTCAAAGCAACCCTTCTCCAAGGAAAGGACAAAAACGAAAGGCTTTGAGATGGCAGCAGGGGTGGACAAAAAGAAGTGTGAGAGAGAAACAAGAACAAGGGTGTAGACAGGAAACGGGACAACATGGTGAACAAAAGCCTGGGGGGAAAGACACCGAGGGGAGGGGAGATGAAGTGGAAACGCTGAGGTAGAGGAGTGCTTGGGGTTGGGTTTGGGGTTCATCTCGGGTGTGAAAGCGATGAGGTGAAGCCTAAAAAGGCCTGAGAGAGTTCCTGTGTCACAGACCCCATCGGCAGCCCTCGCCACCCCTCCTTCCCTCGCGTTCTGGTCGGTCCTGCTAAATTCCCCCAGGGCCAGAGGCTGTCCCTTTTCAGTCTCCTGTGACACAGTCATTATGAGTGTGGGAACTGAATTTGTCCCTCTCACAGTGCCCCTGCAAGCCTGTTGCTCCGCCCCACCTCAGTCCACCATCACCCCCACCGGCTCCAGCTCCGTTTGCCCCCTGATATCTCTGAGAGCTGGACCCCCGTAACCCCACTAGCTTCCCCGGCCCCCCTCTATGTAACAGAGCTGCTATCTCTTAGTGCAGAGCTGTCTGTCCCGGTCTCCGTCAAACACCCCACCCCCTATCCCAATCATCCTCCATCCTTGACGCTATCTCCTCGCCGATAACCATGGGAACCACTCTGTGGGAACCGGCTGGACCGGCCTGGCTCACCAAAATAGACAGCAAAGACTGAGGGGAAAAAAAAAACGGTGAGAAAGAAAATGAGAAATACCTCCCAGGGGGAGGGTTTAAACAGACGGACAGAGACAGGTACGCAACCTGACCAATCAGGATCTGGCAGGGGAAGGTAAGAGGGGCGCGGGAAAGTTTTCCTACTGAGTTTGTCTCTTTGATTTCAGGCTCTTTGGGCCACTGCTTTTACACTGTGGCTTTGAGGCCATCAGTGTCCCCTCTCTTTGTAATGGAGATCTTCAAAGTTACTCAAAGGAGAGCAGAAATCTAGAGATCAAACGTGGCAGGCTATTGAGAAGAAAGTCCTATAAGAGCCTGGGCAGGTAATGAACATATCCCAGCATGCTTTGGCTTGCCAACAAACCGGCTAATATCGCAAGTTCAGATGATATCACAGGGGGATCTCTTTTATCCATTAAAAGGTGAAGCGGATGAGGTTAACCTTGGCACCTCCTCCTTTTCCTCATGCGCAAGCTTCACGGATGCACTTGCGTAGTTCCTGTGAGAAAACCGAAGACAGGGAGGGAAAGAAAAAAGGGGCGAGTGTGCATCTTTTCTTGCCTGAATTTGGCTATTTTTCCCTTCCAATTTTATTTGACGTCGTTCAGTGGTCTAGGCTCTCCCAGCTCTTTCCCAAGCCAGAGAGGCTGACCCCCATGTCCGTATACCTCGCCTGTCCCACAGGGGGCTGCTCTTCGACCCTTCCCACCCCTAACTGCCCAGTAGTCCCAAAGCAAACAGACTTCCAACCCTCGATAACATCAGCCGGATCAGACACAGAGGAAGCACTGCCAGTCTCTGTTGACCCCCATTCCCAAGCCCGACTCAGGGCGGGGTGCAAGCAACGAGTGCAGTAAAGTAAAAAATTGATTAAATGTCTTATGTATAGCACTACGTTCAGCACTTTCACTCACTAACCACACACAGGCACACTACGGGTTGCCAGTCCATCCCTCATTAACACACACAGAAACAAATAATCATTAACAGTGGGGCTCCTGAGCTGTTATAGTTCACAAGGCTTCACTGGGGGGCCCATTTCAGAAGGCCATCTACACTGTGCAAAGTGCAAAGACCAGCCATGCAAAAATAATCCATCAAGTTCAACAACATGTCCATTGACACTACGCAAACCACTATTAGCTACAACAGATAGAACAACCCTATTAACCTTAGAAACTGCTCTTCAGTGCATCAGCAGCACTAGTTAGAAGCACATCCATCAAATTCTTGTTTCAAACATACTGCATGTAAGATTTAATGTGGGAGGCATAACACAAGGCCCATTTTGAGTAAACCATTGTTCCTTAGACAAACGACAAATGTATTGGGGAAAGTGAACTTGGCCAAACTGCTAATAAGGTGATTTTTAGTGGATGTATGACATCAGTTCTCACCAAGGGTAAACACAAATGCTTAACAACTAAAATGTTATTTTTGAGGTTTTGCTTGAAAATGTTTCTTTTTCTTCAAAATAAACAGCAATTACCTTAAATGTAAATGTTTTCGGTGAAAAATTATGTTGTTCAAACTGCTCTATTGGATAAAATATGGATCAGGGCTAGTAAATAAGCAATTTTCTTGCTTAAAAAGTACGCTTTGTGGTTTCTTTGTTTAAAATAAATGTCTTTTGGTTTTATATTTTGCCATCTAATTCAATGCCAATCGAACATTTAGGGACATTCAACATTAAGCGTGACATACTTTTTAGGCCACTTCGAGGTCCTCGTTTAATTTCAAGTGACCACGGCATAATTTAGATGACCAACTAAGTCTCAATTAGCTGCTCAGCCAGAGCAAAGCAAGTTAGCATTTACATTGGCAACGGCAGGCCATTCTGCAGAGCTACAGGGAAGCCTGCACGTAGCCCTGCACTTTAGAGGCATGCTGTGTAGGTTCATGAAAGACGAATGGAGATAAAAATGGACTTGAACGATAGATTAACTAAAACATAAAACAGGCGGAGAAAACATGGAAATTTGTAGATAAATTCTGGGGATGGAAAAGCTGGCAGATATACACACATGGTGACACAGTCGGTCTCCCTTTCACAGTAAATCATGGACACACACATGATGCCTTCCTCCTACACGCACACACTCCATTCATAAGAATGACTGCATTGAGCAACCCTCCTTGAGTACAGCTCATAAAAATTCCAATCAAAGCACACTTTCACACATTTTTTTCAAACAGGAAAAATAAGAGTGGAGACGGAAAGAGTGAAAAAGACAATAAATTCTCTTTTTTGGTAATCCTAGGTAGGTATTCTTTAAAATTCTTTACAGTACATGAAAGAGGTAATCATTCAATACTAAAATCCGATAGTATTACCATCTAATAGCATAACAGTACCTAATACCTTAAAAGCAGCTGGATCTTATGCCAGCATACATACTAACTGTCCTGTATTGACTTGAGGACTACAAAAAAATTTAGCAACTACAAAAAAGTTCTTAAAAAAACTCAATTCGCAATTGAAACAAAGTGTCTGATATTAGCATGGTATTTCTACGATAACAGTGCAGCGCTCTAAAGCCCAAAATAATCTTTGGTGTTTGCGTATATGCTAGGGTACGCATACAGCTACAAGGGCTCGGTATCGATTCAGATGTTCAGCACTAAATGAATGACAGGCTCACCGCTGTAACATCGCGAAATGGTTAAGATAAATAATAGGATGAAATCTTGTAATAAGATTAAAGACAATCAGATATTATGCTCAATGTTTGCGGAAATAAACACAGACAAAAAAGATCGATTCGTGGCTTTTGAGAGTCGATATTGAATCGACCACATTTAAAAACGATAAATCAAAAAAAATCTTTTTTTTACCCAGCCCTAACAGTGACCATGAAATAAATCATTAGCATAGTACACGAATACTGTGTGCGCATACTTCCAGATATGCAACAAACAATACATAACAAGCAACAAACTACTGGAGATGCAACAACATTAGTGTGTTGTCGAGCACTTGTGTGATGGGGTTAAGAAAAACACGCAACTATAGTTTAAGCGAGTACAAAGACATTTTAATTGTCATAAACAATAGCTACCATTTCAGTCTTTGAGAAGCTCAGTAGAAGGGATATTGCACACAAGATGTGTGGACTACTTTAATTTGCTTCTAGTTGAATGTCTCCATTTGCATTCCAGGGAAACGGCATACAGGTTTGAAAGTAAATATTGATTGTGATTCAAGGCAAAATAATACAACTGCTTTAGAGACAGTAACTTACAGGAGGAAGGTAAAGCATGGTCTCACTTTAATCTCCAGGTCTGTATTTATTACAACAGCACTGTTTCATACTGCTATTGACTACGCTGATGTGAGCTGTATATTAAATGATGTTTAAAGAATGACAAACTTCAGAAAAAGTGTCGGAGCATCAAATGACCATGACAGAAGCCTAAAACCTGAAAAGAAGGCAAAATTTGGAGAATTCCTGAAGGTCAATTATACAAAAGCACGCACACACACACACACATTGACTGTGTTTGTGTCTGAGCTTCTCTTCCGACACACATATTTGCGTGCTGTATGGAAGTGATGTATGGTTCTGTCTCTCGGTGAGGTGAAAGAGTGCGGCCCCTCCTCTCTGAACAACATTAGCAGGCCTGTCTGCCCCGGGCCAGTTCTCATGACATCATCGCTGCACAGGAATGCTCTCAAGCAGAAAGCAGCGAGAGGAAGAGCTCATTTCATCTCTCGCTCTCGCTTTCCCTCTCTCATTCCATTCCTATCTCTTTCTGAAAAGATCAGTCAATCATTTACCCTCCCTTTCCCTTACTTGGGAAGAATTCTCCCTCTTCTTATGTTCACTGTATCTTTCTCCTTTGTGTTTTTTTCTCATAGACATTCATCAGCTCTCATTTTGCTAAAGCAAGCATCGCTTTTATTATTGTTCATACTTACAGAGTTATGCATAACTCGTCCCATGGCATTCGCTGGTGCAAATGATCATGTAGCTTGATGGGGAGAGGTATGCTATTACTTTTCTAATAGATCAAACTTTAAAGAGTTTGGTCTATTAGAAAGATTTTTCGCATGACGAATGATAAAAACGGGCTTTCTGGTTGTGGAGGGAACATTTGGCGTGACTGAACACGCACTCAAGCGAATGCAGAGTTCATTAACTGGAAAGCTATGAGTTTTTGTGGTTTTACTGGTGTGTTAAAATGAACTTTTGGGTTATTTTCAATTTAAGTCTAGGGACAGTGTGTATGGCCAAATCAGAGGCTTAAAAAGCTCATACGTTAAAGGGATAGTTCACACACTCTGTCATCATTTACTCAACCTCAAGTTGTTCCAAACCTGAATGAGTTTCTTTATTGTGCTGAACACAAAGCAAGATATTTTGAAGAATGTTTGTAACCAGACAGTTGACGGTAGTCATTGACTTCCGGAGGAAAAAAATTTAATGGAATTAATAGCTATGTTTCCACCCAAAGTTGCAAATTTAACTTATGCGCAAATTTTGAACATGGATGGAAACAGCAAATGGCAACTGTCTGGTAACCAATATTCTTCAAAATATCATTTGTGTTCAGCAGAAAAAGAAACTCGTGCAGGTTTGTAACAACTTGGTTCCAGGGTGGGTAAATTCATTTTTGGGTGAACTATCTCTTTAAGCTTGTATTTTTGTTAAAGTACTAACATGAACTCTTCAGTGGAAACATGTTATTTCATTTGTTGAGTTGTGAAGTTGTGTTAAAGATGGTTAGAATATGATCTTCATGATCTTTGACACATTTTTTTGTATTTGTACAGATTTTAAGGATCTGAAGATGCGTTTTAAACATTTTTAAAACTTGACATGTTGCCTTAAAGTCACGATATGAAGGAAATGGCGACAGATCACTTCTGACATATTGTGAAGTGAAACAGATTATCGTAAAACTTGGTTCATTCATCGGTTGTTGATTGGATGAAGGCAGATCTGAATGTGAGCCTGCAGTTATTCTATGAAAGGAACGGGTTTATGGGGGCTAAGGGTGTTCACCCTTGTAGTTCGGTTTGTTTGGTCCAGACCAAAAAAAAAGCATTTAGTTCTGGTCCGCTTAGTGTTCACATTGGCATCTTAACAGCGGACACCGAAGATACTGAACCTAAAGGAATAGAGATATGTTCACAACCCGATTGGTTGGCTTTTATTAGGTATATTTCGTGTCGGAACTTACCGAACATCCAAAACAATGCTGTGTTCAGGGCTAAATGTTCTCGCTGTAAGAACGTAGCTAGATATAATGGTATTTTGAGCAGCTGAGAACTCGAAGTGTTTATAAAATGTGTAAAGGAGTCAAAACAGCGCCAGGAATCCCTCCGTCACACAAATACCTGAACTGAAATGTGATGGGCAACATCAGGACTATGATTAGCAAAAACAGGTATTCTTGAGATTTCTGTCTTTTTTTGGGGTCTCATCTTGTGACATCATGTCCTGTCTTTGGTGTGTTCATATTACATTCTAATAGTACCAGAGTTTGTTTGGAAGAGGAGTGAGATCTTTTCAGCATCTCGGTCCTCTTGTTTGGTGCACCAGGGTTCAAATGGCAGCATTCACACTTACTCAAATCACAGACTGATCTCATGAAATGGCGTATGTATGACACTCCAATTCGTTTTTGGAGCGCTATCAACACGTATAATTGCTTTCCAGCATGTTTATGAACGCCGTTGACTTAACGTTACATTACTGTATATATAAATATATGACCTACCCCAACCCCGTCCCTAAACCTACTCGTCACTGGGGTTAATAGCATTTATGAGTCTTCCCCTACCATCCTAGGGAGAGAAAAAAAAAAAAAAAAAAAAAAAAAAACTCCCCAGATGTAGATCTACATTTTGCTTCATTTCGCTCTGACATTTAACGGCATGTACACACGGACATTTAACGGCTTAGACATACACGCGGACATTTAACGGCTTAGACATACATGCGGATAGTTCAAAATGCGTAACACGACACTTGATTCGAAAGTGGTGTGTATGTTTATGCAAAAGTCATGATGTCAAGAGAACAATCTCACCAAATATGCCAAGTGTAAACACACCCCAAATGATTGGAGAAGTCCTTCATACGTCACAAGAGATAAGTCTGATGCTTCAACAAAGGATCGAGTAATGACATTTTGATAAAAAAAAATGTCATGAAAAATTAAACTTGGAGAAATCGTTCACAACAAGATCAATTACATGCCTTTCGATTTAAAGAACCCAATGCTAACTGTCTAAATGCATACAGCTCTAGTGGCTCAGCTCAAGTTAAAATTTTCATCCGTGCTAAGGGACAACATACTACATATGTTGTCCGTAAACATTCAATTGAAAATAACACAGCAGATTTCTTTAATATCCTGTAACATGAACAGACGCAGCTGTGTGTGTGCTCGCAGCGCAAGATCCGTGGAAAATACGGAAATTACGCACTATTTAAAGGTATATTTAGGAAAAGTCCAAGTAAGGGTCCCTCACTGTCTTTCTCTCTGCAGTAGCAGGAAGCAGCTTGGCTCTGACACAATGGCTCACATCAAACAGCAAGGATCCGCATTGCGTTACCAACGCACACATACACACCAATGCCAGTCGGGCCAATCAAAACACAGCGTGCAGAAAGCACAAACAGATCTAGGCAAACAGGACATTCCAGCTGCCGGGTGCTACAGATTCCTCACCGCAGCGAATCGCAGACCCAGAGAGTGAGAGCCACCGGGGGTGCCAACAGGAAATACGCTCCTATTATACATCTCGAATACAAGCACACACACACACAGAAACACACAGGACTCGGAGTACCATTCCCTGACCCTGTCCGCACAGATTGACCCTTTGCACCGGACACACAGACAGAAGTGCAAGTTTGCAACTCTTTCCGGCAAAATGACACATCAGGGGTGTGAAAGTGAGAAAGGTTAGCCACACCACAATGTTCTGCAAGTGTTTACTGGTGGGAAAAGGTGTAAGACAATCTTGACAAGCATCATTGAGCTCATTTCCACTGACTAACAAAAAACATCACATGCACCTCTCCCGACCTATACTAGACTCAACACCAGACAGAACGCCCTCAGTCCGCCGTCAGTAAGCTTAATGACCGTAAATGAACAAAACTGGTACGTTTTCTGAAATAGCCAGATCCAATCACACTGTGTGGCTTTATGCAACTTCCAGAAGTAACACTACATGGGTTGCACTTTAGAGAAAGAACTAGTTTTTACTTTCTCTTTTTTTTACCTTTTTGATCATGATTATAATAATTTTATGTATAAAACACCCATTTATTTTGTTTGAGAAAATAAGTATGATATTGTAAAGATAACAAGGTAAACTAATATTAAAATTAATTAATATTAAATTAATTATTGTTACATTAAACACATTCATCTTTTGCTTTTTTTCTCTGAAATTTTGCGGCCCTGGCTTTTTGGGTCCCCATATATTAGATGTTCATGCCATTATATGAAATTGACAACAGATTATTGTGGTATAATCGATTTCAGATAAACCCGGGGAGGGGTTTAAACTGCATGTAAAACAAAACAAACGCCTACTGGAACACACCCTTATGCCAAAAGTCGAAAATATATTTTCATACGAGTAGCCAGGATCTTGCTCTTTATGAGGGAAGAAAAACAAAGAAAATCAAACAAGATTCCTGTGCCTTTCAAAAGATGTGCTTTATGTGACCTTTTGACCCTTCCCCGTCTTTCAGTCTCACCGACAAGCACAGATTCAATTATTGTCACATTAACTTTCTCACTCACAGTTTCCCACACACAGACACACACACACACCCTGTGGTCCGTACTCTGCTCCGGCGCAGACAGCTTGTCAGTCAGTGTGTCAGATTGGCCCCAGAAACAGGAGTCATTCGCTCATACACACACACACACACACACACAGTGTGGATCGCAGTGGGAAATATTTGGGATGGTTTCCCTCGGAATGTCTTGGCATGTTTGAGGAATGTCTCCCTGCTCTCGTCTCCTCTTTCTTCCTCCTTTTCCCTTTCCTTCTTGCCCTACAGGCAGGGGTTGGGGTAGAGTGGGAAGACAACAGCAAGAAAACATGTCTGTTTTTGAACTCGCTGACCTAGATTGGGTTTTTCCTTCCATTAATATGAAAATGAAACATTAATTGCCACTCATTTTACTTCTGTAATGTTCCATATTTATGAGTAAAGATAATCAGCAAGAAAAAAAAAGAAAAAGGAGGGGTTAAATTTACTGGACGGTGAAAACGAAGCGTCTCTGTATGATAGTCAGTTGGAGGACTGTCATTTCTCAGAGGTGGAGAAAGTTTTTATGATTTTAAATTACAAAGACTAACTTTCTTCACAAACATTTTTTCCCCTTTAGAATAATACACATCCAAAGTCCAAAAACACTCACTGGTGCCAAAAATTAGTAAATAGCTTTGGGGAAGTAAAGTATGGTTTTAGTTTTATTTTACTAAAATAAAAACCCTGCTTCAATGTCACATGATCCTTCATAAATCATTCCAATATGCTGTTTTGGTGCTCAAGAAACTTTTGTAATTATATTTAAGTGTCTTAGGAGTCCACTGTACATGTTTATGACATCAGAGATCCAGCTTGCCCTCCCAACTAATGCCAATATTCCTAAATTAAAATATCTGCCAACACATTTGATTGATATCTGCCCAATATATACAGTTTTTGACTTGTGCGGTCTCCACTCTCACCAGTGAAACTGCTGCTATTTCCATACAGTGAAAGTGGATGGGAACCAGGTCAAGCTCTAAAAAGGGACAAAAACCAGGTCAAGCTCTAAACATACTAACTAACTAAAAGCATGATAAAGCTGTCTATTTGACCCCTGCTCCTGAAACAAAACAATAGCAGTGCTGGATTTTCAATGATTTGTTCAATCTTTTTTCATAATCATAAAAAATCATTATTAACTCAAAATTTTGCACCACAGTCCTATTCACTCTCATCATATGGAAAAGAGCAGCATTGTAGTTGAGACCAGCTCACTCGAGTTCGAGTCGAGACCGAGACCATCGAGGGTCGAGTCCAAGTCGAGACCGAGACCGAGACCAGAGGGTCGAGTCCGAGTCGAGACCGAGACCATAGAAGGTCGAGTCTGAGACGAGACCGAGACCAAAGAGAGTTGAGTCCGAGTTTAGACCGAGACCAAAGACAATTGAGTCCGAGTCGAGACAGAGACCATAGAGGGTTGAGTCCGAGTCGAGACCGAGACCAAAGGGGGTCGAGTCCGAGTCGAGACTGAGATAATAGAGGGTTGAGTCCGATTCGAGACCAAGACCAAAGAGAGTCGAGTCCGAACCGAGACCATAGAAGGTCGAGTCTGAGTCGAGACCGAGACCAAAGAAAGTTGAGTCCAAGTCAAGACAGAGACCATAGAGGGTCGAGACCGAGACCAAAGACAGTCAAGTCCGAGTCGAGACCAAAGAGGGTCGAGTCCGAGTCGAGACCAAGACCAAAGACAGTCGAGTCCGTGTCGAGACCGAGACCAAAGACAGTTGAGTCCGAGTCGAGACAGAGACCATAGAGGGTCAAGTCCGAGTCGAGACCGAAACCAAAGACGGTCGAGTCCGAGTCGAGACTGAGACCATAGAGGGTCGAGACCGAGACCAAAGGCAGTCGAGTCCGAGTCGAGACCGAGACCAAAGAGGGTCGAGTCCGAGTCGAGACCAAGACCAAAGACAGTCGAGTCCGTGTCGAGACCGAGACCAAAGACAGTCAAGTCTGAGTCGAGACTGAGACCAAAGACAGTCGAGTCCGAGTCGAGACCAAAGAGGGTCGAGTCCAAGTCGAGACCAAGACCAAAGACAGTCGAGTCCATGTCGAGACCGAGACCAAAGACAGTTGAGTCCGAGTCGAGACAGACCATAGAGGGTCGAGTCCGAGTCGAGACCGAAACCAAAGACGGTCGAGTCCGAGTCGAGACTGAGACCATAGAGGGTCGAGACCGAGACCAAAGACAGTCGAGTCCGAGTCGAGACCGAGACCAAAGAGGGTCGAGTCCGAGACCAAAGACAGTCGAGTCCGTGTCGAGACCGAGACCAAAGACAGTCGAGTCCGTGTCGAGACCGAGACCAAAGACAGTCAAGTCCGAGTCGAGACTGAGACCAAAGACAGTCGAGTCCGAGTCGAGACCAAAGAGGGTCGAGTCCAAGTCGAGACCAAGACCAAAGACAGTCGAGTCCATGTCGAGACCGAGACCAAAGACAGTTGAGTCCGAGTCGAGACAGACCATAGAGGGTCGAGTCCGAGTCGAGACCGAAACCAAAGACGGTCGAGTCCGAGTCGAGACTGAGACCATAGAGGGTCGAGACCGAGACCAAAGACAGTCGAGTCCGAGTCGAGACCGAGACCAAAGAGGGTCGAGTCCGAGACCAAAGACAGTCGAGTCCGTGTCGAGACCGAGACCAAAGACAGTCGAGTCCGTGTCGAGACCGAGACCAAAGACAGTCGAGCCCGAGTCGAGACCGAGACCAAAGACAGTCGAGTCCGAGTCGAGATCAGAGAGGTTGGATAACCTAAGGTTGGGTCTCAAACCAGACTTAAAGATATCTTCAGGAATATATAAAATATTTGGTGGTAACAATAAAATTGGCACCATACTCAAACAGTAAACCAAATATGCCATGGAATCATGTACACTGTAATGGTAAAAAGGCGACATAGTGGTGTAAAGGTAATTTTATTATAATTATGACTTACAATTATTACAATCAGTAAGTGTTCTTTCACATAACATTGCTGCACACAAATTCTGTGGCTCTTATATGCAAACTGAATTATGGATAAGGCAGACATTTTCGATACATAGTTGAGCTAGAGGCTCCACATCACATCTGACCTGGGTGCTGCTGCATTTGCGTGCCGCGAACGTTATAGTGTCAAGTCATGCGCAGTTGCACACAAGAAAGTCAGCAATCATTGGACGTTTCAATCAAACAACACTTTAAAGAAATATTAACATACAGTAATAATCATGACATATTTTGAATGGGACTCGAGTGGACTCGGGTATAAGTCCGAGTCCTAATACGTTCGAGTACGAGTCAATTTCGAATCAAAATGCACACATTAAAATATAGTCACGAGACCGAGTCAGAGTCTCGAGTACACAACACTGGAAAAGAGTAGCTTTGAAATTTGTTGGTGATCCCCGTTTCCCCCGAAATTGCTTCTTATGGTTTAGACCGCAATGGTTACCAATTACAATGGTGTGAAATGTGCCAAGAGAAAAGAGGAACTGAAATATGATCAATCAGCCAAGAGTGTGTTGCACACTTGCTCTGCTGCAGTAGAACCTTAAAGTTGTCCTGTCTTTTCACATGCTTCCCCTTTTCTCAGCCTTTGTTAGATCAAAGAGGCAGAAATCCTTCTTTCAAACACCCTCTCTCTCTTTCTCTTCCTCTCTCTCCTTCTATCTTCTCACGTCGTTTCGGTTCCTGTTCACACCCCACAGCCGGGGCCCCCCAAACCTCCCCTCCACGGTGCCGTGGGAACTCCTGTGTGAATGCCATGGCAGCGTCTACGATACGAAGAACCTGCCAGTCTCGCATCTAAAAAAAGGGTCGGGAGTCATCTGATGCTGCTGCACGAAGATCAACGAGTAAACGTAGAAAGATCGATTCCGTGGTTTGGATGCCACATCTTTGGAGAGTTCCCCAGAGAAATAGCAGAGATCAAGTATGGGCCCTGCCAGTCTAAATCAATGTGACAGTCATGGAATGGTATGAGAGGGAATGATACGAGAAACATGGTAATGTGTGAGGAATTGTACTGTATTACTGGATAGCAGACAGAGGAGTGGTGCGAGATATGAAGAATATGGTGTTGGTTTCAAGGAATCATTTCCATGTGACCAAAATAAGTGGTTCTTGCTGAAGCAAGCATCACTATTACTGTTGCTCATACTTAGCCTTCTTTGTTCAAATAGTCGAGTAGACATGCTTTTACGTCGGATTTTTTTCCTGGCAGATGATGGAAATGGGAGGGGGAAAATAACAGATTTATAATAAAAGTAGGGACCAGAATATTATAAAGTCTTGGGGGTGGGCTCTATTTACTATTGCCAGTGAGCAACTACCCATACTACCATGACATTAGTGGCCTTTTCATAGTTCCTAGTACTAAATGGCGGAAATACCCACTTTTTGGCATCTTTACATTGCAGGAACTGGGAACGATTTTAGTTCTAGAAATGCCTTTTGGGGGGGGTGCTAAATTAGCTCCTACTTCAGAGTAGGGTCTAACCCAGCACAATAGGAACTACTAGTGACGCTAATTATACGCTAATTTGCCGAAAGCTAAATGGCGTCCGCCATTAAAAAAAAAAAGTGTTCACACACAGATTGTAGCCTTTTTATTTACTCCACAAACCAACTCTACAAACATCGACCAGTGATAGATGGACCTCTCAACATTTACGCTAATGAGAAAATCCAACACGACTTTGAGAGGACCAAGCGAAACATGATTATGCATTCCTGCTCAGCTAGTGACACCATTGGGTATATATATATATATATATATATATATATATATATATACATACACTAAAATCAAGTTCCTAGAACTACCCAGTGCAAAAGGGGCTCATATTAGTGGTGGCTCCTGAGTCGAGCTACAATGAGATATCGTAACAAAAGGCTTTCCTTGAGTACACTAGCCTTCACGAAAGGAGACCTTTACTATATAAAAGAGAAATACCCTTCTGGTCTGTTTTTTCTCTTGTTTTTGGATGGATGGATGGATGGATGAGTTGAGTTTCAAAGCCGAGTTTTCCGCATCATTACTCCAGTCTTCAGTGGCACATGATCCTTATTCTACTAAGATGGTTTGATGCTCAAGAAATATTTCTTATTATTGATGCTGAAAGCTTTTGCTGCTTAACATTTTTGTAGAAACTTACAGTAATTTACAGTAATTTTGGTGAATATGCTACTGACAAAAAAACAAACAAAAAAAAAACATCTAGTCGGATCTCTAATCCATTTAGTGTGGTGACACACTTTTGAACTCAGCTTAGCCCTGATCCTAACTTACACCTGGTGTGGACAGAGAGGAATGCACAGGAAGAGGCTGATAAACTGATAAAGCAGTAAGAGAGAAGACAGAGAGAGAGAGAGAGAGAGAGAGAGAGAGAGACTGAGAGAAAGAGAAAGGATTATGGCAGGGTAGAGGTTAATGATTGGCAATGAGTATCAATGGGCCACACAGGGGGCTTTAGGAATGTCTCTCAGAGCCAGGGGCAAGTCACCCAGCCACTGTTAATCAAAGGACTTTACCATCAGATAACAAAAGGGTCAACTTAGCATGGGTGGGCTTCCACATACCAGCCCTGGGGTGCAACTCCAAAACCGCATTCTTTATACCCCCCCTCGCTCAGAGTCAGCAAGTCATACAGTGTTTATTCCAATGTTTCCATCTCATTCAGAACTTTAAAATGCCACAGTTTGGTTTTCTAGCACAATTTGCTGGTACAATTTGTTCAGCCAACATTCCGAGGTGGATGAAACCTCAGGCAACAAATGGTGGAATGCGACTGTTCCGGATGGGAGCAGCCGGCCACCCGATCAGGAAAGATTGGTGGCCACAAAACTGACACATTTGGGGAAACCACCACCCACGTGGAGCTTAGACGACCCACGTCTGGAATTCAACCACGTTCTCCTGTCCACACTGGCTATAGGTGTGAACTTGGTGTGGTAGAAACTCTTTTGACTGTTATAAGGCGTGTGGGAAATGATACATGCAGAATTGCGCAGTCACTGAGTTTTTAGTACAGTATGTCGCATCAACAGCTTAATGGCTGTGACATAAACAATAATAGGCTGTACTAAGTATTATTAAAATAATAAAGAATAGTTCACTGAGAATTAAAATTGTCATCATTTGCTCATCCCCATGTTTGTCTAAACCCATGTGACTATGGGTGCTCTTTTTTTTACACTAAAAGTGCACATGGACAAACAACGTCAAGCTCAAACAATGAATAAATGGCCGATAAAAGCATCATAAAATGAGTTAATTGGTCATAGAATAAGTTCATAATTGTTTTATAAAAAGTCGGATCAGCTTTACATGAGGATCAGTAGCTATTTATTGAATTAAGCATTCAACTCTCATTCTCACTTTAGCATATTTAAAACTTGTTGCATCACATTTATGCCACTGGAGTTTTGATGCTCCAAGTTTGAACTCTCGAATCCTTAAATTACAAGTGATAAACAACTGTAGACCTGCGGAGGAGCCGGAGGTGCAGCTCTAATGGAGATCAGGTATTACAGCAGGAATGAGTCAGGCACATATCTGCCTCCATCTCTCCATTTGACTCACACCCTAGTCTGTCTCTCCCTTTGTTTTTCTCTGTGTTATCTCTCACTACATCTTTCTGCCTGTCTTCTCTTGCCGTGTTCTCACTCTATTCTCATCATCTCCCAGTTTCCATTTATTCATCCATTGATCATCTTATCAGTATTAGCCAATATTATGTTTTGATAATATAAACACATTTTACTACTGCTCATATTTAACCACAAATTAAATTTAGACACATAACCAGTCTTTTTTGGCTACGGGCTTGATCTATACCTGGAATGATGTGTTGTTTTTTTTTAATAAAAGGAGTTTTATTGTGATGTTTCAAAGCAATCTCACATACAATTTAAGCCGGTCATAGAAACTCTTTGACTTTAACAAGTAAGCAAATATGAGGACCCACCAAGAAAACCCTAGCAACAATAGCACTAGTTAGATCTGGCTACACTCTTCTGTAATTTTGCATTATTTGGCCTTGTTTGGACATATAGTGGTTAAACAGCAAAAGTCCAATGATCGAGCCCTGTGGTACACCACATGCCATGTGTTTTTTTGTGTAGAGAGGCGAGTAGTAATGTTTCAAAGTGATCTCACATATGAATTTAGCCTATCATGGAAACTCTTTTGAGTTGATCCAGTAAGTAATTAGCCAGCAACCACCAAGAGTACAACCATATTAGTGCATCTCTAATGATAACTATGTACCTAACTCTTTCCTTCAGTTTGTCCTCTGTATCCCTCCGGTAATTGCTTATTTCCTTATCCATACCCATTGTCTGATTTCCGATCATCAGTTATGTGAGAGGAAATGCCTGAAGAAAGTTCCTCCTGCACTGTTTCTACATAAAACACAGTGACATCTCAAGCCAATGATTAACAGGAGAAGTGTCACCAGAGAAGCCCTCTATCTCTTTAGCTTCCTTCTGGTATGACAACTTGTGTCTGCAGATAAGACAAAACATTTCATTGAAAAATTTCATTGAGGATATTTAGGTATTTCAAGGAAATTCCAAAACGACTGATTACAGTCAAATAGAATTAATAACGCAATGTTAGTTGGTCATTTCCTCTAAGATCTTTAAAAACAAACCTTGTTCCTCCATTTTGTCAACTTTTCTAAAGGCTCCTGATGTTTGTTTGCACTGTCAGCGCACTGTTTTGTGGTATATGGCACGATCAAAATTTGACAAAGTATGATTGCGATCTATCAATCTCCTTTTATCTTCCCTTTTAATAATGTTGATAAAAGAATGTAAGCGTTCCTTTTCAAGAGGAAGAGGTTTCTTGTCCTAGTGATAACAAATGTAAGAGGCACACACACGCATACGAGCTCGTTTATAGACATGCACAACTGACCTGGCATCGACTGAAGATGTCTGAAGGGGTTAGGCGGACGTGGAAATGTCTGAGAACGTGCACAGCCTGGTCACGTGCCTTTTCTGAGCAGTCCAAAATCAGGCAGCGGCCCTCTCCGACTTGTGACCGTAGCTATTCACACAGATGCACAAATTAAATTCAAGGGAACTGGAGTTTTGTTAAGCTAAAACCTAGCAAGCTTCCGATGAGGCCAGTATTTTAAGGAATCATAGGCACACTACCTATGTAGCAAGAAAGCCCACAGAGCTTGCATGTTTCTTAATACATCAAACACACACTTACTGTTTGGTAGGGTTGACCTGCAGTGAGGATGACACGACCTTCAGCACGGGCCAGCTGGAGGAGAGAATATAGCATAACATGAGAGCAAATACATTACTTTAAAAAATAAAGAAAATAAAGAAAATAATAATAATAATAATTATATATATATATATATATATATATATATATATATATTAACAAATAAATTATTACTTTTTTCAAGATAATAGTAGGGTGATTTAGTTATGTTTTTAACATGACTACTAAAACTGAGATTAATATAATAGAGGATACTAAGTCTTTAAACCTCACGAGGAATTTGCCTTAACATGTTCTTTATGGCCAAATGTGACACAACCTCTGATTTGTCTATTATTAAATAGTAGCAGAATCTATGAGGTTGTAGTCACCCATAGATGATAACCATAGATAAATCTGGATGCTTAACTATGATAGACATTTCTGTTACTTTACATTATTCGGCCTTCTGTGGGCATATATAATTTAGGTTAAACAGGAAAGTTCCAAGGATCGAGCCCTGAGGGACGCCACATGCCATGGAGGTCTATTAAGATTTTTAGTAACTTGTTCTTTCTAAATAAGACCTGAAACAGCTGAGGACCATTACATGATGTCCTACCAGTTTTAAAATTAAATGTAACTAATACAATTACGTCAAATATCAACAAAACGTGACTAATTGTTTCACCTCAGCTGCTACTTTATGGTCATCTGTGTTTTCCAGCATCTTGACGTCCACGCCCAGACATCGCAAAAAACGTCCCAGACCCTGTAGCATGTTATCACAGACCACTCGTAGCTCTGGCGGCGTGATGGTGGGCCCTTGGTACTCCGGATACTTAAAACAGTCATTCTCCACAGACTGGGGCTCGTTCGCCTTTTGCCGAGCCTAAAGATTGGAACACACTCCAACATCATTGGTGAAGATGACATTATTTGACATTTCTAAAGTGTTCTACTGTAAAGATAGTGAGCCACTAAATTGCATCACAGATGAAAAGGGTGGGCAGGACATATAAGATGGCTTGGGTCTTTAAAGAAAATAGTACATTATATATAAAATAGGCAAAAATTGTCTTAAAATGACAGATTTTTAACAATAATTAACAATGTGAGTAATGATAGACAAACCCCTTCAAAAAAGGACTACTGTATGCCACATTTTTAGTTGTTCTCCATTTCTGCATCATAAAAACCCCACAAGTTACAACAGAGTAATTTTCTGTACTACTGGCTCATGACATGGCAGACCAGTGAACTGACCTCTCTTCTTTTAGATTGCTTGTTCTTCCCTTTGGGTTTCTTCTCCTCCCGGCTCTTGGCCAGTTGGGCTGAGGGAATGGAGCAGAGGTCCTCTGGCAAACCATATGCCTTCGGGTCCCCGGAGAGGACAAGGTAGACGTTCAGCAGGCAGTATGCATCAGCGGCTGAAAATAGACACAGAAAGAGAGTAAGAGACGGTTCAAAAACATTATGCTACCACACATGGATTTTGTGTTACCAGCATAGCGGAGTTGGCTGGTCCGGAGTGGCCGGCGTTCCCAGTTGGACAGTTGCTCGGTTTTGTTCAGTGGTTTTCCCAACACCTGCTGTACTAGCAGACTCAGGCCCTTCTCTGCCGGTCCCTCACAAACTTCCACCGACCGACACCCTTTGTTCCCTAAACGGCACCGCTGAAGCTGTCGGGACAGGGGTCATTTGTAAAAAGAATAACAACAGACTCCAAAATAGCAACATGTGAACTTGAATATATGTGCATTTGTTACATTTTTCAGCTAATCAATCCAATCAGAAATAGGTAAGCTGCGGGTCGATTTTAGCAGTACCTCCTGATGGACGTGGAGAAGGTCCAGAACTCCTTCCATCTTCATTGGCTCTTCCCTGAGCTCAGGCCACGTGCTGACCAGACTCCGCAAGTCTCCAGACATCCCATAACCTAGTGAACACACACACAGCAAGAAATGCTATTCAAAGCTCAGGGCAGAATTTCCATATCTTTCCTGATAGGCCACCCACAGTTTATGAACTACGAACAATAGGAAGAATTTACTTATTAAGAATTTTAGTCTTCTACCTAGTTTGATGATGCTCTTGTCTGACAGCAGAGCCCTGATGAAGTCCACTGTGATGCTGTGGTGGCTGATGGCATGGGCACAAATGTCCAGCAGAAACACCTGTTCCTGTAGGGCCAGCTGGATCAGAGCCACGCACTGAGGCGACACCGTGCCAAAACCAGCTCTCCACTCCATGTCAATTCCCACCACACAGCCAGGCTGAAGAAGAGCAAGGAGAAGCAGTTTAAGGAGACTTGTAATGGAAAACAGAATCTTGTTCTTCCCTGTTCTTTAGAAATAATTAAAGTTGATGTTACAATATGAACCGCATCAGTACGCATAGATTAGTCAAATCATAATCAAAATTTACATAAAAGTATATATTAAGTGGCAATGTGTTACCTTTAAAACAGCTTCTCTGCACTGCTTAACTTTATCTAATGTCTCTACAAAGTGGACGTTTTCTCTGGCTAGAGGCATCTGGTAGTATTTTTCCTGATCAGACTGAAGGGGTGTCCAGGACTCCGGTGGGCCGCTCACAGCACACATTTCTCTGTGACAGGAATATACTTGTGAGGGTGATGGTTATGTGTGTGTGTGGAAGCCAAAGTATCTTCACAAATATTGTAACACATAAAAACTTGTGTTAGCAGGTTTGTGTGAAGGTTACCAAAAAAAATACTATTATTGGTACTAAAATCATTGACGGGAGGTCATCACGAGTATAGTTATTTTTTTTAGATCTCTGTGTGTGTGTAATACTTACAGCTCCTTGGGGGAAAGGCTCTGAATTTTGTCCCAGACTCCTATTGGAAGCCTGTTTCTGGGTACGCTGTAATGTGCAGCCCACTGGGCCGCAGTCTGGAGGCTACAGTGTTTAACCAACAGCTGCACCAACTGAACCTGGAGCTCTAGATTACCTTCAATCATGGCCTGAGATCACACACACACACACACACAGTTAAAATGTTTAAAGCTCAGTTAAAATGTTGAAGTTCTGAATCAAACCAGAATAAGTATTACCTGAACATGGTCTCTCCAGTTCTCTTCAGACATACCTTTCTGTCAAATACAATGAAGCAGACACATCACTGCAATACATCACATAAAGTATTCACATTTAGCTTCCGTAACGTGATAGATTTCTGAGTGCACAAAATATTCAGAGGTAAATGAAGGGCAAGACATCACCTTTTTAATTAGGATTTGATTGGTTAGAAAACATTACATATGATTACGTGACTAATACTAATTTATTAAAAAATAACAAAAAAAAAAATGCAACTCATTATTACATATAAAATGATACCTCTTTTAAGATGAGAAAATCAAAAAAAGGAATTTATATCTTAACAAAACTGCTTTACTAATTATTAATAAATTAATGTTTTTTATATTATAAAAAATTATAAGAAAAATTTATATTAAATATTAACACATTATATATATATATATATATATATATATATATATATATATATATATATATATATATATATACATACAAATACACACACACAATTTTATATGATAAATTATATAAATTATCTTTAATAAACATTTTACTTAAATTAACATTAAAATTATATTCATATTATAATACTATTCTTTTATATTTTACATTAATTTAGGCTATATAATTTAATAATATTATATAATATATTGTTGATTTTTGAAAAACCTGTATGCTAAATCAACATCATGTGTAGCAGCGCCACAAAAACCATAAAACAGGACATGATATCTATAGTCAGGGCCTCTATATTAAAAAATATATTTTCACAAGATGATTTGATTTAAGACCAGACAAGGTTAGTTCAGGTTGTCATGCTGTGCGACTCATAAAAATCATTGTGTTTTTGTTGACATTTATTTGTAATAAGAAATACTGCTTGCCTTAAAAATTATATTAATAAACACTGATGAAAATAATGATAAAGATGTACACTTTTATTCAAAGTGTTCATTTATCAAAAGGGTCAAAGAAATATTTTCTTACTTGATGATTACACCAGCGGACATATATAGAGTCACTGAACAGAAACTTTCCTTGGAAACGGTTTTTCAAAACCATATGAATCCAACATAAATACAAAAAGTAGAGTTCTAGGACCTTGACACTTGATGCCCTTATATGTTTTTGACTGATGTGATGCAGTGAAAATGACTCTCTCACCTCAACAAAGGTTTTGTACATGAGAAACCTCAGTGAGTCCAGCTTTCTCTTGTAGACAGAATTAGAGCACAGACCTGTAGAAACAAACGCATAAACATTAAATACACACGCATTGATAAAGATGATGAGAGTGTCCAACAGACTCACACACACACCTGGGTCAATACAGAACTTTTCCATGAGTCTGAAGACGTGCTTACTGAGCAGCTTGGGCTGAATCTGGTCCGTTTGATGCTTAGACAGAACCAGGAATGGGTACTGACTGAAAACACACAACACGTCACAATCACTCAGCAAACTCTGCCTAGATAGACTTTATCATCCACGCCATCATTATTATAATGAATGACTTTTTAATTAATTTCACAGAAGTAAAAATCAGGCATCAAAAGAAGGATGAATGATAAATGATAAATGAGCATTATAATATGACAGAACAAACTAAACAATTATTATTCATTTAATAATAATAGTAATAATAATGACTAATATATATTAGTAATAAATGTAAAAAATTAATTTAATATTTATTCATTTTACCATTTAGTACAAGTGAAATTGGGCATCTAAACATAAAAAGATGGAATGAATTAATAGTGATGGATAAATGAGTATTATAAAATGAAAGAAAATATTACTGTTAATATAAAAATAATTACTAATACATAGTAATAAATTAAAACATATTTATTCATTTTACATAATTTTGTACAAGTGAAATCAGGCATCTGAACTTTACAAGATGAATTAATTGTGGAAAAATTATGGATAAATGAGAATTACAAAAAAAGAGAGAATTGGCAATTATTATAAATATATAATCATCATAATCATTATTATTGTTAATAATAATAATAATAGGCATTTTTATTTGTACCCAATATTGCAGATGTAAAAATCAGCATTTTCGTAAAAATCGGCATTTAGACACTAAAACATACAGTATGAAAAAAATGAATGAATGATAAATGATTGATAAATGAGTATTATAAAATGATAGAATAGACTAATAATAAATAGACTAATACATCATTTTTCACAAGTAAAACCGGACAAGTAAACAGTGTAAAAAAAGATGGATACATTTACTGAATATTATTAAAATAGATAATATATTATATTAATAATACTACTGATAATAACAAAAAGTCATAAATATTATTATTATAAATCTTTCAATGTTGATATTTCAGGTGAATGTCATGAAGAAATGTCCAGGTTATATATGACCCCCAAATATTTTTTTGCATTAAGCCTAAATGAGGATTTTTTGTTTTGTGACAATATTTACATGGCAATCAAGTAATTTTTTCTCATAAATTCCTAATTCTGTTATGAGACATCATGCACAATAAGGTAAGTACATTGTTCCCCCTTTCAGTAATATGCAGCATGTGGGCCCCTGTGCCGACTGCTCACCTGAGGAGAGCCTGCATGCTGAAGCCAGGGTCACACCAGGAGTCCAGCAGTGCGAGCAGCCGCCGCTGCAGCTCAGGGTGATCCCGCACATACAGCTCTGCCAGAGAAAGCTTGTCCAGGAGGATGACCGGCACACACATCTGCCGGCACACACAGCAACAGTGCACACAAGATAGAGGAAACATCCAGCTATACTCATCAATCTGGCTGAACTGACCTTCTCCATGTCCAGATCCTTCTGGAGCTCCACTTTGACACTGAACACCAACGCCTGTTAGAAAATACAAGATTTCCTGTCAATACAGCGGCTTATGCTGCTCATTATATTGGTATTGTCAAATAAAAAACATCTTAGATTATTGGTAATCAAATAGGTTGATTCTATACAACATTTATAATGCTTGTTTAAATACTGTATATATTCATTTTAAAAAGTATTGAACAGTTTTCTATTGACATTATCTTTTGGTGGAGAAAGTCAAAATTGTAGACTTTTTAAAATTATTTTTTATTGTTTATTTAATCGACCCGAAATAAAATTACTATTAAATGACTGTAAAAAATGAACAAAATATAATTTCATTTTTTGATCCCCCCCATTTAATGACAGCAAATAAGATCATTTTTAGTTTCCACAATTATTTAAAATTCACACGAAATATGAAATATAAATATGAATGCGACCCAAGAAGCTCAAATTCTGATCATACAATGCTGATCGCTTCAAAACGTCACAATTTTGACCAAAACAAATTTGAAATTTTGAAATCATCCAGGCCACATTGCACTCCCAAAATCATAATTATATTTTGCCCATAATTAAATACACCACAAAACTATGTTTTTCCAAAACCGTTTCGACCCCTAGAAACCCTTTGTTTTTCTTTCGTCCCTGTCCCATATGCTGGTGTTGTGAAGGAGTCCCCCTCACACCTCTTTGAAGCAGCGGAGGTCCTGCAGCAGGTACACGTGCTCCAACAGCAGAGGTTTCTTCAGCGAGCTCAGCTGGTACAGCTCCAGCAGGGGGTCCATGAGCCCGGGATGAGAGTCTGTGAGGAGACTCAGCGCTTGCTGCTGGACGCGCAGTCGCTCTTCCTCCCTCAGGACGTTCAGACTGGCCTGGGGATTACTGGTCCTCCAGCGCATAAACTCTGAGAGGATCAACTGGTTCGGAGAGGTGGTCTTGCCCTTTTGGACGGAAACGCAGCCCTCCAGGAGGTCCAGCAGACCAGACATGGGCTCCTGCATCTGCGAGAAACTGCACGCTAAAAACTGCCGCAGCTGAGGGAGGAAAAGGGGAGCTTTACATACCGGTTGGCCAAAGGAGAATAACAATAATAATGAATAATTTAAAAATCAAATGTTTAAATTAAATATAAAATCAAATCAAATGTTAAACATTCAAATCAAATATAAAAATTAAATCAACCCAAAATAAAAGTTCTGGATTAAATAAATTAATAATAAATTATGTCAAATGAATGTAAAAATATTATATATATATATATATATATATATATATAATAAAAAAATAATAATACAATAAAAATAGGGATTAAGTATATTAATAATCTATTGAAATCACTTTAATAACATGTATTACTTAATATTGCGTATTCTGAATTTGTTTCTTAACCAAAATACAAATCTAAACAGGTAAACTGGTTACACTTGTGTTGTTATTATTATAATATAAAAATATTTAACAGTGAGCCCAAACTAATTGAATTCTGAACCAAATTAAATACAGCATTGAGTAAAGCACTGGAAATGAATGAGTTTCTTACACAAAAAAGGGGGAAAGGAAGTAAACAGAATGAATGTGAATCATGAATTTTGGTGATAAAAATGTGATGATATAATATAATCGGAATACTACACAAGAAAATGTTCATTACAAGGTAAACACTATCAAAATCATTTGTGATATAATGTGGATTACTACAGAAAATTACTAGTCTAGAGAGACGAGTTAAAAGGATTTTCTTTTGTAATGATGGTTATAACATTAATGCAAATTAATTAATAATGACTTATATGACCCAAATCCTCCTTTTAATTCACTGCGGTTACAACTTTGATCCTTTCATCGGAAGTCTACATTATGCTCATAAGGGCCGGAGCAATATCTGTATCACATACTATAGTTATATTGAGAAGTAATGGAGTATCTCCAAATACTGTGAGGAGAAATGGAGGAATTTTGGGGAATCCTTCTCTCAAGTGATTTTATCGCCGGCATCTCACCTCTCCCGCTCTGCTCGAGTGTAATTACATCTGAGCCTTACCTCCTCCTGCTCTTTCCTGTTCCACAGGCTCCAGAGGTGCTCCTGCAGGGCCGCCGGGTCAACACCTGGGCCCAAACACATGACACCGGGTCACACTCATGCGCTTTTCATTGCATGCCTGTTTTCACTCCACCCTTGTTTTGTACTTCCCCTGTCACTCTCTGCTCTAGCTGTTTAATAAAAAGTGGCAATGTTGCAGGCTGGACTCGAACACGTTTTTCCCATATGGGCACCACAGCGCCAACTGACTTTACTAAAGTGTGTTCTAAACCGTGGCCATAATCGCAACTTCATTTCTGCAAAATGACAGATTTCAAACTTTTTGACCAGTAATTTTTGACCTGACTGGATTGTGAAAAGCGGTGTCTATGTGACAGGTGGTTGGAAGGAAGAGTTTTAAGAAGTCCCATAAAATGAAAGACAAAAGAATGCGAATACCAAATCATGAAATCATTCATAATGAGAAAGTTAACAGAATTTTGTTTTTTTAATATTTTAAGATTGTTTTAATGCACTTTTCCCACCACCGTAAGACTTTCCTAACTTTTTCCCCTTAAATCCAGGATACAGGCTTTACTATTTTACTTCCTTTGTAATGCACTCCTTGACTCCTTTTTCCCAGTCAGCTATTGTTACATGTGGATACTTCACACCGCATTTGAATTGAGCAAAAAAGGGTCAGAAAATTAACATTTAATACGCGTAACAGGGAGAGAAAGGAGGAGTCTATTGTTGTGTGAGAGGTGTTGGGGCTTTGTGTTTTGGGGCAGTGATTTCAGGCCACAAAACTGTGAGAAGATGAGCCAGTTTTGAGGAAGAAGGGGGAGCGGGACAGGAGCGGCCGGTGACAATGGGGTAACAGAGGGGAGGTATATGGTCCTTTAAGAAGCCCTGAAAGCCTCTCTCTCATGCTGTGTGGCCAACACCTTTCTTCTCCTTGCCTCTCCTTCTTCCCAGGGTCGGTTTTCCTGTCCCCCCCCCGACCGGCCCCCCTTCTTCGTGTTTGTCTCGGATTTCCCCCGGAAAGGGCAACACGGTGGTCACGGTGTAAAAAACCCAACCTTCCTGACCGACAGCCTGGGAAAGTAGTGCAAAGGGCTTTTCTCCGTCCACTCTTAGCACTCTACTACGCGCACACACACACACACACACAGTCCTGCACGGAGATCATCCTATTTGCCCGCAATACTTCATGGGTTGTCTTAAACATTACATAGGATAGTCTTTTCCCATAAGTAAAGCTTCCGTGATTGGTGTGACGCACGCATATCACAAACACATGATATCCTCTGGCGTTTGTCTCTACTCCACCCTAACCTCATTCTTTTACAGGCATTAACGTAACACACACACACACACACATACACGCATGGGAGGAAAGTGGGCCGGAAGGACAATAAGGAATGTAGACTATGCAGCTAGTCAATGGGAAGTTTGAAAAGTGAGAATGTTATTGAAGGAGACTGATATTTACTTACAGAAGTCAATATCATCTATGACTTCCACTTGTGGAGTGAACTACACTGCCAGCTCTTTATCCATTAGATTATCACTTTTTTTGTATGTGCAAAACTCGCCGGTATGATGTTGAAGTTGACCTGATTTTCCCAGTAAAGGCCAGGACACAGCAAGGCATCGGTGGGTTTCGTTTTTTCGGTGTGTTCTGCACAGTTCGAATTCAGCCTTGGGCCGTCGGTGAGAGCGAGAACTCTGATTGGCTGTTCAGTTTAGGAAAGGAGTCAGTGCATGAGAATTAAAGCGAAAGTGATGAAAGCAAGCAAATATTTTCATAACATGAGCCGACTGGAATGAAGAAAGTGATCGGCATGATTAATATTGAAAATGGTAAGCAAGCTCTGCTTTGTTTATCTGGGGTGCTAGTTTAGGTTTAGGTTCTAAAATAGACAACCGATACCTTCTGATATAGACAGATATTATTTACTTTCACTAAGGCACAGAACACACAAGCTAGCGGACAGTCCGAAACGCTGAAAAGCAGTCTGCATTCGTCGCCGCTAGTTCTTTGACGTCGGCTTGGTGTGTCACAGGCGTAAGCCTTTCCTAAGGTCGTTGCTAGGGTGTTCAGCATGGTTGCTAGGCAGTTGGTAATTGATCGGACTGGATTCGATGAGCGGATGAAAAATACGAGGGTTTGATGTCAGCCGAAGAGGAAAGTTTCAGAGATGGAACAAATTGTTATTTAAATGAAACATTTTCTCATTTGAAATTACTTGCGCCAAAGAATTGTTCACATAAGACAAAGGAACATATATTAAGAAAGCAAAAAGGGTCCATTTAAATTTGCGGGATGCACAGAAAATATATTATATAATACTTATAGTACCTACTGTATATACTTATATAAGCAATAATGATTTTCATGTTATAGCCAACAACCATGGGCAGTATTAATATTCTATATAATTGTGTCTTAAAGGGATACTCCACTTTTTTTGGAAATAGGCTCATTTTACCACTCCCCAGAGTTAAACAGTTGGGTTTTACCGTTTTCTAATCCATTCAGCCGATTTTCTGATATTTAGAAGAATATCAGTAACCAGACAGTTTCTGGTCTCATTGACTTCCATAGTAGGAAAAAAATATACTATGGAAGTCAATGAGACCAGAAACTGTCTGGTTACTGATATTCTTATAAATATCAAAAAAATCGGCTGAATACATTCAAAAACGGTAAAACCCAACTGGGGGAGTAGTAAAATGAGCCTACTTCCCAAAAAAGTGGAGTATTTCTTAAATAAATTTTAAAAACATCTAAAAACTAAAATGAATCATTTTACATACACAAGTGAGCTTAGGCATCACAACATTATAATATACAGTGTAATTTCACTGCTGTTTAAAAAAGAAACAGTCTCTTTCAAGGCTGCATTTATTTAAATGCTGTAAAAAAAACAGTAATAATAACAGTAAAATTGTAAATATCATTACAATTTAAAATAGCCGATTCCTATTTTCATATATTTTAAAATGTAATTTATTCCTTTAATCAAAGCTGAATTTTCAGCATCACTCTAAACCAATATACGATACAGATTTATTTAAGATACCTATTTATTTTCATATTGACTTAACTACATACAGTGAGAAGTGTGTATCCCTTGGATGCTCACCTCTTGGTTGTCTTCCCAGGCTCATTCTCGTACACCTGGTGGCGCTGTCACACGCTTACACACCCTGTGCGAAAGAAAAGAGGGATTGTTATGACTGTAAGGTGCATAGAAAAACTGATTCCCAACACAGATCTGGTTAACAGGCTTGAACATGCTTAGGAGACTCTAACATGTCCAACATTGCATAATTCGCCTGCCTGGTGGACTTTATTAACATTCATCACCGGATTATAATTGAAAAAAAAAAAAAAAACAACAACATTTAATTAAAAAAATAAAAATAAAAGACATGACTTCAGAATGCCTCAGATATTGCAGGATCTGCTAATAACCTCAAACTAATGATTTTCCCCCATGTAGCTGTTCCTAAAAATGTGCAGTTTGGCAGCTGGTCTTAATATTGTTCTCACACATTCTCATGCAGTTTCTCTCAAGTCAACAACACACACACACACACAAAAAGTGTTATATATCACTCCTTCCCTATTGTATTTGCAATGCTTCAGGGGTGAGATTTACCTTCGGATAACAAGGCGTACAACACCCCCCCCCCCCCCCCCCCCCTAGTTTGTTAACGTAACAGTTATTGACTAGTGTTGAGCAACATGTGAACAAGTGCCTCAGGTGTCGTGTCAGAACCCACATGTACACTTTTGAGTGTCTCGCACACACACGTTTGCTCTCTCTCTCCCTGTGGGAACAGCAGCCCTAGAGAAGGCAGTGTGCCAGCTGGCCAGGCGATGGGCTTTACAGGCTGAGGATGTTTGGCTTCTTTGGTCTGGAGTCTGGACTGTTTCTCTCAGCAGTCTCAGGGGAAGCTCCTGGCACTGAACTCCAAACCTCACGGTCCCGACGCCAACACGCACGTCCTCTGGTCTTCACTGACATCTAGTGGACACACGCGGCTCAGGCCATATCAAGTCCTCCTCCGCATTAGCCTGTTGCAGCAGCCATTGCTCATATTCTTTGAATAAAGCAGATTTACGAATACTATGGAGGCCACCCATAGATGCAATAGTAAGCTGTCACTAGAAAGTTACGTTTCCAAAAGTCTATGTAATTTGGATGGTTAAGAACCAGCTTCACCTATTAAAATAGATTCTATTTGGTTTTACATAAATCTGGATGTTATATGGATTCAGTAATCGGACTCTAAAAATTAAGTACTTGTAGATTATGTTACTTTTTAAAATACTCATGATCAGACAACAGTTGCTTTTCTATTGATTACACGTTATTCTTAAAGTGGGAGTAAATTATTCATAATTCATTGATTCTCCCTGTCTAATATATTTCTCCTTTCTATAAAAGACTGCTTATGCTTACATTCAGAAGCTCTTTAGAGGGAATGCAGAGATTCACAACTTTTTTTTGTCAGCTGAACCTCTTTGTCCAAAAATATTTAATTGAAACCCCCTGAGAGTTAAAGTTAATAAGTCAATAATAATAATAACACGGTTCTCTGATGTCGTTTAATGGTCACATGACTTTAGTAAGCATTTTATTTAGATTTTTTTTTAACTATTTATTTTAATTTTCCATTTTTATGATTTAATTATTTAATAGATTTTCATTAATCTCTCAAACCCCCATCTGGGAAACCCTGATGCAATGTGATATTTAATGCACCTAATGTTTTTGATAAAGAATGGATTTATTTTCTTACTCTTTGTATTTTTTTACATATGAATATGGTACAATATTAGTGATATTGTAATATTGTTAGGTCAAAAGTAATAAAAAATAGTCTGATTATATTACCTTCAAATTTATGTAATTTATTATTTTAAGAACTACAATTGTTGTCATGTAATTTGAAAACAGTAACCAATTACAATTTGTAATTAATCGACGCAGCACTCTCTGATGAATATAAAAAAAACAATCCGGTTCACATTTAACACTAAAATGGACCCTATTTATCATTTAACTGTCACATTAATTTCATGACGATGAATCATATTTTCCAATACACACAATTATCGACTCACTCTAATAAAAAAACAAAAATAATAATTTAAAATGCAAGTAAAGTAAATGCTATGTACATTTAAGTGGTATACATACATTTAAATGTAGATCAATTATACCTAACCTATTTGTGTGTTTGAGTGTCACTTATTACAGTAATAGAAAATTGTGAAGAAAATGAAAATAATGAAAATATCATGCATGCCAACAGTATAAAAACATACATGTTAAAATAGAATTTAATAAGTATTTAAACATCTTATTAATTTAGTTATTATAACTTTTTGTTTATTCCTTTACTGATACGTTTACTACTGTTATTCACATGCGAGCAGTTCTTTTCAGATGTTTGTCACGTGACACAACGCGTGGAAGCATTATTATGTATAATAGATGAGTGGTATGTCTGTGGTGTGAAGTCTCTATGGTATGTCTGTGGTGTGAAGTCTCTATGGTGACGCGTCATTTGATTGGCTTTATGGGAGTTTGCCCTGTTATTGTTCGAATAAACGCGAACAATAGAGGCACGCGACGAGCCGCATCAGGACGCGCTCATCTAACGTACCCCGATCAAACCGCCGTGATGTCACGCTCTTTCTCTGATAATGACTTCTCTTTACATAAAGATGCTTTTTTTGCCAGATGTGTTGTAGTTTTTACAACTTGAATGACATTATTGTGCCATATTGCGATCTTTAAACCAACTGAATTGAGACTAATTACAAACGCCTTTCTTTATCAATAATAATAATCAGAGATGGGACCAAGTCACACATGTGCAAGTCTCAAGTAAGTCTCAAGTCTTAACCGTCAAGTCTCAAGTAAGTCCCAAGTATTTTTGGGGGGGGCAAGTCAAGTCAAGTCAAGTCACAGGCTATGTCAAGTCAAGTCAAGTCAAGTCACAGGCTATGTCAAGTCAAGTCAAGTCAAGTCACAGGCTATGTCAAGTCAAGTCAAGTCAAGTCTTGTAGTAGGTTAAGTCAAGTGCAAGTCAAGTCACCTTATTATTGTAATTTTACATGCAGAATCTGATCTTAATAAAGTGAAAAGACAAGATAAGTATTTGCCAGTAAATTACAATAATTTGGATTTGCATTGTAAATACTCATGTTCAGTAAAATACATAATGGAATCAAACTAAATTTTAACTTCATAAAATTATTTATTTTTCACTTCTGCCAACAGTGTTTGAAATGTTTTAAATTTTCAGCAATTTGAAATGTTTTAAATGTATCAGCAATGGCGGGGTAACATCACTTCTGTTGATGTTCAAACAAAACAGAGAGCTAGCTGGCTACTCCCTCCCATGCAATTGAAACTCTTCTAAACGTGCATCTATGGGTATCAGTTTGGTTTGAAATGGACAGAGGCGCATTCAGAAGTGTATTTGGGTACAATGACGCATTCATTTACTAGCTTACTGATTTAAAGAAATAAAAATGTATACAAAAATGAGATGATGTCCTGACTTGTTTTATGAAAAAAGCCTTAAGTTTTCAAAAAGCATTAGACATTACTCACTTACTCCCAGTAATTACTCCCAGTCAAGTTTGATAAAAATAAATGTTTAGTATATTTTTATTATTAAAATGCATTTAAGAAAATATATTAATATAAACCTGATTTATTGTTGACTGGTGTGTGTGTTTAAAATTTGTTTTCAGAATAAAATGGAACTGTTCAAGCAAATTGTAGAAATCCTCCCTCCGGAACGTTATAGGCAGTAAAACATGTTATGGGTAGATTATGTGGTAATGCATCTCCGAAATGGGACATAATTTAACCCAGATATTTTTTCACAAGACAGAACACATGTCATAAAGCCCATTACAAGTCTTAACTCATTTTTGACCAAATGTGTAGTTACTGCGCTTTGCCTTTGTAGGGCAGTATTGCTATGGGGTTCCTACAGGAAAACTGAACTCCCTGAGCTTCTTCCTGTATTCGCGAAGTTGACTGTGTGTATAAAATAACTTCTTATTAAACTGTATGGACACTCTGACAAAGTTCTCAATGCTTCGTTTTGAATGTAGGGACCCTTATTATGTTAGTGTGGGGCTATTTTGAGCCTTGTGGTAATAACAAGCGTTTTTTATTTACCATTAATCTATGCCCTATACTACCGTTATACTAGCGTTATAGGCTAAACTGTTTTTATAGATTAAACTATTTACATTCGGCAATCATGAAAACAAATCTCAGATAACGGTTGACTAGGTAACAATGTGTAATTTTGCGCTGGTGTTCTCCTTTAACTTACATTAGCTAGCTAACTACGAACGAGCTAACAAGATAACATTAACAAATTGACAAGCACTTACTGGGCAGAATGGCTCTTCAAATGACGGACGAAATTGGAGGTTGTCGTCTGGCTGTCTGCGATCTTAACGTTGCATGTCTTGCAAAGCGCTATTCTTTTGCCATCTTGTTTTGAGAAATTCTTTAAATCGAAAGCAACGACCCTCGGTATCCCTCCGGCTGACATGTTGATGTGATCTGATGTAAGTGGGCGTGGTGTGCGTAAGGTACTACGAGAGGGCATGATTGATGATCTCGTGATCCAGTCATGACAGCGCTATTCTCAGCCTGCGCTCCAGCTGGATCAACTTTATTTTTTTTACATAATTTATATATTTTATATTTAAACTGAAAACATGATGTGATTAACACTCAAGTCATTCAAGTCATCGTGTCTCAAGTCAAGTCAAGTCCCGAGTCTTTAACTTCCAAGTCCGAGTCAAGTCTCAAGTATTTTATTTTTTGTCAAGTCAAGTCACAAGTCATAAAAATAGCGACTCGAGTCGACTCGAGTCCAAGTCACCAAGTCACAAGTCCCCATGTCTGATAATAATAACCTTTATTTTATAAAGCGCCTTTTAAAGCAGCTTCTCAAAGCGCTGTACATACGGGACAAATGTTAAAAGCAAACACATCACATCACAAAAAACAAACACATCATCAACAAGTGAATGCAAGTTTTAAAAAGTATGTCTAAACATGACCTTTAAAATGGCATACGACTGGGGTTTACCTAAGTTCAAGAGGCAGAGAATTCCAAAGGACATGTGCATAGAAGGAATAATCCCTTTCACCCATAGATTTTAAGCGAGTTTTAGGAACAACCAGCATGCTCAATCGTGAGGAGCGCAATCTGCGATTCGGGGTGTAGAGGTGTAACAGTTCAGCTAGATAATTTGGAGCCAGACCGTGCAAAGATTTGTAAGTGAGCATCATAATCTTTAACAATATCACTTCCATTAAACAGGATTGTCTACAGGAGAGTCTCATACATTTTAAAAAAGTGTCCCAACATGTCAAATATTTATTAATGTAGCCATATATTTTAAAACAAGATCAGTCAGTAGACTAAAACAACAACATTTGTTGACGTTGAAACTCGGCAGCATCATAAAATATGAATTTCAGAATGAAGTAGCTAATGTCAACGTGCTAGCATGAAAACATGAGTACACTTTTCCACGAGGCATAAACAACTTGACAACTGCTGGCGTTAAAAACGAGAAGAATATATCTACGTGTTTCCAGTGAGTCAGTGTTAATTGTGAATATTCAACTTACTTAAATAATGTTGTTGTCAACCACAGAGGAAAATGTGTGTTGGATAAATCTTTCCATATATCCGTGTGGAACCATTAAATGCGGGGAAGGTTTATTATAGACATTTGATGATGTGACACGTGAATAGTTTCTCGAGTTTGCTGGAAATACTTAGTGCAAAACAAGTTTCAGAGTGCCATAATAACTAAATAAAATAATAAATAAAATAATATCTGCAACGGTAATAGCTTTGAAGGGCAAAGAAAGGCTGCGTCCTACTCTAAATTTGTATGCCCCTCAAACTTCCCTTTTCTGTGGACTCGGATGTGCGTCATTGTTTACGTTGCACGAGTGCCCACTACTGGCGGAAATTTAACTAGGGAGCTGATCTGATTGATGACTTATTAACCTTTTTAATTTATTGATATTTCAGATGTTAAAAAAAGTTACTTGGGTTGAAAAATAATAAAGCAAAATGCACTAAGTCTATGTGAAGTTATGATCTCATACCTGTTCCTTTTTCATTTTATATTATTTTCTTTCTTTCTTTTCTTTCTTTTTACTTGTACTATCATTTTAGAAATGACACTGTATATTTTCTTTTCCTATTTGTTGTAGTCTATATTTGTTTAATATTTTTACACTACATGTTGTTTTATTTTTGTTTATTATTTATATTTGACTGGCATTCAATAAAAATAAATAAATAAATAGACCTGCTTGAAGTGTACGCCAAATAACAGGTGTGGTAAAGCAGTCTTCAGTTTAACATATCAACAGATTTCAAAAATAAGTTTAAAGAAACCAGTCTTTAGATGTACCGCTTGATTTCATTGATTAAAAACAATAAATATAAACTTGTCAAGTAACAGTTAGATTATAATTTCAAAAATCCCACTCAGGATAATAACACTATATATATATATATATATATATATATAATGATCTAATATAATGTAATATGGAAATATGTTGTTGTATATTGCAATAAATATTTGTATTTATTTATCTACGAACTCAAGTAGAGAATGCATATGAAAACAACAAATAAATTCCCAGTAGTATGTCCACCATTTGTGTATATGTGCTTAAATAGACTCAAATGCATAAATAACATTTATACATAAATAAAAATAAAAATACTAATAAAAAAATAAAGTGTTAAAATATTTTGTTGGTTTTTTTTTTTTTTTTTTGAAAATATTATTTTCTGGGCTGTATCATGTGATTACAGTGTAGCGTCACGTGACGAGTGATCGCGTCAGCGCACGGAAGTTGTCATAACGAGCTAAAAAGGGGTACAGAGTGAACTGCTGATGTTATAGCCTGAAAATAACTCTCTCTGCTCGCTTAAATCCCACCGAATTGCGCGTGCTTTTCGGATAATAAGCTTTATAAGCAGCAGAACACGTCCCGCGGCTCCAGGACAGAGTTTAAGCAGCGGTATGGAGTGGTTTGGAGGTGGCGTGTTCCACACTGAACAGGACCGAAAGGAAAACATGCCCCGCACACACCCACACGAGGTACCCGAGAAAGTTCACCAGGGCTTCACTTATTACCCGAGGCCTTTTCATTGTGCTTGAAATCAAAACGAGGTTGCTGTCTCTATATGTTTACACTTGAAACCGTGCGGAAATGTGCTGTAAAGTCGTCGTTAGTTCGCGTTAGCTGGATTACTAACGTTAGAGGCTGCAGTAAAAGTTGAGATGGGAAAAGCTGTAGCTAACGTTATCTCAATACGTGCGCCGGGTTTTGTTCTGTCCTCGACTGGAGCTGTCCCCGGAAATGTCTTAATACATCCGCAAATACATTGCTAAAAAGTTTGACCATTATAAGGCAGTAATAATACCACATGAGTATTCAGTGATATTTTGGTTTCTATTTCACAAATCTGGTCACCACAGCATTTTTGGCCATCGGAATCACACCGGTCTAGACAGGCATCATCACCTATAGGTTTATTGGATCTTTGACATGAGATCATGAGCCTGTGTTTTCGGTCTTGTGTTGATAAACATGTTCTGACAGCTGAGGATAACGAGTGCTTTATTATTAGATCCATTACAATTCCACAACTATTCTGATGGCTCACAGTTGTGTTATTTATCTCTGTAGTAACTAACGTACATTGCAACTGCATAACATAGATCACATAAAAACAACGTATTGTCTGTATTGGGCCTATTTTAAATCAAACTCAATAATTCAAATCATTTTCTGGGAGATAAAAAGGATTTTAGAAGGAAGTACAGTGTTATGCTGTTCTTTTTACAGTTTGACACATGCCTTGGGAAAAAATATAACTACCACCTACTTCATGAAATATCTGAATTTAAAGGGGTCATGAATTGATAAATACAATTTTATTTGATCTTTCAACATGTAAGAGGTCATTGTGCTATACAAATATCCTGTTAGTTCCTCATTAGTTCAAAAACAGATTTTATTGAAAGCAAGCTAAGAAAACTACTTGTTTCAGATTTTGGCACATTATTACATCATTGTGGGATGAAAGACGGCCTCTACAGAAGATCAACGCCTACTTCTACACCATTGCCTCTTTACCGGAGTCCTCCGATTCACACGTGTCGTGTAGTAGTAAATACGAGACAAACACAGGATTGTTTACTCCAACAACAAAATGATAGAGGATCTTCTGAGGATTACAAAATGTGAAAAGCACAGTCTTTGCATTGCCATCCTTATGATCCTACCATTAAGAAAGCATAGATGAGCTTTATTTTTAACCAAGTTTTAGTGAGATCGTGTCAGTAAGACACTATTCGTTTGTTTGCTTCATTTTACTGCGGATTTGTTTTTAAACAAGTCAAATGCAGGCTTTTCTCAGAGACTGAAAATAAAAGATGATGCAGTGATGACTACAGAAGTGTGAGTAACAATGTTTTTACCTTGTGTCATTATTGCTTTGTCTGATACAGATCGTTTGATATGTACTGAATATTTATTCTGTTATGTGTTGGATTATCGGATATTGAAGAGCGCACATAAAGAAAGCTGCTTTTGTTATTGTTTTGATCAAAGCCAATCGCTGTAATCGTGAATAAAAGCTTCAGCGAGTGACATCTGTTTTGTCATCAGCACAACATTACAACACATTTCATTTGAACACACATTTAAACTTTATTTGCCACAACCAGGACTTCAAAATTATATGTAAAATGCATACATGCTTCACATTGTTGGCAAATGTTTCAACTGTGTAACGTAATATTTTTTCAACATTGGATGTTTTTAAAAGACTATCACATGTGTAAAAATTATTTTATTATGCAAAACTGTTACTTAATCATAGCAGTGGGCGTTCACTTCCAAGTCTTGTATGCGACATGCCCATCAAAACGGAGAGTTTGAAAGAGAGTCAAAAACAGGATAGAAAATAGCTTATTTTTTTCTAAATCAAGATGTTTTTTGATGTAAAAATCTTGATAACATTATAAGTGGACCTCACATTTTTTAAAATAAGGTCCATGACCCCTTTAAAATGGTAGTATTCACTATTTAGGCTTGTAAAAGTCCCTTTTTTAAAAAAAAAAAAAAAAGAACCTTTTTGTTGAGGTTCTTACTGAAGACATTTTTGCATAATAACTGTATTTTTTAAGTCTTATAATTTGAAAGATTGTTGCTTGCCATATAAATAAAAAATCTAACCCTGCAGTCTTTATAGAAAATTATATATTGTGTATATATAAGAAACCTCTTACATTTACCAAGTTTGAATTTGTTTTTAATTTTTCAACAATTCAACAATTTGTCAACATTTTTTTTGTTTTTTCTATTATTATAAAATATAATTTATTCCTGTGATCAAAGTTGTATTTTCAGTATCATTACTCCAGTCTTCAGTGTCACATGATCCTTCAGAAATCATTCTGATAGGATGATTTGATGCTCAAGAAACATTTATGATGATGATTATTATTATAAATGTTAAAAATGCTGGGAAACAACAATTATGGAAAACAAGATGCACTTTTTGTTTTAACTAATAAAGTTCAAAAGATCAATTTTTTTTTAAATAGAACTGTTTTGCAATAATATCAATGTTTACTGTTCCTTTTGATCAATTTAATGTGTGATCGATGATTAATTTTTTACAAAAATATTACTGACCCCAAACTTCTAAATGATATATATGTTAAACGTTTCTGGAAAATGGAAGGGGATTTTGCGTCCAAAAAGAATAGCAATCCTGATGGTTAAAAGTTCAGTGCTGCTAGCTTTGTAATGTCGCTGTCATTGAGGACTTGATCTGTTGCAAAAACAGAGTAATGTTCTTTATGAATATCTGAATTTTGCGTTATCTTTGTGTCCCGCCACAGCCCAGTGCGGAGAGCATGGCGTCCCTGTGCCAGAGTCAGCAGCGCTGTTTGGAGGCTTCCATCGCGTCCCAGTGGCAGCTGGCAGAAGCACAGGACCAGCTCTGCGGTCTGGAGCTCCACAGCTCGGAGTCTGTGGAGCAGGAGCGTGCACGAGCCCTGGCCTCCTCCGCTGAGCTCTCGCAGACCGAACAGGAGTGGAGACATAAGGAGAGGATGCTGGGAAGAAGCCCCACTCTGTGTCCTGAGGCCAGCCGAGATGTGTTTAACAAGGTATCTTATATCAACACTCAATCAGTGTTCATGTCCTGCTTATTTCTGCATTGTATGACACAGTTCAGGGCTGCTGTTATCTCAGCACTTAACTCTTTAGTCTAAAAATAAAACACACAGCAGGCGTCAAGCGACTGAATATTATTAAGTGTCAGTTAATACCTGGGTCAAAAAAATACCTGGGTCAAAATTGACCCAGAATACAATAGGTGTTACAATGTTCAATTTATTCTTCAAATGGTTATATCTCTTAAATACCTTTTTAAAAAATTGGAAATAAATTTTGTATATTTTGATGGTATTCTTTCTTAGCTTGTTTGCTTCACATATTAAATTTATTGAATTTTTTCTTTTACACTTTACAATAAGGTTTCATTTGTTGATATTTTTTTTAAATGCATTAGTTAACTAACAATGAACAATATTTCAACAGCATTTACTAATCTTAGTTTATGTGAATCTCAACATTTACTAAAACATTTTAAAGGTCAAAATCTGTTTACACTAGTTAATGTACTGTGAACTAACATGAACATGAAATGTTTTATTAACTAACCTTAACGAAGGGTAATAAACGCTGTACAATATATTGCTCATTGTTTTTCTTGTTAATTAATGCATTAACTAATGTTAACAAATAAACCTTTATTGTAAATCTTTACCCAATATTTTTTATGTACCTCAAACCGAACCGAATGCAATAGGAGGAATATAATTAATGATCCATTTGATAAAAAAAATGTATGTTATTGCCTATTTGTTTTGTGTGCTTGCACGAAATCTGAATTGAACACATTAGGTGTTAGACCCCGTTTACACCTGGTATTAAAATGCGATCTGTATCCAGATAAGTTATCCGGATAATAAGTACTGATTCCATTTACACCTGGCCACATAAATGTGTTTTTGCAAAACGGATATAAATCCGATCTTCACCTCCTGCGTTATATGCAGATTTATTGGATTGCACGCCACCAAAAGCAACAGATCTGAGCGGCATTTTATTGATCATCACTCATCAGCTAATTTCCAAATCAGAGACATCAATAAGAGAGAGTGGCAACAGGCCTGGTAAGATAATTTCGTTTCTTTACTTGAAGATGTGTTAACTGCGTCTGTGACTTACTTTCACTTTGCGATGTTTGCACGTTGAATAGACGCTCAGCTGCTCATCTGCGGTGATGCGTGTCGCGTGTCGCATCTGACTAGGCTATAACATGACATATAGCCTATAACACGCTCTCACTCGTTTATTTTTTAGCATTTTTGGGAGGAGTAAAATATACATATGTGGTTTCAACATCCAGATTGCGTTTACACCTAGTAAAGATCCGGACACAATGCGAGCCAGACTACCTCCAGATGTGGTCAGGCAGATCCGATCACGATCCGATCACAACGCGTTTACACCTTGCATTAACATGCGTTTTTTATTATCCGGATAACTTATCTGGATACAGATCGCATTTTAATACCAGGTGTAAACGGGGTCTTAGTGTTTAGATTGCTGATGCCCCTTTTCTCGTTTTTTCCTAGAGTATTATAAACATGTCACAGTCTTGGCCTAATGAATCTGATCATGATAAGAACTTGGGCTTCAACCAGTGCAATGAAGAACTCTTGAAACATTTTGGTAAGTTATGGGGTTTGTGTTTGATTCCAATGCTTATTAATGCAGACTGTTGATCCTAATGGAGGTTGTCGCTGCTTCTGATTGGACAGGTATGTTGAGGAGGTGGGATGATAGTCAGCGCTTTCTAGCAGAGTACCACCATCTCATCTGTGAAGAAACGGCCAATTACCTGATCCTGTGGTGCTTCCGTCTGCAGGCAGAGCAAGTGGGTCCTCTTTCATTTTCGAAATAATATTCTACCTGGACTGTTTCTATAGTTTGTAGTATGTGATCTGTGCACTGTGTACTCGCATCACATGACCTGCCTCTGATACTGATTGCCTCTTCTGCAGAAAGAGGCCTTAATGGAGCAGGTGGCTCATCAGGCCGTCGTCATGCAGTTTATTCTGGAAATGGCCCGCAACACACAGCAAGACCCACGAGGCTGCTTCCGTCAGTTCTTTCAGAAAGCCAAAGTGAGACTCCCCTTCAACCGGTTTTACACAAGACATTACACATCTCTTACTCTACACAAGTTATTCAACCAGAGAGGTGCAGTAACAAAGTCCTCAAGGATGTGGAATGAGGAATAATTAAGATTTCTCTTATGCCCTTCATTTTATACTTATTATATACATTTTATATATACTCTATATTTTTAGAGTTTAAATGAAGTGTGTTCTCTTTGAATATATTGTAAAACGTAATTTATTCCTGTGATCAAAGCTGAATTTTCAGCATCATTACTCCAGTCTTCAGTGTCACATGATCCTTCAGAAATCATTCTGATAGGATGATTTGCAGTAATGGTGCTGATTATATTTTAAATCACAAAAATATTGAACAAATTATTATTTATTTGTTTGTTTATTTTTGATCAAATAAATGCAGCCTTGGTGAGCAGAAAAGGCTTATTCCAACAACATTAAAAAATTGTAGACTCACAATTTGAAAAAAAAATTTAGAAATCAGGAATGGTGAGAGAAAATTCTGCTTGGTTTGTTTTTCATCTTTAAACCTAACTTGAGCCTTCAGCCGACAAAGTTTAAATTACGTCTGGCTAGCGCACTTCCCATAATGTTTACGCTTTAGGTCAGTAGGCGGAGATAAGACGGGTCTTTTCTGGCTGTTCGAACGCCTTCGACCACATGAGTGTCTACACTACGAAAGCAATCCGGTCAAATGTGTTTTCAGCTATCTCTGGAAGTGGTCAAAAGTGGATAAGTTCAAAACATTTTACACCTGTATTTAGCCTCGTCCACTTGTGATCCGATCAACCAAAACGCATCTTAATACCAGATGTAAACAGGCCCTGAGTGTTATGCAATAATGTCAGTGACCACTAGAGAGAGACATGACACAACTGACCGCCCGAGGCCAGGAAACGGCAATAGAGGACAGATGAAGTTCACATTCACACATTCATCCATGTCGTGATTGAACTTCACTGAAAGTGAAAACTTTGAATGCTCTTTGAATCAATTTTAATGTTGCTTTGCTCTTTTTTTTCTCTTTTGTAAAGGCTGGGCAGGAGGGATATTTGGATGTCTTTCACACAGAACTCATAGCTTTCAAGCAGCGAGTGAAAGAGTGTACCATGAAATCAAGAGGAGGAACTCCAAACGAGGCAGTGCACCAAAACACACCGCCAGGCTGTCGCCTCGACCCCAAGGAGGTTTTGGAGTCTTTGCCACCGGTAGGAATGATCATACACGTAATTTGTAGGTGGAACGTTGTCCCCACCACTTTTTGTCAGCGTCAATATCGTCTACACCACTTTTTGAAACATCTCGGGGCACGGATGTACCCGGATGTAGAGTATTCATTATAGGTATGAAGCACGGTGAATCGGAATATGTTTCATGGTTTAGCTATGTAGGGAACCATTTTGAACCAGTGAGATTTCACTGTGGAATGCATTGAAAATAGACTGCTGACAAAATGCATCGTAACACTTAATTCGCAGCTGGTTCGGACACATCTTGACAACATATACTCTTGTGAGCATTTTCAATGTTGATCAAAAATACAGTAAAGACACTAAAATTGTGCAATTTACCATTTAAAATAATCGTTTTTCTATTATAATATAAGTTAAAATGTCATTTATTCCTGTGATCAAAGCTGAATTTTCAGCATCATTACTCCAGTCTTCAGTGTCACATGATCCTTCAGAAATCATTGCAATATGATTTGATGCTCAAGAAACATTTCTGATTATTATCAATGTTGAAACCAGTTGTGCTGCTTGATTTCATATCTTCGTGGAAATACATGAAGAGTTCAGATGCAAAAGCCTCTAAATGCCATTTGAAATTTTCTTCTAAAATGATCATTTTTATCAAGCTTATATATTCAAGTTTAGTAATTTCACTTAAATGACAATTAATAGGTAATCCTCATTGCAATTTAAGTGAAATTAATGAACTTAAATATACAAGCTTGATAAAAATGATCATTCTAGAAGAAAATTTCAAATGGCACTTAGAGGCTTTTGCATCTGAACTCTTCACATGTAAATTTCAGGCTTATAGTAGGTTAAAAAAGCTTTTTTTCTGAACAATGTAAATCTTTACTGTCACTTTTGATCAGTTGGATGCGTCCTTGCAGAATTAAATTAATTCTTTAGTAGTGTCGCTAGTAGCAAACTATAAAACGAGTCAAATGTTGACTTTGCAGGAGCTGAAAACATGCATCCAGATGCAAGATATGCAGATTCTTCAGAATGTGCTGAGCAACATGAACCCACAGGTAACGCCGCAGCACGAAGGTTCACATCAAAGATGACAATATAGCGATCGTTCACACCACAACTATAATGATAAAACGATATTGTTGGAATCACTTCCAGAAGCTGAAGAAAAATAAAAACATTGACAGCCAATCAGAATCCATCCTGCTTTATACAGCTCCAGCATTTAAAGTGGGAGACGGTGAAATTGGACTATATCAGTTTTTGGTGTTAACAGCACTTTCATAACCTGTCATACATGCACTTCAAAATCCTATGATTCGTCTTGATGATTACAGTTCCCTGAATTGTCATTTTAGTGATTTTTGAGAAAAGATTTGTGGCTCTAGTGCTGTTGTGATGTGAATAAGAGCTGATTCTTGGTTCCTAACCCCACAAATGTTATGGTACAGCTTTAGAAAGCATAGCGGATTGTCCAGAGCATAACCCAAACATTTTGGCTTAAGTGGGGTTCGGTTCGGCACATTTTTCAGGTTTTTTGAACACCTCCTCCACTTTCGGCGCACATGAACATCACACACACATGCTGCTAAGTCAATGAGAGTCAAAGGACGGGTAGAGTTGCATAACTGATTTAATCTGCAGTGTTTCCTTCCTCTGACCTATAATTCCTTGAGCACCAAATACGTTCCACATAGCTTCTTTTCATTTGAGATTGTTCTTTTAAACTTTCTATTTATCAAATAATCCTTAAATGTTTCATGGTTTCCACAAAAACATCGATAATTATGATCTTGAGCAGCAAATCCGAATATATTAGAACGATTTCTGAAGGACCATGTGACACTGAAGACTGTCCCCCTTTTTCTTTCATCTGGAAATAAAAGTTTATGTTATTTAAAAGTGGTATATTTAGTTTGAAAACATTTCAGAGTAACATTGATGTTTTGAAGGACAGTTCATACTGGTAATTCTCATTTTATATGTTCTTATAAACTTCATATAATGATGTAAATAATTATTGATATATATTGAAGTATACATAAATATTGATGAAATCTATATTCTCTTGCAGCACACTGGTTTTTGCTGTACTTGTAAAATTTTAAAGAATTTCTCAATGTTTATGAATAAAAAGGGGTTAAATATAGCAATATCTTTGTAAAAACATGGTAACATTCAAAAAATGTGCACATTCACTTATCAAAGAGAAGTTACTAATCAGATACAAATTTGTCCTTGAAGTTAAGTTATGACTTTTCTAAGCATAAAGGAGTAGTTTACTTTAAAAAAAAAACTTTTGCTGATAATTTACTCACCCCCATGTCATCCAAGATGTCCACGTCTTTCTTCAGTCGAAAAGAAATGAAAACATTCCAGCATTTTTTCCATATAATGGACTTCAATGGGAACCAAACGGTTCAAGATCCAAATGAGAGTTTTAGTGCAGCTTCAAGGGGCTTTAAACGACACCAGAAGATGAATAAGGGTCTTATCTAGCGAACGATCGCTCATTTAAAAAATAAATAAAAAAGTTTAAGTTTTATAAGCACAAATGCTCACCTTGCTCTGTTCTGTGATGAGCGTTCGTGACTCCCCTGTTCGAACTTGTTCATCAAAATGAACAAATCTTTTTTTGAGTCATGACTCGAAGGGTCCTAGATAAGACCCTTATTCATTGTCTGGTGTCGTTTAAAGCCCTTTGAAGCTGCACTGAAACTCTCATTTGGACCTTGAACCGTTTGGTTCCCAATAAAGTCCATTATATGGAAAAAACCCTGGAATGTTTTCATCAAAAACCTTAATTTCTTTTCAACTGAAGAAAGAAAGATGTAGACATCTTGGATGACATGGGGGTGAGTAAATTATCAGCAAAAGTTTTTTTAAAAGTGAACTACTCCTTTGAGTTCCACCATCATTCAAGTTGTTCCGGACCATATGAATTTCTTTCTTCTGCAAATACTGTGCTGCAAGTTACAGTCAGCTTCAGCCGTTTATTAATATCCTCTTTCTCAATCATCACAGGTGGCAGAATACCACGTGAAGCGCTGCTTGGAGGCAGGAGTTTGGACGAATATACCACGAGCCTCCAAAGAGGAGAGTTCAGAAACGGACGAGTGGAGGATGATGGAGACCTAGCAGTGAAGACAAACCTTCAGTTGGAAAACGGCTTTGGGTCGGAGGAGGCTGCTGTGCTCAAAGACTTTTCTTTTGTATCCGTGCCTGAATGTGTGCTGCACTTTATATTTGTTTAATAGAGAAAGTATTTTAAAAAGAAGACAGGAAACTGTATTTTGTTACATTTCTGTTGCTCACTTTTCTGTTTTAGCCGTTTGAAAAAAAGTTTAGGAAAGTGCTACAAGCAGGAGTGCAAAGGGAAAACCCAAATATATCCGCATAGTTTGAACCTTTTTTGTTATAAATTGGTTTTAAATCAACAAGATCAGTGATATTTGAGAAGCCTTTTGCTGTTTTCTTTGTGTTTGAAGTTTTTGTTTCGTGTCTCCACCTTTGGATTGTAATCTATAAGGTCCACTGCACGTTGAACTGCAGCTGCTATCTGGGAAGTGTTTCATGTGTGCATGAACGCGGCAGATAACAGTGGCTTCATGCAGATAGAGGAACGACACTGAGGCGGGGCAGGAACGCCCACTTTATCGTCATGCTGGGAGTGAGACCTTTGCAAAAATTAATTTCCAGGTCCAACTATACGGCATGAAACCAGCAATGCAATGTACTTACAGTTTGAATGAAAGAGATTCACATTTAAGTTTGATTTGATATCAAAAGCAAAAAAATGGCAAACGTCAAAGCGATATTTCGTCTGAGGTTTTAAATTCTGTCATTATTTTCTCACCCTCATGTCGTTCCTAACCTGTATGATTTATATTATATACAATGAAGGTTCATGGGGTCCAAAGAATGTTGTTTTGGACCCCATTGACTTTCAATAAATGGTTAAAACAAAACAAAAAAAACATTCTTCTAAATATGTATAATATAATATTTTGTGTTCTACACAGAAGAGAGCAAGTCATACATGTTTGAAACAACATGAGAGTTGTGTAAAACGATGACAGAATGTACTTTTTTGGATGAACTGTCCTTCAGAATAAGATTTTGAGAGCTTTCCCTTACCAGATTTTAGGAAACGTATTCATTGATATAATTGCATTGAGACCCTGCAGAAGCGGTTTGCGCATCACATCCAGCCAGTTTGCATTGCTTGTACTGCACACATTTACAGCAAACCTAGGATTTGTGTTATAATAAATGTGGTGATATTGTGCAAGTCTTTTACGATCAGATCAAACAAACTGAATTAAATCTTTAGACCCACAGTATCGCTGACCGCTTTATTTCACTGTTATTAAAATTACGTTTGAGCACTTTATAAATGTTTTGCTAGCTCTCTGTGAGAGGGATTATCCTTATGATTACATGTGCACAATAAACTGGCTTAAAACGTTGTTTATGGGTGAGGGACCTTTTTTTTTTTTTTTGAAGGACTGCGAGGTTAGTGGGTCTTGCAGTGAAAGTAGGATAAAATATACAATACGTGCTTCTTTTAGCACGTCTACTTAACAAAAGGACCATAAAATATTGGTCATAAAATGTAACGAACGTGGGAGATCAGATTGATTGAGAAAATACTGGATAATTACTAGTGATGTTGATAAGAAGGATGTTTACTTTACTTTTTATTGTTATTATCTCTCTTACAAAATGTATAATGTAAAAAATCTAGAGCTTCACTACCAAAACAAACTAAAATATTCTAGCTTCACTGTTTATTGCAGTTGTTTCAAATGTCCGCTTTCTAAAATCACATTCAGTACATTACATTTAATAATTTATCCATTATTCAATAGCAGGGTTTTCAGTCACGACAATTTCTACAGTGATTCACAAACTGTTTTACAGTTAATGATTTGCACTTAATATGTGGGCTGGGACTCCGTAACCACACAATAGTGTTTTATCATCAATACAAAAGGACTTATAAAACAGCATTTTGATCACACAGAATTTCTTTCCCTTAATGATTACTGTATCAATAACATTTCTTAATTAAAAATAACATTATTTTCTTGAAAAAATATTGACTCTGTTAATACTATTCATTCAATCTACAATTAAACATTGCTACGTAATCATCACTCAAAATTAGATTGTTTTTGCGAATAAAGGCCACAGTGGTTCACACAAAATGTGCGGTACTGGTTTGAAAAATCAGGTTTGAATCATATTTTTGCACTGCATTCATCCGAGAACTTCATAAATACTTCTCCAGTATGAGATTGTTGTTGTAGCAACTTCTGCTAAGAGGCTAAGTCGACTATTAGCATGCCTATAACACTCGAAGCTAGTTTGTTTGCTTAAGATGGCAGCGCTATGCTAGTGTACAGAAGACTAATTTGAACATAAACCTTTAGTTTGCCACTTACTTGTCATAAACCAGCTGTGACACTAAAGGCTTCAGCGTGTAAATACGAGGCCACAGAGGTGCGTTGTGCTTCTTCAGGTGTTGTAAAAGTCCTTGTTTTTATTGTAGAATCAGGCTTTTCCCATTGCCTGCTGGATTCCTGGGATTTTCCTGGTCAGGAAGGCTTGAACGTGAGGCCATATCTTGTTGGTTTCAGTTCCTGTGAATGTCTCCAACACTCCTTTACTCCTGTTAAAATGTACCACACGTAATGGCTTAAACACATTATTCATGTGGCGTTACACCCTCAGGCCGGCTTGAAGGAATAGTTCATTATCATCCCCAAAATGATGTTCCTCCTTTGACCAGACACCGGAGAACTAAAGACCGTTGATGTAATGCAGGGTTTCCCAAACTGCAGGGGATTGATTATATCAAATGTACAATTAAATAATAGGAGCTGCATGATAACTGTGATACACGGCAGTGGCTCAGTGGTTCATGTGGGTTGTCCACAAACCGAAGGGTTGGTGGTTCAATGCTCGGTTCCACCTGACCAAGTGTCGAGGTGTCCATGAGCAAGACACCTAACCCCAGCTGCTCCCGACGAGCTGGCTGGCGCCTTGCATGGCTGACACCGCCGTCGGTGTATGAATGTGTGTGTGAATGGGTGAATGTGAGGCAATATGTAAAGCGCTTTGGTGGCCATTAGGTCTATGAAAGCGCTATATAAATGCAGTCCATTTACCATTTACCATACGATTCACTGCATTGCGCTACGTTTACCTTACTTACACATTCTCATAGTTTCCCATTTTTTTGTGGGCAGAAGACTACAGTTTTTCAGCCAGCGCAGTCTCATCCCAAGACGTCATATAACTGACGTCTTGGGACGTCTTTTGACCATACGTCAACATCCGCCGTTTTAGGGTACCTTTTAACGTCGGTCAGATCCCTAAAACGGCGGATGTTGACGTATGGTCAAAAGACGTCAGTTATATGACGTCTTGGGATGAGACGGTGTTATTTCAGCAGTACTGTGCCAAAATAAAAGCAAGAATGTTTGAAATGTTTAAAGCTTGAGGTTTTAATTTAGGGCATAAATATTAGTATTGTAACTTGTGTTGTAAAATAAAATTATTATTAACAAATATTTATATTTTTTACAGGAGAATATGTCATATATAAATATATTCTTCCTTTTTATTATTATTAGTCAACATTGTTAAACAAAATGATTTAGCAATCACAATTTTTTTGAGATAACTCAAATATCTATGTTGACTAAACTTAACGGTTTAAGGCAGCATGAACAATTATTTTGAAACAATATATTTAGACTAATAATATTCATTATTATTCTACAATTTGATTAGGTTCCTAAAACCCCATTGTAAATAATGTATGGACTGAGACGCGTTTACAACTACTTTTAAAGTTTGGCTATAAAGTCAAACTAAAACTAATTAATATTCTATTCTATATTCGTATATATCTATTTACTTACATGTCATGTGACCATTAACCAACATCAGAGAATTGTGGAAAAGCGAATGTGTTGTTCATTCATTGAAAAATTAACTTAAATTCTCAAGTTATTTCAAGCTAATATTTTACTTCTATGGGGTTTGGCTGACAAAAATGTTTTATGAACCCTGGATGACATCAGCTGGTGCAACATGCTTCGATTTGAATGTACAAAAGAGCGCAAGTGAGATTTGAGGAAGATTTCCCGCAAATAACAAATTCAATTTTGATCCGATCTCAAATGGCTTCTGAAGATTTTACATATAGATTTTACATATGTAGAATGAAGACTACTTTAATGTTACTTTTGTGAGTGTTTTTTGGAGCTCATCAGACTCACTTTCATTGCATGGAAAAGAGCAGAATAAACATCTTCCTTTTGGTTCCATGTAAGAAATAAATTCATACAGATCTCAGAAGCACATGAGTGTGAGTAAAGAGTGACAGAATTTGGGTGAACTATTCCTTTAAATATTTTCTGCTGTGTGTGTTACTGGATTGTTTCACTCAGCATAAATCATAAAGAAAACACAGCTTTCTGCACAGTACCTGTAGTACTCTAGAACCGGTTGTGTCTGTCTCTCATAGTCCTTCAGTCTTCTGGACACGGTTTCGGGACTGTCGTCGTCTCTCTGGACCAGCGGTTCTCCAGTGACATCATCAAGACCCTGTGCAAATAGAGACCAATGATTACGCTCTACAGTATATTATGCACACACGACATCACAAATACAATGTACTATAAACACAAAATTAACGGTGCCTTTGCTCAAGAGTTCATATATTGAAACAGTCAACAAGCCTTGGCAGGCGTTGTCGAACTCCACTGACCTTCAGACACACAGGTTTGTGTGGACATAACTGTATTTGAGCGACACTGACAAACACTGTTTCACACTTGGCTTGTTCTGTATTAGTTCAGAACACACTGAATTGCTGTCTTGTTTGAAATCATTGCAAAGATGACTAAAATATTACCATTTTGAAACAGTTGTGAGTCATAACTCTTTCAAAGGCTTTGTGGTGGAACGTCTTTTAGAAGCTCTTGCATGTAAACGGCGTATTACTCATTCTTTGTTCAGTTTTACTTTTCTAAAACTCCTTGCTCTTAGAAGTGTTTCTTTTTCTTTCAATGTATAGCAGCAACTATATTTTAGCTTATTTACAGGAAGTCTGTGTCTTCTTCAGCGTGCTCCAGATTTATTGCAGGGATCAGAGCAAAGTTCCTCAGTAAACAGAAGCATTCTTATCTGTCTTGAGCGCTCAGGTTGTGAAATACCATGACCTACTTTTACCACAAGAACAAGTTTAACACACACATTTATATCCAATGCTTCATTTTTTGTACTTTTTGCTGCTTTTAACATTGATTACATTTTTATTATTTTTTATTTAAAGAAAAATTGTTTGTTAGAATGTGTTTATATTTTGAAAATCTTTAAATTAGGGCTGTGCAAAAATTAATTGCGATTAATCACATCCAAAATAAAAGTCTGTGTTTACATAATATATTTGTGTGTGCTGTATATAATTATTTTGTATATATAAATACACACACATGCATGTATATATTTAAGAAAATGTGTTATTCATATATAAAATATTTATATTTATATAATATAGATTATGTATAAATATATACAGAATTTAAGCGCAAATAATTCTTAAATATATACATGCATGCATAGGTATTTATATATACAAAATAATTATATACAACAAACACAAATATATTATGTAAACACAGACTTTTATTTTGGATGTGATTAATCGCAATTAACTTTTGCACAGCCCTACTTTAAATATGAAAAATTACGTAAATTTAAATGTAAAATTAATTTATATTGTACATTAATTTAGAAAATTTATCTACAGTATATATCCACATCACACATGTATTAAACCTAAAAAGAAAGTGTGCTTAATTTTACTGAATGTGCATTTATAGTGTTAGTATAGTTCAGATCTATGTTTATAAGTATGCATCAATTTTATAAACTGTACTTGGAATAATATAATATCCATGCAATAAAAGCCCACTTAAGTGTAGTGAAAGGGGGAAACATTCATGACTGTTTCTTGACACACTTAAGTACACTTTTAAAAAGTGCGCTTTGCAATCATGTCAGATTAAACGCTTTACTTTAAGTATATTTCAAATCATTTAAAAAAAAAAATCATATACTGTGCTTTAAAGTACACTTATTTTGATGTGTTGACTAACATGCTTAAGCACATATAGTATTTAATTATAATTTTTAACTGTAATTTTACTAGTTTTTAACTGCTACTTTGCTCAACACAGCATTTACAGTTAATATATTTTAAATTATACTAATTTGATTTGCCATTTCATTACAAAAGTGAAATTACGAATATACAAGTTTCAATAGAAATGAAATGAAATTCTATTTTAGTTTATCATAAATGCTTGTCAGTACATTCAGCAGTACACTTTAACCATATTCCAAACACAATAGAATTATGAAATTACATGTATAAATGCATTTAAGTCATAATTAAGTACAGATAAAAAGCACTCTAAGTTCAGTTAATTGCATTTAATATACATTTAAACTACTGTATAACACTTTCATTTAATTATCATGCAATTAAGTGTACTTTCTGTTACTTACTGTAAGTATAGTCTTTCAAAACTCTTTTTAAAAGTATGTTAGGGGTTGTTTTAAGCACTCTGTGTGAATTCACTTGCTTCTCACTCTTACGAACAGCATTTCAGCACAAAAAAAAATGTTCAATAACTACCTGCAATCCAGTTTAATCAGGCCAAGGTCAATGTTAGTCTTTTTAGTGCAAGCACACCTCCTTCATTCAAATTAGACTAACAAATTCACAAAACTCAGCACCATTTACCTGACGTAATTCACATTACACTATTATTACCTGCAGAAAACAGGGATTGAACAGCATTTTCAGTATGTTTTCTTACATTTCTATTGATTATGGCAACAATACTGATCAAATGTATTTTCACAGCATTTTTTTGAAGTATAGACCAGTGTAGCCCCGCCTCTTTTCCTGTTCTGTTATTCGGTTTGTATTTCCACAGCATGGAGTAAAGATCTCACAGATTTATGAATGAACCGCTCGTTTTAAAATCGGTCTACTGACATTTATGACATCCGTTTCAAACAAATGCTTAACAATAAGTTAACTTAAAGGGTTAGTTCACCCAAAAATTCTGTCAGTATTTACTCACCCTCATGTTGTTCCAAACCCCGTAAGACCTTCGTTCATCTTCAGAACATGAATTAAGATATTTTTAATGAAATCTGAGAGCTTGATCACTCCTCCACACTAGTCCATAGGCTTCTTGAGGGATTGAAACTTGCTGGCCTCGAAAAGTTAGACATCGTTAAAATAGTCCAAATGACTTCAGTGGCTCAATCTTAACTTTTATCAAACGACAAGAACACTTTTTGTGCGAAAAAACAACAACATTATAATGACTTTATTTCAACTATTCATTTACTTCTCTTTGGGTCTCTAGTCAGTTAAAACTAGTGTACTTGCGTAGAGTTACATCACACGTAGGCTCACTATTGGCATACGCTAAAAGTCATTATTTTAGTTTGTTTTTTGTGCACAAAAAGTGTTCTCATCGTTTGATAAGCTTGAGATTGAGGCACTGTAGTCAATTGGACTATTTTAACGATGTCTTTAATAATTTTTCGATGCCGGCAAGTTTCAATCCCTCAAGAAGCCTATGAACTAGTATACAGGAGTGATCCAGCTCTCAGATTTAATAAAAAATATCTTAATTCATGTTCTGAAGATGAACGAAGGTCTTACGGGGTTGGAACAACATGAGGGTGAGTAAATACTAACAGAATTTTCATTTTTGGGTGAACTAACAATTTAACAAGTGTACAGGTCACTGTGGAGTTTTTATATGAGCAGAGGTGGCCAACTTCCTGTTTCTTTCGTTTAATTATCAACAGTTCCCTGAAGTAATGTTAAACAGGATTGTAAATATCTCAACAGCCGCAGAGGACTCACCGGCTTCTTGGGCGGGTTGAAGTCTATATTATAGACCCTGCCGCTAGGAAGGTGCACCCAGCGGGACGTCAGGCGCTCTCTGATGGTCTGGAAAGGGACGTCCAGGTTTAAAACAGAGTCCACATCACACACGGCGTCCAGGGCCTCGGCCTGAGCCACGGTGCGAGGAAACCCTGCCAGGACACACAAGCACAGCATGAATAAAGATCATACACATAAGATCAATAGCAGAGCATGTTCGCTGCGGTGAGAGCGGTACCGTCCAGCAGCCAGCTGGTCCTCTCGATTTCCCTCAGACTGGACAAGATGAGACGCGAGATGACATCATCAGGAACCAGCTGACCCTGATCGATACACGACTTCATCAGAAGACCCAAATCTGCCCAGGTGCATAAGAGACAGAATTGAGTTATTCCATAAATACAGAAGAAATCCACAAATACAGTAAATATATAGTCAGGAATTCATTTTTTATGTTGTATTTATTTAATTTTACCAATGAAATAATTGATAGTAATATGACGCGTCTGTCATTACTCGTATTCATGATTTCTAGTGTGATGTAAGGCTATAAATTTGATCATTACCGTAAGTCTCAAATGACTTTTACTATGCTCCTACTAATAATTGGAAATGATGTGACCAATACAATGAACTTTAGTCATTCATACATGAACTTTACGTGTCTCTACACATTTCAATAACTCTGTAATAATCGTCTTGTGACCCTTTGTGTATTTCAGTTTAGTGCAACATATTTTAGACCTATTAATACTGTGTATCACTACACTATCGTAAAGTAATAACAGCATTAGTAATAAATTAATTTATTACTAATGCTGTTATTACTTTACTTTGTCAGTTCTTTTGTTCTTTGAATTAAAGACTATTTAGATTGAATTTCTTAGTCGTTTATGTTGGATTGCAACCACAACCATCATTTTCAATATGTTTTCAAAAAATTTACAAACATTTTTTTTTACAACATTCTGTCATCATTTTGACATGTTCTCACCCTCTTGTTGTTTCTTCAAGAAACATAATTGTTATAAGAAGATATTTTGAGAAATGTCTGTTTTCATATGTCATATGTTGGAAGGCAATGGTAAATGTTTGGTTACCAACATTCTTTGGGAAGTCATGAGGGTGATGATGTATAATGAGATAATTATCATTTTTGGGAATTCTCCTTTTAAGGTCCTACTTTGATCTGTAAATAAATGAAACTCAAATATTAATTGAAATATGTCTCTATATCTGGCTAAATTTTGTGTTATGCATAGGGTTCATTTGACGGTCATTTGTTTCATGTTGAATCTGGTTTATAATAATAATAATGGTTTAGTCTCATTCTCAAATGTGAGCATTTCCTCATCTCACTTGAACAAACACTCAGTATTTCTTAGATTCTGTGTTCCTAAAAAATAAATAAAAACTGTGAAATGAAAACTGAGTATTACACAACCTGCTCTAATAAAACACGTTAAATAACACAAACGCTTTATGTATTTAATCTCACTTTATTAGCCTAACCAATGTCTTTGCTGCTGACCTTCGTTGATCCAATTCATCGATAATAATAAGCAAAAATTACTTTTATATAAACATAATAATTTTGTTTCTCTCTTTTTTGTTATAAAAAAACAAGCAAACCCAGCCCATATGAGAAAATATTAAATTATATATAATTATATATTATATTCAATATATAATTCAATATTATATTGAATTATATAATATAAATATTGTAATGCATTACTTTGAAAAATAACTTCGCCCAACACTGCGCAATATAGGCCTACAGTCAATCTTACATTTCTGAGTTTCGACGCAAATTTCTGCTTCAGCCTTCAGGCTGGGTGTGATTTGCAACCAAAGTCCCTTTCTTAGACATGTTTAGTATGCAGGGCACATTCTTTGGTGAAAGACATCACCCTCAAAAGTTAAACAAAGCCCTATTAAAGCACAAATATTTGGAAATACACGTATAATCTACACATAAAAAGAGTGATGCCACAGACGCAAACGCCTGAGGTAAATAGCAGACAGGCTCTGATGGTTGTCCCAGACAGTGTTTATATCAACACCAGCACTGGAAGAAAGTGCTCTTCCAAGCATTTCAAAACAAAAATATGAGAAAAGCTGTGTCGATATAGTGACATGTGCTACGTTTTGAGACACAACCAAAGTTTAGACTCGGTTCTAGTGATAAGAAACCTCTAATTATCCTGCTCAACATAAAACAGAGTTCGTGAAGTTTTGCACCCTGCTTAGGAAGTTAAACTACGGTCGTAGCAAACGTTACAAAAAGATTCAACCGTTTATATTATTCCGTTAGTCACGACTCGTGTAAATAATGAACAGCACAGTGCTGAAGCTGTCGTAACGTTACCTGTCTTCGCCTCGATATTGGCCCGCAGCAAGTCCCCACTGGAGAGATGCTTGAGACCGAAACTCTGCGCTATCCGAGCAGAAACGGTCCCCTTCCCGGAGCCCGGGGCCCCCATGATCACCCCGCGGAACACAGTCTGCAGACCCATAATGCAACTATTCGGAGATATGAAATTTAAAAAATATCTCCTGTTCACTGCATCTCCGACCACTAACAGTCCTATGAAATCAATATGAAAGTGATTCTAGGGATGTGCAGTCCTATAAGCGATCGCAACCACAATTACGCAACTCCAGTTTTATTCCCAGATTAAGCCCGTCCTTTTCTAATGCACGCGCATCTATCGCGGACGCGCACACATTACAGGAAGTGCTGCTTTATGTCAAGTGAAGATACTTAGTAGTGCACAGTGCACACTACAACTTGATGGATATTGCTACATCTCTTTGCAAAGGCTCTTCAGACGCAAAGACTTCAATATGAAAAAATAGATTATAGATTAATTAGATTAAATATTAAAAAAGGTTTTCAGAGTAACAGCATATAACTTGAATTGAACACATTAACGCCGCATTATACAATGCTCAATAGTTGATAGTTAAAATTTAAGATAGCCTATCTTTAATATATAACTATTATGTATTATTACCAGGGTTAGTACTGATAACTAAAACTATTAAAAAACGGTTTATTATTTAATAAAGAAAGCTGAAATAAAACACAAAAAACAAAATTGACTTTGTTGAAAATTAGTAATGTAGAAATGTTGCCTTGGTTGAAGTAGCCTAATTAATTTAGACTGATATGCACATTAATTAACCACAGTAATATTTAAATAGAACATAAACTAATATAAATGACAAAAGCACAACAGAATGACGAATTAAAAAAAATCAAATTAAAAATGGGAAATATGAAACTGAAATCTGTTAGCCAAATAAAAACTATATAAAATACTAAAATAACACGCATATTACAGTGCATGAGAAAATGTTGAGCAATATTTAATGTGTAATTATTTAGTGGATTAACTATTTTATGGTATTATTACTTTATTGTATTAATAGAAACGTAACCTAATATGCACAAAACTAACAAACAAACAAACAGCAGCTCAATTATTATGCAATGTGATTATGTAAGATGTTAGTCAGACTAGGTCTGCTTTGATGGGCTTTGGGGTTGGCAGTGTTTTCTCTGTTTGATTAAATTATCGTCAGGAGTTTCGTCTGAGGGATTTGATTGACATTTTTCATTGGTTTAACCCAATCACAAGAGAGCCCCCATTATCCCCAACACTGACTGAATCATCATTAATCAGCTGACAAATGACAGGAGGGCTTATTTTGACAAGTTAAAGAAGATAAGAATGGAGATTTGTTCTCTCCTAAAGACCTCTAGAACAATAGTTCCTCCAACACAATGAGACAAAGACAGGATTTGTAAATGCTAACAATCACCATAGTGTATAGTGCATAGATAGGACAATGTTGTGCAGCTTTTGTGTATGAAGTAAATAGATGAAACTATATATATATATATATATATATATATATATATATATATATATATATGAGGTGACAGTTGTCAGCTGGATTTAATTTATGATGTAAAATATAATTTGTATCTTCTCGGTTATATATACTGTGGAAGCGGCGCCCCCTTGTGACGATAATAATATGGTCACGGGAAAGCGGGGATAAATGCAACACTTTCTGTATTTCCTTCAGTTTCTCAGAGACTGTTGTATTGAAAAGCCAAAAATTGTAATGCATTAAACCCACGTCTGTCAGCTACCAGCCCACACTGCTGCAACATGTGTACATATGATAATAGGCTATGTACAATTTATACTTGAATAGACAAAGTCAACATTTGCAACTGACCCTATATTATTTATTTGTTTATTTGAGCTATTCACAATCATGTTTGTTACAGAAGTCTTAACATTACACAATAATGGAAGGTCAAAAGGAGTAGGCTGAATGGTCATCTTCAATAATGTAATCAGGAAATGTAGCATATTTATAGTCCTTATGTTCAATACTCCCAAGAGGCCTTTCATATTATTTTAATTTCTCTCGATCAAATTTCTGTAGTATAGTTTCTAACAGTTTTTTTTAATAATACTTATTAATTTATTTTTGTACTTTTTATATTTTACTTCCGATTCATTTGTCCTTTTCCTTATAAAAGTTTTATATAAAGTATTTTTTTGTTCACGCATTTAACAGTTCCTTTGTCATCCATTACTAGTTCTGTTCATCTGCGTATATGTATACGTTTTTACAGGGCAGTGTTGATAACGTATTAAATGTACAAAGCTACAAATTGATTCAAGAGCTCAGCTCATTTTGCTGCCTGCATATTGACCTCCTGTTGTTGATCAAAATATGATTTTTTCCCCCGAAGAATTATAGACTTTTAAATCTAAAATTTCAAATCATTGTTTTGATGTGAGCTGATGTTAAATCTAATATTTTACACTAATATTTTATAATATATGATGCAAATGTTATTATGCATTATATAATACAATTTAAAATAAATAATAAAAAATATATAGCCTACGTTTTTGTGTGCTTAATAAATGTATCTCTATTATTCATCAATATACACTGCACCTCCACAGTTTATCCAAAAGGTGGCGTGCTCTAATCTAATATAGCTAAACTGAGCACTCATCTTGGAAAAGATCCACATTATTAGACTATTACTGTTACTAGTTCAGCATGATCGGTCATAATTCATAAGGTTAATAGTTAACGTAACTCATATTAAGAAGGAGGAACAGAAGGCGGATGTTCATCGTCCCTCATAAGGTGTGTATTTTTATACGGCTTATGAACATCTAACTTAAAAATGGATGATTTAGAATCAACACACTCAGTTAAAACTTACATATCAAGGCCTCAAACGGTTTTCTGAACTTAAGAGACTTAAAACGATTGCTGACCACCAAATGATATGTGTTAATATGGGCTAATATGTAATTTTTCCGAATTTTTAACTTAGGCCTACAGATACATATAGCTATAGAATTTAAAATAATACATATTATGTAGAGAATAATGTATATGTTCATTCATAGGCAGTTTATTCACAAGGTACCGAACTCTTATCTAATATGAGCTGAGCACTCAACTTGGAAAAGATAAGCAAGCATTATTATTTACCGTCATAATTCAAATGGCCAATGTGGTGAACGTAACTAATAAGACTGAGGAACAGAAGGCGGATGTTCATCATCCCTCATTAGAGAGAGCTAATCACATGATCCAGAATAGGCTCAACTGGTTATTTAATTTAGAAGACTTCAAATAATTCCTGACTTGTAAAAGGTTGCTAAGCAATGGTCTGTTTAGTCATAATTATGTAGCCTAGTATAGCCTACTTTTCATTTTATTTTTTATTTAGCCTAGTTATTTAGAGATGACATCATCTGAAGACTAAAACCTGGCTGTGATGTGTATTGGTAGTTTTGCTATTTCACAATTTCCTCTTGACAGTGTTGCTATATCCCTTGCATTGTTTTTAACACTTGCCAAGCTCTCGTGTCCTGGTGGTAATGATGTCATCACATTCACAACCCTTATCCTTTTACAAGTGTCCATGACAGCATGTTTCCAATGACTCAGCCTGATGAAACTAATCATACTCAGCCCTTATTATTAACTAGGCTACACCTGATCTTGTAAGAAGGTGAGCAGGAAGAAAGAAAGAATGAAAAGAGGAATGAATGTGGAAATAGACATGACAATTGAGAAGGAAAAATGTTCCTCTAAAGTCAAATATATACTGTTTCACAGAAAATCATTTCTTGTCCTTCTCGTTCTGTTCACATGGAATTCAAAGAAAGACATTCAAGTCTCAAGTTTAGGAGGAAATATTCAAGCAGATTCCAGAAGATTGTCTTATCAGTCAACAAAGATACATCTATTACTCGGGGGGGAAAAGAAGCATGCAATTACTCAGCACTAATTATTTTGTGTTGCAATGGCGTCACTATCTATTGTTTGAGTTGAACTTCATGAACTGATCAAATTGTTCATTAGTAGCCTATGTCCATCATCAATAAAGCAATTTACGGGGTTTAAGTTTATGGGAGTTCACAAGTGCAAAATGTACATTAAACTATATAACTCAAGCAATAATCAGGTTGTTCCAAATATCAGGATTGGAAGCATGATAATGCGTTTAAATTACAGTTCATTCGTGATGGACACTTTCGAAACATTGCTTTGTCAAGGTTCGGTCACATTAGAGAAATTTCTAAAAAAGTAAAACATTGTAAATAGTGTTCCTGTAATGTAGCCAATGCGGGGAAGAGGAGAGGAGTGGATCCAAATGCAAGCAGTGTTTTAATAAAACAAGATATAATCCAAAAATGAACAAGAAACACAAGGCAAAACATACGCTACATCTTCACTGAGACAACGACTGACAAAGACCGATTGGGTACATTTACTTTGAGTTTTCCGGTTAAAACGATCCCCATTTACACAGATCTACAAAAACAACCAACGCTGTATTCTGCTGCCAGGCCAGTAGATGGCGACTGAACACATAATACGCATGTGCTTGACGTCATCTTACAAGATTCATGTTTTGTTGTTTACATGGAGACCGTTTTCAAAAACTTGGACTTTCAAACTCTGTTTCAAAAGTTTGTATTTTCAGGGACCCAAAACACTGTTGTCGTGTAACGAGGCACATTAATTTAAAACAAAAATAAAGATATATTTGGCACTGCCATATTCCATTTTTATAAGAAAACCATAATGGTAGATTTTGATTTCAAGTTGACTTTAATGGTACTAGATGATTTGTGGAATGCATTTAAAAGATTATACTTTCAAGAAAACTTTTGCGATTGGTTTGTTTGACGAATGTGTGTTGTTACACTAGACTAGATTATTGACATAATTTAATCAATAAAAGTAATATTTAATGGGACTCTTATTTTGAAAACATTCATTTTGGAAGCTTCACGGTTGTTGATCATAAACGTAATAATTTGAAAAAAAAAAACATTTTGTTACATTTTTTTTTGGTCTCACTCTTGATACATATTTCTGCACTAAATTAAAGGGTTAGTTCACCCAAAAATTAAAATTAAGTCATTAATTACTCACCCCCATGCTGTACCAACCCCGTAAGACCCGGAACACAAATGAAGATATTTTTGATTAAATTTGAGAGGTGGATCACTGCTACATAGGCTGCCTAATTTGTAGTGACATTGTGCCACATTTAAAAGCAAGTGATTTGAAGATCTAAGTGCCCTAGCAGGACAGTATGGCACAATAAGATCACAAAAATACCTTGGTGCACAGCCAGACAACGCCTTATTAACAAACATCAGGATCTTAAAATCAACTCTAAACTTAATGGGAAGCCAATGAAGGGATGCCAAAACAGGAGAAATATGGTCTCTCTTTCTAGACCCATGCAGTCAACAGTCTTGCAGCTGCATTTTTGACAATTTGTAATCAAGATAAAGATTGAGGAAGGCCACAATAAAGAGAGTTGCAACAGTCTAATCGAGATGAATTTTTTTTTCCAAATTTTTACGTGAAAGAAGGTGTTTCAACTTTGTAATAGATCTTAAATGGAAAAAGCTTCCTCTAATAACAGCACCTATTTGTTTATCAAAAAGTAATAAAGAGTCAAAGATCACTCCAAGGTTTTTGATTTGTTTGCATACATTTGTTAAAAGAGGACCTAACTTGGCTTTCAGAGCAGGAGAGGAATCTGATGGACAAAAATTGTTTGTCATTCACCTCTTGATATCATCTACACATCCCAATAACACATCAAATGAAGCACTCGTGTCAAGCCTTACTGGACGGTAAAGCTGAGAATCGTCTGCATAACAGTGATATGAGATGTTGTATTTACAAGGGGAGCATATAAAGGGAAAACAATAAAGGTCCCAAAATAGATCCCTTGGGCACTAGGGATATACGGTTTCTCATCAAACCTGTGTGTAAAATCGTATGAGGCCTTTATCTGTAATTCGTAATTCAAAAAGCATCCCAGCAACAATGCGTCTGGAGAAAACTGAACTAGTTTAGATCCCAAAATAAGAATCCTACATACTTCCCACAGCTCCTCGATCATAAAGATTCTTTGTTTCTCAATTTCCTCCTTGTCTCTCACAACCAAGAACAGAAACTGCCTTCAAAACTCTCAACATCTGCTCTGGAATTGAATAGAAGTGGTCCTACAATGTCTTATCTCATCCTACAAGAAAGTCCCGGGATATGTGGGACAGCTCACATGTCCTCCTCCAGCACATCCAGCTGCTCCTTCTCATGCGTCAGTACCAAGATCCTCCACCAACAGCACAGACAATCATTCATACCCGAGGCTCTCTGCTTAACTCCAGATAATTTATTTAGAGACTGGTTGTACATGTATTATACATTTTCAAACACAATAATAAACTTTATAAAAGTTTATATATATATATATATATATATATATATATATATATATAAACTAGTCACAATATCACACTCGTTTCATTGTTTGACAGAAAATATATGTTATAAATATATAAACGCTTTATGCTGCGGTCCAGACTATTCAAATTCAGTATGTAAATTAGGTATGTAATCAGATTACTAATTCAGATTATTACAGAGATTACAGATTATTATTCAGTTAGGTATGTAATCCGATTACTTTCTCCAAGAAACTAGTAAAGTAACGCATTTGAAATTTACAACAAAATATCTGAGTTACTTTATTGACTAACAGAGAAAGAGAAATAGAGAGCAAGTGCAGAGGCACTGAGTTGTAATTCCTCAAAATGAAATAAAACAGTGAAACGCAAACTCAGAATATTCAATATTATGCAAAACGTTCTTGTCAGAGTGGTGCCCTCTACAGGTTTGAATTTCTTCCAGCCTGAGGCTTATTCATTTCACTTATGGTGTGAAAGGGCCTTTACATTTGCTAAAAATAGAATAACTTTTTTGTTATTAAAAAAACAAACAAGAAAGCCCAGCTCAGATGAGAAAAGGTAAAAAGTAATGTAACTAGTTTTCATAAAGTAACGTAGTTAGGTGTTTAGGGAGTAGGCTAATGCAACATTGTAATGCATTACTTTTAAAAGTAACTTTCCACAACAACACGGACACTCTTGTGTCGTGGCGACATCATGTGGTCAATGTGTGAACCTGGAACTCACTGAGGGGTCTGAAGAGGGACATTTAATTTGGGATATTCCCACATCCAATCTCATCTACAGCAGCATTAGCTAACATACTGTCCTTTGAAAATAGTTGGCAACACTGCGCCCATTTGTCTGCGTCATCATGCTCCACCCACCACTGCTATGCGCCGATTCCCCGCAGACCCGCCCACTCAACCCAGTCATCTGAATGTGTGTAAGAGTGTGTGTGTTGTGTGTGTGTGAGAGAGAGAGCTTCCAGCCAGCATAAGGGCCGAACACTGAGGTGTCAGCGCACCCGGACACAGGACAGCCATGGCCCTGCTCGATCTAGCTTTGCAGGGGTTCTCCATCTTCGGATTTCTCTTGTTTATCGTCCTCTGGCTCATGCACCTCGTGTCAATCATCTACGTGTAAGTGAATGCGGCATCACTGATTTGAAATAGACCACGAAACGCGACGCCCAGAACGCTTCCGTTATTTTCAACGACGCTGATCGTGTAGGCAGAGTCGTTGATTGTAACGGGAGCGTTGTAGACCGACGCGGAGCGTTGCAGATGGGGTGTAGTAACGTTATGTGTCTGTCTGGCTGGCTGGCTAACAGGAACACTGGTTTCCTCTTCAGCGCCTCGCTGTTATTTCCGCGTGAAAGCATATGTATATCTATCGAAATGTTCATATTGACTGTATAGCTGGCGGGAGAAGAACTCGTAATACTATCCTACACACATTAGCCTCTGGCTTGTCCTTCAGTAATCTCGTTTCTTGTCGCTAGCGATGATCGTTAGCATAACGTTAGCTACTGCTCACTGTCCGTGTTATTTTATTCGTAAATTTACGAAGTCTAATGGGTTTTGAATCACTTTTGTGGTTCATTTCTCAAAGGGCTTTCATTTAATCTCAGTGGTGGGAGTTAAAGCTAACTTACGTCTGTCAGCCTCAACAGACAACCGGCTTTCCTGGTTTTAAATATAATATATTTACATATTCAATAGGTATGTCATGTTTTGAAAGCTTGTGCTCACCAACACGTTTGCATTTCATTGTTAAAACCCTCAGTTTCCTGTAAAGTTCACCAATGTTGTTAATTATTCATTCATAACGTATTGTCTCCTAATGATTATATAGTATCAAATAGTCGTATATCGAGCCATCATATGTACATACCAGCCAGTCAGAAGAGCCGTGTTTGTTATGAATGCTTGAGACACACATATTTAAAATTCAGACATTCTTGAGCATTTATGATAAAAAAAAAAAAATAAGTCAAGTGTGTATGATCTTCTGACTGCCAGTGTTTATCATGGTAGGCCTAATAAGGCTATAATGAACTGAACTTTGGTAACTAGTAGGGAACTTTGAGTCAGGAGTTTCCTCCACCTGCAACATGAACGCTGTCATGTGAGTTGGCTTTGCCTGTATCATGCCCTGATTCTGCTGCAGAATACACACGGTTTTCGTAAACTAGACTTCGTGTGTGACTTTTTTACTATTCTGATCCGTGTCAGACTGATTAGAGAGGCTCTTCTAGGGTCGGGTCGTGTCACTCTGTCTATATTTTTTGGACATTTGCAAACTCCCAAATGATGTGTTCATATTCACCTGGCCAATGCAAAATTGGCCAGGGTTCTAGAGAAAGTCATCATGGGTTATTCGATTCATTCAAAAGAGTCTCGAGACGTCAGCTCCCTTTGTTCATGTGTTGTGAAATGCTGTTTCAGGAAAGCAGTTGCAGTTTTTTTCGGTGACTGCTCTTCTTGTGAGCGTTTGAGTTGCGGTTCATGGTTTACCATTAAACAAGCTGAAGAGTTTTGGGTTCCTAATTATTGACCTAGATCTCAACCATCCTATGCCGGTTTATAAGACTCTTAAAGTGTGTTTTCACGAAAGCTTTGGAGTGAAGAGCTCTTTTTGAAGTCGCAGTGATTTGACTGAATACACTTCTTCTGTTTTTTTTTTTTTTTAAATGGTTTCTGGCCCGAAAGATAATCATGATGTTTTTAATAAGGCTCATGGTCTTTCTTTGAAACCACATAAAGCCACACAGCTGGTCATGAGTCCAGCACCACGAGTCATTCATGAGGTCATTCGCATTGATCTGCTGTGAGACTAGAATGAAAGGACTGAATTCCATGATCAGGTTGTACCCTGGGGTCAACTGCTTTCTTTGTAATAGAAAGTAGTTCAATTGTTGCCGCTCGGGCACTGATGGGTGTCATTAAGTAAGGGTGATCGATATACCAGTAGACTTGATTAAACGGTTGAAAATTGTTAACCGGTAGAGATTATGGACTGTCCTTTCTATCACGGTTAGGCCTTGTGTCCACCAAAGCGTTTTTAGCCAGCTGAAAACGTTAGACGCTCTGCTGAAGACGCCATGCTTTGGGCGCTTGAGAGCATTTTGGCAGCGCAGCGTTTTTTCCGTTGAGACGTTTCGTTGCTATGATACAGAATATCCACAGCAGTTGAATGTTGTGACAGTTGGTCGGTGTGGCATTAGTCCCGCCCCTCCTCCACTGTGATTGGACGGCTGGGTAAAAAGTGACAGGGATGAGCGCTGCGTTTTATCCAAAGTTGAACATTTTTCAACTCCCAGCGACCAGTAAAAAATGCTGGGCGCTCGGCGCTTCAGCGTGAAAAAAAAACGCTCAGCGCCTCGGTGCGCTCAAAAAAACGCGGCACTCCCATTGAAAACAATTGAAAACATACGCCAGACGTGTGGAAAAACGCTTTGGTGGACACACAGCCTTACGCTCCCACTCATTTTTTTAAAGTAAGGGATTTTAAAAAGAAGTTGAAATTGTACAAGTGAAAAGTTCAACCAACTCAATTTTTTTGATTTTTAACTGTTAAGAATTGTGTTGATTCAACATGGCTTATGATGCAACATCAATTTTTTTGCTCAATGTCGGAGATCAACATTGTTTCTATGCCATTGCCGTGACAGACCTTGATTATGTGATGATTATATGCCACTGTTATCTGCGAAGACTGCAAGTATGCTGCATGCCTCAACATCGGGCAACCAGAAGTGAACTGCCATGTTTGGTGAGATTGTGTATGTTTCCTCTTGCAAGCAAAGTCTTGTTGCATTTGTGGCAGTGCTTTGTGCGAATCGACTCAACTGAAGTGTAATCACACTTTTGTCATGTAGCTCTCTTTTTCACTTAAGCAGGGGCTTTTATATGTGTGTGTGTGATAGATACAGACTGTGCCAGAGAGATCTTCTGGATTGCAATTAGCGAAAATGCGTCATTGACAAATGTCTTAATAATGTCGCAAAGTAGAAACGGTTGGTAAGGTTACATTTTTTCACATGGAATGTCCACGGAAATGAAACGGTGTGCATTTCAATCGGAGAGAAAAGTTATAACGCCTTAACATTCTTTTATATTGTTTATCTGGTTGAGTAATGGTTCAATGGCAGCACCAGAGAGACGTTAGGGTGCAGAAATACAGGTTCAGTGATGTCTCTGAGAACTGTGATGACATTGAGTTTAGGTTGTCAGGTGTGGGGATCGTGTGATACTCGTCCTGTGGGAACCTCGCCCAAGTTGCATCCTCCTTTATGCGATGCGTTTCCTGATTCCTCAGCTCCAGCGCCTTGTGGAATGTGACGTTTCACCCATAGGATTTGTTTAGTAAAATCTTTTTTTTTTTTATATCTAATCCTTTTCTCTTTGTGTAAAGTAGGAAGGTTGTGCATGTCATGTGCTCATAGGGTTGCCACAAAGAGGAATTACTGATAGTTTCCCATAAGTAGAGGTGTAACGGTAGACATAACTGACAGTTTCGAAACGTACGTTTTAGGTATAGCTGGGGGCAGAAAACTAAACATTTATTTTATTTTCTTAAACAATATTTTAATAAAATTGTATTTTTTTCTCAGTTTGGTTTGAACATTGTTACACCCCAAGATTTTACCAGATTTTCGCTGATCTACTCAAAACCAGCCCTCAGTTTGGTATCTATGAATCTCTTTTGAAGTAAAGAAAAAGATGCGGTGAAATTTAAAGGGATACTCCACTTTTTTTTGGAAATAGGCTCATTTTACCACTCCCCCAGAGTTAAACTGTTGAGTTTTACCGTTTTCAAATCCATTCAGCCGATTTTCTGATATTTAGAAGAATATCAGTAACCAGACAGTTTCTGGTCTCATTGACTTCCATAGTAGGAATTGAAGTCAATGAGACCAGAAACTGTCTGGTTACTGATATTCTTCTAAATATCAGAAAATCGGCTGAATGGATTTGAAAACAGTAAAACTCAACAGTTTAACTGTGGGGGAGTGGTAAAATGAGCCTATTTCCAAAAAAAGTGGAGTATCCCTTTAATATGAAATTTTGTAAGGTCCATTGTCTAATGCCAATCAATAGTGATATATGAAGCATAGCTCACACAGAAGACACAAGCTGGCTTCACCTTTCAATTTGTCAAATCAGTTGTGAAAATCTGCGTTGGGAAATCTTTCTCCTTAACACAAACTCGATAAAGGAAATAACGCTTTATTTTTATCAAGGCGAGTTTCAGCCTTTGGGGCATGCATGTATGAGTAATCAAACGAGATGAATTCCTAATGGTTCATTAATTTCGTCATTGTTATTTTAAGAACGTGTTGTTGTTACTGGAGGTTTGCTGTACTGGGCCTGCCCGTTGGACTGTTGCGTTCCCATTCCACTAATGGTCTGAGGCGATGAGGTCGTGTTCCCCCCCATATTTAATAGAGCTCCAACAGGAGCGTCTCTCACATGAGCGATGAGGAAGAGCTGATCCCAGAGCTTTTAGATATCCCTCGTGTGCTGAGCTGAGTAAACGTATTACACATGCATGAATAAGATGCCTTTCCTTCACTAATGTATGTTACATGATTTTGTAGGTCATCAAGAAAGTGCTTGTATCGTTTTTTTATTGATGGTAAACCGGTTTAAAGCAAGGAATGCTTTTCATTTCTCACAATGTTTGCTACTTTACCATTAAGCGACTGGCATTTATAGGTAGACTACACATAAACCGATTAAGAAGAAAATAGAATAGCTGTAACAAATATCGGTTATAAAAAATTGATTATCGGTCTCTATAATTTACATTTCTATGTATAATAGAATTTTGTGCTTCCATTCAAAATGTTTTAAGTCAATTGGGATTTCTACTTAATCAGTTAGTCAGATATTTTCAAAAATGCTGATTAAAAAACCTGGCCTATATATATATATATATATATATATATATATATATATATATATATATATGAGGTCTATTATGCAATAGAAACAGCAATTTCTGGTGGTTTATCTCCTATTTTCTTTTTTTTTTCTATCGCTCCTTCTTTCTATTAGATGAAGCTTGACATGTTGTTATAGACGTTCACAAGAAAGTGCCAACAGTGATGTTTTGGCAGGCAATATACAAACTTAGCTCTCAGAAGCAAACATGCTTCAACAGATAAATCTTTCCTCCAGCTTTTAATAGCTGTGTCGGTCTTGGAAGCTTCTCCGCTGGTTCTGTGGAGCGGATGGCGATTGTGTCCGGAAAGACTCCACTCCCTTCAGATAAGAACATATAGGAAGTGCACAAAGGAGTTGGTGCTGAGATGGCTATTCAAAATTTGGCCAACATTGATGCCTCTTGGTTAACTCATCATTAAAAGCAAGCAAGACTAGTACATGAACAGTTCTCTGAGAGAATACTGTCTTCCAGGAAAGCTTTGTGTGATTTGCACCCTGAAACTGGTCCAGGGATGTGTTTGTGAAGTCATTATATCTGTTTTCAAATTAATTATAGTGGAAGATGGCCGCTTGACCCCATAGACTGCTTTTTTTCCTCATCAAAGTATGACAATTATGTGAAACAAACAAATTTCCGTAACTTAGGAAACTAAACGAGTTGGATCAGCTTCGGTACATTGATGAACTTTCAGCTGCCTGTCAAACTGCAAACAGTACACACAATAGATTTGTATTGAAATAATACACCTTCGTAATATATTAATATGTGCATGTGCTGCATCCGAGTAACCAGAATCAATATGTACAACATGGACCTGTTTATTTTCCTTTGATATTTCATTATTGCATCACAGCCAAATGTGATTCTCTCTGTAAATGATTACAAAGGTTGATTTTGATCCAAACCAATTGGAACCAAACCAATACAATATATCTATATCAAATAAATATAAATAATTGGGATAGTATAATCATTTTGCATTTTTATTTTTCTGCATATGTCTTCAGTCACACTTCTTAGCGTCTTCAGACTTTCGCTTGTTTAACAAAATGTGAATTTGTGTAAAGTTTGACATAAATTTTATTTTTGTTTCGAGAATAGTGATACAATAGTGCAGTGTTTTGAAATATTGATTGAGAGTGCAATATTCAATATGTATATTTTGAATATTGACACAATAACCAAATTATCATTATACTATAACTATTTTATTGAACTAATTTAAAGAAATATATTTTATTATTATTTTTTTATGACATTTATTTAAAAGTTTCTTGTTATTATTGATAGTCACAAATAAATGTATTTGTTTGTGGTCATGTGTTACTGTCAAGCTCATTTTTAGAAAGATTTTCTCCAAAAAGTATTTAAACAATATGTGACATAAGTGGATTTACCTGTAATTGGTACTACAGTCTTTGGGTCCTTTTCTTTAAAAAAAAATGCACCAAATGTTGTCATATGTTGTTGATGCACCCAATAATAATAATAAAAAATCAATAAATGATTTAGCTGAAAAGTGTGAATATCTGTTAAAATAAAATAAAATCGGTTAACGTCACCCTTAACGTCACCAGTTGCTTTACCACTTATAAGAACCCAGAATAAATATTAAAAAGTATTTGCTACTATTAAAGTTGGCCAGCTTCCCTGGGATGCCAGAATCATCCGCATGAAATTCACTATCCGACTCGTATACGAAGCATATGAAGCATAACATCCTTAAAAGGATGGACACCTTATGGATTTATGAATTGCACACAATGTTATTATTAAAGCTGACCTGTATTTCTCTCTCTTTTCAGCCGTCTTCATCTCAACAAGAAGACCCCAGACAAGGTGCCGTACAGCAAACTGGCTGGTGTCTCGCTGCTGAAGCCCCTCAAGGGGGTGGACCCCAATCTAATAAACAATCTTGAGACCTTTTTTGAGCTGGACTATCCCAAGGTACCATCCTCTAAGCTCTTTGACCTTGATGTTGTTCGTGCTGCTGTTTCCAATTTCTGACAGTTAAAGTTCAAGTTATTATTATATGCGTTTGCTATCATGTGTTTGGAAACCGAAAAACAATGAAAGAATGGATGTTCTTAACTTTTTAAAGATGAAATATTTAATTTAAGCAAATATCTCATACTTTAATTTGCTTTTGATTGTGTTAAAAGATATCGGGTGTCATTTACTCATTTATTCTTGCACATATCCTGTGAAAACCACTGACGTCCTTTCGTGATGTTGAGATCTTTTTAAGAATGTTGCAAAGACTTCCTGCCTCTGATTAATGAAACCCAATCTGAGCAGTTCAGTTTTGAGTTTGAGCATTTCATTTAGATCATTTAAGTCTTTCCATTTGTTGAATCAAACACATTACAAACTCATTTCTGAGTTCCGACTCTCAGGGCTGTGATTTGTTTGGCTTTCATGAAAATGTTTTTTTGGTAAAAATGTATGTGGTTAAATACAGTTTATTCCCATGAATGGCATAATGTACAGTCAGTCGGACATTATTGCAAACAAAATTTCTTGAAATTCTCATTATGTTTACATGCACTACAATGTTGTTATCGTGCTATAATACTTTCTTTTTCTTGTGGCCACACTCAGAAAGTGTACGTTTTCGAACAAAAAGCTTGAATTGAACCAAGCCACCTACAAGGAGATGATACAAAGTCAAAACACAACTCAACTAAATTCCTACTTTGCATTTATGTAGATAGTTTATGTTCTCAGTTTACACGAAATTCATGCCTTACATTCTTAAGGCACTTTTGAATAGATGTTTACATTTTCCTGGCAAATTTATGTGTCTCGAAACCCAATCCCAAAACTCACTTCAGGCTCTGAGCGTTTTCAGAGGTAAAACTAAACCTTAATGAATATCACAAAAACATGTCCAGGTTACTCCAATAAGACTTTGTATTTTACATAAAGAAACTAAAGCTTGCTTTTAGCATTATTGCCGTAAAAAATATTGTTAAAATATATTGAAAAATGCAATTCGTTCCAGTGATCAAAGCTGCACGATCCTTAACTATACCTAGAAATAATTATGATATGATGATTTGATGCTCAACAAACATTTCAGTTTTGATAATCAGAACGCGTGATGTATAACATGTTAAATTGTACAGCAATTCTAAATTAGTGTATATTTTTACAGCAAAATATACCATTACTTTTTATGATCCGGATGTATTTCATGAGGTTCCCCCATCTAGGAAGTTGACTCCGGTTTGGCTGTGTGCTTCAGTAATGAAGTGGTTACCGTAGACCTGAAGGAACCGGGCAGGGTGCGTCCCCTGATAATGCATATCTTTGTTGCTGGGCACCGCACACCATCTAATGACAGTGTTTCTATTTTGCATCCTGACTTGAGCACGACGCTTAGGATAAATCACTGATGCTTTTCCAGGTGGGGCGGCTCTGAGAAACAACCGATTTCCCATTGGACGATCAGTGCTCTGTTGTGAGTCATCTGTCAGTGCTTCTAAATTAAAAATGAATTACATTTGGTGTATAATGGACCAACCCTGACCAGAAACTCCAGTCCCATCAATCAAGTACTAAAACGGAAAACATGCGCGTAAACTACAATGGAAACACATTTATCGAACAAATCCCTTGAAGCACAACAAAATTTTTGGGTAGCTGCGATAACCCAATCGCATCACAGCATCTCAAATCTTGGTTTGGTCGCTCTGAAATGCCTGAACCGAAGTCTGTCAGCAGAATGATTTGGTTTAATTTCCCTCCCAGAAGCGTCTCGCATTAATGTGTTCCTAAACACCAGCATCCCAAACAAGAACATGACCGCATTTATTGAGTTTCAGCTGCGCTCTGAGACTCATTTATGATGGAGGGATAATGGAACCCCAGTGGCTTTCCTGATTGCAGCAGCTTCCATTATTATTAGATGTTTTGCTTCAATTTCCCATTAAGCTTTGTACTCTTGAACACATGGGATGGAAATGATGCTTATTTCGCAAGTGTTAAATTGGCAACTTTGAATGGAAACCTAGCGATTGAGTTGTGTGTGAGTGAAGATCGACTGTTTTTTTAGTGCGTTCCTCTGATTAAAGAAGTGAAATGGCGACTATAGCACTGATGGAGGAGGATGAACCTGCGCTCCACTCAAGGGATTTGGGGTGACGAGTATGAACAGAGATGACGGGGTGTGTTATTTCTGCAGTGGTGCGTTCAGACTCTGCAGATGGGCTTTTCTGCTCTACTTCCCATCACACAGCTGTTGAAGCACCACAGATGGAGGCGACTCCTGCTGCTGCTTGTTGGGTTGAAGTGCTTCCCCTGTTCAGAAGCATTCCTTTTCAAGTGAACAAGATGAGGTGAAAACACTTGTTCAGTTACTGTGAACAAAGGATATCTAGTAGTCATCTGAATGATGGGAACATCTAGAAAATTTCCACTAATTTTTACTTCAGCATTCCAAAACAAGCTATTTCCTTGTCCACACTGCACTACTGATGCCACACAATCTCAACCAATCAGAAGATATTGGATGTTTTTGATGCAACAGTTACTGTTAGTTTCCGTCCATTGATCTGATTGGACAAGGAATGTTTTGAAGTTCTCGCTTATCTGTGTTCACTGTGTTCCTGACAAGTCTGTATAATTCTCTGGAACTTTTTTCCCTTATTGTTATGGTAGCATACTAAATTGGTATGCATTTAAATGATTTATGAGTTTTTTCGTGTCACATTATGTCGGATATGTGTTTGCGCTTTCTGATTTCTCCTATTTTAGATTATGGCAGAATTTATCTTTAAATAGAACTTCTGTAATCTTTAGCAAACGATTGAACATATATTTTTCATTCTGTACTGTACAGTATAATTGTGTGATTCCTTATTTTAGTGTTTAGTGTTTTATTTAGTTTCAAGTTATTTATCCAAACTATGATATATTTCTAGAATGTGTTGTAACATGAAAAATGTCATTATTCATATAACAGTATTGATAATACTAAAGCCTTGTTGGCCTTAAGAATTTAAGTATTTTTTGAAGTAGGTTTGAGGATAATATTGGACAATATTACAATACTTGTAAAGTGAAGTAGCTCTTCAAGACCACACAAGCCAATTCAGCCTCAACATTACTAGATGAGTCCATATAACGAGGGCAGTTTTCTCCAGTTCTTTTACATCAGGCCTAATCGAGTTAGAAAAAGTGCAAATGCATCTTTAGTTTCTCTTGAGACATTGAATGGGTTCCCTCTTTAGCAGATTTTCAGCCAGTTCTTGCTTTTGTTTAAAAAAAAAAAAAGCTTCATGTCCAATTAAATTGTTCCAACAGACTCCGTTTCAAATGCATTGGGAAGAAAAAAAAATGAATTGCCTTAAACTGATATGCCAGTAAGCCTCTTTCATCACAATATTTTCGTTCTTGACTTAATTCCTGGCTGGGTATTCAGGCATTTCACAGAACGACAGTTTACATTTTCCTTTTTCCCTTCTGTGGATCATGGATGATCATCTTTTGTGTTCACGAGCCTTGCAAGATTTGTGACTCTACATTGAGCTTCAAAGCCATTACAATGCAATATTCAGGAGGACCGTTTTTAGCATTTCTATTTTCAAGGCATGTTGTGATCTGTGGTTCAGATTGTATCTGTACATGTCAGATATGCGCCAACATTTCTTGAGAAGTTGTTTCTCAGACTTTTTCAGCATGCACTCGTTCTTATCTTTTACTGTATGTCAAGAAACCCAGACTGATCTCATGAAATGCCATATGTATGACACGCCAATTCGTATTTCCATTTTTGGCGTGCTATCAACACGCATAATCGCATACCCCAACCCTGTCCCTAAACCTACCCGTCACTGGGGTTAATAGCATTTATGAGTCTTCCACTACCATCAAAGGAAAAAAATATCGCTCCCCAGATGTAGATCTACATTTTGCTTCGTTTCGCTCGGACATTTAACGGCGTGTACATACAAGCGGAATCAGTCGGACATTTAACGCCGTAGACATACACGCGGATAGCTCAAAATGCGTGTAGATAATGTATATTTACGCAAAAGTCATGATGTCATGTTGAGCAACCGCCATCATTCTGTCTTACCTAAACATGGGCATACAGAGGTATTTTCCTTATTATTTTGTTTCCACTAAGATAACCTGATTTAACTTGTGCATTGAAAATCCCATCGTGTACCAGGCAATGTCTAGAAATAATAGATAATGTTGTTAATAACTTGCGTGAAATGAAATAATAAAATAAAATATAACAAGTTGAAGAAATGCAGCTACAAAGTAGTCCATGCCTTATTTTGGCGATCATTTTTTTGGATTTGGCTACTATTTGCATTTTCAGCACATGGCAAGCAACATGTATTCTCTTTGAACTTCGATGCACTTCTGTAATGGTTTTCTGAAACTTATGCATGCAAGTCACTATGGATATTTTTGGATTTCTGTAAGTTGTACTGTATCTTCTAACACACCTTCTGATGTTCATCATTCATGTTTATTTCGTGCCTTAAGTAAGTAGTAAGCGGAAGAGATGATCATTTCACGTGCACTTCTCTTGATCTGGTTGCAACAGCGATCTGTTACCAAAGAGCGCCAAAGCTGTAGTTTTTGATTATGATTTATAATGCTTTCAGCTACCAATATGACTCTATTACTCTCAACTTTTTTACCATGTTTAAATCCAGCTGAGTTTAGCCAATTTTTCACCAGTTACTGCAGGAGTCCACAAATTGAGTCTGTGAAAAATCAGTTGAGGATTATTAGTAAATGTGCCGATCAGCCCAGGCTCCCAGGAATGTAGCAAGTGACGCACAACACACTGGAATGAGATCTGGATGTCATGAGGGCCAGATGTTCAGCTGTTAAGAGCTGTTCAGATGTATCAAATTTAAAACCTATGAGCATTTCCTTAATGGATTCACACCTACAACTAAGTAACACACAATGGTAAATGTGCAACTTCCTTCAGTCATTTTATCACGTTTATCTGCTAATTTGTCCATAGAGCGCGAGTTGAGGTTAATCTCTGATCAAATTGTTTCTGAAAACTTGGTCATGCAACATGTGTTCATGTGGGCCAATGTACTGATGAATACCATATATACTGTTGCATAGTATACGTGCTTGTTCTTAAGCAAACAAACATAATCCATCCCCCATGCTAATTTTCATAGAGAACTGCTCAAAATCAGTCATGCTTTAAAAATATTTCTGAATTCAGGAACAGGCTTCTCTTACAATGACTCGGTGGAAGTAAGAACACAAGGTTTGCTGTAGGTTTTGTCATCTGACGGCTTGAGCGGCGCTTTCATTTTGCGTTACAGAAGCCAGGGTTACTGTGTGTCATGGTGGTTTGCCTGGCTCTATGTTTGTTTGCTCAGTGTTCTGCTGAAGGACACACCTAACCTACAGTATGGTTGCTGTCAACCCTTCCAATCCACTCCCTGTTTTGATTCGGCTTTATTCAAGAGCAGGAAATAGCACTGTTCTTTTGGCAATCAAGTTTCCTGGAATAGACATCTAGACCTCTGAATGAATAATGCCAGGAGGGACATCAGCTCTGGGCTTTAAAAGGGAGAAGGGGTGATTATAACAGACAGCGGAGGTCAGGAAAATAGCCGAAGGTGACCTGTGCCTTTTCTAGTGTAATTACTCTATTACATTTAGAAACCTTGGGCATCCTTTTCTTTAATTACCACTTTTGTGTTCGACTAAGATTGTAAGACTTTTATTGCCAATTAAAACAGTTTTAGCTTTGCCAAATATCTTACTATTTTAAAAGTTCTGTATTTTATTTTATTATTAAAGCTACACTGTGTGATTTTTACCCCCATCTAGCAGTGAAAAGGTATATGACCATCCAGCGAATATTAGTTTCTCTTCCTCTCAATTCCGATTTCGTTTTAACTGCTACGGTGGCCAATGTAGTCCAAGATTAACATGGCTTCCAGTTCCACCTCGTCCATGAGTGTTAACTCAAACGCGAAAGGTGAAGCTTGAATTAACGGGTATGTCCCTCTTTGGCTAACGTACTTTCAAGATGGAGGGGCAACATGGCGACCGACATTAGAACCCCTTACCCGTATGTATTTTCAATGGCATATTATACACTCATGAGAATACTTTATTACTTGAACGAAGTAAATATACATTAATGAGCACATATATTTTTGAAAGAACTAAGTGTTTTTAGTTAAGAATAAACTAAAAGAGTTACACAGTGTAGCTTTAAGGTAAAAAAGTGAAAGATCTCTTTAAAAGTAGTGAACACGTGTCAACAAATGATTTGGTAACAACATTTAAATGTAATGTCTTTGAAATGAATTACCCTTTCCTTCATGGTTAAGTATACCACATGCCATTTTAATTTAAACCTTGGATTAGAGCCAGACCGATATATCGGCCGGCCGATATTAAGCATTTTCCAAAATATCGGTATCGGCAGTTATAATGGCCGATAAATTAGTATTTAAAAAATAAAATAAAAACGGATGAAACACGCTTCAATCATCTCTCTTTGGCCTGTTATATTGAAAATGTATGTTTTACAATTTGCAGTATGATGTTATCCGTTGCTAAATTATGGCTCATCATAGACTAGCTAACCACAAAGCTAGCTAATGTCACTATCATCAGTGGAAGACCGCTAACGTTAACATTAATGAGCTTGGAAACCACATTGAACTTTTTCTGCCTAAATAAAGTAATGATTACTGTATTTCTAACTAGCATATCTCTAGTTACAGTCCCTGCATTGTAAAATGTAAGTTATACTAGCGAGGAGTGAACATTTAGACGTAGAGAAAAAGTATCAAACGTATCTTCTGCAGAAAAGTTAGCTTTTCTTTTACACGTGTGTGAAATCCAACAATATTTAATAAAAACAAACATTATCAGCCGATATATCGGAATATCGGATTTTACCAGGATTAAAACCAGTGCAAATGCATTTTTAGTTTCACTTGTGACACAAATGTGATGAGATTTAAGATGATGACACATGTGTTGTGCGCTTGGATTTCCCCTTGTTTTCCATGACCCATCTCTCTGACGCTAGTATTCTTCTTGGTGTCATCTGTTCTATAGTTTCGCAAGCTGTTGTTTAGTCTGACAAGCTCCCTCATTCAGCCAGAACAGACTGGGTCAGCTGATGCCGCCACAGTTCATCAGATTTCCTCGCACTGCATCTAAGTTGGAGGGGCTGCTCCCAGAGGGGTCTATAAATGATTGAGTAAAAGCCTCCCACTCTTTCAGTTCAGCGCTCGAGAGGTTACTGTCGTATATCCACATCTCTGGACGCACAGAAAAGTCCCTTTGTCTTTCTGCTTCGTGTCCGGTGCCGTAGCCATGGCAACAGGGTCGCCATGGAGGGTTGCGAGGGGGACTGGTGTCTCTTGTCAGAGCGCAGGCCTGCTCTTTCTCACTTCGGCCCTGGTGCGACTCCAAGCATCAAACAGACTCTCCTGAAAGCCTTTGTTACTTGGCCTGCCATGCTCTCTTTACTGGTGCATTCAATAGAGTGCTGGAAGTTCAGTGTTTTCTGCTCAGACACAGAGAGCAAGATCAGTAGAAGAACGAGTGGCTGTTTCAGAACAAGACTCGGGGTTACTTTGAAATGTATGAGTGTTTGTAGGGGACAGATTCGAGTCTTTCACACTTTTATATTATTGGCAGATACTGTTTGCACTCGTGTTTATTGCTATTTTGGGCGTATCATTATTCTGTTAATGGTGAGCGCAGGGGAGAGAGGGGTAAGCTGTGCCGTAGAGTTGCACGATTTGGGATTGGGATTTTGATTCACGAAATTGAGAATCACATTTTTTTTTTTCTAATCCTTCTCCAATAATTCTGAGTACTAGACAAGTAAATGAAATAGCATGTAATTCACTAGAGGTTCTGACAAAATGTTAGTTGCTGCAGTCTATTTGGACCTGAATTAATTAATTCAATGACAGACACTTCACTTGTTTCATTACTGGATGAATCAGCATTTTTTTTTAAAGAATCTCTTGATTGAATTGTTTCAATGATAAGATAAATACATTTTATGTCGCTTGTCGTATGATATAAGTGTAAATGCACGTTTCAAGGTAATTTTTTTACACAAGTTTTATAAAAGTTGCTCCATATGACGTTTTTATGACAACCTGAACTTCAATTTATCATATATATATATTTTTAGAGACTTTTATCGACAGACAATCACTACACTGCACCAACGGATTTTTATTTGGTGGACAAAAGTTTTTAAAAATGTGCGTGTATGTATACACTACCGGTCAAAAGTTTTAGATCAGTAAGCGTTTTTATGTTTTTAAATGAAGTCTCTTCTGCTCACCAAGGCTGCTTTATTTGACGAAAAAAAAAAAAGACAAACAGTAATATTGTGAAATATTATGACAATTTAAAATGACTGTTTTCTATTTTAATATATTTTAAAATGTATTTTGAAAGCTGAATTTTCAACGACATTACTGTTGCTTATTACACATCAGTTTCCAGTGTCGCATGATCCTTCAGAAATCATTCTGATATGCTGATTTTATGCTCAAAAAACAAATTATTATTTTCAATGTTGGAAACAGTCTTTTGAATGGTAGTGATTAATGTTACAAAAGCTTTCCATTTCAGATCAATTCTGTTCTTTTGAACTTTCTATTAATCAAAGAATTCTGAAATAAAAATGTAAAAAACTGTTTTCAACATGGATAATAATCATTAATGTTTCTTGAGCATCATATTATAATAATTTCTGTAGGATCATGTGACACTGAAGAGCTTTGATCACAGGAATAAATTACACTTCACTATATATTCACATAGAAAACTGTTTTAAATTGTAATAATATTTCACAATTACTTTTTTTATCAAATAATTGCAGCCTTGGTGAGCAGAAGAGATTTCTTTTAAAAACATAAAAAAAAAATCTTACCGATGTTATATATAGATATAGATATAGATATAGATAGATAAATGTAAATAAATGCCAAACCATTTAAGGATTTCCTTTTAAGAAAATAATGGTTTTAATGAGTCCTTTTTTTATATAATATCAGGATGGTGGCATCACCCTGACATTTTTGATTTAATGCCCCAAAAAATATCAGAATGGATTAATTTAGAAATTAAAAGCATATTCCTCATACAAAAGGTGCAATCAAGTTATTGCTTTTGAAATTGGAAGCATCTGTAACATCACAATATTAAAATTATTTTATTTTGATGCATATTATTTGCATTTACTTACATTCTGTTTTTGACAAAACTAAGTGTACCTCTCATGTAAAAAAAAAATGTCTGACATTCAAAACAAAAACTGTATTTAGCCACATAATCATCACCAAAATGGCTTGAAACGTATCATACATTTAGTGGCAGTTAAATACTGTTAAGATGACACTGACGTCAGTGTATTAATTCACAAAGAAGTTGATCAGTAAGCTGAACCTATTTAACCTGAAATCACAACAGGGCTCTGGATCTTCATGCATGATTTTCCTAAAAGAAAAAGTGCTAACTGAGGTGCTAATTCAATCTAGGTGAAAATAGTCACTCTGATGATCATGAGATGGTTCTTTGCTGTTCTTTTGAACTTTTCTATTCATCAAAATATGAAGCAGCACAACCGTTTTCAACATTGATAATAATAATACGTTTTATACTAAGTGCATTTTTAATCTTTTACACAATTATAAACCAATATAGTGCTTGTGCTTTAGTGTTGGGAATTTGATAGTGCCTTAAAACCACCAGCGTGTCTGAACTGTGCGATCTCTTTGACAAATGGACTGACTTGCTCAAAATTGTCTCTCTTTTTTCCCCACAGTATGAGATTCTGCTCTGTGTCCAAGACCATGACGATCCAGCCATCGATGTTTGTAAAAAGCTTCTGGGCAAATATCCGAATGTTGATGCCAGGCTATTTATAGGTGAGTTTTTGATTAATAAACTCTTATTCTGTCGAATGAAGCCAGTAATGGAGACGCATCAGGCAGTTTGATGCTGAGGTACATCACGTCCCTCACGGGTCGGCTTGGCTGTCAGTTTTGTTCAGGCGTGCGCAGGGAAAAGGCAGTGTCTCTGAGGAGTGTCTCCAGAGGAGCGAAGGCCACCCGCGTGTACACCGCAACTCAGCTGTGTATATGCAAATGCAGCTCTTGGAATGGATATTGATTCTTGCTCATTAGGAACAGCTGGTGCCTCTCCGGGGTGCTGTTATACGCCCCGCTGCCTCCAGCCAGTCAGGGGAGCTGGGCTGTCCCGGAGATGGCATCCGCTGCTTTGCACTAACCTGAAGCCATGTTAGAAAACATGTAATGTCTGCCAGGTTGTGTTGGTTTAAACATCTCCAAGTTGTTTACCAAACCAGCCAATCAGATGGCAGAGAAGCGTGCGGTGTGAAGTGCATTAGTGCTCTCAGAGGCCTCGCCGGCAAACGACTTTCAGGTGTTCGACCCTCAAAAGAACATCTTCATTCGAACTTATTGGGTCTGTTTTATTGATGGACATTAGGTCTGTTGTGGTTTATTACGTAATTGCTTGATCATGTTTATTTAAGCAAATTTCTTCTTCTTTTATTATTATTTTTATTAATATTGTCTTTAAATATAACTAATCATTTTGCAATTTGGTTTCCAGTCATAGATTTTAATTGAGTATATCGTAATTAAATTCGAACAGTATGAACATAACTCACTCCATAATTCACTAATTAAAAACATTTCGCTGGTTGAAATAAATGTAAAGATTAGCTGAAAAAACAAAACAAAAAAAATAGAAATGTTGTATAAATATACTATAAGTATAAACATTCATATATATATATATATATATATATATATATATATATATATATATATACATTAAAATGAAATCTGAAAATATAAAAATAAAGTTATAAATACTAAAACACCACTGAAATGAGTTACGATCTCTATGGCAGAATTATTCAGGAATAATCCTGTTTTTTTTTATTACTATAATAGAATTTTAAGATGGACTGTGAAGCTTAAGTGGTCCAAAAAATATTTTTAAATATATTTCTTAATCTAGAATATTATCGTTCATGCCATTCTACCATGAAAACGTATCTTAAAAAAGAAAAAGAAACTTTAAAAGATGTATTTATTTTAAAATTGCCACCTCCAAATTTGGTCATTTATAGCCATAACGGAGGTCATTATTATCTCTTTATCTTCTTTTAGGAGGAAAGAAAGTTGGCATCAATCCGAAAATAAATAACCTCATGCCAGCTTATGAAGGGGCAAGGTATGAACTCGTCTGGATCTGTGACAGTGGCATTCGAGGTAAGTTTGCCCACCCCATGATCTAAGATTATTCCGATTATTAAAAAACTAAACCTCTTCAAAGTGTTTCAGTGAATAATAGTACATTAACCGACTTTTGTAAAGTTGTCTTTAAGGGTGAAAATTGTACAAAAAAAACAATTCTTTACTATTACTTAGAGCAATAATGGTGAAAAATGAGCATGTTTTGAAGAGGTACACCCTTGAAATGCTGTCAGTGCTGATCATGAACTGATATTCCACAGTGAAGCCAGACACTCTCACTGATATGGCTAATCAGATGACGGAGAAGGTGGGACTGGTTCACGGCCTTCCTTATGTGGCAGACAGACAAGGATTTGCCGCCACATTGGAGCAGGTCAGAAGCCTTCACAACTGACCTTCCAAATTTTTTGTCAGAACGGTGTTGAAGACCTTTGTCTTGCCTTGGTTTTATTAGACTGCTTGTGAGCCGACATCATTGCTTATTGTATGTGTGTGGATGGGCTGTGTTCTGTCATGTCACACAGTAATAAAACTGCTGAGTTGTGGCTGTGTTGCTAGTAGAGACACCAAACTTGAAATGGGACACCGACCGTATGGTGGAGCAGCTCCTCTTTGCCTCTGGACTTTAAAGCTCTTTTGACAAATTAATGCAATATTTAAATTCATTATTGCTTTATTTATGAAGCTCAAAAGTAAATTCTACTTGCTAAATATCTCTGTCGATTATCGCTTAAAAAACAGGCTTGAAGTCAATATTTGAACAGGTTAAATTGGCAGCCCTACAGATAAATAATTGCCCTATGTGATTACATACGTAATGCGATTTCTTAGTGCATCAAATCTTTAGAGATTAATTATGTGGATTATAAAATGTTAAACTTGTCCCATGTGAAATCCTACAGGTTTATTTTGGAACGTCACATCCTCGTTCCTACATCTCAGCCAATGTAACGGGGATCAAGTGCGTCACCGGGATGTCGTGTCTCATGAGGAAGGACGTCCTGGACCAGGCCGGCGGGCTGATTGCGTTCGCTCAGTACATCGCTGAAGATTACTTCATGGCCAAGGCCATCGCAGACAGGTTAGCCGGACTGTTTAAACATCAGTACAGTGCTAATGGCGTACTATATCATATTCTGTCGGGCTTACGGGCTATAATATTTGTTTTATATATCCCTGAATAAAAAAATGTAATAAATAAATAAAAAATCTAATTAACTCACCCTCGTGCAGTACCAAAACATTGACTTTTTTTTCTTCCATGATACACAAAAGATGTTTAGCAGAATGTTCACGCTGCTCTTTCCCATACAATGAAAGTGAATGGGGTTGAGGCTGTCAAACATCATTAATGTATGATAAAACATCCATACAAAATATATACCAAATCTTATGGGTGTGGAACAACATGAGGGCGAGTAAATGATGACAGAATGTTTAGCTTTGAACTACATCTCTCATACTGTCTTTTTATCAGTCTCAGCAAAATTGCCCTTTATTTGCTCGTTCACTGACATGTTGTTTCTCTTTCAGAGGATGGAAGTTTTCCATGGCAACGCAGGTAGCCATGCAGAATTCTGGCTCATACTCCATCGCACAATTCCAGTCTCGCATGATCAGGTACGGCGGCAGTTGTTCAATCAGCTTTTTATGTTCGGTAGTGAAACCAATCTGTTTGCCTGATGGGACCACCTCCAGAGTAGTGATGACACTGGGTTATTTTTGATGTTGTTTGCACTTTTCTGATAGAGTTGCAGATGGATCCCTGCCTATTTATATCGCAGCATTGTTAGGATCAGGGCTTGACATCTTTTCTGCTCACCAGCCACTGTGACTAGTGGTTTTCCATAGTTACCAGCCACTCAGCATTTTCACTGGCCACAGTATGGCAAACTGCCATATAGATCTTTTTCTAATATCTCATAATGTGGCAGTAGGTTTATTAGGCTGCTGTCACTTTAAGACCTGATGCATAGATCCATTATACTGTTACACATTTAGCTTTCTTTCTCAACTGTTTGTTTACATTCACTTAAAACATAAATAACTGTGTTTATGTAAGTACTCACCAAGTACTCACACAAGTACTCACCATTTTGACATTATTTAGTGTGTATTTAACTGTTTAAGCACAATAAGCAGCAAAAAAAACAACAAAATTTGGTACTGAGAGGAGGCTTTATGTGCCGCATGCCCAAATTCAAGCAAGAACATGGAGCTGGTATCGTATCTAATCTGCGGGAAATGAGTATGGGAAGTATTTCAGTAACGAAAAAGACCAAAGTAAAAAATCTATATAGGGCTTTTCACCCAGGTTGTCGTTGTTCTAAACGCCGCTTTTAACCCCAGTTTAAGGAACGTTTCACACTTTTTACCCAGGATTTTGAAAGCCTATGTTTGCAATGTTAACCCCGCATTGCTGTGCCAAACTTGTGTAGTGTGAAACCATGTGGTGTTAGAAACTAGACGCTTGGCAACAGACAACCAATCACGTCGAAATTTGCGTGCTTTTGTACATGTCTTGGAAACACTGCACATAAAAATAAACTGTACATTTAGTGTTTGAGAGGAAGAACGTCAAATGCAGACAATTTGAGTAAATAAGAGACTGTTTCATTCTTACCTTTTTTTAGTCGGAAGTTGATAGTGCAGTCGGCAATACGAGGATGAGCTTGAGCTTTTATGTAAACATGTCTTTTGCAGCGTCTATCCAATCAATGACACTGACCCTGCAAATAAGAACATTATAAACCCAGGGTTTAGGAATGTACAGTATGAAACATCAGCTTATTAATTGTTAATCTCGGTTAAATTATGAGCAGTGTGAAACTTGAAGCAAGATAACTCAGGACTCATTTTACCAGGGGTTTATAATTAACTATTTCAAGTCAAAAAGCCCTCATGTTATAGAATTCAGCCCATCTATTGGCTAGTAGGAGTGACTGCATTACACTCCACTGCTGAAATCCAATGGCGAGTGTTGATGTCAAGCCCTGGTTACGATCATATCTTGAATATTTTGATGATATTTTTTTTTTTTATATGCTATCCAGTATCATTTCTTCATATAAACATTTCATTGTTATCCACTCTTTATAGATGGGCCAAGCTCAGAATCAACATGCTGCCAGGCACCATCATTGAGCCAATCTCAGAGTGCTTTGTGGCGAGCCTTATCATCGGCTGGGCCGCGCACCATGTGTTCCGCTGGGACATCATGGTGTTTTTCCTGTGCCATTGTCTGGCCTGGTTCATTTCTGATTACATCCAGCTCAGAGGAGTACAGGTAAGACACTAAGTTTGGAAGAAAAAAAAAACAAAGCACAACAAATCTGCATTTCAGCTCTGGCTCTACAGTATTGTGGTATAAAACAACCATTTTTGATGATCCTATCAATTCCAAATGGATAAAGTCAAGTCTAAGGCTCAAATCCCATTCAAATCCCCTTGTTTAACCTAGCTTTTCAAGGGCCGTTGACATATCGTGTCTTGCGCACTCAAGTTCGTTATTTCAAATGTAGGCGCGCGCTAATAATTGAAGCGACGCGCTCATTTTTTCCAGGCGCAGCGAGATAATGCCTCAAGCACACCGCAGTTCATGTGACAAGAACCAACCATCAGCTTCACCCTTTAAATCTTGCAGAAAATGTTGTAAGTGTATCGAATTATATCGAATCGTATCGTTGGATGAATATCGTGATTTATATCACATTGTGAGCTGAATATCGTGTATCGTATCATGAGATTAGTGTATCGCTACAGCCCTAATCAAGTCCTGGCCATTTTTTTTTCTTGGTTCAAATCCAATCGCTAACCTCATTCCACTCAGAAATGTCACATTACTGAGGAAACATTGGTTGTTTCTTCATTGGGTTTTTTCTCGAGTTTCCTGGGAGAGTTTATAAGCAGACATGGTTTTCATTTTTAACAAGCAAAATCACAAGTTGTTCCTCAGCCATTTTATATTGATTTGCCGAAATTGTCAGTCCTTTTTGTAATTGTCTTTCTACTCTCTTTCCTCAAAGGGCGGCCCTCCATCCTTCTCTAAGCTGGACTATGCAGTGGCCTGGTTCATCAGGGAGTCTATGACCATTCAGATTTTCTTGTCCGCTCTTTGGGACCCCACCATCAGCTGGAGGGCGGGACGCTACCGATTGCGTTGCGGAGGTACAGCAGAGGAAATCTTGGATGTTTAAACGGCACCGTGTGCCAAGGACTATGCACTGGTGTAAACAAGGAAACAGAACTGCGAGAAGACGTGGGCGCAGATGGACAAATGAACTGAAACTTGTTTTGTTTTTTTTTTGTTCTAGGTTTTATTCCAACTCCTGATAGTTTTTATCCTGTGACTTTAGCAAGCTTGAATAGATTATTTATGTCCTTGGTGCTGTTTTGTTTTTCCTGTGAGGTTCCTTGACAATTTGAGACCTCATTCTAGATGAGCCAAATGTTATGAAGGGGTGAAGAAGAGAAAATTTACGAGGAAACGATGTCTGGTGGCACTTAAGGAGACATCAGAACCCTGATGAAATCACATCTAAATTCAACTTTTTTTTTTCTAAGGTCCTTGCAGCTTGTTTAGTGGTGGTTGAACAACTCTGTATATTGAGACATATCCGTTTTATCATGTGTTCGGATGAACGGTATGGTTTTTAAACGTTATATCGGCACAGAAGTGGGGTAGAGAATGACTGAAGCCTTTTAAAATGGCACTAGCGCATGAATGGATCACTTGCTTATCACAGTGTTGCTCCCAACATACAGCACTCTTGCCATATTTTATACATTTTTGGATGCTCAAAACGGATCCACTCAGGTCCATTTTATGTTTACTGGACAGAGCAATATCTTCTGTAGAGGTTATACATAGGAAATTGTGGCAGAGGTTCGTATACTGTCGAACTATCCTGAAACAACGCAACGCTTGTACAGTCTTTGCAGCCACCCTGCAGTATTCAAACAAGAGGTATAAAGGCCTAGTTTGAGCCCGAGTTATCTTCAACATGATATCAGCCGATTTAATTGCATATCTTGTGAAATTTCGTGCCATTTGAAGAGCAAACGTTTTAAACGTTATAAATTGTTGGTTTCTTAAAAGCCGACACCATGTTTTTTCTTCAAGGACTTTATCTTCCTGTGCTTCTTTCTCTGCACTATTTGCTCTCGTACCACAATCAGGGTTTGCTAAAACATTTCCTCCCGTGCCGCAGCCGCTGTTTGTTTGAGAAGCTCTGTCAGTATTTTCCTGCAAATGTTTGACTGGATATAAATGCTCAGATTTACCTCTAAACTGTCCGAACATTTCATCCAACGCCATTTCAGCTAATTAAACCAAATTCTGTTGTCACTAAGAATTTGAGAAGTTCAAGTTAATATATACACTGTTTGTTTGTTTTTTGAGTTATTGTGCAAAATTATTGGCAAACATCTGCATTTACGCTCTGAGACATTTCAAAACATTGCAGTCGCACAGTGTGCCTTTTGGCTTTTTTAATTCCCCCAACAACGTAAACCCCCTTATCTTCGAAAAGTCAAACACTATTCACGAAACAATTGACATTCTTCTCCGCCTTTTTCCTTGTATCTTCGAGGAACTGCTTGTGTGTTTCGTACTGTCAGCACTTTGTTGTTAAACCGCTCTTTCTGCATTTCCCTCATTTCTTAACCGTCTTGCCCGCCTTCATGTGCTGCTGTGTGTTCATGATTCCTGGCGCTGTAAGTGACATACCCATGCTAGCATTGGCAGTATTGTTTAATAGGTGATCTACTCATTTACCTGGACAGTTCGACCCTTTCTTGTTATTATAAAACCATAATATGTGATTCAGGAAGGCCATGCGTCTTCATTGTCCATCAGCTGCCATTTAGGAAGTGATTAACACTTTTTCAGCCCAATGCCAAACCTTCCATTGATTGAGTTTATGGTATTGGTTTATTATTTCTAATTTGAATGCATTTGAGTTTGTTCTACTGAACACTTGGGCTGACTAATGGAAATATATATAGTTAAACTTGTGTTTTGTGCATGAGGCCACAAAATGAATGCCATTTGTTCGTAACATTGCAGTTAAAGTATTAACAGTAAGCAATAACCTTATACATTATAAACTGTTATACTGTATTCAGGCTGTGAAACAAAAGCAAGCTTCCAAACCCATTTCTTTGTCCACTTGTGGAATAATAAACATTTCAGATTTTGTTGACCGTTTCACATGAATTGTTCCTCATACAAACAATGGGCATCAATTATGAAACACGAACGAAATTGTTTAAAAGGCATTCTTAAATTGTTACATGGAATTCATTTGTTAAAGCATTCTTGTAAAAATTGTTGCGTTAAATTGAATAATTTGCAAAACCATTCTTCCGTAAATTGGAATTGGTTTTTAACAAATTATTCACTTGAAGGTGATAATTTATATGAGCGGTTTTATGAATTATTTCCAATTTAAGCAAGAACGGTTTTACGGACTATTCCATGAATTGAATAATTTTGCAAAAAAAAATTCTTGCGTAATTAGATTGAAATAGTAGTTAAAACCATTTTTGCATAAATTAAATTCAGTGCTACAATTTAACGCTTTTAGGAAAGGTTTTTACATAGGAATGGTTTTATGATTAACAAAAATGAATAAGGCCCAATGTGTTGTTGTTCGGCAGCATTGGTAAAATTGAATGTACGTTTGCATAAACATGTGACTTAACATGTTTCTTTTTTTTTTTCTACAGTACCACTTGAAATTCCACTGTAGAAACCATAACATTTTGTTTAGGGAAGGGGAAATCCAGCTTTTTTCTGCAACTATCCAACTTCTGCTCTTACTTTCAACCATATCTGCTGGCTCTTATTTTATATATGTGAAATATTGTGTCAAAAAAGTAACTTGTAAATTCACCTCATTTATGAAAAGTCTACAATGCACTGTAAATTTCCTGTTTAGACTTTTCCCTGGCTGTGAGAGAATGCTGTGTTTGCGGAAATATGCTGTTTATGGCCTTTTTTGATATGTCAATTCTGAAAGGATTGTATTATCGTTAAGTTCTGTGGGGAACTGGACTTTTTTTTTTCTCCATAAGTGTACAGTTGTATGTTTGTTGGATTAACATGTTTTGTAGAAGACTGGTGACCCGTATGGTGCCATGTGGACATGAGAAAATGTGTGTGTGTTCTGCACTTGTCAACCTGAGTACCAGCAGCTGTTTACTCGCAACTACAGTCTAAAGAAGTGTGGCAGTCTACATGAACTGTATTGGGTTGGAATTACTGGATCTGAAACAATATGGCTATGTTTGGGGACTTTCTGGGCTGCCTTTTGAAACAGACAATGTGTGACTCATCCTGTGGTATGATTGAAACTACTACATTTCACTCATGATCAGTCTTTACTACAGCCCTGGACTCAAGGTTGAACAAAACGACCAAGCAAAACTACTGCTACATGTCTACCATCCACGGTCAATCAGAGAGCAAAAAAAAAAAAAAGTCTAGTTGTGATCCACCGCTTTTATTTTACGTGCTGTAAGTTGACAAAAGAGCAAAGGAAAAAGCTTTTAACTTTTTTTTTAAAAGAGTATGTACAGTTTATTTATGAAGTTTGGTTGATAACCATTACATACACTGCTTCTTGAGGCTTAATTTATCATCAAGTTGTACATTTATGTTTTTCCCTATGAGCTTGTTCATTTTTTTTCTGGCAGTGTAAAGGTATGGCTGGACAGACTTCAGTTTTTGAATATTTTGTGTGTTTTTTTTCGTAGATGTCGTGTGCTGTACTCTTGATGCTGAATGCGTAATCCACAGCTGGAAACTGTGTCATTACAGATAAATTAAAGCTTTATCAAGCAATATAAAAAGTGCATGTTTCCTCCATTTTTTTTTCCTGAATCTCTTCTGTGTTATCCTCATTTTTACCTTAGAGTTGTTTTCCAGACAGCAACATGGTGTTGGCCCAGATCTGGCCCACATCTGGACGGTGGGGAATCCACATGTACCAGATGTGGGCCAGAACTGGGCCGACACCATGTTGCTGTCTGTGTTACCAGACACACGTTTTATTATTCATCATCAGCTGGAAAAACTTTGAACGTAATTCAAATGGTATTGTTTTGCTGTGCCGTTATCATTCTAGCTGTGGTGGGAACTCTGCTATTTTTTTATATTGAGAACGATTTTTAGAACTTGTTGAACGGGCTTTTAGCTTCATTATAAAAACAATAGGTCTTTTCAAGCAGATGCAATTAGTTCCTTACCCTCTTTCTGACTTCCTGTGTGTTTGAGTTTGTGAGCCACCATTCATGCACCATATCACATGTTTAAAACTGTCAAATGCAATATCACTCACAGGATCTGGGCATGACCCTACTTGGTATATCATTTGAAGCTAGAAGACATTTTATAGACACTGCTTTCTAAAATTCCTGACCTTAAAAATTAGGCATTTAGTGTTTAAATTTCATGCAATTAGATGCACTCTAAAAAATGCTGGGTTGTTTTAACCCAATTTTGGGTCAAATATGGACAAACCCAGCCATTGGGTTAAATTTTTAAATTACAATTTTTAACCCAATGTTTCAGTTTGTCCATATTTGTCCCAAAATTGGGTTAAAACAACCCAGCATTTTTTAGAGTGTAGAAGGAGGGACCCGAGACCAGAAAATCAGAGATTTTAGGATTGATTAAGCAGCCAGTTAGCAATTTGCTAAAACCCACTCAGAACAGCTTAGCAATGATAACATTAGGGGTGTAACAATACACTCATGCCATGATTTGGTTCGATGAACGATTCTCTCATGATACTTTGAACAAAGCCAAAGTAGTTAAAATGGTGTTTTCTTAAAGCTACACTGTGTAACTCTTTTAGTTTATTCTTAACTGAAAACACTTGGTTATTTCAAAAATATATGTTCTCATTAATGTATATTTACTTCGTTCAAGTAATAAAGTATTCTCATGAGTGTATAATATGCCATTGAAAATACATACGGGTAAGGGGTTCTAATGTCGGTCGCCATGTTGCCCCTCCATCTAGAAAGTACATTAGCCAAAGAGGGATATACCCGTTAATTCAAGCTTCGCCATTCGCGTTTACGTTTGAGTTAACACTCATGGACGAGGTGGAACTGGAAGCCATGTTAATCTTGGACTACATTGGCCACCGTAGGAGTTAAAATGAATATTTTATGTAACAAATATATTTGTTATATGAAGGGTGGACTTGGTTCTTCTCCACCATGGTGACACCATCATAGAAGCGGTACTTCACTTTGGCAAAATGGACTTTCAATACCACTTGGCTGCCTATATAGTAGAAAGGCAAAAAAATAATAATAATAATTTAAGTCAGTGCCACCTGATTACAGAAAATAGAAAAAGCTGGAAAACTTCACCCATAATGCACTGGGCATATTGCCATCCAAGACACTCCCACTAGTCTGCTATGGAGACACTTACCAGAGTCAAATACTTTAGTAGGAAATACTCTAAGCAAACTTTTAGTCATAATGGTGTCGACTTGTATTGTTCCCCGACGGTCTGATTTTGGTTTCCAATGAAGGATCCAGCGCATTTAAGGCAGCGGCTAGCAGCAAAGAAGCATAAATGTCGAGACAACACCACAATGGGAAGAACAGCATTTGAACGGTAGAGTATGTATCAAAATTTCATGACATTTCTGTCAGAAGGTGATCTGTTCAGCATTATTATTTTTTTGTTTCATTTGTAGTAAAATCATGGTTAATTTTCATAAGGGATTTTAACAGGGATAGTTCGCCAAAACTGCAACATGTTTTTTGAGAATACACTGAAAGTCAGTGTTTTAAACCCTACTGACTCGCATTGCATGAACAAAACAGTTCTTCAAAATGTCTTACTTTGTGTTCAACAGAAGAACCCAGATAGCAAATGACACCAGGCCCAGTTGTAGCCCACATCTCCCACAACCCACATACCGCATGGAATGATCCTGTGTGAACACATCCCGACTGTGGCTGGCACCCGGGCCTCATCTGGGACAACTATGGCACATATGGCTCAGTTCTGGCAGCGGCAAAGGTCAAATATGGGCCACATATACAGCAAGCCACAACTCACACTAAAACCGGCTCTATGTGTGTGGGCCAGATACGGCCCATGTGATCTTTGCTGAACTGAGCCATATGTTCCTGGATAGTTTGCCCGGATATGTATACCATCTAAGAAAGGTTCAACAGGTTTGGAATGTACATTGGTGTGTTTTAGTAGATAATTCTTGGAATTTGGTTGGTATTTTCAATGACATCATTTCCAGTTGATCCCATCAGTTTTTGATTCTAGTCAGCTTTTCAGACCAATAGTTTCAGTGCGTATCTTTGTAAATAATGCCATTACAGCAGGCATGACAGTGCGCTGCGGATCAGAGCTCTGTGTTTGCTGAGCTGTGTGATTCACTCCAGATTATGTGCACTTACTGTACTACTCTCGCTCAGCACTACTCTAACTCTATCATTACCAACCATCTGGTCTCCCAGTCCTGTCTCAGTGTGTTTTACTGACCCAAAAGCACAAATATGCCCGCACACTGAGGCCAGAGCTGTGTTTATGTAGTTCATGTCCTACTGTTGTGTCTCTTTGTGTTATCTGCTGTATTATCTGGTTTGTGTTCTTGCCTGCAGGAGGCCTGTCAGTGCTTATCTCAGCTCTCTGGACAGCAGCCCATTATTAGGGGAACAGGGCATGGATGGGGATCTGGCGCCACAAGAAGAAAATGCCATCTTGCTGAAAAGCTCAATGCTATTCCCTGTAGGCATTGCTAACACAATTTTAATATGTAAGGCTCCATTGTCCGTAGAGAGAGTTTTCTCTATTCAAATTATGCAAATGGTTGCATTATACTGTATATGGCTTTGTACTACAGCTGTAAAGATTTAAAAAGAAATGAAGGTCTGTAGAGAGTTAATATTATTTTACATTGAAGTGTAATCAGTTGCATTAGGGGTTTTGAAAAATTCCATATGTAAATATGAATAGTAATATATGAACACTAATAAAGCCCCAAGCAAGCAGATACAATTCACAAATGAGTCCAATAAAATACTGGGTGGTCTAGAGAGAATGAGTTGTTTATCATTTATTTTTAGTAAAATTATTGGCCTGGAAGTACTACAGTAAATGGTGAACTAATAAGCAACCCAAACAGCAACATAGTGTCGGCCCAGATCTGGCCCACACCTGGTACGTGTGAAACCAATGGGCCGGTGTTCTGCCGATTTTTGCTGCCTTGTCGAAAAATGCTACCGTAGCTTGAATTGATCACAGAATGCCGATTAAAGTCGTATGAAATACAATTATAATACAATTCTAAGTTATGAGTAGCTACTGTATACTGTAGACTACTGTTTTTATTTTTAAAACGTTGTGAAAAGTCAAAATTATCATAAAATATTCATCTTTGACTTGTCAAAGTACACCTTTCCTCATAGTAACTGAAACTTTCAGTTATTCCTTTTCAGCTGGCTGACCGTACAAATATTCATATGATAGTAAGCATTTTTTAAAGGGAAATTATACATTATAACAGGAAAATGTACCTTTTGTAAAAAAAAAAAAAAAACTGTGAGTCTGCACATGCGCAAAACCGGTAATAGCAAATCTCGACGGGTAGCATGAATTGTCAGAACAACGGACCTGGGCCGAAGCTATGTTGGAACTCTTTTATTGTTATGAGACAGACACAGTCTCCTTAATCATTTAGTCAGTGTCCAAATTAAACATTAAAAAAAGACAATCTGTGTTTTGAATCTATTATTGAAACCTCAATCAAGTCAAGTCAAGTCACATTTATTTATATAGCGCTTTTCACAATACAGATTGTATCAAAGCAGCTTCACACTGATAACATGAAAGTAGCACAACACAAGATCAACAACATCGCTAAACACTAAATAATCCCAATCACAAAAAGAAAAAGTAAAAGTTGGAACACCACGGCTCCAAAATAGAAAATGTATTTATATTGCACGTCCTTGCCAAATGTCACGTTTCAAACCATGTTGTTCTTCGTCAGACAAAGAAATCTATAAGATTGTTAAGTTGCTAAGGCATTGTCAGTGGTTGTTACCCCATTGGTAGGGTGTTGTGGGAGGTTGCCAAGGTGTTGGTGGGCATAGTTGTTTTAAAAGGTAGATACAGCATTACTAGGGTATTGTGGGTGATTAACATTGTGTTACTATGCATTTTTTAGGCATTCTGAAAGGTTGTTACCACATTAGTAGGGGGTTTTAGGTGGTTGCCAGACAAGCTATGCCGACAATTTGTTCTGAATGATTGTTATTGCATTGCTGGACTGTGTAGTGGTTAAAGTCGGCATGAAACGGATGTTGTGATTGTAATTTTTTCCTTGTTGTGACGCATATCCGAGTGAAACGGCTTCTGAATTTAGAAAAAAATGTAGGGCGAGGCTTGATTTTGGCCTTCGGGAATTGATTGGATCGTTGGAGGTTGGGCGTTGCAAACAAAATGGAGGCAGATTTTAATGCCAGTTGGTTTACATTCAGTTTGAGAGGCGGTGCACCGATAGCTGCACCCTTTTGCCATGGCACGTGACCGAAAGAGAAGAGAGGTCATTTCGAGGGAGGAAGGCAGGGTAATGTGTCTGATAAAAGATTATAAGTGTACATGAATTAAAAAAAAAAACAATGAAGTGCACAGATAAATCATTTATAATAAACACTACAATATTACATATAAAAAGAAGATTTGTCAAATTTGATTTCATGCCGAATTTAAGGTGTTTTGAATGGTAGGCCATGCAATTGTTGTTCTGAATGGCTGTTATTGTACTATTAAGATGTTGAGAGTTATGAGGTAGTAAGGTGTTTTGGGTGGCTGCTTACAAGCCCAAAAGAGTCCCGCCCTTAGTTTCTATGAAATCTGGTCACAAGAAATGGCTTGAGTCCTCCTTCAACCATTGTCGGCTAGTAGGCGTGTATTGTTTCAGTTGTACAACATTTTTTCCTACATATGTATCTACTCAATTAACAGTGAATGATGGGCTTACTCATTGTGGTGTCAAGGCAGTTATGTTTGTCCCCATGAATAAATACTTCAGATCACTGACAGAAAGCCAACAATTACAATGGCCACCCTCAGTTATTCACTAACCAAAGTCATCTAGACCATTTCTATAAATAACTCAAAAGATGACTCTGCTGAAAGCTGTCTATTATGCTTTTCCCTAAGTCCAAACTCCAGTGTATTTCTAGAATACACCTAACCCAATAGCTAACTAAAAAACTACATGTTATCTTAACGGCTTTGTCCATGTAATTTATCGCTAAATACATCTGAGGGTGTTTAATTGTTCACTAAACAGGTTATTGCATAATTTCTTGTGAGCTGGCAAACATACAGACAGAACAACTCTCTTCTTAGAATTTGTACAGTAGAGATACACACCCTGTCTTGCCTGATTGTTTAAAGAAAGTAGCTGTTTTGTGAGAAATCAGATTCTCTATCAGTACACCAGATTATGGATATATGAGTTGTTACAGTATTGCAGAAGCAATGGCGTCTGTAAGTGTCCCGAGTCTCTGGGTTGGTGCCAGGGCTCAGAGAGGCGCTGGTCAAACTCAAGTGCTTGAGTACAGCTCTGCTGCTGCTCGAAAGCTTCCTCTCCCTATGAATGCTTCTCTTTGTTGGACTCGTCCCATCATGCAATCAACACACTCTTGAAGATTAAGGGACATGATCCAGAAAACCCCAGCTGCTCTCTGACTAAGAAATCTACTGTCTAACTCCGAGCGGAAGAGGAGTTTAGCAACATTAATCCCATCTAACCCCCTACATTTGAATTATTCATATCACATCATAATGTAGCAACGTACTGTAGAGGGAATGCATTGACGTCACTTTCCCGCCGGAACAACCCCCCTCAGCCTGACTGAGTGGCAAAAGATCTGCTGCATGACTGGATTTAATAGGGGAAAATGCGAAAATGCGACTAAAACTAACAATTTTATCAATTTTAACTAAATGTTGGACTCAATATAGTGTTCCTTACAACTTACTAAAGATCCAGTGATCCGTGGATATGGGCTCTATGCACGGCGTTATTTCCGGTGAAGGATTAAGGATGCTCGATAACTTCCGCCGATCATAGAGTCCAATGCAATACCGAGAATTTATATTGAATTTTATACTCCATGGTTATACTAATGAAACGTTAGTCACAAAAACAGATAAAACAGACACCCCTCGTTGTGTTTATGCTTCTTTTTAAAATTATATTAAATAAACATAACTATGCATAAAATTACATCTAAACGTATGTACGTTTCGTTTCAAAGACGGGAGGACAGTAAATATTGATGACTCTGCTATAATCCCGTTTTCTCCGGTTTTCCTCCGCTTTAATCTACACAACCGGAAATGGACGAGCATCCTTACGTCAAATGCGTAACTTATGCGTGCATATAGCCCATTGACATGCAGCCAGGAATCGTGTTGCCTGACATTTATGTTTGCCTGATTTCGACACCGGGGAAACAAAAGCAATATAGACCTAAATATAAAGCAAATTTTCCTGTGAACGCTTTATATAAATACAATATAGCTAGGTCTAAATCCAGGTGATCAGGTGATATAAGTGTTATATAGCCTATATAACATCTTATCGTCCAGCCCTAAAACTTTTTTTGGTCAGTGTAATGCAGAATATGCAATGATAAATATTTAATTGATGAGTTGTTAATATATATATATATATATATATATATATACCAATACAAAATATATGGGTATGGTTTTACAGCTAAATTCAGCATTTTGACACAAAATGATAACTGCAAATCCACCTTTCGCTGACTGGAGTCCAGTTGTTTCTGTGAATTGCAGAGATCCATTTGCTCCTCTTTCTATAGCAGTCTGTAAAAATATACCTCCGATTTTTTTTGTCAAATCTAGTTGTATAGTCAATCGCGAAGCTCTTTCCCACTTTATATATGTTGTGTTTGTTTTTCACGGCATTCACGCTGAAAACAAATACAGCCGCTCAGTCTTTTTGCCACTCACTGTGAGTAACTGCAGGCACTCCAGCCGACGGTGACGTCACGCGCATTCCCTCTATAGCAATCAATCGAACAATCTATCCATCCATCCATCCATCCATCCATCCATCCATCCATCCATCCATCCATCCATCCATCCATCCATCCATCCATCCATCCATCCATCCATCCATCCATCCATCCATCCATCCATCCATCCATCCATCCATCCATCCATCCATCCATCCATCCATCCATCCATCCATCCATCCATCCATCCATCCATCCATCCATCCATCCATCATCTATCTATCTATCTATCTATCTATCTATCTATCTATCGTACAGAAAGAACGATCTATCAATCTATCTATCTATCTATCTATCTATCTATCTATCTATCTATCTATCTATCTATCTATCTATCTATATATCTATCTATCTATATATCCATCCATCCATCCATCCATCCATCCATCCATCCATCCATCCATCCATCCATCCATCCATCCATCTATCCATCTATCTATCTATCTATCGTACAGAAAGAACGATCCATCCATCCATCCATCCATCTAGTCTGTCTTACAGAAAGAAATCTCTGCTTGCCTGCCAGTCAGCAGTTCAGAAATATTGTCAGGTCTTCAATTGAATATGCGTCACGAGTATTAACGTAAGCAAAGATTTACTCGTGTTCAATGACAGACGTGTGTGCCAAAGCATAAACCCCCATCATTAGCTGCTCTTGAGTTGGTGGGTTAAATTACATTCCAGAAGGTTGGATCAGTTTTCAGACACTGAGTGTTTGGAGCCCTTGTGCAGGGGTAGGTCTCATTTCAAACCAATTTCACCTTATCCACACACCCTTGAAATACAGACCAGTTAATTAACAGCGGCATATCAGTGGCACACTAGTGCAACGTCACCTCCAGCAGAAACACTCCACATTCAAGGGCTTCTTGTGAGTTACAGGGAGAAGCATTGATTTATAGCATTAATGTGTTAAAAAGCATTTCTGGTTCACTCTCCATTGACAGAGGGCAAAATGCTTTAATGATTTGTGATATTTTATGCGAACGGATATTAATGCGCCAAAAATTGATCTATTCTAAGCTTTAAAATCTGTAGCAGAGCACATAGAGAGTCATTCACTCTCATTTACGGATGTTTCCACTGATGCGAAAGCATGCCACAATGCTTTGGAGTACTTGTGTAATGTGAATGAATGGGGTTTTGGGTCTTGGCTGCTGCTGTTACAAGTCTAGAGGGATGACTTTCACATGATGTCTTAGAGCTTATGGAGGTCATGGGACGTATAGTACTAGTGGTTTTCCCCTGCCTATTACCAGAATAAAAATGTAAGGAATCCAGGCCTCAAGCTCACGTGTCACTTTAGCCACACTGGTATGCGGATTAACCCTGTTTTTTCAAGGTAAAGCAATGACTAAGTTTGGAATAGCATACACGGGTGTGCAGTATACTGTACATTCCCAATATGCTGTGCTAAAGTTCACCTTCCATTCAGTTCACAATTCGATTCACAATAATTCAAAATTGGATTAAAAATATAAAAATAACCATTAGTTATGCCACTTGCTGAATACAGTTTTTTTTATTCGCTTTGGTACTATTTTCACAAGTAAGGTGTACATTTTTAAAACCCTTAGTGCTTAAATCACAACAGATCATCAAAAGTGCACTTTTGTCAAACATTTCATCATGTTTTCAACTGTGTTAGTACAATTCACACAATCGCAAAGTATCCTTTTCACAACACAAAATAAGTGTTTCATCTACATTATTGTTTCATTCACAGTAACTGCCTTTCATAAAGCTCTTGCTATCAAACTTTTGATTTGCATCTCTTTTTGTTCAGTTTAATACTTTTGTCTATTATTTAATCCAACAGATCTTAATGGTTAATCAATTAATCATTTGGTAAACCTATAGATTTTCATTTCAGCAATATACAGTATATGGATTTGAAGAACTACAGAAATAAAATGTGTGTTTGCATGAATATTTAAATTACATGTAACCACACCTGATGAATACTCGTAATAGCTAATTAATTTCACATAGTGGTAACCACAATTGGCCACTATATACTGTAATATTCATTGTGATGTGGACAAGAATCTATGGCCAAATGCTCAGGACAGGCTTGATCCAAATTACAGTAATTTACTGTAATGTGTGCACTAAATGTTATGTTTTGTTCTCATTTAGTTACGTTTGATTACAGAAAGTATACATATGTTACAATTATATCTGAAAAATAAAAACTATACAGTAATTTGCCTAAATGATTGTAGAGGATGTCTTCATTGATCCTTCACTTGATTACATATATGATGGATATTTATAAATTATAGATTATGTAAATGTTGGGTACTGTAAGTGTATTGCCTAATGTTACAGTAAAACTGTGTGATCTGTCTTTTATAGTACTGTAGCATATTCATTTCAGCACTTCTAAGGCCGATTTGAAACATGTATCTTGCATTGTTTGCTGTTGGATGAACTGATTGTTAAAAGTACTAAACTGAAAGAAGATCATATTGTTGTGTTTCAGTGATTAAACCAAATGTTCTCATTACATATTACAATAATCTTGTGTTTGAACTAATAATTATGTGGACTGAAAACATGTGCAACTGACTGAAATCATTACATCAGGTTTTGAAAGAATGACTAGCTGCGTTACAAGTGTGATCAGTTTGGGTTTTTGTACTAAGAGTTTTGAAAATATACACCTTACTTGTGAAAATAGTACCAAAGCGAATAAAAAAAACTGTAAAACATGCAACATGATGAATTCATGGGACAACAATGCGGCATAATTTTGCTACTTTTACTGTTACATAACGCAGTGTAGAGGGCCCATGAATGGGTGATTTGATTTTACCTTTGCTGTGGATGGGAGAGGGTAGTCAAAAAAATACAGTGCGGGATGTGCCGCGTAACAAGAAAGAAGTCAACATGTAATTCAATTAAATTTTGTGCCTTGTTAGGTTTCCAGAGTTTAACTGTTATGTGTTGTTACTCACATATTTAAATATGTTTTTAGGCTTCATTAGTTGTGATGTTTTATAAGGCTAATTAAAAGCTGTCCGGATGTGTTGGTCATTTGTTGCTAGCATTACTTTATCTTATCTTTGGCATAGCCCTAATATTTTTACAAGCTGTAACTTGTGTGCAGGTGTGGGCGGTAGTGATCAGGATGAGAGACACACAAGTACCTTCCCTTATTACTTTACATACACTAATTGTAAGAATATCACTAAAGCCCCTTTCACACAGAGATTCCGGAAAATACACGGATAATGTGACCCGGCATTTGTCCCAGGATTGTTTGATTTCGGTTCATTTACACTGCCAGTAATTTGCCTGGATATGTGAGTGCGTTCACACACAACCCGTAAAGATCCCGGAAAGACACATGACGTCAGGATGAGACATGTAACGTATGCGTCGAAAACATGTACACACGCATACCGTTCCACAAAGCTGGTGAACGATCTCAGCTTCAGTACAGATAGTGAGGAGCTCCTGGTCTCTGCTTCGTTCCAGTTTGCAGACATTTGTTCGTCCTTTCTTTGTTGATGACGAACACAAACTTTCTTCTAAGAGCAACAGAGTCGCGCAATGGCACAAGCGTCATCACTACGACACACCCCTTACGGCATTGGTCCTGGCTTTTGTTCACACAGAGCGCGTTCCGGGACTGATTCCGGCAATGTTACTAGAGCCCCTTTCACACAACGCGTAGATCCCAGAAAATTCCCGGGAAATTGACAGAACGTCTTCTGAACGCAAACACGACCCGGGATTGATAACGGCATCGATCCCGGGTTGGGGACCTAGTAACATTGCTGGAATCAGTCCCAGAACGTTCGTTGTGTGAACAAAAGCCAGGACCAATGCCATAAGGGGTGTGTCGTAGTGATAACGCTTGTGCCATTGCGCGACTCTGTTGCTTTTAGAAGAAACTCGTAAGTTACACGTCTCATCCTGACGTCATGTGTCTTTCCGGGATCTTTACGGGTTGTGTGTGAACGCACTCACAGATCCCGGCAAATCACTGGCAGTGTGAATGAACCGAAATCAAACAATCCCGGGACAAATGCCGGGTCACATTATCCGTGTATTTTCCGGGAATCTCTGTGTGAAAGGGGCTTAGGTCCCCAACCCGGCATCGATGCCGGTATCAATCCCGGTTGATAAAATGGCAATTTCCCGGGATCAACGCGCTGTGTGAAAGGGGCTTAACACTGATGAATAACAGTAAAAGGTAACATTATTAAATAGCAGTCCCAAACTAGTTTTTGTTAATACAATAAAGTTAGTAAGTTGGTATAAGCCACCAGTCATTTAAAAATATACAAAATAACACGTGAAAATAAAGTGGTATTTTAGTTTAAGGTTGCAGAAACTACAGTTACTGTGGTAAATACACACTAATCAAGCGTAGTGTCCATTCTGGCAGGTCACGTTAGTCAAGCTGACTCTCAGCTGATCCACGTCTACCAATAGGAATACGAAGCCTATCACTGTATATAAGCTCCTTGGTAATATCAGCAGCTATCGCACTCATTACCCTCCTCCATCCCCAGCTCCTCCTTTCATCAGTCAGGATTTGGCCTTCTGATTCCCCCTGAATCAGACCTATTCCCTAATTATGTTCTACATTAAAATTAATTGATATCTGCAATTCATTAATGTTGGTTCTGTTCTGTTTACCCTGAGTTTTTTTTGCTGCATGGATGCGCAGGGAGTTTTTGCCCAGAACAGAACCATACCACCAATCCAAACTGTATGCTAACTGTCAATCGTATTTGATGATAGTGGTCCTGACAGAACTAACATGATCTGTTTCGACATTGTGTAAGAAGGCAGGGGACCTCCCCCATCGCTCTGCTAAGAAGGTCATCCAAGGATTTTGGCATGGGCATGGGCAGTCTGGTGTAGCCACAGCGGCATCTTTGGCTCACCTTGACAGACATGTGTGACCCCCTGCCAGTTGCGGTGGGCAAAGTTAAATGTTTGTATGTTGTGTTGCCACATTCGCTGAGCGCAAGCTCTGTGCTGTTCAGAATGAAGGGCGAGAACGTTCCCGTGGTCCAAGCCACGAGCCAGTCTCTCTCCCAGTCTATGTCGAGTGACGCATCGCCACCGGCTGGCACGCAGTCCCGGCAACAACGGTCTCTGCTTCAACCCCTGTCACAAGGTGCTGGAGGGACACACAAGAGCATGCATGTTTTGTCTGCAGTTTAATGAGCTGCCATTGGATGGCTGAGCTCTTCAGCGAGTGGTTTCGACTATGGCGTATAGCCAAAAATGTGTTTATAAGCACCTGCACAAGCGTTTCAAGTAAGGATTTACATGCCTTTCTCTTTGTGTGCTTGAGCAAACCACATTCACTTTGCGGCTTGCTTAGTGTATAATGACAGGGCTCCAGCAGAAAGCTGCGTGCCCTTCTATTGTGCTTTCTATTGCAATATAAACTCATGACTGTATATAATAATCCGCTTCTCAGTGCTGGTTATATATTTGTTATATTTGTATATTGTTATATTTCTCAACTTGCTTGCCAAAGCTGTTTATGTAATAACCATACCAATTATATTATTGTTTTATTGGGCGGTGATAAAGGCGTGGGCGCCATCTTGGCCAGCTACCAACTGGCTGGTTGAGTGTTTCAACTAGGTCCCGTAGTTAATCTGGGAAAGGCGTGGCAGTTGCTTACTGCTCACACTCATCGTGGTCATTGGCTAAGTACATTCACTCCCATTCAACTCTTTCTATTAGATTTGAGCTAGAGTTTTAGTGCTTTTGCTTTTATACGGCTACGATTTTATAAGTTCCCCAACGCGTCAGACAATGTCGAGAGACCGACCACAAACTGAAAACTGATGAAAATTAGCACTTTTGAGCTAACTCGGGTACATTTACATTGCGTTAAAGTTGGTTAATGTACCACTGTCCCCTTTCAAATAAAGAGAAATGAAAACTAGGGAACGAGACATTGCGTAAGCTGGCGTGTAAAAACAAGTGTGCAAAAATGTCTTGATCGATGGCTGGATGCAGTGTAGCCAAGGCATTCTCATCCTTTAGCGTCATATGTGACGCTATATGACAAAACAGCGAAATACTACGCACACGGCACCCGTTATCGTTAATATAACACGCGCTGTGATGGGTAGGTTTAGGTGTGGGATAGGGTAGGGTAGTCTCATATTAACACTAAAGGATTTATGACGCCTTGGGTTCGTGTGTTATATTAACGATAAAGGGTGCCATGTGCGTAGTATTTCGCCGTTTTGTTATATAGCGTCACCTAGATGACGCTAAAGGATGAGAACGGACTGGTGTAGCTCATAACTATGAAGCTTAATGGGACGTGAGACTAACTAAACAATCAAACTACACTTCAAATAAACTTTTTTTCCAAAGATGACTCCTGTCATTTTATCAAGTAAGTTTGGTTTTAGTTAGTTATTTGATGTTATAAAAATGGGAGTGTGGCATCATGATTGATAGTAGTCACTGAGACCTTTTTTCTGGATTTTCGAGAGGAGATTGGAGCTTTAACATTTCCATTACTTTATTGGACACCAATACAATGAGTTGTTCAGCAGTAAACTGTACAAACCGATTCTGCAGGATTGTGTGGCGGGCGGGACCTTGATACCATGACGCTTGATACCTTGATATCGCGTCATCCTTCTTTTTTTACAGTGTATGGTAAGTCAAACAAGTATTGTTTTGTATGCTATCGCTCAGTCAAAAGATCCAAAGACACTAGCGCTCCTGGACCTATAGGCCGGGCAGGTCAAGCAGTGTGATTCAATCAGGCTTCAGCATTTCGGAGAATGGGAGTTCTCCCAACGTGTCGGCTTTACACGCAATGTTTCCTTCCCTCCTCTCAGGGAATCATGGTTACATGAGTAACCCGAGACTTCACTAACACATGGAAATTGATCCTGATGACTAAACTGAACAAGCAAATCCTTTCCAGCTAATGCATGATGTACCATTTACATAATTGCTTGGTACTTTTTTGTATGTTCATGACTTGACTTTGACGTTGCATGCTAGTAATTTAAGGTGCTCTTTATATAAGTGAAGTGATATCCGCATTTGCGCATGCCGCGATCACAGTATAGCTAATATCTGACAGGACAAGAACATTTTATGAGGTGAGAGACTTTTAATTTAAAAAAAAGTAGAGAAAATAATGTTGACATCATCTCAACTTACTGCAGATTCTGAATCAGGACAGAGGGTTTTCCTCAGAAACTTTACTTAAACTGCGTCTGACAGAAGACTCAACAGCGTTCACATGCTCGTCTTTCAAAATAAAAATTTAGATTTACGTTTTTTTTTTTTGTTGTTTTTTCTTTTATCGACCCACCAGTTAAGAGACACTGGATTTATGGAAACTTTTCACATAATTTTATTATTTATATAAAAAAATTAAAAGTAAATATGCAGTAAATATTCCATCCAAGTATGTCCAAATTCCTTTATGGATTGTTCTAATTTTTTCTTGTATCATATTCTGTCTGCACTTTTTGGCCTGTACGTGTTTAGATAAGGGCAGGTGAAGCTTTAGACAGAGGCAGAGGTAATGTAATCTGGGTGTGGCATCCATCTTTCTCTCTCTCACACACACACACACACACACACATAGAGGTATCTTTGTCTCATCTAGCGACTGTCTCCAGTGGGGAGTGAGAAATCGGAGATGGCATGTGTGTGTGTGTGTGTGTGTGTGTGTGTTGGATGCTGGCAGTCCCACTGAGCCATCTGCTGTAGCAATGTGTCACTGTAATTAGGGCTGGATGGCTGTGTCAGATACGACTGCTCCTTTACAGTTTGTGTCTCCTGCAGCTGCAGACGCTACGATCTGAACAACGGATGACTGACGGCCACACACACACACACTTCAGGCCAGTGAGTTAAAGGATCTCATTGCAGGCAGAATTATTACTTCTATTGAGAATTATTACTTCTTATTGAATTATTATGAATTATCGCACCAATAGATGATAATGATTGACTCAGTGCTTCATTTACCCATTAGCACTGTCACATCGAAGGACACCCACAGATCACCTACGCTAGTCTGTCATTATACTCACCTTGTTGCACAAAAGGAGAAGTTTAGAAGAATGTCTTAGCCGCTCTTTTCCACGCAATGAAAGTGGATCGTGCTTCCAAGCTTTAAGAAGAACAAAAAGAGCCATATCATAACAGTAACAATATGGGTTTTTATATTAGATGAATCCGAAAAAGATAAACAAAATTAAATCTCTTGCTTATGTTTCACCAGTTAATCATTTAGATCTTAAATATAATTTAATCAAATGTCATCATCATCAGGTGCCATCTGGAACTAAAAATCAAAAAATATTCCATATTCCATAACAGATAGGGGCAGTATACCTCCAGAAAATGTGTTGTGCCGCTGCCGCACGCACTCACGTCTTCAAACAACACAAACGAGCGCTGTTTTGCTCTCTTTCTCCGCATATTATTCAAATCATTTGACACGATAGTAAAAGGTCGGAAGACCGCAGTTTCACGTGGAGCATTTGGAGATTTTTAGAGATCAGAGACTAAATGAACAACATCTCAACACTAAATGATGAAGACCGACTCATAGACGCCTGTCTCAAAAACAAGCTGTTGCATTTCGACGATATGGGAAAATAAAAGCCTGCAGGCTATTATTTTAAGTTTGCGGTATTCGTTTTGTTCATATTACACTTTTATTGTTAGTTTGAATTAATTTGACAGACAGCATTCGCTGATGTTGATCAACCTAGCGAAATTCAGAGCTGCCAGCTCTCACGAATTCACCGTGAGCAGTGATGTAGTGGTGCCTGGAGAAGTGGGTAGCCTATACTCTTAATTTATGCCCCCAATATTTTTTTAAGCGTCCAAGCAAAGGATGAACGCCCTGTGTTATAAACAGTTACGTGTAAGACTACTAGTCTTGCATTAGTATTCAATATGCAAGACGAATAGAGTATAATGAATACAATAGAACACATAGAATCAGTAGTATCCTTGCATATCAGGATCGCACATATGGTTTTCTAAATACCCAGGTGCCAGGTCCCATAAATTATATTGTTAGGGGGGTTCGGGGGCATGCACGAAATGAGAATTTTAAGGTGTTTTGATGGCCAAAAAAATTGACAACAGTAGCTTTAAAATCATGAAGTTGCCTATTTGATCAGATTCTTAAACATGAGAATCAGTTCCAGTTTCAGCGACTTTTCTTTCCTAAACTAATCAATGTTTTTTGGACTAATCTGTTAATTTAATAATTGGTTCAATTGCTCACTCAAAAAGACAGTCACTTGTCGCCACCCTCTGGCTTAATGATGCAAGTGGCGCAAACACAGACAAGCGGAGTTATACAAACAGTGAAAAGTCAAACACATTCGAAAAAACGTTATACAAATATATTTATACAATAACAATAGCAATATATTTAATAGGGTGATTGTGTTGTTAAATTGAGCTTATAATTTCCATTGTCTTTTATCAAACTGATTATTTCTGTCGGTCATTTAAAACGTCTATTGAAAAACAGCCGTAAATTTGAGCTACTTGCATCTTATCTCGCACTGTATGATCGTTAACTGAAGTGAAGCGTCGCGTTGGGATGCGCGCTCGGCTCGCGCCTCTGTGAACAGAAATAAGCCTACTGCATTCTTTGTTTGGTCTCACGAACATTTTAACATTGACGAGCAGGTGTTTGAGTGCTGAAGCAGATCAGATGAAAAGGTCAGTTATCGTCGCGAATCATTGCAGCAACAAATTAGAGTTAATACGGGTACGACTCTAACTGGGTGTTTTTTTTTTTATTCACGAAATTGGATTAGCAACTAACGTTAAGATGCGCGTCAGAGGGGATTTAGAAGTGGGTATACGCAATGCCGACTGAAAAGGAAGTGGGTATACGCCGTATACCTGCGTATACCCTGCACTACACCACTGACCGTGAGACACATGCAATTAACACTTAGCAAGCAGGTTAGTTAAGCTCTCAGATTCTGTCAATTTTATTATGCAATTCAAACAATAAATACCGTTTTGGCGCTTGTACATGTTACACCACAGATCCCTAGCGCACGTGAACCGATCATCTCTACTAGCTAATGGAAAAAGAACCCGAACACTGTTGAAAGATACAGTATGCTACAACTTACCAAAATGTATTCCTCATGCATAATGTCAACCAATCATTTTTTGAACTCTTCCCTGAACTGAAATGTAGTAATGGGCTGTATTTCCACACGACTGACATCAGGTTCAAGTACACACACAAGCGGCGCGAGCGCGACTCACTCGTGTACTGCAGTTTGGCCGGTGGTAATGTTGCCCGGCCGCATACCGCCTCCCATGGCCGGAACTGGTATTACGACACCTGCCGGGCCGGGGCTAGTCATTTAACATGCTAATTTAGGTTTATATCTCGGCAGCACTATAACTTGTCAGTTTTTTAATTACATCATTGCACTTATTTCTTCTCATTCTTTTGATGCGTGTAGCTCATTTTTTTGGATATTTTTACCTCAATTATTACATATGGCACCTTTAAGAAATCATTATTATCATTTTGTTGATGTGTTTCTCATTACTATCATTTTGTTGTTGATGTGTTTCATTTTTATCATTTTTTTGTTTGTGTCTTGTGTGTCTGCTTCAATGCGATATACTATGAAAATTCAATTCCAGTTCAATTCAATTCCGAATGCTCTGTTTCAATAACTGTATAATAGGGAGATCAATTTCTGTATAGCTCAGTCTATCCCCTGGACTCAGGCCTTGCTCCTTCACAACCTGTCTTTTCAAAGAAAGATCTCTCAACCAAATTTAATCTTTAGGCTAAGACTATTAGGCTATACTGAGTGTTTTAATTATATTTTATTTAGAAATATTATAAGTGATTTCCTGATTATGGACGGATTATTTTCACTCTTCATTTATTATTTGATAAAATTTGACTTAATCATCTGACTGGATCTCTTCCATGCATCAACATATTTATATATAATGAAAATGGAAACAATATCATGGAGAGGAGCCTCACTGACCACAAACTTTTGAATGGTTGTTTTTTAACAGAATATGTAAATAATAATAATAATAATAATGTATTATATTGTTACATTTGCCAGGGACGAACTGAACTGAGATGATATGGGATATTTGAGATAGTATATTTATTTTGTAGACACCATACATAATATTTGCTACTTTTTTAACTGGTCTGTTAACAATAAAAGTGTTGTACATGCGTGGCAGAGATGGAGGAGGCCAATTTTGAGAAAATGAATCTAAAAGGAAATGAAACCGTGAGCTTTTATTTAAGCTTTTATTGAAGCATTCATTAGAGAAGGCCTATCTAGTTTCTTTCATCTTTCGGCAGTTGCTGATGTGGAAAATCAATAGTCATCCGTAATATATTATTATGAAGGGTCTTTAAATGAGCATGTGAAACAATCTCAAGAAAGGGGTAATAGGTATATTGGCGTAACGCAGGATTTAACTGAATTTTCAGATATACCAAATACAATTTTGTGCAAAAAGCATAGATGTATTTTTGAATCAGTTATTTTATGTATATTATAATTGGCCGGAACTTTGTGCAAGTGTAAGTGTATGTGTGTGTGTGCTGCCCTCTAGTGGTCGAATGAAACGTATTGATAAGATGACATGAGTGGTAAAAATAGGATCTAAATACTTAAATTAAATTATATAAAATTATATTTTAGTATGTCTCCAATGAACGCTATTTAACCAATATAATATGCAATGCACCGTATAACTACATTGTTGTAATTTTACATTGCAAGCTCAGTTGGGCGAATTCGTTATCATCTCGTATCAGATATGATTTGTTTCATGATTTTGTTTGGGGGGGGGGGGGGGGGATTTAATGTAAAAATGCAGAAAGTTTTTTGTGATTTTCGGTTTAGGGTTATGGTTAACGAGAGAGAATAGGTATGTATGTTACAGCATAAAAATCATTATGTCTGTGTGTGCGTGGCGTGGCGGTCCACTGTAGGCTGTGTCAAAGTAAATTTCTCGCTGAAGCTCATTATTAGCCACAGTGAAATATTATTTAATGATTTACTAAACAAGCGAGTTTTTACTTGTGATGATTGTCTGACATTTATCTCACTGTTCTTCGGAAAATGTGCACTGTAACGTTATTCTAATAAACTCTAATATAACCATGTTTGTTTACTCTTTCACTGACTCTGTCTTTTAATGGCTGCTTCCTTGTCGAAAAGCTATTTTCCTATAAGGAAGTAACGACTTGAGAGGTTACATAATGCACGTTTTTCTTACCATAACATTATCACGACAAAGCTAAAGCCAATTGCTAACGTTGAATGCCTTTGAAAGGGATTACCCAAAAGTGTAAATTCTGAATCTGTAATCATTCACCATAATGTCATATCAAACTTATTTGAGACTTACTTTCTTCTGTGAAACACAAAAGTATGGAAGCTTGTTTCCGTCACGGAATAAAATATTAAAGTTGACCTTTTCACAGACTGCGATGACGCATTTTAACGGTCGTCAGTGCCAAGTCAGCATCGTAAATTTGCTTACGAAATAAGTTACTTATAGCCTATTTTATAATTTTTTTTAATGTATGTTATAACACTATACTTTGTATTACCTTATCTTTGCATCATCATCAAATTGCAAAAAAAAAAAAACTACGCTGCTGTGTTTCTTCTGGAAGTGATGGTAATAACATCAGTCGAACCCTTTTCTGTTCTGACTGCTGTTATAAAATTCTCTATTTTCCCCTCTTTTTTTGAAAGTAGTGAACTCTATTGTGATGTTTTCTTTTGCTATTTAAGCAAATGGGAACACATTTAAAAAAAAATTGCCAAAAGTTTACCCAACTATGACTACTTTTCTGAAAAACTCATTGAGGATGAATTGTGACTTTTATTTTTCTAAAAATTACGAGTTTATTTCTCAGAATTCTGAGGAAAGAAAATCATAATTGTGAGATATAAACTAGCAATTGCTAAATGTTTATTTTTTTATTCTGTGGCGGACACAAGCTTCCATACAAAAGAAGAGATTTTAATATGTTGCTTATAGGCTACATTTTTTTTGGGTGAACCATTTGTTTAAATACAATACTTTTCTGTCCAGAGTTAAGCAGAGTAGGTTTAGGCAGAGCAAGAGATAGCGGAGAGATAGTTAGTCATAAACAGAAGAGGTTAGAGGAAGAAGAAGGTTACAACCATTCCAATACTCGTACAAACATAAATCATATTCTCTGTTTATACAGGCACAGAAAGAAGCAAAAGTTTGCAGAGCATTGAAAATGGAAAGAAGTCTGCTGAATTAAGGACAAATCCAGAAGGAAAGACATGAAGACGCAGAGGACATAGGAAAGTACAGATGTCATGACATTTATTCAAGGCATGCTACAATTAAATTTGATTAGGAAAAAACGTCAGCAGGGTGGGTAATACGAATAATAATTCTAATAATGATTATGCATAATAATAAGCCATTCATAAACAGAAAAAATGCTTTCTACAAAAAATACAAATAAAATCTCCACTCAGTCATGCACTGCAAAAAATTAGAAAATATGTTTCTTTAATAGTTTATCTTCTATTTGCATTTATTACATCAAACTCATAAACTGGATACGCTCATGTCTCTCCCCAATTCCCACAAGTCACATAAACTGCTTTACAAATGAAAGCTGGTACTGGTATGATATCAAAAAACAGAAGACAAATTGTGTTTTCATGTTAATTTCCATAAATATAAAAACCAGTTCATATTGGTGTGTTTGTAATGTATCTTGTTCCCCAAAACCTTTTTTTTTTTTGGCCAGGTAAAAAAAAAAAAACCAAACAAACAAAAAAAAAAAAACATTAAAATAAAAATAATAAGGGAACACATATGTACAGCATTTGTTTCCTTTTGGTAGTGAAACATTCATAAAAACTATAAATTAGGTATTTCAAAGCATCCTGAGATCAACTCAGGCACTTCTGTATGTGCGCTGTGCTTGAGCGACACCTCAGTTAGCTAATTTAGTCTAGCCCCTCCCTTTATGCAAATTACACATGTCAATTAGCATATTCATAGCCCATAAATTTAGTCATGAGAAGAGAATAGAAAGCATTACGGCTGAAATTTGAAGTTTAGATTGTAAGGGTCAATTGCATTGTAATAAAGCAACAAAATATCTCAGTCTGAACAGTGCTGCATCAGTTCCAATTCAATCAAGTCCTTTGGTTTCAGTGGTTGGTTTATCGTCACGGTCTTGTACGTTTTTAGAGTAAAGCTTTTTAATGGAATTGATGACTAAATAAGACAAAAAGTGTAACCGCTTATCCAGATGGTGGCGACTAGCGTAAGGCTGTTCAAATGAATCCATAAGGGCCCGGTAACATTCACAATCGTAAATGAGTCTAGTTTGATGGGGGAAAGGATATGGCTTGACCTTTCTGAGGAAAACAATCCGAAAAAACAGACTGCGAGACGCGTGGAAAAACAGACTCGTAACATGACCGAGAGTGGAAAATACAAGAAGTTTGTCGGTTTCTGATATAACTTACAGCCAGGAAATGAGTTACAAATAAGCTAGATGAAAGGCACATAAACTTTGGTCCTGCATTATTTGTGACTTTTTTTTTCAGTAAAAAACCTGGAAAAAACCATACACGTGTGTGTTAACTGTTCGAGTCAGCGCGGATATCAACGAGGAAATGTCTTACAACACAGCGGAACGTTGTTGCCTGAGTCAAGACGTGGTTGGAAACATGTTTCGCTTCGAAAAACTAAAATGAATGACTTCTGCGACTGCGACACGTTTATGGAGTCTGGCTTTTCTCCTGTTGATACATAAAAAGCATTGTAGCCGGGAGCAGATCGGCGCTCTGCATATATCTCACCTCCCGACGGACGCCATCGCACACGTCGGTGGACGTTACGGACCCGGAACTGCTGTTGTGAAGAGGCAGAGTGACAGACAACAATCTTGAACCAGTTTTCACGCTCTTAATATAGAAAATCAACAAACCCCCAAAAAAGAACAAAAAGTATCACAACAGAGCAAGAACGAAACAGGCCAAAACCCCTAAACTGAATCAATTATAAGGTACAGTAAATAAGATACTCCAAAACACACACACACACACACACACACAGGTGGAGGTCTCAGACATCAGCATCACTCCATAGCAAAACAGAAGGCAGACCTGAACACTCAGAGCCTATGCTGTGGGCTTCTGGGTCTCCACGAGGATAATTTAGATGGGGTGCACAGAACTTCTTTTGGTCTGGTTCTCAAGGGAGAACCTAGAGATGCTGCTTGGTACTCATACTTTACGCTTATCCTACAAGCTGTCGTCATCACTTTCCTCCTGCTCTCCTCACTATAACACTATTTGTTCACTGTAGAAGTTAAATACAGTTTCAAGCTGTATTTTTTATTTTATTGACATTAATGACGCAATAGGAGTATTATGCTGCAGTCACTTTAAGACCGAATGCACGGATCGAACATACGAATCCCGATTTAGGCCTCTTCTTTCACATTTAAAATCATTGGCAAGACAAAACACGATGATAAACTTTCAGCCTACGATGATTAAACTAAACTTACCAGAGATGGAGAAAAATCCTACTCCAGTAAGTAAACGTGTCCTTGTCCCTCAAAATTTTGGTACTAAAAAGCGTTTCGCTCCACGTTTTTTGCTGTGCATCGTGTATTTTTTACCACGCATGCACACCAGTTATGTGCACCCATGATCATAATCATATTAGAAGATGTGATTAATACATGTTCATTTCTGAGTGGACCTTACCATGAAAAACTCGGCAACATCACATTATGGTTTTTTGGAGGTTGCTATGTGGTTGCAAAGATGTTCGGAGTTGTTTTAATGCGTTGCTGTGATGTCCAGATGGTCCCTAGTTGGTTACTAACTGGCCCAAAGTAAAAAGAACCCAACTGCAAGTCTCTAGACACGGCTTCGGCGAATCCTTCAATGTACGTCTATGGGATTTTTTTCCCGCACGTTTTATTGTTCGCCAGACGAAATTTGCGTGTGACCACTTAGAAATGAAAAAAACTTCACAGATGTGCTCATAATGGCTCAGTTAAATTCATACTTTTTAATCAGAACTATAAGCAAGTTTACAGCAACCTCAGTCTCTGATCTTGAAATATTTACGTCAAAGATGGAGGAACTTTGTTTTTGGCCTAGAAAGGCTGTACGTAACAATGGTACGCGTGTCTGGCACACATGTGTACACACACACATCTGCGAGGGAGAATAGAGACCCACAGCATGCTCTGAACATTGTTGGGTTCACCGTTCATTTGTCTAATAAGAGCATTCACAGCACCATACATCATAACTTACATCTCATATCATATTAAGACCACATGGTACTGAGTCCCCACAAAATGCACATCTATAAGAGCTACACAACAAAAAGATAATAAAAGAAAAATCAAGATCAAAATAAATCAACCCTCTCACCAATCCCACAAAATAGTACATAAGATATTTCAGTTAAAATGTCTAAAACCTATTTGATTATGAACACATAATAAGGCACGTAATAAGAAATTAGGTAAATACACAGTAAATATGATTTTTTTTTCACCATGATTTCTTGAATGATTATAGTGGTACAAAAACCCGATGAGGTTTCAAATTTGATTTTTTTTTTAATCTTCCATAAAAAAGAACAAATTAGCAAAAATAAGTAACTTTTTTTTTTTCTCAAAAAATCTTGACAATCCTTAAGATATATAGACCTGAATAGTTTGCTTTAAGACTGTAAACTTCAACAAAATTAAATTTCTTTTGAGAAGTGAAAGCGAAATTTCAGATCGCTTCAGGTGAAATCAGTCAAAGACAAAAAAAAAAAAATTGTCACTGTCCCTTGCCTTGCATGAACATGAAGATTGTTGAATTGTTGGATGTGATTTCAAACGGGCTTTGACAGAGGATATAGTGCTCAGGCACAGGAGCTGCTCCCTTTAGATGCTACTCAATGGGTCTATGGTGACCCTCCTTGGAATGTTAAGGCCAGATTTCGCTAAATGAGACAGCACCTCGTTCGTACGCACAAGGGAGACATCATATATCCTAGAGAGTCTCAATGCAGCCGCACAAATACTAACTAAACGCGTACATACAGAATCAGCTTCTGTATGTGCTCACCATCGCCATGTTCCAAAACCTAGTAAGCTGCCTACTTAGACAACGTTTTAAGGCATCACAGGCACGATCCCGACACAAAGGCTGTTCCAGCCTTCAAAGATATCTACTTTTGGCCAAACTCTATGGCAGAATTACATGTACCGGTATCCTTTGTAGATAAGGCAATCTCAGAATGCACTGTGATAAGCTCATTAAAATTCAAGATGGAGGGCGAGTCGATTGTAAATATACTTTGAATTCCTAAAATACTGAAATATCTATAAAATTGTTTAATTAAAAATGTATTATTTTAACTAGTTTGATGATAGAATCAAGCTTTAAAATCTTTTATATGATCAGAGTTTGATATTAGCATGTTGCTAAGCTAATGTTAGTATGTGCTGTAAAATTTAACATTTATTACAGGACGTCTACACAGTTCCCGCATTATTCCGCAACATCTTGAGGCTTTCTACAACGGATGTCAAAGTGAAAGTTTATCCTGTTGTCAGAAGTAGCGCAAGCACTTTCTAAGGAGTGCCTTAGAAATCGAACAGTAATCTGTTTACTGTCCTTGTTTCGTCACAATGCATCCAGCATAGACAGTATAACTGATTATAATGGGTTCCCTTTGTGTCCAGTGTAGACACAGTGTTATTAGCTTAGCAACATGCTAACCTCAAACTATCACTGTAATGAGCTTAAAGAATACATAGCACATGCTCAACGTTTGTAGATAAGGCAATCTACCTAAATATAACACCATTCACATGTGATATGTATTTCTACTATTGAAGTTAACATGCAAACATCTAACTCCACTAAAATCAATCAAATCAGAATGCCTCCTGGAGGAAATGCTAGTTTTGGAGTGAGTATTTGTATGATATCAGAGTCTTGTATTATCGGCTTACAAGATTCACATTGACAGTTTCTTTCCGATGGTACGGACTCAGATTTTATCTTCACCTATAGAAGAAAACCTCTGATCTGAACTCTATTAGAGTCAAGTTTGCTGTGGACTTCTGTACTATTAGTCAATTCTAGAGCATTCCAGATCAGTCACTTATGGGCTTTCATGGAGATTAGGCCTTAGAAGGCAGCTGCCTATGCAGCATCTCACTAGGTTTTAGGAACTTGGTGGAACTTTCCGACTTACTCAAATCCGTTTATATTTGGTTTGCTCGGATGCAGAGGCATCTAGTGTGGGACTGCAAGGCAAAAGAGAGTGCCGCCCTCTTTTTTTCTATGACTCAATGGTCTTCACTATGGTTTTTACAGAGCCCATGGCTGCGCACTCTCACACCTGTGGACAGAGCCGAGGAGTGAAAGAGCAGAGGATAGAAACTTCTGCCCCTGCATGGAAAGATAGAAAACAAGTAGAACGAAAGGAGAAGACTCAACTAAGAGCAAGAAGGGGAACAGAATGGAGGAAATTGTCAATTTCCCAATCGAGATCACGGGCTATACCATTCACATTGAGAATTTCACTTAGGAGGAGGCGGAGCCTCCTGTCAGGCTGGGCGTTGCTGATTGGAGCGTTCCAGTAGGGTTGACAGCTGGCCATAAGTGTTCAGGAATGATCGTGCATGTTTGAAAACGGTCGCCTTGTTTCAGAGGAACCCGATCGACTGGACAATGAAATTGTGCGCCATTGCACGCAGATGTTCTCTGACAGCTTTGCAGGTGCAGAGAGCCCACAAAAGGCTGGTCTGTCCAATATAAAATTTCCATAATACAAGAAAAAAACAAAACAAATCACGCCATTCACTATCTATTCACAGATGCCTACCATCTGGCTATACATCTTTGCACAGTAAACAGATATGAGGATGCCTAACATTCCCCAAGGTGCCTGTCTTCAATTCAAACCAATCAAAGTGCAGAGAAACAAAAAGGTTTGTAAGCCGAAACAGCTGCGAATTGAATTTAAAATGCACCCATTTTTGAATCCATGGCAGTCTTGTTTTAATGCTACTCAGAAGAAAAGCACAAGCCTATTGGTTGAGGCCATCGCTACAGATTTTTTTTTTTCCAGCAGCACCTTGATGACGATGTCAGCGACATTCAAACGGTGACCGTGCGTCCAAAACATCCCACGGGAAATGGGGCTCTCCGTCGAAACAGCCAATGAGAATGAAGGTGTGGGTTTTGGGGGAGTAGCAGAGGAGACTCCGCCCTCACTGGGTCTGGGGTAACAAGGCCATTGGGCTACAGGAGTGTCAGTCTCCAATGTAATCGGCAAGTGTGCGTAAAGAAACTTCCTCAGCATTGACTATTGTTGAGAATGTTCATCTCGTGTTAGTTTGCATTTCACATCAACGAAGTCCTCACCAATTGACTCTAGAGGGAATCTTACTTCCTCGACACAGAAGTTCCCAGAAACGTCACATTGTCATGGATATCCCATGTGTCTCCAGCCCTGGAATCGAGAGTAACTCACTCTCAAACTGTCTAAAGGTTCAGCAGTAGTCTCTTATTTGCTTTTTTTTTTTCTTTCTTTTTTTTGGGAAAATCTCTAAAACTACCCCATGAATATCTGTAATGTTTTTTTTTTTTTTTTGAGTTTGTCAGTCAGTCTTATTCTCTGAATGAAACAGTCAGACTGCTGAGGGTAGAAGGGCTGGAATGGGGAGGATGGGGAAAGGGTGTGTTTGTAGTGAAGGGAGTGCTAGATGGTGGATTTGGAGAAGGACACTCGCAAATGGTGGTTCTCTCCCAGGTCGTGGTTGTGGAGGACGATAAGAGCCTGAATGGCTTCTTCCACCGAACCCAACTGGATCAGCGCCATCTTGCGGTCCTTCCTGTCAATCAGATATGGAGAGTCAGAATTAGATACTGGCCACATCGCAAGCCCTGCAGGGCGTCAACATTTTCACAGGTTTGCGTTTTTGAAGTTTTTGTGGAGGTGATAACTTTTTTCTCAATTTTTCAAGGCTTGCACCTGGGCACCTATTTAAAGGTTTGTGTTATCGAGCCACAAAACACTGTTGTGCAAATGAGCGTGCCGGAGCGCATTAAGGGTTTTCTGTTAGAACAGTGTCGTGTTAGCGCCCCCTAAGTTAATAACTAATGATCTTTGTAATGGAAGTTAATCAATCAAAACTAACTTTATCTGGACAATATCTTTATTGAAGATATCTGCTGTAAAGCCAAAACAATCTCTGCTACTTTAATTTCCTATTATCACTGAAAAAATACTTTGACACAATCTATATTGTTAAAAGCGCCATATAAATGAAGGTGACTTGACTTAAAAATGTTATGTGGTTTAACTATAAAGTATTTCATGAACTTCAGTCAAAGCTCCTAGAGGGCCACCCTCTTCCATATATCTACCTCTAAACCTAAGTTATCCCAATAACTGGTGTAGAAGCACTGTAAACTTGTCCCTTAAATCTGAATGGTTGATTGTAATGTTGTTCCTGGAACATGTTGTACTCGGTGAAATCAGGGTCTGCCTCTTTCCAGCAGATGGTATGGATATTGTTTCTCAAATACGAGTTTCGTATTTTCCCAAAACAACTCATCCTTATCGGCCGTGTTGTCTTGGAAGTAAGATACAAGCAGACTATTCCCAGTGTGATGATAAATCTGAGAACAAAGAAAACAAATGTGAAGAGAACTCACTGGAAAAACTTGAAGGCCTTGACCGTGTATCCAGAACTGACAAACAGGTCTTTCAGAAAATCATCCGTGGTGGAGGGACTGGGGCGTGGAAGGAAAGGAACAAAAATATTATGTTTACAAAGGACAAAACCAGCACCTTATCTGATGCCAACAACAATTCCAAGAATAATGGAAGACTTCTTGTGGAGTGAAACAACCGATATATGATATAATATAATATGGGTGGGGAGATACTGATAATAATAATCATATATCATAGTATGAGTCATTTTACATCGCTCTAATAATATGCATTACAATATTGTTTCTTTTCTGGAAATTCAACATCTACAATTTAATACTATATAATATATATATTTTTATATAACCATGTCATTGTCTATTTTGAAGTGACAACTGTAGTATAGTTTAATTAATATAGTTTAATTTAATAGAATTAAATAATACAAATAATGATTCTTCCTAAGTTTTAAATCAAGTTTTAAATTATAAACACAATAAAAAATGAGAAATTTTTCCCAAAATTTCTCCAAAAATTAAATGCTTAAGTTAGTCCAGCAAAATTGGGTCTTCGTTGACCAAACCATGCATTTATTGTAACATGCTGTATTTGTTGCCCCATGTGTGCATGTTAGCCAGTCACTCACGGGATATTTGAGAGGTGCAGGGTGGCGGAGGGGGGGAAGATGTTCTGGAAGTTCTTGGAGCCGGGCTTTTTGAAGCGGTGCAACGGGCTCCCACTGAAGTCTTTGGTCAGGCCCTGGTCCTCCTGACCCTCCCTGGGGAGCTGCACCGTCTGGTGCTTTGAGATGGTCACACGGATCACCTTACCATACAGACGCTGACCGTTCAGGTGGCTCATCGCTTAACAAACAAACCATGAGATGATGTGTTAAAGATAAGCTGACTCACATTTAACCCTGACTCACATCATGCTGAACATTTGAACTGTAAAAACTCAAGCATAAGATTGATTTTTTGCAGGTTTTCAACAAACACATTTTGTGCACATACACACTGCCTCTAAATATGGCTATCACTCGTTTTTAGAGTGCTTAATCCCATTTTGTACACACATTTTGCCTCAATCGTGAAACACAAGCAGAGCAAATTTCTGTGAAAATCAATATTATTCAAAAATATCCGTACATTTCTGTTTTAATAGTTCGCAGAACCCTTTTACGGATTTAATACGCATTAAATGTGAATAAATTCATTCTTACGTAAATTTCTGTGTAAATCAATATCAAACCAATTCATTCACTTACATAAATTTGTGTAAATCATGCATAAAACCATTCTTACATACATTTCTTTGTAAATCATGCACAAAAATTTAAATTTAAAAACTAAATTTACCTTATTATACATGAGTAAACCCTATGCAAAAAGATTCTCACATAAAATACTGTATTAAATGTGGATAAAATCATTCTCAGGTTACTTTCCGTGTAAATCGTGCATAAAACCATTCTTATGTAAATTTCTGTGTAAATAGTTCGCAAAAAAAAAACCTTTTATGTAAATTTGTGTAAAATGTTCGCAAAATGATTCTCACATAAATTACTGAATTAAATGTGGATTAAATCATTCATGCGTAAATTTCTGTGTAAATCTATTCTTGCATACATTTATATATAGATCAATATCAAAACTATTCTTAAATTTATGTGTAAATTGATCGCAAAACCATTCTTACATACATTTCTTTGTAAATCATGCACAAAACATTTTACCTTAATATACATTTATGTGAATAGTTGACAAAATCCAAATGCAAATTATAAACAAAGAATTGTATAGAAAAATGTATGCGAGAATGTATTCTTGAATGATTCATACAAATTAATACTGCTCATGCTTCACAAACGAATTACTCAATTCACTGAAAAAACCTAAAAATTAAATCCATGTTTTTTGTTAACAGATGAGGCAGATACATCAAAGCATTCGCTCCTGCATTTAAACATGTGTGTTAAATATGTAATAAATATATAAACAACAAAAACCTTGGCAGTGTGTACACGTCGCTTCTTTTATACTCTATAATAAAATCCTGCAAATATTGCATCAGAATATTTCTGCGCATCTACACAAGGAATTATTATGAGACATTTCGCCGAAAAACATAATCTTTTTATGTTACTGGCTTAATCCACCAAAGATACATACAACCACACTGAAATGTAACTCTAATACAGCCACAGAATACAGAGATACATGTGATCAAAGGATGAAAGGATTTGTGTGTAATGCCTGACGTACCGAGCTGGGCTTGCGTGGCGTCCGCCATCTGTATTAAGGCATTCTCTTTCTTGTTGAACAGAATCTTGACTCTGTGAACGTCTCCGTAGACTCCTGTCGGGATAAAAGAGAAATTTACATCTTTTTTTTTTGGTACTCAAACACACCGTGAACACAATTTACAACAAATAATACGTTATCTGCAGATCTCGGTGTTTCATTATTGAAGGCAGAGAGCGACAGTAACCGCTCACATGCTCATAGAGTGAGCGGTTTTAAAGGATATCAGTCACACTAAGGTCCGTCTCTGATGTTGACAGTTATTAAATTGCGGGGACAATAGCAAATGACACACACTGAGTGTGTGCGCAACACTGAGAATTTCTCCCATTCATATCATGGGACACACAACACACAATCTGCAAATAATCTCCAGACTGTGTGTTTGTAAGGAAATGGTCTCATCGCTCACTCTCTATCCTCTACTGCCTTCATAAAAACCGCAGTCTGCACATCTAATCTGCAGGAGAAGTAATACATTCGTCCTTACCGAATAAAATGAAGAGTTCGTGTGGCGATATACTCTGCAAGAGATGAAACATTATCAAAGACATGACTGGAATAAGGTTGAATGAGTAAGTGTGAAATGCATCAAGGACCATTAACAGATGTGGCGATTTGCTATGAAACATGTTGACAGTGATGCACTTCGACATTCATGACCAGTGACCGCTAATGCTGCACAATTAAATGAAGGAAGTGTCTTGTGACATCAAATGCCTGGACTGAATAAAGAAGCATGGGAATACCTTTGGATTAGCTAAAAGGAATCATTTTTAAAGGCAGCAGTGATGGTGCTTTATGCATTAGTGTCTGGATAGTCTTCTTGTAATACTATAATCTATGGTAATGGATCATATTAGTGATAGATTAGACTAATATATGTTTCGGGCATCCTTAAATAGTGCTTATTCCCGACTCCTGCTTGGTTCCAACTGGACAACAGACATACATACTGACAACCACCATTTTACCGTTTCTACAGTTTAAAGTGCATCAAAACCACAGAGCTGTTCACACCACAAGCACTCAGGGTCATTTACGGTAATGATCTTTCTGCGCTTAATTCTCTAATGTTTTTATCTAGAGCCAAACACGCTTCATTCGAGCTCTTTCTGCTCTGTGCGTTTTCTCGCTCCTGCTAAAGCTGCTAAAGCACTGAATTAAAGGGATAGTTCACCAAAAAATTTAAGTGATCCCATAGTTTACTCGCCCTCAAGCCATCCTAGGTGTATATGACTTTATTCTTTCAGCCAAACACAATCAGTTATATTAAATGATCCAAGCTTTATAATGGGATTGAATGGTTACTTCGATTTTGAAGCCCAGATAAGCACATCCATCATCATAAAAGTAATCCATACTGCTTCAGGGGGTTAATAAAGGCCATCTAATGCATTTTTATAAGAAAAATATCCATATTTATAACTCAAACTATAATCAGTGGCTTCCGGTAGAGGTCGTGCGCGAGTTTAGTTCCAGCGAAGGAGTGACCTCGCTTCAGAAGGCCTTTATTAACCCCCTTTTAAGATGGATGGATGTGCCTTTTGGGCTTCAAAATCAAAAGAGCCAGAATATTTGTTTTTAAAAATAAGTGAAAAAAGAAAGTCATATGGCTTGAGGGTGAGTAAATCATGTGAACAGTTTGATTTTTGGGTGAACTAACTCTTGAAGAGCTGCAGATGACGCGGTTATTTTAACAAAAGTAGCAGAAACACAGTGAGAAGCAAAATAGCCGAAGAAAACACTGCGTGAAACGAGAATGCGGCAAATATAGTTCTTTTTATCAGTCATAATCTGACCGTTCAAACCAGATTTGTGATTATTAACAGATTTAACATTATTAATCAGCATGAATAGAGCATTTCATAATAAACAATTATATAATTGGGAAAATTATTTGTAGATGGCAAGGAGAGACATGGTGAAAATACTATTAAGCAGAGATGCACAGGTCTCACAGAGCAGAATGACGTTTATTTTTTCATGCCGTTTACAGGAAATTAAGGATGTCACAATAATAGAACAACTCGACGATGACGATTGTGAAAATCCACTGGAAAAAGGGCAAAAGCTTTTTGAAGGGCACTTAAAATTGTACATTCGGAACCACTTTATATTAATTGTTTTGAACTACGATGTACTAAATGTTGTGTGTGGGCATAATGTAGTTTATTTTGAAGCATTTCCTAAAGACATTCTTAATTTAATGGCAAATCCACTGTATATTTGTGGTAGAAGGGTTCACGAAGGTGGTGTTGAGGGTGGGGGGGGGGGGGGGTGAAACTCACGTCAGGGTTGAGGTTGGAGACGAGGAGCACGGAGTGGATGGTGGTGGGGGTCATGCCGTGGATGGTCATCCGTCCTGTCATTGCTGATGAAGGGATGGTGAGAGGTCCCAGAGCGCCAGGCATCGCCTGCATAGACAGACCTGACCGGACCGGTGGGGAGAGGGAAGACGGGAGACGGGAAGTGACGTAAGAGAGTGGAAGGGAACTTCTAGAACAATCATCCGTTTTTACAACCTTTTTTCTTCAGATAAACAACACAAGGTCTTCTTGTAATTGCTTATTAAATCAACATGTTCAGGCATGCTGGGTAATTTTAGTTCAAATTAATATTGAGTTGGATGGTCAGGGTAGTAAGAGGTTTAAGACAGAAGGAGTTAAAGACAATAAAATTGCCGGTACATTTGTACACTGATTTACTTTTATAATATTACATTATTTGTTATATTATTATTAAATGTTGAGGTCTTGATCATGTCAGCAGAAATAAGAAAGTAAATTTGTTAAATAATTCCCCACGGTTTAAACAATTTTAGGTCAGTAAGATTGTTTGTTTCCAACTGATCATTAAATTTATCAAAAGACAGTAAACACATTTATAATGTATCTATATGTATTTCATATTATATTTCTATATCCTCATATCAGAATAATTTCAGAATATTAAACAGTAGTGTATATATTATGTTAGATATAAACATTTAACATCTTTCTCTTTATATTTGAGATGCCCTAAATAAAGTAATACTCTAACTTTTAGCTATTAAATAGTATTTTATTTTCCCAATGATGAACTTTACTTTGAAATTTACACTTAGATTCGATTTATTGATCATATAAATCAAAACCGGTTGCAAAAGAATCAATAGCCAATTGAAAATGCAAAGCTTTTTAACTGCACACAATCTGTTTTCAAATGTGACGTCGATACTCGATACGGTGTTTGTGTTCATTCCCTCTTCAGTTTGCTCACTTTGCTGGCGTCAATCTAAAGATGTGCCTTGCGAGAGACTCGAGTGATGACATCGTAATACCTCCAATTATTCAGTCTGAGCGCTGGCGTGAGCCGCACGACACCGCCTCCATTACTGAGATGTGTGTGTGTGTGTGTGTGACTGTGACTGAAAGCTTACCTGCCTGAGGAAAACCGATAGCGGGGGCGAAACCAGCCGCCCCGGGGTATGGAGAGGAAATGATCCCAGGAGCCCCTGCACACACACACACACACCAACAATGAACAAATGATTTAAAAGATGAGACCACAACCACATAACAGGATACTGGTGTATGTGTATCTGCCTGACACAATGATGGGATAATATGTATTTATGATTCATAAAATGACTTGAGACACCTATACTTGAGGCAAAGATTTGAATTTCTTTGGGAGCATAAAATAATACTGTACATGTCATTATTACATCTGTTTTAATGTCATAGACATCATAAAAGCCTCATTACAAAGATGAAATTCATGGAAAATAAATGTTATCACGTAGTTTGGCACAATCTTGTAATATTATGTCATGGAAAAACAAGAAAAAAAACTCGTTTTTAATATTAATAATATTTGCGGAATGCCAAATCATATGGTGTGACCAACAGATTCATATAAGAAAATGTTTTATTTATGTTGTATATTTTTTTTAAATTAGCCATTTATGACATGGCAAGGTTATTGCAGAACTCCCCAAAATGCACTTTATGAATTAATATAAATGTATCCATAAAAAAATACTTTTTACCTTAAATACTGGTACTGTTATGAATACTAATAAGAACTATACTGTATGTATTTGCCAGGAAAATTATTTATTATAATTATTATTCTTATAATAATTATTCTTATAACTAGAATTATAATTGATTTGAATTTGATGGTTACACCACATTACATTTTAATCATTTAATGAGCCATTAAATGTAAATGGCACACCAGTTTCTCAAACCTTACAAAACCAACATGAACACAAATAGCGCATTAATAATAACATGGCACATGTGTTTTAAACTAAATTTTTCCTGCAGACACTCTAATTTGTCATTGACTCACTTAATAAATTTGCTTTATAAAATAACCTAACATAAAATCACTAACCCAGCATGAGCCTGAAATAAATTATGAGAAGCACAATCAATAAAAGAGGGGCACATACATTTGTTTTGTTCTCCCTATATCATCACTGTTTTATTATCACCGACTGATTTCAAGCTGAATATGGCTTGCTGAGACACGTACGTTCAAGTAAAGCACAATTTGCTCATCTTGAATTCCCAAGTGGGATGGGCTTAAGGGTCACGCCATTGTTTAAAATGGATTTATCCAGCCTATTTGAGATATAAACCTATAGAGCTCAGAACAAGCAGTTTGCATACATTTCAAAACAATCATATTGACAACAATAAAACATTTTTCACGAGGGGAGTTGCGGTAGAAGACCGACAAAAGGGCATTGGTCTAATAAAAGCTGCCATTTGAACACCTTTTATTGCTGTGGCGGGTTTGTGAAGACGTCACAGAGCGCCCCTGAGATTCCTGCCTGCGCCCAGAAACAATTCATCAGCTCTGATTTACACACACACACACACTCGCCTTATCAGAATCCACACTGCCTCTTGCTCTAAACAGCACAAGTGATTTACAGAGCCTGAGACAACAAGATGCGTGGATGGACAGACACAGTTATCTGCCACCCCCTCTGACAATCTCACACACACACACACACACACAATAAATCTGCTCTGCAAACACTGTCCGGCCCACATAACTTTGTGTGCATGTGCGATAAGGCGTGCCCTTTGATAGTGAGCGCGCTACGAACAGATAGCATTATAATAAAACACACAGGTAATGAGGAAGTGAGAGAAATATCTGTTTTACACTGGGATTTCTAAGTTTAATAGATAAAAGGACAGGTTTGATTAAAAAACAAAACAAAATGTCAGTATACACACGGATGAAAATGAAGGGAATATTCCGGGGTAAAATATCAACAAAGCGTAAGGCAGATAAAGCATAAAGTCATCATGAAATAAAAATTGAAAATGACTAGTTTAATAAGGAGAACTGCAGTAATTGTTATCTGTGCACATAATTCATGTGCCCTCCTAATCTTTAATCAAAATAACTTATCATTTCTTCTCTGATGATGTGTTTACTGGCGAGAGGGCGGGGCAACCTGTCACTCACATCAGATCCACCAATAGCACACCACATCTACCAATCAATTCATCATGCACAAAATCAAGCCCTGCCCTACATTTGTTCTTGTTCCAGAAGCCGTTTCACTCAGATAAATGTGACAATTGCCAACTTTAAGGTGTTTTTTACCCAGAATATTCCAGCCGAAATGATGTGGTGAAAAATCTGAAATCAAAGTGGATATTTTACAATTAAATAGTGCAAATTGTCTCCATGCCATACATCAAAATGTACATTTAATCTTAACCCCGCAAGTCTATATACTACTTATTATACATCAACATCTATGAAAAATACTTTTGATATCCTTTAGCTTGTGATAAGAACTTCCTCGGAGCTAGAGGAAAAGCACAGACAGAGGCAGATGGTGTGTGTGTGTGTGTGAGAACAAGTCGTCTCTTCTCACTAATGTGCAAAATTCACTAAACTTAAGTCCAATTTAAATGGAACTTTTGACAAATATAATTTTCATCGGAATTATTAAAAATCTCTCCAAATGTCTTCAAAGCACGTTTTGTCTATGATCACGTGGCCTTGTTCAAGTGGTTTTTGGTATAATGTGGGATATTGTTCTGCTGATGAAACACTACAAAAATTCCGATCCGAGATATTTCAGTAGACAAAAAAACTCCAGAAAATATGAATATTTGAAATTATGAGTGATCTAGGAGCCATTACAGATACATTAAGCTGCTCTAAATAAGTCTATACAGAGAAATGTCTTTTATGACTAAGTGTATATGACTTACCAAAAGCGGTCTGCATGGAGGGGTCCATGGTAGGCTGGCCGTCCCCTGAGGGAAGGTCCAGACGGGTGAAGTCCCTGCTCTTGTCGTTGTTGTATTTCACATTCAGACTGGTCAGCTTGGAGAACTCGACACGCAGAGTGCAGCAGCCGTTGTAGATGTTCTGCCCATCCAAAGACTGACAGGGGAAACAACATTACAATGCCATTCTCTTACAAAGACACAAAGGAATTACTGTATATTCCTCTTAAATAAAAGGAAGACTATTTTAGGGCAATTCAGTGCACTTTTTCCATTTTTAGAAAATATGAATGCAAAAATAGATCTCTTTCTCGTTATAGTACTGATATATGATCAAACTTAGGGCTCACACCTTTGAAACATGAGACATTGGGGACAATTTGAGTCAGTTTCTGTTTTGATGGCCACCACAGGTAGAAAACTTAAAGGGATACTCCACTTTTTTTGGAAATAGGCTCATTTTACCACTCCCCCAGAGTTAAACCGTTGGGTTTTACAGTACCGTTTCCAAATCCATTCAGCCGATTTTCTGATATTTAGAAGAATATCATTAAACAGACAGTTTCTGGTCTCATTGACTTCCATAGTAGGAAAAAAAATATACTATGGAAGTCAATGAGACCAGAAACTGTCTGGTTACTGATATTCTTCTAAATATCAGAAAATCGTCTGAATGGATTCGGCAATGGTAAAACCCAACTGTTTAACTCTGAGGGAGTGGTAAAGTGGAGTATCCCTTTAAAGTCTATATAAGTCTCCATTTTAGAACTATCAATACTACTCATGAATCATTTATTATTCTTAGTTCGTGTTAATTTCAGCATTCACTAACAATAAATTATTACAAATCAAAAGTTAATGGACTTGAAGCTAACATGACCTAACAACGAACAGTTTGATTTTTACTAACAAAGATGAATAAATACTGTAGCAAATGGATTGCTTATAACATGAACTATGGGAACTTACAGTGAATTGTTTCCTAATAATTTTAAGTAAAACTTGGCTGTATACTGAAGGTACTAATTTGCTTTCTCCTACTTTTATTTTATTTCCTGTGGAACGCTGTTCATGTGTAATTTACATTATATGATGCATCCATTATTGTATAAATTTCTATACTTAGAATTAACCGTGTTTCATTTCTATTTAATGCTTAGACTTTTTTTATTAATAAGACAGACAGAATCCATATACATACAGTGTTGGGAAAGTTACTCTAAAAAAGTAATTAATTACTGATTACTAATTACCTCTTCAACAGTGTAATTAGATTACTGTACTAATTACTCTCTCTAAGATGTATTTAATTACTTTTAATTACTAATTACTTTCAAAATCCCATATCAATCTCAACCAGCTGAATCATACAAGGATAGACATGAATCTGTTTTAATTCTTTCAAATAAATACTATAAAATTGTATGAATTATCCTTAATCTGACCAAGGTGGAGAAGGTTACATTATAAAACCATACTTTTTAGCATCAGACAATACATTTTGATGTTAAACCCACTGTTTTATGTCTGATCTCATGACATTTCACACTTTTTTCATACATATTTTACAATAATTCATACGAATTTTTACGAGTGCGGTCGTAATATTTAGACACCTCATAAAATGCATACGAATCGCTGTGAGATCGGATTGATCTATACACAGTATTTACCTCAATCAGAAGTAACTGTAATTAAATTACAGATAAATTAAGAGTAATCCCTTACTTTACATTTTCAAGGGAAAAGTAATTAAATTACAGTAACTAATTACTAAGTAATTAGTAATTACTAAGTAATTACTAGTAATTAGTTACACCCAACACTGTATACATATTAAGGGTTATAAGTACATATACACAAAAAATTAATTTAGACATATTTATATACAATTTATAAATGTTTTATCCTTTTGCTGTTAGATTAATGCAGTCACACAGGTAACAGAAGCTTGTTTGTCTTTCCGATCACAGGACACTGAACTATTCCGGCACATTCTCATTGATTACACCTGCTCTGCTTCATTACATCAGGGTTTAATGGAGCCCAAACATCTCAGCTCAGTTTTTCTATCTGTTAATCAATATCTTAAAGTAAGCGACAGACAAACTACTAAAACAGATATGGAAGAAACCATGCTCACACTGTAAAAAAAATATTGTTGGTTTAACTTAAAAAATTAAGTAGCCTGTTTGCCTTAAAATTTTAAATTGATTGAAATGGAAAAAGTGAGTTAATACAATGAAGGAGATTGATTTAATCATAATAAGTTATCTGAACTAAATACATTGTTTAAGTTGATTTGACAAAAGAAAAAATGCTGTGATAACAAATCTTGAAAATATTTTTTTTTACATTGCACAAGCTTGTATCTCCACTGAAGAACAGTGAGGTTTGAAAAATAAAAAGCAACATGTGCAGTAAAAATTCAAACCTGCAAACCACAAAACTTAGCAAAGCATATTCCCAACACAAATGATGAGTTTCATTTAAGGTAATCTTCACCCGTTCTACTATTAACCCAACGTATTAGCCATTATAGTGATAGAAATGGGTCAGTTTTCTATGACTATTTGAGATATATATATGAACCTGCAGTATGATTGCTGCTTAGATGCTTAGTTTCATAAAAGAAGAACTCCACACAACATGATTTTGCCTTTCAATATAGTACAACATTTTAATTATTGAATTGTCTGTGTAGGCCTGAAGCAGATTTGGCAGGGTGGAGGGAATTTGAACTAACTTCATTTAACTTAGCTCTGATGACAAATGCAAATCTCATCTAATGCTGACAGTGCCTTGAGGAATGAAGAGCTGTGTGCTATTAGCTTTCAGCCATCAGACATACTAAATCCGAACGGTGGATGGTAAAACCTGGAAATCCCAGGTCTACCTCATATATAGAAGCCATATTAAAATATCACACATACTAAAATATCTTCGAGACACTACCCCACACAGAACACCTTGAAAACTGCAATGCAATGCCCTGGCATCCATCCACAACTCCCTATAGCATTATGGTGCCGTTATAGTCTCTTCTGCTCACCAAGGCTAAATTTATATGATAAAAGATACTGTAAAAATGTAAGATGGTGAATTATTATTAAAATTTAAAACGTATTTTATTCCTGTATTTTATTGATCAAAGCTGTATTTACTCCAGTCTTCAGTGTCACATGATCCTTCAGAAATCATTCTAATATGATGATTTACTGCTCAAGAAACATTTATTATTGTTATCAATGTTGAAAACAGTTCTTCTGCTTAATACTTTTTTGTAAATCTTTTTATAAAAAGTAAAGCTCTAGTTTTAGTTAGTTCTACATTTGCCAGTGAGAACCACTTGCAATTTTCCAGCCAACCCGCTGGGAAAATAAGGTGCATTTCCACACAATTGTTCCTTTTTTTGCCGCAATTTTACACGGGAGGAAGGGGGGGGGGGGGGCTTCATCGCCCATCTCAAAAGAGACCCCTGTCCCCACCCCTCCTGTAACACTAACAAATACTCTCTTTGTGCAAGGAGGCAATGCAACATGGCAGCCGCACAATAGATAACACCCTCAGACCAGAGGAGTAATTACTTGCGAGCTCTTTTTCCCCCCTGGTGAGCTGCATTGGCATTCATTAGATAACCTCAACGGTGACATATTAATTACAGGGGCGGCTTGATTTGTGCGGTCTACTGGGAACTGGTTTTCCTGCTGTCTTCCTGTTGCTTTGATCAATTTTCGGCACCGCACCAAAAAAATACCAGAGAGCGGCAAAAATGAGGTGATGTAAGACAGGTGTGATTGATGAAGTGTTGATTATAGGGGACGGAGCCCTGGTGAAGGATGACCACAGCTAAACCGTCCATCTCCACGGACAGACGGAGGAACTAAACTAGTGTACACTCAAGCTGGTTGCCATGTTTCATCCCACCCAACCCAATTCATCCCACCAACAAGATAATAAAGGGGAGCATTTTGTGGCTGCCGGTTCGATTTCGGTACTGACCATTTTGGCATGATGTGCGTTCATTGGATCTGCATATTGTAGCAAGGCCTGGAACTGGTTGTTCTTGGTGAAGGTAATGATCTTGAGGACTGTTCCAAATTTTGAGAAGATCTAAATAAAGGAGAGGGAAAGAACATGAAGGTCAGCCATAATGAACAGAGTAGTTTAAGCCTTAGAGGGTTTGCTTATCTGAGCTGGTTTAGCAAGTTTGGCTGGTCTTTCAGCTGGACTCCCAACCTAGCCAAGGTGGTGTTTAATGGGTTTAGCTGATCAGTCATCTTATAAGTGCACAGAACCCCTCTAAAACCATGAATCCAATCTGACCATTGGATTCCAGCCTTGTAGACCTGCTGAGACTAGTAAACCACCTCAGGCTGGTTTAAGGATCTAGATTTTCAGGATCTAGATTTCAACTCATGAGTTCCCATGTGAGGGCTTCAATAAATTTAAAGTGTTTTAAGACACTTTGACCTTGTGGAAGGGTAAATTTATGTGGTTCCTAGGTGACAACAAAGAAGGAAGTGTACAGAGTAAACATTGAAAATAGAGCAAGCAAACGAACTTGAATATCCAGGGGATTGCTTGATATATTGCAGAGAGTAAAAAAAATGACTACATGATATCACTTGATATATTGATTAAGTCATTATTTACGAATCAAAAATAAGTACAGATACCTGAAGCAAATACAGAACAATTATCAATTTTGCCTTTTACAATTTTGGTGTAATGTAGTCTCACCTGGTGTAGCACTTCTAGAGACACTGGGTAGTAGAGATTCTCCACGATGATGCGAAGCACAGGACTTTGCCCAGGCATCATTCCACCATCACTGGCTGTCGCAGTCCCAGAGAGACCCATATTCCCAGAATGCATTGCATTGACAGCTTGCAGAGCAGCCTGAGCCCTCTACAAATAAGACATAGAATTAATATTAGGTCCAAACCCTTCTAAAACATTCCACTCATACAGAGTAGTACACACAAACACACCTCAATCTCACTACTGCATTGCAAGGACACTAAAATGCAGTGACAGCAATGACTCTGTAATGAGCCGATTTAATTAGGCCTACTGTAAAACTATTAGCTCTGGGTAAAGCAAAAGTATAAAGGAGGATCAAAAGTATGAGTTTGTAAAAATAGGGTTACATCTAGGTTTTATGTTAGAGCTTCATCTGCCTTTCAGGCACTTTCCACCGGGTAGACATGACTTTGAATCAAGTAATCAGTAAGTTTTATTAAAAAGTTTATTGTTTTGCCATTTTAAGACATACAGAGGTTGGTTCAAGTTGTCATAATGTATAAAGAGGAAATTGATTCATGATAGCTGATGGCTAGAAAAAAAACTTTATCTGAATTTTTTTTTAAAGTGAGTAAGATTGCATGTAGTCATGGTGTAAGGAAAATATTTAAAGCTACACTGTGTGATTTTTACCCCCATCTAGCAGTGAAAAGGTATATGACCACCCAGAGAACATTAGTTTCTGTTCCACTCAATTCCAATTTCGTTTTAACTGCTACGGTGGCCAATGTAGTCCAAGATTAACATGGCTTCCAGTTCGACCTCGTCCATGAGTGTTAACTCAAACGTAAACGCGAAAGGCGAAGCTTGAATTAACAGGTATGTCCCTCTTTGGCTAACGTACTTTCAAGATGGAGGGGCAACATGGCGACCGACATTAGAACCCCTTACCCGACCCGTATGTATTTTCAATGGCATATTATACACTCACGTGAACACTTTATTACTTGAACGAAGTGAATATACATTAATGATACATTAATGAGCACATAGATTTTTGAAAGAACTAAGTGTTTTTAGCTAAGAATAAACTAAAAGAGTTACACAGTGTAGCTTTAATTATTTTTTACTAGGGGTGTAACGGTACACAGCAGTCATGGGTCAGTACTCAGTAAATACCTCGTTTTTGGGGTCATGGTTTTGGTAAGAGTTCGGTACAACAGGAAAAAGCAACAAATCCACAATACTAGGTTTATTTTGAACATACAATAGTGCAATTGTGCTAACTAACGGCATTTAGTTCCCTAGTTGGTACAGTCCAGCCTCGTTTAGTGTTTCAAGCACTAAGCAGTAAACAGAACACACTCTTGCACTGGTCATATTTTTTGTAGGGCTGATAAAAAAGCAAAAGGTATTTGGTCACAATCAGCTATAAAATGAAAAAGCATCTCTTATAAAAGTAAAATCATCTGTTATAAAAGTAAAAAAAAGAGATCTTTTTTTAACTGGTATAGTCTTTTTCAACCTAGATCTGATGATTAGCACTTGAATCGAAACTTCTTCTGCTCCTTTTCCTGTTGTGGTGGTTAGCAAACAGCGTTGCATTACCGTGAGCGCCCCCTTCTGGATTGGAGTGTGGATCGCCTGTGGCCAGGTGTGTAAAGTCCAGTCCAGAAAGAAAAAGTCCATCTCAGTATTTTTTTTCCAATCACCTGGATTTGCTAATTAGCACAGTTGTTCAGCCAGGAGATCAGCTGAAATCAGCTGGAGAGTTCATTGGTAGAAGAAACATAGGGCAGGACTTTTACTTTCTGACCCCAGGACTTTACACCTCTGCCTGTGAGACTGACCATATTCATTGTCTGACTGTATGCACCAAACCGTGACGTCGGCATCGTGATAACCGATGATAACCTGGACATTAATAACCTGACACCTGCATTTAAACAATTATTTTTAAATGATTCCTTTAAATGAATAAATGACCTTAGATAACTTTATTTGGTATTGACCGTACTATGGTAGTGAAAGGGCTGGTTTAAAGCGTGTGTGTAATTCTCACCCCTTGATTGGGCAGATTATCGGTCTTGAGCTCACGGTGGTTGGAATACTGGATGTAGACGGGCTGGTTGCGGACATGGGGTGTAGCTGTGGTGTAGTAGTTGACCATGGTGATGGCTGCTTCTTCAGAAGCCATTTCTATAAAAGCCTGTAGTGCAAACAGAGACATACTGTAAGTGCTAAATCAAATAAAAAATAAAAATAAAAATAGAAATAAAAATCATCAAGCTAAAAAAAAATTAAGATAAATATTAGGAATTATAATAAGTGCTGCTTTGTACAAGCATAATCAATGTCGGTAGCACAAACAATACGGGACGAAGTTTAATATTCGGAGTTTTGTTCAAATCACTAATCCTAAGACCGAGCCATAAAATAGTGATGCTTGTCTTAACAGGCGCCACTAATAATTATTCTTACCTCATCAAGCAAGGTGTGAGATTTATAGATGCAGAATCCAACAATAAACTGAATCTTTTGAAGCCCCAATCAAATCAACCAGCAAACAGCAAATTATGCAACAGGGGCATTAGAAATCTGTCTGCCTGTCTTTTATTGTCTAAATATGCCATTTTAAATTTGAATATGAAAAGGCACTCAAGTAGAAGCGGGAGACTGCGGTGTTTTTGCAGGGCTTCTGTTATTAGATGGACCTTGATGTGTTTGAAAGGACGCACACTTCAGTTTCTATCACTGGCCACCACTAATGAAGCTAAAGCAGATCTGGACCCTTGTCCTCAGGATCCCTTAGAAAGGAGAAAATGCAGGCAAAATGATTCTTCGATGGTGGCGTTTCTTGGTATAGTGGGTTTTTACGGGTCATTCATGACAAAAAAAATCATTCTTCTGGGAGTTAAACAGATATCAAACAAACAGAGTTTCTTATGAACTACTCGTGGACTGTTAGTTCATAAGAAACTCTGTTTGTTTGAGATCTGTATGATTTTTTATAACAGTTAATTGAGGCTACTTAACATGCTTAATTGTCATTAAAAACCTTAATAGGCTTAATTTTTTACGTCTACAATCCCCAAAAGCACCCACACACTGTAAGATAATCGGGCAGATTTTGAGCCCAATTCTCCCCTTCCGACAATCCTAGATAAAGTCCCAATTTTCCAGTGGTGTAAGGTGTGTTAAGAGTGATTGTATCTGGACGGAAGAACATCAGGACTCAGGGCCATACTGATCTCATAGCGTAAATATCCAACATGTTGAATATTAACGATCAGAAATCCTGTTGTTGTGGGGGGAACTGAGGACAAATGTGCACGTGTGCTCTGTAGATTGTCACATGGACCGATAACAAATTAGAAAGCGAGCTGACGATAGCATAACTTTTTTCTTTTTTACCATAAATTTTCAGTAAAAAGCAGTCTGAACACTATTATCGACATTTCTTTTTGGCAGTCTTTTTTTGCTATGTTTGCAGTCTACGTTTGCTATGTTTGTTTACTCTAAAGTCATGTTTGACAGGAAGAGATTTTGCGAGATTTCCTGTGTTCACAGTCGGGACTGTTAAATCGTTAGTGTGTGTTGTGCCGTCTTAGTCATACTATACTATAGTCATAGATATTTTATAAAGACAGTTCACTTCCTGTATACAGACAGGAGCCATCTTGGAAAACAGTCTCGACAAGTCGAACCACAAAGCCGTTCATACAGTTCAGATCACTCAGCACGTCGTTCGTGGTTTGACTAGTCGAGACTGTTTTCCAAAGATGGCTCCACGAAGTGAACTGTCTTTATAAAGTATCTTCTTATTAAACGGTCTGTACATTTACAAAGTTCTCAATGCTTCGTTTTGCATGTATGGACCCTCATTATGTTACTGTGTTAGTGTGGGGCTATTTTGAGCCTTGTTAGTGTATAAACTAGCGATTTCTTTTTACTTATTATATGCCCCCATTACTAGCGTTATACGCTAAACAGTTTTTAGAGATAAAACTCTTTACATTCGATTATCATGAAAACAAATCTCAGAGAACAGTCGACTAGGTACCAATTTGTTATTAGACCAAAGGTTCATTTTGTGCTGGAGTTCTCCTTTAATTAGCCCAGTTCATTAAATAGGATCCAAGCAGAGAAGCGACCAAAACACATCCACGTTTTCCCTATATAAATACAGTTACACGAGTAGTGTAACTCGACCAAGAATAGTGACACAAAATAAAACGTGTAAAGTGGATAAATAATGTATGGCGGAATACCACAGCAAATGCTTGGGAGCACTTCGACTCGGTAACTCATGAAAAATCCTCTCCCTCTCCGGAGTGATGATATTACTGCGCCAAGTCCATAGATATATATGCACCGAGTCGAAGTGCTCCCAAGCACTTGCTGTGGTATTCCACCATACATTATTTATCCACTTTACACACTTAGAAAAGCGCAATGTTTTATTTTGTGTCACTATTGTGTCACTATACTCGTGTAACCGTATTTAAATAGGGAGAACGTGGATGTGTTTGGTCGCTTCTCTGCTTGGATCTTACTGAATGAACTGGGCTAAGTTAAGTGCTATCAAAGTGTAAGAGCGATTGAGTGCACACACCGAGACGAGAGAGGTATGCATCAACTCGTCTTAGTTAAGGGAATAACATAGTTTTAAAAAAAAAGGTGGAGTATCACTTTGAAGAAATCTTTTAGTGTGGCCCAGCCTTAAGACAATGGCATTGTCACACCATTGTCCTCATTGGGACCCACATTTCCAAAATCCTGTTAGTTACACCATGTTAAACCACACAGAGGTTTAACAGTGGGAATATGTACGCTGGCTTCCTCTGATCTTATTCATGCCATTTAATCCGGAAATTCCACCACTAAACCAACTTGAAAGCATAAGGTGCCAGCTTCCGATAGTCCTGCTACTAACTTACAGAGCTTGAAGATATGGCAGAGATATGTTCACAGGTTCATGGAGCACCTACTTGGTTTTTCCCTTTAAGCATCAACAGGTTGGTGACTTTGCCAAAAGGGATTCCTAGTGAGACGACCTCTGCTTCAGACACTTCGATGGGAACTTTGCGGACGTGGAGGACGCGGGAGGGGCCACAGGGAGATCGGTCTCCTTTGTATGTTTTACTGTCAGTGCCATTAGCTGCCAAAAAGGGGAAAAAAAGAGACAGATTATCCATTTTTTGATTTGACCAGTTTTCCAAATGCCAAAACTGGCATTGATGTACATGGAAATTACAAAAACAAGACCCACCAAACACCACTATTATCGATTGAACGACACCAAAAAGGTCACAGTTACAAAAACATTTGGCCTCACGAAGGACCTAGAATGAATTTAACAAGATACACAAGACAGAGAGATATAGGCAGAAACATAAAACTGACAATATGTCGGTGGTGGGCATTTTCTCTGATGCTCCCCCCGAAACAATACAACAAGCCTCTAACAGGATTAAGCAGACCTCTGAAGTCTGTCAAGGCTCCAAATGGGGCGTTTGGCACTTGGCTATGTCCAGGGGCACATCACAGGCTGGTGACAGGTTTAACAGAGACAGACCATGGTGTCGTGTCTGCCTCAGATTTCAACACTTACAGCTTTCACATTCTTGCAAGCCCATGCAATCCTTGTGTTCGTCTGATTGCAGATAACGGCATCAAAGCCGAATGTATTATACGTAATTTATTATTATTTTTTTTTACCTACACAGATTACAAACTGCAGACTTGTGGTCAATTTGCCCAATTTCCCATTGACTGTCCAAAAATCACACCACTGAGCCAAAAGATGACATGTCACAATATGTTTGAAAGCACCACAAAGCCCTCATTCTTCAGGAAGTCAATGTGCAAATGGCTTTTGTAGAATTGTCTCTAAACATTAAACTGGGACAGGACAGGAAAAAGCATTTTATCGCTGAAAAGTTGTACACTTCAACGTGAAGCAATTCCAGAAGACAACACAAATGGGCATTTTAGACTGGGCTCGTATGTGTTTGTCTGGTCATTAGTAGGCCATGTACGAGTGATGAACTTAAAGGGAAAGTTCACTTTGAAATTATTTTTGATATGTTTTAGCTTACCTAAAGGGCATCCAATATGTAGGTGTCTTTGTTTCCACAGTATTTTCAATTTTGACATTTTTCAGTCAAACCGTTGTTGTTTATCAGTCATACACTGGAGGCTAAGGGGTCCACCAAAAAGCATGCACAGAGAAGTCAAAATTAAACATGATTTAATGTCTTGTAAATGTAAGTACACATTGATGGCCTAAGACACGAAACGAGCGTTTTTTGTGAAAACGAAACGATCGTTTTTACCTTGTGTAATCACAGTGACGTCCAAGTGATCTGAATCAGTTGTGCAATGTCCAACTGAACCGAACTGAATCAGTTCAATGTTACGCCGGAAGTGATCGCTTTCGTGTGACCTCACTCAATATTTACACGGAGATTTCGTCAGTTTTACCTTTTTACACATTTAGATATACCGAAATCGTCTTCCATTGCGGTTTCCCGTATATCTAAATATGTTTAGTGAAAGGTAAAACTTCCGAAATCTCTGTATAAACAAAGAGTGACGTAGGCGCGCAAGCGATCACTTCCGGCGCATGCGCAGACCGAAGCGCCCGTGCCGTCAGATCATTTTGTCATGGCTATGATTACAAGAGGTAAAAACGATATAAATACTGTTCGTTTTCTGACAACCGCTCGTTTCGTGTCTTAGGCCATCAATGTGTACTTAGATTTATGAGTCATTAAATCATGTTTAATTTTGACTTCTCTGTGCATGCTTTTTGGTGGACCCCCTTAGCCTCCAGTGTATGACTGATCGACAACAACGGTTTGACTGAAAAATGTCAAAATTGAAAATACTGTGGAAACAAAGACGCCTACATCTTGGATGCCCTTGAGGTAAGCTAAAACATATCAAAAATGAATTTCAAAATGAACTATCCCTTTAAAAGCTCTATTACTGTAATACAGGTCTGCAGTCTCATTCAAATATGGGTCAAATCTTCCTCAGATTGTATTTGGGGTAAAAATGGTACCATGTTCCCCATGATGAATGCAGTATTGTGCAAGTATGAGTGACTGAGATAACTCTTTCTCTCTCTTTCTCACGCATTGATAAACTCTTTCTTTCCAAAGTTAAGCCTGTCGACGAGAGAAAGCAGCGAGAAAGAGCAGTGCACAAAAGAAAGTGCTGCCATCAGCACGACGACCAGCCACAGTTGAAAAAATTAACAGGCCCGGCACAGTGATCCAATCTTTTCCTCACAGTCCAGAGATCTTTACAACACAGCATAGACCTAGACCCTTTCCTCACAGCCCAGCACAGTGATCCCATCACCTCCCCTTTTAACCCAGTCCTTCTACTACACAGTACCAGCTTGACTCGACCCGACTCAACTCAACTCGGTTTGGCTCGGCTCGCCTTTGTTTGGTTTTCCACTGTGTAAAAGTTGTACCATTTCCAGCTTTTGGGTACTTTGAGGTTCTGAGCAAGGCGAGCTAAGGCGATACTAAAATGTCACGTGAAAACAATGCCGAAAGCTGATTGGTCAGAGAGAATCGTTACCATTCACTGCGTCTTCATTACACGCGCCAGATGGAGTATCCAGAATAACCCCGCTATTTTTTATTGTGGAAACTTGGAAAAATACGCTGTGGTCAAACGAGGAGGTGCAGACTTTCCTTTGTTTGGTGGCCGAAGAGAGGATCCTGCGAAAGATTGATAGGGCAACGAGGAACGAAAGGCGTTGCTATGACGAACGGGTACTATTTGTGGCAGTACTGTCTGCAATGGAAAACGGAAAGAAAAGCGAGCTGAGGCGAGCCGAGTCGAGTTGGTACTGTGTAGTGGAAAAGCGCCATTAGAGGAAGGACTGGGTTAAGAGGGGTGGGATGGGATCACTGTGCTGGGCTGTGAGGAACGGGTCTAGATCTATGCTCTGTTGTAAACAGATCTTCAAGCTTCACCTGGTCTCAATAGGCTTTTTCTTATACTCCCACCACTACAGGCTCACGTTTACAGCCAACTTCCCATTTATGATGCAACACTGACACTAAAAGGTGAAGAACCTATGTGAAATTCACCACAGAGAACAGATTTACAACAAAAAATGATCAACCCAACATGCACTAAGCAACAACATGGAGTCCTATGAGTGTTATCATTTGCGTTGTTTTTCAAGATTTTCAACACCATGATAAGCGTTGAATTCTTCCATGACATCATAAAATGAACTAAAGGAGACTATACTGTAGCACTGTGGGGAAAATAAGTGTGCTTAAACCATGTTTGCAAACATATACACATACTGATGCAGATCAAATATAATCAGGGTTTCAAATGTCTCGCCCAGTCTGACTGGAACAAATTCAAACCCGTATTTAATACTAACGAGGTCTGCCCGGCATCAAGATTTCGTCGAAAGAAATATGGATAATGAAAAACAAGCTTGCATCTGCAAGACATCTACTGTTAACACACAGAACATGAGTGCGATTAAATAGGCAACCAAACGAAACCTGCAGTGGAATAACTCAATGCAGGCAGAGGCAGTAGCCCACCACATGCAGAGCGTTAAAGAAACTAGATAATCCCTTTACAGAACAGGCAGATTGTATTCACATTATTTTCCCACACTGCAGAAAGTACACAACATGCTGAAAGAGTATAACACTGATGTTGAATAGCCCTTAGTCTGCAAGTTTTTCACCCTGGAGGCTCATTGAGAATATGAAAATGTTCAAGTTTTAATAAGCTCAATTATGGAACTTTAGCACATTTTAAAAACCTCATATGCAAGCCCTTACATGCATAATCTTTCATCATTTTTCCTTTAATATTACTGAACCTTGACTGCAAGTGGGGATTTATATATGACGCATGGACGAGACCCTGACGTATCCTAGAGACAGGCATCTCGCCACATATCAGCCACCAGGACAACGGGAAGATGATTGGTCCACTTTTCCAATGACCCTGTGTTACCATGGTGACCATACACATGACCTATCAAGGCATCTGGCTTCTCCATGCCAATTCATCTCATTGTGTCGTTAACAAATCTTATTGTTGTGCATTTAATGTGATTAGAGGAACCATCCCTGAATCGAATATGCCACAGGCTTTTCAAGAGGAAATGAGTAAAAAGGATCTTTGAAATGCACTAGCCACATATAAACTCTATGGAATGGTCTGTGCTAGCAAATCTAGATAGATTTCCAATAGTATTTAAGATTACCAAAGTTTTTAATAATTGCCCTTTATAAACTTTGATAAATCATTCTGTTTTGTAGGCAAGAAATGACAACATTTAAAAGGAATAGGCCTAAATAAAATAGAGCATAAAAATAGTAAATGATGACCAGTTTTGGCTGAAGTATTATACATGATCAGTGTTGGGAGTAACGCATTACAAAAGTAATACATTACAGTAACATATTACTTTTTGCTGTAACGCAGTAGTGTAAGGCATTACTAATCAATTTTCAGTAATATTTTACTCGTTACATGTTCAGTGAGGCTTGTATTACATTTGTATTACAGTGAGGCTTGACTTTTAGTTTTAATTGTAAAAAAAAAAATAAGTTACCTGTTCGTGGTCAGTCAATAGCCACGTGTGGTGTCCAAGTTTGTAAATAAAGGCTGATATATCTGTATAGCGATTTATTTTCTACAGGAGTGCGGTGAGGCATGATTTCGGCCTCTGTGTTCACGCTGGCCAGTGGAAAAGCGCCTAATGGGTGAGCATGGCATGAAGAAGACCATATTCGTGAGATGGACGTATGCACATTAGGCTATTCGTTCTGTGTTTTCTTTTTAAACAGTTAGGCTGTGTATAGGTGGTATCTGTCATGTTTTCCTCACGCAATCATGTTTTTGATGCGGTGGTGACGTGTTCATGTAGTAAGGGTGGCGATAATAAAGCACTTAAAAGCTGAAAAAGCAAAGATTATGAATATGTCAAATATGCCTTTAGCAAGGAGACTTGAATTGTTTAGTAATAAAGATGAAGTTGACGATGCTGACTCGCGATCTTCGCAGTAGGCTAGTGAATGCGAAATGCACATTTCATTTCATAAGCAGAGAGCAGTCTGTTTTCTTTCATTTTGAATTGTTCTGTTTACAAGTAGACATTTCAGTATAGATATATTTTTCAGGTCTGTGGAGTAGGCTATACTTATACGCTGAGTTTCGGTATAGCCTATTGGCTATTTATGAGACGCGCACCAGCACGCCCCCGCGCCTTATCTAATAGGCTATTGTCTGCTTTTACTTCTTAAAGGCAACAGACTATGTGAAAGTTTTAAAGCAGTCTTTTAGTGCCAGTTCAGAGCGGTCACGTCTGTAAATTAGTTTTTTCCTCATAAATGCGAACACGAAAACTAAAATAAAATGAATATTTTAAGTTCTATGGAGACTGCAGAGCCAACCCTTCCTCATCCGATTTGCACAGTGTAATTAACAGAATTACAAAAAATATATTTTGCCTCCTATTTTTTTGTCACGCATGAATGTAGTTACAGCCAAAAAGTTAAGTTCTACTTCTGTAGTTATTTTGGTAAAAGTAACTCAAAAGTAATACATGAGTAATGTAACGCATTACAATTCTGAGGCAGTAATATTGTAAGGTAATGAATTACTTTTAAATAACAGTAACAAGTAATACCTAATGTATTACAGTTTGGAAGTAACTTGCACAACACTGTACATGATCCATGATTTTATCTTACATTTTAATTTTTTTTAAAGCAAACATGCATAAAGTGAATCAGAAGTTACAGTAAATACATGTTACAAAAATGTATGTTTAAAAAAAACATATATCTATATATAATATCTATTTCTCTCTAAAACAATGTACCCACAAATATATTAAGCTCTTTTCAACATTGATAACAATTAAACAAGTTTCTTGAGCAGCAAATCAGCACATTAGAACGATTTCTGAAGGATCATGAGACACTCAAGAAGACTGAAGTAATACAAACAACTCTAAAACACTAGGCAAATATCAAACTTATGTTTGTGCGACAAACAAAGCCGATCCAGGATGAGGAAGTTGTTCTGCGAATCACAGGATTTCTGCAGCATTATCCATTTGCAGAAAGCATCCGTTTTCCGTGATATTTGTCTATGCATCACCCGAGAGACTAGAGAAGAATCTTATCCTCGCTGTCACAGTTAATTCATCGGTGCACTGTGAAATCCCACTACAGTAAAACCGTTGCTAGGACACCACAGAATTCACGGAATGCTGCTCACAACCGAGCTCTCTGTGACTTCCCGTCAACAATTCCCATATCTCACATTCCTGAAATGCCATCCTTCACCGCAAGTATTACCTTTGCGCAGTTCTACCTGTCTGTTGCTTTGTCACTGTCCTCTCACAAACGACCACTTCCAATGAAAAGTCCTTGAACATTTAAGATCCATCATGTGTTAGAGTGATAAAGGCTGGTTACACACTTACACACATCATAGCCCCAGTCAAACACGTCTGATCAGCTTTTACTCGTGGTTATGGGCTGTACTACCAACTTTGACAGGGACGAGAAGGAGTATGTCAGGTTTGACAGGGCAGAAATACTTTTGCACTGTTCTGGCAGAGTGGTCCCAGTAGACCGCAATCAAGTGTGCATGTGTTTGCCAAGGTGCAACGACTCCGAGCCTTTGGGCTCTCATATGCTTGATGTGCTGGAACACAAGGTTTGCTTCGTGTGGGGAAAAAAAGGATCCGGTCCTTACATGCTTTTCAGATAACAAGCTCTGATGTTATACAGCCATAAAGGACAGTGATAAAGGACAAATTAGTGACTTTAAAGGGATACACTGTAAAAAAATGATTTTTTGGTTAAGTAAATACAAGTGAAAAAACCCAATGTAATTTACTTGAAAAAGTTAGTTCAGGCAAGAATTTAAAAAACTAAGTAAATTCCATATCAGTACTTATTTCAAGCGAGTATAAATGAAAGAGTAATATCAACTCAATAAAATTAAGCAAAAATTACTCAACTTTTCTGATACTGGGGTTCCCATCATGCACTGGACCTTGAATAATTAATGAGGTTCATTTTTCACTGGTTTCCAGCTGTATTTACACTGTTTTATCATTGATTTTTGTTTTCAGTATTTGTAAATTGCCATTTTGTGACATTTCGAGTAAATTTTTTGCTTAAAACGACACATTCAAACACAAAAACGATCCATCAAATGTTACCACCATTGTGTATTGTCTACCAAGTATTGAGGTGTTTGCATTCACATAAGGCTTAAAGTCTGACATGATGTATATATAAATTACTTAGATGATCTAAGTAAAGAACATACTATAAATGACTAATACAATTCTGTTTTAGTGAAGTGTAATACAAAGGCAAAGGAAATCGGTATTAATCAACCTTTTACAAGCCGAGTTAAAATTTCTTATTTTTTGTAAAATTTACTTAATTCCACATTCCAAGTAAATTTAACTTAAAGATTTCTAATTAAAGCTACTGATAAATATGTTTAGGTTTTTACTTGGCAAATCTTTGTAAATTTACTAGCATTTTCTGAGTGAGATCGTTTAGCAAGGTTTTTTCAAGTAAATCCTACTCCAAATTTTTTACAGTGTACTCCACTTTTTTTGGAAATAGGCTCATTTTACAACTCCCTCAGAGTTAAATAGTTGAGTTTTGCCGTTTTCCAAAACATTCAGCCGATTTTCTGATATTTAGAAGAATATCAGTAACCAGACAGTTTCTGGTCTCATTGACTTCTTCCATAGTAGGAAAAAATATATACTATGGGAGTCAATGAGACCAGAAACTGTCTGGTTACTGATATTCTTCTAAATATCAGAAAATCGGCTGAATGGATTTGAAAACGGTAAAACACAACTGTTTAACTCTGGGGGAGTGGTAAAATGAGCCTATTTCCAAAAAAAAAGTGGAGTATCCCTTTAAGACCAGTGTTAGGGAGTAACAAACTAAACTAAACAAACCAACCAAACCTTTGTCCTAACCAGACGCGATGTGGCGACATGCGATAAAGGGTATATTGTCCATGTTAATTCAGAGATTTTGACACGACAGGGGCATTGGATTCTATTAAAAAAACAATTTCGGCAACATAGCGGCTGAAACAACAACATACAATGAAGTTGATCATCTCAGGTACTGATTATGTGCTTTAATTAATCTTAAAAGTGTCTAGTATGAGTATAAACATCATTTTGCATGATCTTTATAGCCATTCTGACGGTAAAAATAAATTAAACTGTGAATTCAATGTGAACAACACAGCTTCAATGAAGTTTGCTTCTTTTTGTTAGTAGCTTGTAGTGTAGCTAACTATTTTAAAATGGTAACTTGACTATAGGTTAACTTGTAGCTTGGAACGTTTACAGATACAAAGTGGCTTCCTCACACTGTGTACTAATATTTAATTTCAGCTATTTTATATCAACAACTTCCCACCTTAACGTTCTAATTAAACAACAAGTTTTCAGCTAAAGTGGTCAGACAAGAATATGCGTTCTAGAATAATTATTACCATTCAGTAAATGACTATTTACAGCTCAAAGAGTGTGAACAACACAAAACATCAGGGAGGAATTTGAAAGCATGTTTATCAGAGTTAAACAGCAGGGACTGTATTGACCTTGATGTAAGCTAGCTTGATTGGGCTATCGGCAGACAGGCTCAGGGTCAGCTTTGTTATGGCTTCCTTAGTTATGTGTAGCAACGACCACGATGTACTGCGAAGGCCATTTTGCGTCAAGAAACCCAAACAATGATGCGACTGATCTCATAACAGGGAACAAATATGCCTGAGGTCAAGTTCAATTCAAGATTGTATTTTGTGCTAATTTTTTGGCTAAATGCTAATGACTGTGTATTTCAGACTAGCGGTTGAAAGACAGGTTTTTTTTTAATTACAAACCCTGCAGGAAAAAAACTGTGTAACCTAAGGTGTTTAGCTGATCTCCCAGCCTGACAAAGCTGGTTAGACAGGTCTTTTATTTGGATAGTTTTAACCAGATAAACCGGGCAAGACCAGCAAACTAACCTAGGCTGCCGATAAACCCCCAAAATTTGAGAAAACAAAAAGTAAAAAGGCTGGTAGTCGATCATTTCAGTCAATCAGAAAGTCATCATTTTGCAATTATTTTGCCGAATGAATCCCTAAAATTCAGAGAACATCTTAAAAGCGCTAACTGGGGAGCATTCATGAGAAGCAGAAAATATCAAAATATAGAAGCTGTCCGGAGGCTATCCCTGGTCATTCCACTTTAAACTCTGAAAATAATAGAGACACTGTTTCCCTTTCCAAAGCACAACAACATATTAAGGATTATTGTGTACCAGGGCAAGGATGAGTGAGCAAGAGAGTAAAGAAATGGCAGAGAGGGGTAAGAGAAGAAGGGGAGCCGATGATGGGGTCATTTCATTTTGCCCTACATTCAGATGCTCAAATAACAGCTAATACACTCGCCAACCATTTCACCATCACACACTGATCATTGCATAGTTCAGTTTTAGTGCTGTTAATAAGGTTAAAAAGCAATAGTAATTTCTTTTTAAAAATATATTTCGTATCAGTGCCCCTATTATACTTTAATTAGCTTTCATGTAGTGTGTAATATAGTTGTTTGTGACTGTAAAAGGTCTGCAAAGATTCAAAGATCAAAGTGCTTGATACGTGGAGTTATTGTCTCCCAAAAGAAAGAAGCGATCCGGAACTGCCTGAAACGAGTCGTCAGTAATTCCAGGCTCACTTCCTGCATGAACACACATAGGTTTGTAACATATTTGCATCATATTTGCATAATCCCAGCCTACGGTCTTCATTGTCTGTTTGCAAACAACGTCTACTTTGACCCTCCATTACTGTAGTGCCTGAGGCCTGGAAGAGGTTCGGGTTGTCGACATGTCAAGAAGACGCTGTTTTCTTAGCTGCGAAAGCAAATCTACTTTGCATGCACTTCCAAGGTATGAGACTTTGGAAGTTTTTAATCAGTGTGAATCAAATGTTGAGGAAACCTCTGCAGCTGAAATTCAGATATGGTAATGGACATTTGATTTCAACAGACTGGGTCATCTGACCAATCAGAGTGAAGTTTGACCAATCACAACAGACTGGGTCATCTAACCAAAGAGCGAAGTTTGACCAATTACAACAGACTGGGTCATCTGACCAAAGAGCGAAGTTTGACCAATCACACCAATCAGAGCGAAGTTTGACCAATCACAACAGACTGGGTCATCTAACCAAAGAGCGAAGTTTGACCAATCACACCAATCAGAGCGAAGTTTGACCAATCACAACAGACTGGGCCATCTGACCAATCAGAGCGATGTTTGACCAATCACAACAGACTGGGCCATCTGACCAATCAGAGCGAAGTTTGACCAATCCCAACAGACTGGGTCATCTGACCAAAGAGCGAAGTTTGACCAATCACAACAGACTGGGTCATCTGATCAAAGAGCGAAGTTTGACCAATCACACCAATCAGAGCGAAGTTTGACCAATCACAACAGACTGGGCCATCTGACTAATCAGAGCGAAGTTTGACCAATCACAACAGACTGGGCCATCTGACCAATCAGAGCGAAGTTTGACCAATCACAACAGACTGGGTCATCTGACCAAAGAGCGAAGTTTGACCAATCACAACAGACTGGGCCATCTGACTAATCAGAGCGAAGTTTGACCAATCACAACAACAGACTGGGCCATCTGACCAATCAGAGCGAAGTTTGACCAATCACAACAGACTGGGTCATCTGATCAAAGAGCGAAGCTTGACCAATCACAACAGACTGGGCCATCTGACCAATCAGAGCGAAGTTTGACCAATCACAACAGACTGGGTCATCTGACCAAAGAGCGAAGTTTGACCAATCCCACCAATCAGAGCGAAGTTTGACCAATCACAACAGACTGGGCCATCTGACCAATCAGAGCGAAGTTTGACCAATCACAACAGACTGCGCCATCTGACCAATCAGAGCGAAGTTTGACCAATCACAACAGACTAAGTCATCTGACCGAAGAGCGAAGTTTGACCAATCACAACAGACTGGGTCATCTGATCAAAGAGCGAAGTTTGACCAATCACAACAGACTGGGTCATCCGACCAAAGAGCGAAGTTTGACCAATCACAACAGACCGGGCCATCTGACCAATCAGAGCGAAGTTTGACCAATCACAACAGACTGGGTCATCTGACCAATCAGAGCGAAGTTTGACCAATCACAACAGACTGGGCCATCTGACCAATCAGAGCAGAGTCGGAGAGGTCTGAGAGCACACTCAGAAAGGAGAGGTTTGGAGAGACCGGATCTTTTGTCGAACAGTTTCGAGAAAAGGGGAGATGCTGAAATGTATATTATGAGAAAATGTAAGTATTTTTTGAGCTTGTTGGATGTATGTGTAACCGGTTGTAAAAGACCTCCAAAACATAATTAGGAGCCTTTAAAATACCACAATAAGGGCACCTAACAGACTTTATAAAGATCTTAAGATGTTTCCTGTGGGATAGACTGTGGGATAAAGTTCACAAACCCATGAAAAATCCATGAAAACAGTTTGAATAGTCTGTTTTACAGTTTTCATGGAAATATATTAAGAATGTCAAGACGAAATAGAGTTTGCCACCCATTTATCTTTTGTAGTATGACATTTTAATTTTATTTTTACATTTGTAAGATATCGGAACAAATCTGAATATTCAGCATGAAAAAAAAAACGTGTAGGTGAAAAACATACGGCTAATACAGTTAGTGTGTAGCATGCTGATCAGGACTCTGAGCTGAAGCAGAGGTTTATGCGATAATGAACAGCTCACTGTAGCTCCCCATTATTACTCAGCTACTTAGCAAATAAATAAATGGACATAAAATATTGATTTAAATTAAAATTATTTTATTATATGAGAGATACGAGAGACATTAAACTAACACAGCCACTATGTAGGAAATTGGCTGCCTGGGACAAGTTGTTTATCGCTCATTATACCGCAGAGTGCTGTAATTGACCAATCAGAATAAAGTATTGTTTTTGCCGCACTTGCACCCTTGGTTATCAGAAAAGAAAACTAATTTCAAAGGCAGAGAAGGTTATTCAATTTTAATAACAGATAATGAAAACACATTAGACATGAATCGCGAACACCGACATTTAATAAGAAAGCAAGCAGGGACAGCTTTGATTTCATGTGGTCTTTAAATCATGTAATCCTTCACATGAATAATTCAACAAAAAGGCCAATTTAAATCATCTGAAAATGAAAATGAAAGTGTCTAGACTGTTAATGGAAGTGATGTTGATGAACGGACAGTACCTGTGGATGGAGTGGAACTGCTCATGGTAGTACAGCAACACGAGGAGGCGGAAACAGGAGGCTCTCCAGATGCCCACTGAAACACACAAATATAAAAGTCTTCGTCAAAACGAGTCAACGTGGGAACCAGAGAAACCACCAAAAACACCACGTATTACACCCTTATATTCAAAACTTGGCCGTAAATGTTTAGCGATACTGAATTCCAACCTGTACAATCAACCATATTTAAGTGATGATTATATTACAAAAAATGGAATGTATTCAAATGCATTCCAAAACTAAATGCTTCACTGAATACTTCTGTCATCGGCATACATGGATGGTGACATTATCCATTCAAAATCGAACACAGACCGTCATGGGTACGGAAAACCGATCGAAAGGCCCTGTGCCGTATCAAAGGACTGCTTTTTCAGTCCAGAAGGGAAATTTCAGCAGCACATCAATTCCTTGAGGACGGAGTCTAACAAGCACACAAATGCATCCATTAGCCGCAAATTGTTTGTGAGGTGAGCAGATCAAGAATACAATCTATTCAGCTACAAGATGGCTGACACGTGATCCTGCCCTCAGATACTGTAGCCAGACTCTAGAGCACAGCATTACATGAGTGTTTAGCGCTGCATAATGCTTACACTGCCTCATTTTGGATCAAAAATGAAACGACGGTCATGCCTAGAATCTCTTTGAATTTTAACCTAGATTTCTTCACAATGGCCCATGAAAACCTCCATGTACAGGGATGTATCTAACTTTTATTAAGTGCAGGACATGTTTTGTGCATCCATGCAGGCAGATTGAAAATTATTCAGAGTGAAATTATTCAGGAAAATGGATCTGGAGTTGCCCAGCCCTGCTCTAAAGGAAGCGTGTCCATTCGTGTCGTGTTTCCTATACAGCTCAGGGAATCACGCTGTAATTGTCTTCCTCCTCAGTTTCTAATTTTAGAGCTTTTTTGTGACTGTGTTGAATTTCTCGTGCTAGACGATAAAGAATGTGCAGAATTTAGACATATTATGTTTAGTCTACTTATTAAAAAACAAAACTAGTTTTGGGCATTTCAAAAGTTATTTAAATATGTGTTGTTTTAGTATACTTTATTTTTTTAATATACTTTAAGTATATTTTATATACTTTTTAATTTTTGTTTCTTTTAATACTTTAAATTACCTTTTATTTTTATTTTCATTTCAGTTTTATTTTTTATATTTCTATTTAGATTTATTTATTTATTTTTTTACTACTTCTGCTTCAACATTTTTTCCCCCCATCTAATATTTAGATTTAATTTTACTTTATTTATTAAATAGAATTTCTTTAACACTGGTATAAACAAAGCAAATTTCTTCCCATATTAACTAACGTTTAATCAAATCATTATCATGATCACTTACTTAATAAGTTATTTGGGGGGTCAAACTGTACAGTATGGGATTAATATCCCGTCAAGAGTATTGTGGTCACGGATCAAAAAATAATTATCGTGAATCAAATATTTAAAAACACATGATTTTTTTTTTATCCTTGAATTTGATTGGCCGAGCAGACCTTTAAGAGTGCTTATATTTAGTTTAACAACATTGGGATGATGTTTCACTGCATCCCTCTCTGTTCCTGATAGTTCTCAGCAGAGATTACGGACGGTGGAGAGTGTGGGAAGTAGAGTGTGTGATATTATCAAAAAAAGCATTTGCGTTTTATCTAATTCCATTATCACTCATCATAGGTTTCTCTGGTGATGGGAAAGAAATGGAAAACCCGGAGTGGAGCGGGAACGAATTAATTACAGAAGGCTTTCAGCGGGAAAGCAAAATGCATTTTGCTCCACTCATATACTCTATTCCGTCTTTTTGTGTTGCCCGACAAAACATAACTCTCCTTTTTTCTGTTGAAACTATTCTCATTGGCAGATTAAAAACGTACAAAATAACGGGTGGAATTTTGCGACTGAATATCTGTTGAGCTGTGGTTCGGTCTTACACAACTTCTACTGTGATTTTGCTTTAAGTTATGAAAAAGAAACCGACCTCATTTACATACCAACACTGTCTGTGCTATTCCCCAGTAGTTTTCGCATACAAAAAAAATTAACCAATCACAACATAGGTCATTTGCATTTAAAAGCCTTAAAGGTACAGAAGCAAGATATGCCTTATGCTATATTCATTGAACTATGATATTGAAAATAAGTTTCCCTTTCCAAAAATGTTTACAATATTTTCTTATTTTGCTAAAAAATACATGGATTTCCCAGTCAGGCGCCACACTGGGTCAATGGATCAGACAATAGATTTGTTGCCCGTTGAAGAAATTACAAGGAAACAGCATTCAAGACTGCAAGAGCTCCAACCCACATGGGCCTTAGTATTAAATTATATAGACTATACAATTATCAACTTAAATTGAATAATGGATAACACCCACAGACTGTGTAGCTTCTTCGTTCCTTAACAAAACTACAACGGAGTTTGCTCCAAGAAGCCTGGAATAACATTTTATTCAGACTTGAGGGCAAAAATAAACTGCTACCAAAGGTCACAGACATGGCCTGCTGGGAAGAGCAAGAGCTCCGACATGTTGTGTACGTGGGAGATGTTTAGTCCGAATATCCAGGTTGGGTCATTACCCACTCCGATTCATCCACCCACCCACCCATGTTTCCGGTCTGCTCTCTCACAGTCAAAATCAGTAAAATCCCCAAAAATAAACAACCAAAAATGGATATGTGGCCTATGTACCAAATGAACAAAAGGTTTTTGGGATCCAAACACAAATGTTAAAGGGTTAGTTCACCCAAAAAGAAAAATTCTGTCAGTAAATGAATATTCTGTCAGAATACGCACAAAAACTATTGCCGTTGCTTGATAAACTTAAGATTGAGCCACTGTAGTCACTTGGACTATTTTAACGATGTCTTTAATAACTTTGAGTCCGGCAAGTTTCAATCCCTCAAGAAGCCTATGGACTAGTATGGGGGAGTGATCCAGCTCTCAGATTTCATCAAAAATATCTTAATTTGTGTTCCAAAGATGAACAAAGGTCTTATGGGGTTTAAACAACATGAGGGTGAGTAAATACTGACAGAATTTTCATTTTTGGGTGAACTAACCCTTTAACTAAAGTCTCATGTGTATAGAAAAAATAACTGAACCAATTCAGAAACATAAACTGCAGTCATCCAGACATTCGAGATCCACCTCCAATATAGATGAGATGACGCAGTAAGTAGTTATTGGTAAAAACGAGATCACGCACAGGGTCATTCATGACACACACACACAGCAGGTACGAGTTCAGCACAGCGCTTGTGTTATTCAACTCAGCCAGGTGTTGTTGTAAGGGAGAGCTGGCTTCACAGGCGGAGCCACTGCGACGCTGTCTCCCTATTGGATCATGATTGTCCCCTCAGCCTACCAACACAAAGCCTATCTTCGATTTTTTTTTAGATGAAATTCAAATGAGCCCAGGCAGAGTATGAATATGCAAAAAAAGGCACAAAAACGATAGAATCTCTTTACCCTTTACAGCTAAGCCTCTCTCTGATGCATGTGACATTTTGTGCACGGAGATGGGCTAGGAGTGATGAAACACGACACTGATGTTCAGCGCCCGAGTCATAACTGGCATTTCTCTGAACACGCCCTCTGAGAGCCGGGACAGGTCACGGGTCACGCCCTCACCGGCAACACGTCAGCACCGGCCGCCAACTCCACCACACCATTTTCCCACTTCCCATCATTATAGCGGAGTGTCTTTAATTAGTTGAGGGCAGAGAGGTGGGGGGGGGGGGGGGGGGGTCTGATTGCAATTATATCCTTTCATTGGCATTCTCCCATCAGCCTCAAATTCCATATGAAAACTGGAATGCTACTCATTATAGAAACAAACAATTTTGACTTTCGATAATGTCCAAAAGTATATGTGAGTATTTGATCGTCAGATATTTTTAGACTGGATATCGTTAATAGTCACTGTATATACTTGATGTGATATAAACAGAGCTCCCTCGTACATCAAAGGCTGTCAAGGATCTGTACACGCTTCAGCCTCAAATGAAATACAATAAATAACTACTCATACTTTGCACTGAGGAAAAAATCCATTTTCAACCTCATTAAGATCTGTTGCATTATGTTTTCCATCATTTTTTATGACAATTAGGCACATCTCCCTCCAGTAGTCATTACCGTAACGCAAAACACTCATTACTTTAATGTCACCTACGTCAGCCAACTACATCATTTTATCCTGGTGATATATTTAATCAGCAGAATTCACAATAATTAACAAAAACAAAACAAAAAAACAATATTTAATACTTGACAGAAAACCAAATGTTTAATTTAGCAAAGAACATACTCGTGTAAACCCCACCTCACGAGGCATAAACATCTGTATATCAATGGATGTAAGATTCGTACATGATCAGGTCTGTTCACTCCAGGAAAATAAACACAGAGAAACAATATAACTGGAATCACAATCAGAACTAATTTCCAGCTGACGAACGATAAAACCACCCGTCAGCCAATCAGAGTCTGCATGTGCATTTAAAGCAACAGACGACAAAATTGCGACGTGTGCTTATAATAAACTGAAAAATTAGTATCAGTGCATATCAATGTATTGTTATTTTTTTAGTTAATTCACATTTTTTGGTGTGAACCAAGTGTGCCGTGCATGTCCCGGGAAATTTAAGCCAAACATCTCGATCGCCCCCCTGGTGGCAGGCTGCAGTATAGCTTCGCCCTCTCCATGTAATCCAATGGGACGCGGGCCAAACTCAACAATGCTTCTAAAACATTTTTCTTGAGTGAAAGGAAGATATTTTTTTTACCATCTATATTATGAACGGGCCCTAACACTGGCCTGATACAACTGGCCCCAAACTGTGCCATCCCTAATGGTCATCCCTAATAAAAATTTGGAATCATTACGATAATGAGAATATGGAGAGATAACGGGTGTCGTTTTCATGAATAAAATGTCATAAATAGGCTTCATTTGAATATTATTATTATTATTATTATTTTACTATTATGATTTTGGGGGGAAATGTGACCTGAACGTGTTCATGAGATTCACCCTGCCAGCCATCTCTGTCTCTAAGTCGTCTAGTTTGTGTTCCTCCAGCTTGTTTATCTCCCCAAACATTCGCAAAACGCTTTATTGGGTGCTAATGCAAATGAAAATGCACAGGTGTGACTGGTTTTCTTGATTGGGGAGATGTCATTTCCGCCACAACAAACAAAAAGCCGCTGCTACTCGTTGCTGAATGTTATAAGACGTGTTGCAGTTGCAAAAAAAAATAAAAAATCTCCTAGGGAAATTAAAACTTTTTAAATTATCTTTTTAAAATGGAGCGGAAAAGAAGACAAGGCTTTAAAGATAGTTAATAATAATGGTTTGATCATTTTATAGCCTGGCTGGGGGATATTATGTAATTAACAGGGACAGAGAAAATGAAATCAGGTTGTCAGGGTTGCAGAAGTTAATAATGTAAAAGCGCAATATTCACCGTTCATTAATCTGGAGAGCACATCGCTGGAGGTTGTCTCCAGGATTTTTTTATTTAAGTGTGGACGAGCTATTGTTTTAACAAACAGCATCTGAGTAAACAAGATGCAGACTAAAAACAAACACAAACATGCTTTAATGATCAAGGGAAAAATTCAGCTCACTTTCACTTAATTAAACTTTGTGCATCATGTTTGGTTAAAAGACATTTTTGTTTGGAGTCAGTGGTGTCATATGATGCGTCCTGAAGCGTCATATTTGAATACATGCAAACACATGATATTAGAAACAACAGCATTGCCATTTTTTGTTTTTCTGCTAAATATCTTAAGATATATAAAAAAAAAACCATTTTGTCGTATTACTTGAATAGCTATATTTGGGAAGAATTAATAATGCTAGAATGATTAGGGTGATTTTGTTGATTAATGCATCTGCAAAGAGAATTAATATTGCTTTAAAAACTGAATAATGACTGTTTGCTGAAGGCATTATTTGACTGTGAACCCTTGAAAAGGGTTCATGTTTTTTTTATGGAATATTGCATTATTTATTATAAATGATTTATCCCGGCACATAATTTTTATTTCATGTCCCCTCATAATCTTAGATCAAAATAACTCCCCCTCCCTCTCCTCTTCCCTGATGATGTGTGCACTGATCCACCAATAGCAAACCACAACCATCCGATCAATTCCCCACCAACAAAATCAAGGCCAGTCCTACGTTTCATTTCTAGTTTGAGAAGCCGTTTCACTCAGACTTATGTCACAATAGGGAACAAAAGATGTCAATATTTCATGTTGACTTAAGAGTTATCATATCGCAATATCAATTTTACTTTGATAGTCTATATCATGCAGGCCTACCACAAATGCAAATGAGATTATCAGTTTTTTTTTTTCAACGTTTGTTGAAATTTGGTGAACTCTGACCTGCGAATTCGCATCACGTGAAGACATGTGATCAGTAGAAGATTGATATGTTACTGCGTGACCTAATGGCTGAATTAAAATATTTGTTATTGTTAAAAAACATTTGTTATTTTGTTATTTATTAAGCACTTTTACACAACTGGTCGTTGAACAAAGTGCTGTACAAGAATGGAGACAAAAAAACACAACCATACAGACGTTTACACCACAGTTAAATGACAATAAAATAAACAGCTCAACTAGAAAGCCCACAAGAACAGCTACTATACCTCGTTAAATGCTAAATCTAGAAGATATTTCTTTAGCTTTTGTTTAAAAACAGTTAATATAGGTTCCAATCAGATAGAAATGGGTAGGTCATTCCAGAGTTTCGGAGCAATCGCTACAAAAGCTCGATCTCGGCTTCTCCGTTTAGTTCTAGAAGTCGTCAAAACCAGCTGGATAGAAGACCGTTTTGGTTAATATTTCTTGATCAGATTTGCTAAATACAGCGGAACCATACCATGCAATGATTTATAAACAAAAAGTCAAATTTTAAAATGTACTCTGTGGTCGATCTGTAGCCATTTTAAAGTGCTCTGTACCCATCAAGAGTCTCGCAGCTGCATTTTGGACCGCGATTAATCAACACTGTAAAAAAAATATTGATGGTTTAACTTAAAAATGTAAGTAACCTGGTTGCCTTAAAATTTTAAGTTCATTGAACTGGAAAAAGTGAGTTAATACAATGAAGGAGATTAATTTAACCATCAGAAACTCAAAATAATAAGTTATCTCAACTAAATAAATTATTATAAAGTTGATTTGACAAAAGAAAAAATGTTGTGATAACAAATCTTGAAAAAATTTTTTACAGTGAATGATTTCTTTATGCCGACGTATAGTGAGTTTCAGTAGTCTAGTCTTGTAAATATAAAAGCATGAATGAGTTTTTCGAGGCCACGCATGGTCAGAAATGGTTTCACCTTTGCTAATAATCTCAAATGATAAAAACAAGACTCAACCAGAGAATAAATCTGTCTCTCAAACTTGAGATCACCATCAAACAAAACCCCTAAATTTCGAACTAATGGCTTACAGAAAGGGGGTAGATCACCCAGATCAACAGAATTATTTGAAACTCCAAACCACACACAACTTCAGTTTGTTAAGAAAAATTATAAGAAAAAACAGGCGATTTTCAGACATTTCATACAAAACAGACATTTCATACAAAAGTTCTTGAATAAAAAATGATCCTGATAGCTCAAGCCCTCCATTCAGTTTCACTGTGTGGAAAAAAGCAGCCTGAACATTCTTCAAAACATCCTCTTTTGTCTTCTACGGAAGAAAGAATGAAATAAAGGAAGTTCCTTCAACATAAAATTGCTCAGGCAAAACAATAAAGCCCCTTTATTCATACGACAACAACAGACAACAAACGATTAACTATTATAAAAAGCCATTTCAAAGCATTGTAATATGGTGCATAAACCCCAAAACTGGACAGAGCTATTGATCCTGAGCTATTTGTGATGTTGAAAGCAGCAAAGAGAATAACCATGGAAACAGGGGGGGGGGGGGGGGGTATTTCAAAGGGAGGTTTCTCCTTATGTAATATTCAGTACCAACGATGCCACCAAAGAGGATATCAGCAAACTGCCCTCACAGCCCAAAATTACAGCTAAAATTCACAATACAAATCTAGCGTTTGTAATGCAATTAGCTCCAGTACGCTGAGCCCATCTATAAAACGAAAAAGCAGTAACACACCTGCCTGTGCCGGCCGGTGAAAGAAAAACTATCACTTTGCCGGACAGGCACAAATATTACAGCTGACAGCGAGAGAATCAGTATCCTCAAGACTCGAGCCGTCCGCTTCCGCTGGGTTTCACCATAACATGTTGCTCTGCCAAATTGCCCTGTTAGCACGGGCATTGCCAGACAATAACATTTTCCATCAGACCAAATTGACGAATTAAAGAGTGAATCTGTGGCCGAGCGGCTCTCCACTCGGAGCAGGGAACGGGGCCGTCTGGATGCCCGCCAGGCTGAAATGATCTTTCGTTTTTAGCAATCTCAAAGGGAGATGTAGGAGTGACGGTCCTCTCCTGCAGCACCAGCGATTTAGAAATGAATATCAAAGGCGTTAGACAGACAACAGACCATCTCCTTCCTGACGGAGATATTATGCAACGTGTGAATAATTCCTCAGCCTATTTGATGTCTCTTTGATGGCCTTGTTATTCAAGTTATTGGATTTATGCATCAAGCATGCTGGGACAGGCATGAAAATTTGCCCAATAATATCTCAGAGGGAAAGAATTTAGGGTGTTATTGATAGGGCAGGCAAACATCTGTGTGACTGAATAACAGAATGCACCGCAACATGTAAAGGTGTTATGTTCGGAAGCATCAGGCTCAGCCTATCAGGTGCACTAAAATCATTTTATTAAACTGTGTTTTGGATTTGTTTTCCGGTTAAAAGTCTATCTAAACATCCATAAAACAAAAACTTAATAAGGCTTGGTTTCAGATAATTGGGTTTATTTTTTCTTATCCCGTTGGCAATGAACCTCCATGAATTTATCCATAAAACCAGGTTACAAATAATAAACAATAATATTGGATTTGAGATATGCATAAGAACAAAATACTGATTACAAAATAGATTTTTTTTGGAGTGTAAGTGCAACAGATCAAAGGGTGAAGAGACAAATCTCTTTTTGAACAAACAGCGTTCTTCATCTGCCATCATATCTAATCTTTTTCTTTACGATTGAATCTCTACAGAGAACTAATTTTCTGTCTGCTTTTTATCTTCTAGGGTCCCGCTGTGTGCATCGAGTGTGTGAATATGTTTAGTCTGCCTAGTAACTGTTTTAACCTAGTTCTTTCTCACACTTTTTATTGAAATCGTCTAGTCACTCTCTCACCAGACCTCAAAATCAACAACGATGGAATATTACCTAAAAAGGAGATAATGATTGATAAGGCTTTAATTTAGCTTTTTTAAAGCTTTAGCGTATTATTTTGATCACTAACGTAAACAAATGTCATTGCAAAAATAATGGTTTTCAAACAGTTTTCAATGAACATTCTCCCTGTCTGCAATTGCTCAGACAAACAGAAGGTTTACTGTTTTGGGTCAAACAGATTTTAATGAGGCACCTTTCTTGAAAACACATTCAACTCAAGAACACTTAGCAACATTAATAACTGGAAATAATAATAATAATAATGATAATCGTACAATCTTTCCAAGAATTGTTGCTTAAAAACATACATTTTGATACAAGATATATATGCATATTGTAAACACATGGAACAGTTAACGTGGTGTCAACAGGGACTTTCATCAACAGATGGACCCTATAGTGCAACAAAGCAGAAAAAGTACAACTAAATTGTACTGTTCATTTATTAAAAATAAATGAGCTTGACGACAATCTTATTCTTAATGCATAGCATGCCTCATAAAAATTATAAATATGCATTAAAGCTTCAATTTTAAATGTATTTGGATGTAGGAGAAAGTGTTTTCAGATGCTGTTGCTGCCACCATTTAATTTTGCACTATTCTAATCACTTTTTTTAAAGTAAAAAATAATTTTTTTAAAGGTATCTCAAATTAGGTCATAAAAACTGCATGTATAAAAACAGTCAAATATTTTTAAGTCACACATACCCAATAACTGTTTGCAAATGTGTATATATGCATGGTTTGCATTGAGTATTTCTGATATCATTGTCAATATTAGATCAAATGTAAAGCATTCTCCAAAGCAAACTGAAAATATATAACAGTTTATGACATTTAACCAGTCAACACTCTCATGTAGCCAAAATAATTTTGCAACAATTGCTACATGCTTATTTCCTCAATGTCAAAAAGTCTAAATGTAAAAGTTTGCCATCAAAATGAGCAAAACTGTACCTTAATCTCATCTCCAGCATGTCAGAATATTCCTGTGTTCATAAGCGACGAGAGAGAGAGAATTAAATAGAGGGAGGCAGACAGACAGACAGACAAAGAGAGAGAGAGAAAGAGAGAGTACAAGGAGGAGGAGAGTGAAAGAAGTGCATGTGGGATGAAGGGAAGAGTGAAACAGACGGAGCTCAAGAGAACAGTGAGGGTTCGAGAGACACAGACAGAAGGACAGAAGGGAAGATGAACCGAGGGAGGGAGGGAGGAAGAGGAGGAGGGTGTATTGTGTGTGTGTGTGTGAGGGGCAGGATATGCGCGTGCACACACCACCACAGGTCTCTATTGTAAACCGGGACTCTGTGCGTGGACAGAAAGAGCGAGATAAAGAAATATGTGCGAGCACATATTAACTGAAAGCAAACAAGCGAATGTCCTAAAGCGTAAACTCATACCGCTGTTGAGAGGACGTGAGCATCATATTGGAAAAGAGGCAGAAGAAAAGACGGAGTGCAACAGGTTGATGATCAGTCTCCCTAGAAACAGCGGGAGTGCGCACGGGGAACAGATGTCCAGATGGTTTCGTGTTCGCTCTCTGGCTGACACACACCGCAAACGAGCGACGCAACAAACTACAAACGACACGTCATTATAATCAACGAAACTCTGGGTTTGACACCTTGAATTGAAATTGAGTTTGAATTTGAATTGACAGACACTCCCGTCACATCCACCATATTGCCATTATCCACCATAATTTTCCAGCCAGAAGTAGCCTACTAAGGGGCCATTCACACAGAACGTGTTTTTGCTTTGAAAAACACGAGAAGCGAGATGTGAAATGGGGAAAAAAACGCAAGGTCTCGAGAAGCGTTTATTTAAAAGTTGAACTTCTTTTAACTTGAGCAAAAAACTTTTAACCATGTGCGAGGCGCGTTATTACACGTCCGTCTAGCGCAAATACAATTGAAAAAACTATCGCAATGGAAAGGAAAAAAGCGTTCTGTGTAAATGGATCCTAACAGAGCAGTCAAGGCGCATTTATACTTCTGCGTTCAGGTCTTGGTTGCTCTGCAGTACTGCTCCGAAACGCTAGTTGGCGGCGGAGAGTTTTAATGTTCCACTGTGTTTAGATTCCTCGCGGCTAGGTTACAAGCAATGGCGACTGAAAGAGAACGGATCATGTTGGAGTTGGAGCTTATTGAGGAGGAAAAACAGTTAATTTTAGTGAAATTACTAAAACTAAAAGGCAGAAATGAGAGAAGACGTCGGAGGAGATGGTAGGTGCGAAAATGCTTAGGAGGAAATGCGATGCTTCCAAGCCGACCAATCACAGATCTTGTGGTCCGCGTCGTTGCGATGTGTAGTTACATTTTTGAGGAGGTGTGCGTCAGGCTAAAGGCCAATTTATACTTCTGCGTCGAGGGTACGCTGTAGTGCACGTCGTTGGCTACGCACGTAGGCGACGCCGTTGTGAGCATTTATACTTCTGCGTTCAGGTCTTGGTTGCTCTGCAGTACTGCTCCGAAAACGCTAGTTGGCGGCGGAGAGTTTTAATGTTCCACTGTGTTTAGATTCCTCACGGCTAGGTTACTACAAGCAATATCGACTGAAAGAGAGCTGATCATGTTGGAGTTGGAGCTTATTGAGGTGGAAAAACAGTTCACTTTAGTGAAATTACTAAAACTGAAAGGCAGAAAAGAGAGAAGACGTCGGAGGAGATTGTACGTGTGGAAATCATAGACAGTGATGGAAATGCGTGAGAAGGCACGTGCGGAAATGCGTAGGAGGAAATGCGATGCTACCAAGCCGACCAATCACCGATCTTGCGGTCCGCGTCGTCACGACGTGTAGTTACATTTTTGAAGAGGTGCGCGTCAGGCGACGGCGAAGGGTACGCGGTATGGGACGCGTCTGCGCATATGCTACGCCGAACCTACTGCGCGCACCCTACGCAGAAGTATAAATTGGCCTTAAGGCGAAGGGTATGCGGTATGGTACGCGCCTGTGTGTATGCTACGCCGTACCTACTGCGCGCACCCTACGCAGAAGTATAAATTGGCCTTCACACTACACGCTGCTGCTTTTTTTTATAAACGTGAATTCAACATAAATAGTAGGCTAATACACCCAAAAAGTAAAAAAAATACAATCTACTCAACTTTAGGCTACTGAAAAAATATAGTTCCTTTTATATTATTAAAAAAGAAAAACAATTATCGTTCTTTTAATTCGGTCAAGAGGTCACACCGTGACGTTGCAATCTTCTACTGGTCATGTTTTCGCGTGATGCAAATTCGCAGGTCAGAGTTCACCAAACTTGAACTTTGCAACGCAGCAAAATGAGAAACTTTACTAATCCGAATTCACATCATGTGAAGACGAGAAGATCGATAAGTCACAGCATGGCCTCTTGTCTTGGCTGAATTAAAATAATGATATTTTTGCAGGAAAGTTAAGTAGACTTTATATTTTTTTACATTTTGAGGGTATTTTTATGTGTTAAAGTCAAACATGCTGCGTTATACGAGAATAAACCTCATTGTTTCTTGCAGAAGCTCAAACATGCTGCGTAACACTAGAATGAACCCTATCGATTCTTGCTGAAGCTCAAACGTGCTGTGTAACACAAGAATGAACCCCATTGGTTGTTTCTGAAGCTCAAACGTGCTGCATAACACGAGCATGAACCTCATTGGTTCTTACAGAATCTCAAACGTGCTGTGTAACACGAGAATGAACCTCATTGGTTCTTGCTGAAGCTCAAACGTGCTGCATAACACGAGAATGAACCTCATTGGTTTTCGCACGTCAAGCAAACATGCTTGAGCTTCCATTTACCACAACTGATGTGTGAGTTGATGAATGTGTATATGTGAATAAAAACCTAAATTAATTCTGTTCATCATATAGTGTTCGAGTCTTCAGAAAATTTGGACGAAAGCGTTAAATATGGATTAGTTTACGATCTCTTTATGAACTTTTTGAAGTGTCAAAGTGGTAGTTGCGTAGATCGTCAATGGAGGAACAGAAAGCTCTCAGATTTCCCAAAAAAGATCTTAATTTGTGTTCAGAAGATGAACGAAAGTCTTAAAGTTTGGAACAACATGAGGGTGATTAAATAATAAAAGAATTTTCATTTTTGGATGAAATAATCCTTTAAGTTGCTGATTAATCTTAAAATTACCATTAAATAAATCATGTAACTGGTCCATCCTGATAGATAGCTTCCCAGTTTGGCATATCACCATTCATGCGCTTTTATTGCAAAAGTCACTGATTAAAATTTAAGCATCTTAACAGTGTAGTCAGTAATGGAAATGTTTGTTTATTGCATCACCACTTGCAATCTTTTTCAATTTAATAAAAGTCTTCTGGTTTGACATGCTCTGTTGTCGTCAAAATCATTAAATATAATATAAACACTGTAATCAACACTGTTAATTATAATGTTAGCATTGGAGTCGCATCACTACTGGTGTAGCTGGAGTGTGAGATGAATGAAGGGAGGTGTGTGTGTGTGTGTGTGTGTGTGTGTGTGTGTGTGTGTGTGTGTGTGTGTGTGTGTGTGTGTGTGTGTGTGTGTGTGTGTTCTAGCTTCATTGTCTATGATATCTATTATTGAGATGGGCCCCCTCGTCAGTAACCGGATCCGACTGGACAAACACAGCTAACAGAACATTCCAATTAACTAGCGCTGTTGAAAGAGCCGCAGACTTACTCTGTGTGACACTACATGCAAACAACAGATAATATAGTACAAATGGAAAGTTAGATGAAAGGAGAAGAGGGCTGTATAAAAGGAAACAACTATAACAAAACATACAGGTCCAGAGTACCACAGCTTACTTGGTAAAGTATTTGGACACTGGCAGGTCATTTTACTTCAATTAAAAACAGAGGAAAACAAAAAAAACAACAAAAAAAACATTAAACCAGCAGTGATATTTCAAAAATATGAATGCGAAAATGGTCTGTGAGATTATTTTCAAAACAACCAGTCATGATCCATCCAGAATTATAATTTATTAATAGTTTCCTTCTCTCTGAAATGCAGCGAGACAACTGGATAAACCACACCCTAAAAAAAATAAATCAAGTTGGCACAGGCATGGCATGCTCTGTATTTTTAAGGACGCAGGTGAGTTGAGCTTGTGTTGGTGTTTCATAGACACTACTACACGCCAAACCTCCCCAAATCTTCCTGCCGATGCCGGAAGGCAAATAAAGTATTTGCATGCATTACGGTAATGAGAATCTGGGGGTAAAACATGCCTTAATTACCATGAAAATAATGTCATATGGTTCATTTTCTTTGTGCAATATTTAATTTTTGCTTTGATTTAAGGGTGAGATGTGACCTGAAATGGTTTTCGTGAGATTCACCAAAAAGGAGTCAAACTCCCACCTGTCGAGTTTGCACTCTGACAAAAACCTTGGTCTCCCTATCAAAAACAAAACAACAGCACGGATAACAGCAAGACAAAAAAGAAAGAGGAACTGCAAACTCATGTTACTCTGGGGAGGGCTAGACTGGTGTCCATTTCCCTTTAATATTGTAGGGAGGTAATAAAGAGGAGAGAACTGAAACCAGCCCAGCTGACAGTGAGGCCAGATAGGAACGGTCATATGATCCCCTCAAACCGAGCATGCCTTTTACCTGAGCTTCAGCGGCTGTGCATGGGGGAGAATGCAGAAACCAGAACGGCGAGATGTTCCGTCAAAAACCGACCCTGACGCTGGACCATGTCAACATGCTTTCACTGCAACTAGATAACCAACACGCAGAAACATAAACAACTCTATCCTGTACAGAGACACGAGAGACTAATATGTGTCAATCTGTCTTTTTATGGATTATCAAAACAAAACTTGCATGTCATTGCCACGGATTGTGTTGCTAGAACACACACACAAACAGGAAGACGAAGGCTATAAGGCAGTCTTTAATAAATCCACACAGTGAGAGTAGCATACAACACATCCGGACTATGACGAGACCGGACAAGAATGAAGAGACACAATGGAACTTAAGTACACATTAACAAGGATAATTAAATCACACACATATGAACTGAATAATGAACCCAAATGAGTGACCATCACAACAAACTAGTGGCGGGAAATAGTGCAAACAGGAAAACAAAAAGTCCAAACTGAGGGGCTGTTTACGCGACAACTCAAAACGTAAAAATTTGTGTTTTGGCCATTCGTTTAAACGATAACATCGTTTTGGAGAGGCGGTATTAACATTAAGTGACATGGCTGACGCACAGAAGCCAATGGCACATGATGTCACTATGCGTATTGGCACATCCGGTCTTCATCGGTATGTGCCAGTGGATAGTGGCATGTGCCAGTAGATAGTGGCATGCGTCACTGACATTATTGGCATGCGCCAGTGGATAGTGGCATTTGTCACTGACATTATTGGCATGCGCCAGTGGATAGTGGCATGTGTCACTGACGTTATTGGCATGTGCCAGTGGATAGTGGCATTTGTCACTGACCTTATTGGCATGCGCCAGTGGATAGTGGCATGTGTCACTGACGTTATTGGCATGTGCCAGTGGATAGTGACATTTGTCACTGACATTATTGGCATGCGCCAGTGGATAGTGGCATGTGTCACTGACGTTATTGGCATGTGCCAGTGGATAGTGGCATTTGTCACTGATATTATTGGCATGCGCCAGTGGATAGTGGCATGTGTCACTGACGTTATTGGCATGTGCCAGTGGATAGTGGCATTTGTCACTGATATTATTGGCATGCGCCAGTGGATAGTGGCATGTGTCACTGACGTTATTGGCATGTGCCAGTGGATAGTGGCATTTGTCACTGACATTATTGGCATGCGCCAGTGGATAGTGGCATGTGTCACTGACGTTATTGGCATGCGCCAGTGGATAGTGGCATGTGTCACTGACGTTATTGGCATGTGCCAGTGGATAGTTGCATACGTAACTGACATTATTGGCATGTGCCAGTGGATAGTGGCATGTGTCACTGACATTATTGCCATGTACCAATGGATAGTGGCATGTGTCACTGACGTTATTGGCATGTGGCAGTGGATAGTGGCATGCATCACTGACATTATTGGCATGTGCCAGTGGATCAAAGTAAATCAAAGTAAATCCTACACCAATTTTGTGTAGCCAGAATTTTAGATGTGGGACAGTAGCTGTACGTAAACATCGAACAAGAAAAACGAAACCTAAAAAGATTCAGTAAAACAACACTACTTATCTACAAACTAACCAGCTAGCTAACAAACGTTTCAAAACATTACAAGCTGAGTCACACATTTTGATTCAAATCTGGGAAAGTCAAGGATTTTGGTCTGGGCAAAGACAGCTTCCCTCACAGGGCGGGAGAGAAACACGGTGCGAAACAACGTGGGAGCCAGGTCCATCCGGGACACTGCATAGTTCCCATTCCTCGCAGATGAGAAGTGAGGTGAGGAAGAAGGGGGAGATCTTTGGGTGAAACAAAGGAGTACAGTAGAACAATAGCCCTCTCTGCCCGTCTCCCAGCCCTGCTAGCCAAAACACAGGCCGCCAGTGCAGACAAGAGTGCCAACGGAGCGCTAACAATGCTCAGCAGTGAAAATACTGAAGGCACTGCAGTAACACAGAGCAACATGAGGGACAGACACACGCAACAGGTTCTCTGTGGCGCCTGATGTCAATGGAGACACTTAAAGCCCAAAGTATACATTGGTTTTGATGCGAACCAAAGGGTGTGCGTACAACAGTTGTGGCAGAAAAGCCCTGATATGCTCAAGTTCTTAAAGACCTTAAATATCACAATCAGCACAGTACACACACAGCCAGAATTTACTTTTTTCTTTTTACTTATTAGTTTGTCCACATGGTGGCAACAATGACAGTTGGTTCAGTCAAAAACAAAACAAAAAGACAGACCAAACAACTACTGGAGGCACAACAACAGACAGGCCCGGATAATGTCGTGTCAGGACATTCGCTCGGAAGAATAGAAGAAGAAAAGCAGCGGATCCGCCATTGTGTGCAAAGTTTAGAACAAGAACCAAAACAAAAACGTTGGAGAAGGATATGCGGGTTTGTATCGCTCTTTATGCAATCTTCTTCGACTACTGCACAGTATATCACAACAGAGTAATGCCACCTAGTGGACTATTCTGTCTCAACACTCACTTTGTGCATACGCCGTTGGACGCACTCCGTTTACGCGGTCATAAAAATGGGGCTGCCGACTCTACCGATGGTGAAAATTAGGTTGCGCGGACCGTTGTGGAACGCAGACAGCCAAAGAATACTTTGGGCTTTAAACGCCTGACTAAATTGACTAAGATGCGTTTGACTTTTTGCCTCAGGAAGAAACCACCATCAACTCCCCAAGGCCCAGACATTACCCAGAACCCCTAGAAAGTGCATAGAGACCAACTTAAAATCACCCTGAATGGGTTAGCTGCCTTGTAGAAAGACCCTGGCACCATCTTTGCATTGTGCCAGTGAGTTCTGCACGGCTACACAACAACAACAACATTTTCAGTTAGTTCTCAAATACATCTGGAGCAACATAAGGCCTGTGCGCTCATAACTGCTGACTAGGATGAATGGCATCTGCTGAAATAGCAAAAAATGCAGGTGAATTTACACAACAGGATCAATGATGAAGCAACAGTGAGAGGTTTTTTCATAATACCTTAAACGTCTGACTTTGCAGGTATTACAAAATATACAAATACAGATGGACTCTGTGGATGGGTGGGATTTTACAGTGTTAAAAAAACTTTGATGGAGTATGAAGTGTAAAAGAAATAACAGGATTTTCTGGTCATATGATTGAGGCATTCTTCACAGAATTAACCCAACAAAAAAAATAAAAAATTAACGGTCACGAGAAAATAGGTGACGGATTGGGGTTGGGAGAAGTAATAATGTTAACCCATAACACAACTTTACACCATGATCCCAAGGTGCTATGCCGACTTTATGTTTTTGCTATATTGTTTCTGCATGTTGGACATGCCACATGACTTGGATTTGGCTAACAAATTTGATTTAAAATAATCAAATATTAATAAGCAGTGTAATAATGCCTTTAATATTAAAACAAATATGGGAAGTTTTTATGGCATTGCATTTTTTAATGTATTTTGGAATAAATAGATTTAAGTAAAAAAAAAAAAAAATAACATCACCTCATTAACCTACATATGGTTTGTTAGACTACCTTTTTTGTGTTTAAATTATGACGAGAAAAAGCATTACCATCTTACAGGTCCCATCACTCAAGACGACACCCAGTGATGGGACCTGTAAGATGGCAATGTAAGATTGACACCCACTCTGTTGCTGTGTCAATTGCTTTGCTGTTTTGTCAGAGAAAATGAAATGGCGTCAGGCAGCAAAGTGTTTTTGGGAGGATATTTGAAAGACGTCCAGTGACTCTCGTTTAATGGGGTGTACTCTTAGCGAGAGCAAAAAAACAAACAAAAAAAAAAACGATGCATTTGGGATTTTCCCACCATCATTCAAGGGAACTTAGAATTTGGGAAAAAATAGAGCACTTTCCTCAGCCATTGGTTTTTTTTCTCTTCAATAGGCTGAGTCATGTTTTGACAATGCTTGCTTTCTTTTTTCATACCACAATGCTCATGAATAATGGAGCATATTGGCATAATAATAGAACACATGGGTATATGAGATTTTATCTAAGTTTTCCAAGCCAGTTGAAGGCTCAGTGAATTGGGCGAACCTGTTTGAGGCTTCAGACATGATGCTCTGGTTAACCGAATGGCATCTGTTGTGCCCGAGTTTGGCAGACTCGTAGGGATTTGCACTGGGGGAGACAGGGGTGTGTTTGGCGTGGCCGACCCCACTAAATCTAGTCCCTGTAATTTACTCTGGGCTGTGTTTGCCACATACTTCACTCCTGATGCATTCCCAGGCATCCCTCAGTTAGAAGCAATGACTTTTACTATATACAGAACGCCATGCTACCAAACGATCGCACTACGCATACACTCAAACAAGCTAGGATGTTTCAACCCATTTTTGCATCAAATATGAACAAACCCAACAATTCAGGTTTAAAATTTTTATTTTTATTTTTAAACCCAATGGTTGGGTTTGTCCATATTTAACCCAAATGCACTCTTAAAGATTTAGTTGTTACATAAGCATGGTCTTTACAAATGATTTATGTAAAACCTTGTTACACTCGCGTTTCATACATGATCCTTATATCCAAAATGACACAGGCAGGCAATGATTAGGTTTTTCACCACCAGCGGGTAAAAGCCATTCATCTCACAACTCAGCACAGACGGAAATAGAGGCTATTCTCTCTCAGTGCTTGTGAACAGACTGTTAAATAAATGCACTTTAATGGGAAAGCTGTGTAATTTGGACTGTAGAAAGGAGTTAATGCCTTGAACCTCGGGACTAGGTGAAAATGCAGTACTTTCATAAGTGTTCCAACATTAACACTGAATGAAAACAGAGCCGACAGTTTTCAACGCTATTTATTCAGCTCATAATATATTAAACAGCCCTGCTAACCCTCATAAAGGCAATGCACTACATCTACATACATCAGCTGTTTGGATAATGTAAAGCGTTTCACATTTCACGTTAAACTGCAAATGTTGAACACTTCTAGTCACATGATGGTCATTTAGTTTTTCTAAACAAATAGGTGAATGCACTTGAATGACAGGACTATCGTTGGGATAGGGGGAGGGGGCTTTGTGAGGGTGTACGTATAAGAGGAAGATGATGAATGGCAGGAAGCCGGACATCAATAACAACAACAACAATCCTCTGGATGGATGGTAAAAGGGAATCGTTCCATTACGAAGACTCATATGGCTGAACACCTCAACTGAGAGGCTGTGGGACGAGATGACAAAATGCAAACTCGCATGTAAAAGAACTCTGAATGTAAAAGGGAGGGACAGTTCACATTTAGTCATTCCAAACGCTGTGCAACACAAATCAAGATGCTTTGAGGAACGTTCATGCTGCTCTTTTCCATATAAGCAAACCATTCTGTGAAAAATACCATGAAAGTAGTCCATGACTCTGTTCCAGTCAAGATTATCTCTATTCAATTTACACACACAAACACAATCTAAATACCTTAGAAAATACATTTGGTTTAAATACATTTTCTTTCAAATAAGCAAAAATTATGTCAACTATGTTACTAACCAAACACCCCCATGAAAACTAAAAAGTGGTTTATCCCAAAACCATGTGACCACTATCATGTGATGTCATTTTTTCTGTGGTAGATATTTTAAACACATTATGGTAAATATCTTTTATATTTACTTGAATAATGTGAGGTTACTTGAATACTTGAATAATGTGAGGTTAACCTATTCAAGAAAAAGAAAAAAACATTTGGCTGGTCAGACATGGCCTGCCATTGAAATTATGATGCAAAATGTCCACAATGTTACTGCCATCGTCAACTATGTTTTGACTGAATTTTTACACTTTAAATATCTAGACTGCTGCTTTTAATATTTTATGGTGTAGTTTACGTACACATTGTATGGGTTTGACATTCTTAAAACTATCAAAATAATCTTTAAAGTAGATTTAGGATTAAAAAAAATATTCTCGTCCTTCGCGACAGAGAAATATTGAGAAATATTTGAAATAATGGCAAAAACATTTTATTCTTAGTCTTTTTAAAGAATAACTGTACATATTATATAGACAAAAGAACTGTGTAGAATAGACCAAAACACATTTGAGTCACTTAAATCAGTCAGTCTGTAACATAGTCGACAAACTCACAAGGGGAAATTCATGTAATATTAAAATGGTTGCACTGAATTTGAATTTTTGAATAATGCTTTACTAAATGCACACTGAAGCACAGGAGCTGGTTCTGCATACTGTCATTGTCCATGGTAACATAATAAGGAACTCTCTGACAAAAGCCATTGTTGCTCGTCTCCACATCATTTTTTTTTCTTCATCAATCACTGTAATGTGTGAGTGCAATGATCGCAACCAATTTACTTGTGACCACAATGTGACGTACTTCCGAGCAAAACGGGATATTAAAGGAGGGGGAAAAGAATCTAATTTTATGCCGTACTTGATTGGATGGTTAAGTGCGAAAAATATGAAAAAGTTTTGAACAACACGATTGTTGTTTTGGACTTATTAAAAAGAAATGAAAGAATATTACGGTTAAATTGCTTCTTTGGCATGAAGTGGAATAACCAATGTATCATGCATATAAAGAACAAAAACTATTTTTATGTCATGTCGACAGACAATGATGTGATGTTTGAGACCAGCGGATAACATGACAATACAAATGCTCAGAAAGTACAGAGAATGACTCACTTTGCGCAGTCACTCTTCAGATCCTCCAGTGTACAGCAGGAAGTGCACTATATGAAAACAAGGAAGTACAGCACAGTCTCCTGTGACACTGTTCAAACTGGCCAGATCAACAGCACCAGTATTAAGCAGATTTGATGATAACAGCTAATAAATGCCATGCACTCTCTCACAGATTAAACAGGGTTTTATAAAGGAAATAAGTTGTGTAGTATGTGTGGAAATGAGGCTGGTGTCCATATGGCAGACATGTGAGTGGGCGAAACATGTCGTCGCCTTACTGAAATCTAGAAAACGTGGGTATATTTGAAATTCTGCACAGCCGAGGTATAATGGCACAGCATTTAAATATGAACTGGTTGTAGGTTCCGAACATCTCTTCTATTTTAATTTACATATCTGTGAAAATACTATAGACTCTGCAAATAACACTTTAAATTACAGCATTCAACATTTACAAGAGATTTCATAAAGCCTAAACTACCTGTCAAAGTGTGTAAAGGTTGGTTATGTCTCAATGCAAGACAGAGAAATGAGAGAATAAAAGGGAAATTAAAGAAAATGGCAAAAAGACTGACAAAAAAGCACATGCATGATGTCTCCTGCGACATTACAAAATGATTAATAAGAGTCCAAGATAAAGGAAAGGAAAAACCTGGGCTTCAAGTTTTGTACCATTTTCAAAAAGTTTAAATTTAATGAAAGTAATTGGTGTAACCATCAAGTAAAATGTATAATACATGCATATAATCAAGATTTTGAAATATATTTTTAAGAAAGTATTCCTTGTTAAATGTATTTTGTACCAATATAATTAATTATTCATAAATATCCAGCCTGTTCTCATCCCAAGGCATCATATACTGACGCTTTTGCCAATGCATATAGCTACATCCAACGCACATGGCACCTTTAGCGTCAATATGAGACGCAGATATAAAATATGGGCCAGAGGGCGCACCCTAGTGGTCTAACCCTAACCCTACACCAGACCTAAACCTACCCATAATAGGTAATCCCATTATCACATTTTATAACTCGATCAGGAGTCACAAAATGTATGTCACATTCAGAAATTCGATCAGGAGTCATATTCTGCATTGTAACTTTGTGAAACATTAGTAAACCACACATCTTTATTTAGAGCAGGTTGTCTCGATTCAAACGAACAATCAATAAATTGCATTGAAGTCATAAATTGAGTTCTCACCAGTGTTGTAACATAAAAATCTCCAAGGGCAATTTAAGCCAGCAACTTTTTTTTTTTTTTTTTTTTTTTTTTGCAGTGTACTTTTAGGTATGCCACTCCAAATCATGTGAAATCATGAAAAATGCCTTCAGGCTGTAAAGGGTTTAAAGTGACAGCCAACAGACAGCGTGCATATCACTTAAAGCTTGAATGATCTGTATCAGCAAATCATGATGACAAGAAATAGGTAGTTGGTATCATCTGCAAAAATCCTGATCAGATCCTCCCTAATTAATATATCAGGACCGTTGTATCACCCTGACCTTTTCAACTTTAAGGTTTTTCAAGAGCCACCTATAAGACGATTTAAAAACACAGGTCAGCTTTATGATGTGCATTTTACATCTGGCTTAAAATAAAAGTTCTATCACATCGCCATTTTCACATGCCGACAATAAAAACAGACCAGCTGCTTTCAGATAAATCTTCATAAGGTCTCCAAGCCCTGTGAGGCCAGCCCTCACATGACAATGTTTTTCTCTTTCGTGCTCTAGGCCTTAATAAAATCAGACTTGTGTGGAGAAAAGACCATTCTCCATTCTCATCTTGGATCTAGCCGTACGTTCCACCTCTCTTTAACTTTATATTCTGACCCACATATAACGGCAGATTCGTTACATTTAATAAATCGGTTTGCAATAAAAGCATTGATCTAGGATCAGTGCGTGTCTTCCATGTCCAAAACAGTTTGATTACATGGACAAGTAGAAGCTGATACCTGATAAGCACTCATTTCCTGCCATGCTATATGACTCGCAGGTGTAGATGCCGTTTTGAATAGTCTGCCCTCATGTGTCATTGTAGTAAACTTCTTTATTTAACTCGTCCCACATGCTGACAAGCGATACCTAACATCATCCAACTTGTTGAGAAGAGGTGTGCTATTTCTAAGCGATCTGACTTGTGATTTTTGCTTGGCAGACAATAGAACAGGCAAAAGAAGAAATTCGACTTGCATTGAATGAGGGATGCCAGAATATCACAGAGATAGGGGACTTTTGACTTGGATTGGTAAGAAAAATCCTAGCAATCATACAGAATCATACATGCCCTAAAACGCCCTGGCAATCACCCTAGCATTGTGCCAGCAATTTCAAAACAACATTGGACCCCATTGACTTAACCTCTTGTTTAGTAAAGTGGATCGTTTTGCAATTCAACAGGGGTTCAAGAACCAAAGATCGAAGGTTGTAGAGATACCCTATTTGGTGGGATGGTCAGAAATCCCACCCACTACTCAGCCGCAAACAGACACATCTATCTGACACTAGGTGGCACCATAAAGGCAAAGGTTTTGCAGATACAGGCAAAAAGTGATCAAAAGTATATTGATTTGTTGGTGCTTTATGAAGATTGGTCTGGTGTTCCAAAAAAATTACCTATATATCTGCGAAATGCAAGGTCCAATCTTAGGCTATGTTTACACAGAAACGATTCTGAAGAGAAAACGCAAAAGTGGCGTTGCGTTATCACTTTTTATTCAGCGTTTAGAAGCACGTTTTGGGTGGGAAATCCGTGTGCATAATGGTGACGCAAAAGTGTGTGAAATGCAATGTAGTATGCACTCCAGGCAGCTAGGTGGCAATGTGGAGCACTGCCACACAACAACACCAAGTCCGCGTGCCTGCGTACAACCTTCACTGTCAAGCAGACTTTTGCGTTTTTACCCTTTACCCTTACACGCGTTTTTCAGATTTCCACTCTAGAGGGTGGTATCACTTTTTTGCATTTTTAAGCCCCAAAAACGCAGTTGTAGGGGCTTAAAACATCCGATAAAAATATTTTTACGTTTTCAACCGTGAGCGTTCTCGCGTCCACACAACTGCGCTTTCGTTTAGTCTCGTTTCGAGACCTTTTGCTATGTTTGCACCTCCTGTCCAGACTAAAACGGAAAAAACGAAGACCTAAAACAGAGAAGTTTAGAAACGCTGCAGCTCCGTTTTGCGTTTTGAATCTCCAGAGGGCGTTTTAGTGTAGATGGGACAAAACGGAGGAGTTTAGAAACGATGACGCAGAGGCTCACGCTCGGCTCTATGATTGGGTGTCATCAGTAATGACGTGTCCTTCCCTGATTCGTCAGCCACTGTTTACACCGGCACGCGCATGCCCAGTGTTGGTGAATGGTCACGTGATCCGCGTTTTCAGTTGTTTTAATGTGGACGGAGATCAATTCTAATACGCAGATAAAACAATGGTGTGGACGGAGATCGTATTCGTTTTAATTCTCCGTTTTTAAACGAAAACGGAGTAGTGTGGACGGGGCCTTAATGAAATTTAACATACACAGACAACCGGACAGCCTGAGGAATCATGCCAGTCAAGTTAGCTCAAATTCTGCCCACCAGTGGCACCACAACTGTAAAACGCTTGTAACTTCGTAGTCGTATGATCAATCGAATGTGCAAATGCTAACATTTTCTAAAAATATTATGGTTAAACACGGCTTATTAGCTATTAGAAAATAATGTCAAATCTGAGAAGACATTAAGAAATTTAGTAGATTTAGAAGATGTCTAGTGGTGGCACTACAACACATTTTTGCTAATGGTTACAAAAAAAAAAAAAATTAACACCGAACCTAAAGTTACTCAACCTAAAGGCATAGAGATATGTTCACAACCTGATTGGTCGGCTTTTATATTGTATATATTTTACGACAAAGCTTGCCGAACATCCAAAACAATGCTGTGTTCAGGTTTAATCCAACCAAACATGCCAAGTGTGAAGTCAATTGGCATATCTGTATCCATTTCCGCACAAAAACTTTTCGCAATTTTGAGTTTGTCGATAAAAAAATTCCATAAAATCATCCTTAAAAATTATATTAGAAAAAAATGCATTGCAGTTGTATCACTGAATCATCTACATAAACATTTAATGCGCCCCTGATTATCACTCCCTGCAGCTATTTCATATTTATTGCTATTTCCAAAACAAATAGAAATAGGTCTGTTAGAATCTTACAAAAAGAGGGTCACCTGAAAGTATCAAAGATTTCTGTAAGACAAGACCGTGAGATGAATGTGAAAGCCCTCATGCAATAAAAAGAAGGACAGTTGTTTTTCCAACCCTCACTCGCATAATGGTGTTCTCATGATGTAACTCACTCACCACGATCTAGCAGGGGTACTTCCCCAACATCTCACACAGGTTTGTGGGACGTCTCGGCTATCATGCTGCGAGTCATTCCTGCTCCCACACTTTGCCTAATTATCGTCGCTCGGGCTTATCGGGAGGATACTGACAGGATGAAACATTTCCTCCTGAAGACAACATTAGTCTAAAAGTGAAATGTCCTAAATGAATCACCCACATGAGGCAGCAAAGTGCCCATCACATGGTTTCCATTTTGAAGCTATTGTGATTGGGTTACAATGCATTATAATGAACTGCAGGAGCGATCATTTCTAATTCATGTGGCACAGAAGGCTGGAATCTTTTTTTGTGCAACAGTGAAAAAAATAGTGCATTATTTGGATGAATCTCACAAAACTGCAAATATAGCCTACAGTATGTATATTTAACACTAAAACCAATCAATTAAAATTACATTTTACATGCCTTGAAACAAAAAGGACCCATAGATTCACAGTATTTGTTATTCTGAATTTAATTTGATTTGAAAAATTTCCTGTAAAATCTCATTTAAAAAAAAAAAAACATGTCCATACAATATGAAAAGATATATTTTTGGCATGACAATGGATGTGACAATGCAAAAAAAAAAAAAAATCTCAATGGTCAATAAAAATGGCCTTAATTTTCTTTAAGCAAAATATTATTTTTATTGATTTTAGGTGAATATGTCCTGCACATTCAGTGAGATTCAGGTTTAATATAATATTAAAGATTAAAAATTATATAAATGCCATTATATATGTTTCCATGCTCAAAACCCACAAATATTGGTTTTGTTTTGAGCACAACAAGCACCCTTTTGAAATAAGGGCATTGGTTCTGCTGACGACCGGTCGGGCCAGTTTACAGCCCACAGAATAACATTTCTAAAGTACACTATGGACATTACTTCAGCACGGTCAATTATAAAGTTAGAGCTTAAGGTGACACTTGCTTTTTTGGAATGTGGATGCCGGTCAGACCAAAATTTATTTCAGAATTATATAGGCCTTAGGCCGTATTCAGACCTGTAGATCATTTGTTTTGTTCTGAAACAGGAATTAAAATGATTACAGTGTTTTCTTCTTGCTTTGGTTCGCTTTCACAAGGCAACATTTCTTAAAAGGACCAAAATGTGTTAATAGAAGTCACGTGCAAGTTAACCGTCCTCCCGTGAATCATAGCGGTTATCTGTCAGGATGGATGGACAACAGCTCTGCGTTCACATTGTGGCTTTCTTAGTAGCTGCCGTTATATTAAGTTATTAGTCTCAGAAGGAATCAAGGCTTTGTATACATTTGTTGTACCTATTTTTGGTGAAGAGCAATTAGGCACCATTTTAAAATGAACAGGCAGCGCTTTGTCTTTGCAACTTTCAGAGAAATTAGCAATTAGCATTAGCAGATTTTCACACAACGTGTATATTTACCTATCATACATTGTGATATAGCTTGGTTCGTTGGTCGAAAGGAGAAGAAAAACAATGCTCCAAATGAGACGTGTGAAAACAGTTGGCCATGACACACAAACACAGACCTCCACTGAAGCTCTGCTAATATTACTGTGGGAAATGCATAAGTAGGCTTAAAGCCAGTTTTGGATTACTTTTTCTTCAGTAACTCAATAGTTTTTGATGTGATGTAAATGCAAGTTACTTTGTTTTGCCATGCATTGACTGACAGCTCTCCTGTCATCATGTAGAGAGAAATTGTAAGCGCAGAGGCGTTGTGTGTGCGCAGTGTGTGAACATGATGAATACTGTATAGCTCTAGACTAAATGTAATCATCTCACTTGAACACAAATAGATTCAGCATTCCTCAAAATGTATTTAAAAAGTGTTTATTACACATACCTGCAATATGTCAAATTACACAAATATACTTTTGCATATTAACAAGTATATTTGCTGCTGACCATTGATTATCAAGCAAAAATGACTGTATAAACATTGGTTTGTTAGAGCTGCACCCTCTAAATTCAGACGTGAATTTGCATTTCCTTCAGCCTGAGGCTATTCATTGCACTTTTGGAGAGAAATGGCCTTTACGTTTGCCAAAAATAGGACTTATTTGTTGTTAAAAAAACTGCAATTTCAATGGAGTAACGCAATATTGTAATGCATTACTTGCTTTACCCAACACTGTCTCCGGCTCTTATAGCACTTAACCTAAAGATTTGTGCTGCAAACAGTGTCGAAAGCAGAATTTTAGCAACTACCTTCCTTTTTCCCCTCCTACTTCTGTATTAAAGTGTGAAAAGGTTCATGACGATTGCAGTTTAGAGTTGTATAAACCCAACTAACTGCATGTCAAACATTTACAGAGCACTTCTTCATATTAAGTTTAGAAACAACATTAGGCTATATCATTTTTTTTTTTTTTTTTTTTTTTTAAAGCTCTGTTCCATTGCATCAGTTGTCTGATATCAGGCATTACCAGATGCCTTTGTTATAATTAAAGTGACACAAACTGAACCCCTCAGTTCCACCTCCACCCAGGTGGACACCACAAGCTTCCACATTTATTAAAAGCCAGTGAGAGACAGAGAGGCAAAGTAAAAAATGGGTGTTCGGTCTTTCAGAAGCAGAATGTAATCCCCTCACTGGGGAGATGTGGGAGTTGTTTGATGGTGGAAATCCCCTGGGAGTGTGAAAATGCACAATTATCTAATGCTTTCACTTCAGCAGAGCTGCAACTGTCCTTTATATATAGTATACTGTACTACATTACCGGCTAGGATCACAAACTGATAAACACACTAAAAAGGTGCAAAATGCTATAATGGGAACTGCCACTGTTCTTTGTTCTTTGTGGACAATGTGACATGTTTTCATGAGCCTATAGACATTGAGACCCTTCAGCATTAACCAAACAAAACCATAACCAACTTGCACAATTCAAGCTGTGGAATATCTCTTTTGATTAAATTAGTGCTGGCCGATGATAAAACGTGATTAATCGCATCCAAAATAAAAGTTTGTGTTTGCATAATAATATATGTGTGTGTACTGTGTATAATTATTTTGTATATATAAATACACATTTGCATGAATATATTTACCTGTATATACTTATCCATAAATGATATATTAAAACAAATTTTCTTAATTATATACATGTATTTATATAGGCTATACAAAATAATTATACGCAGTAGCTACACGGACATATATTAACACAAACTTTTATTTTGAACGCGGTTAATCGCTGTGCAGCACTAGATTAAATCCTATTTTAAAAGCAATTCCTGAACAAAACTGATCCTTTAGATTAATCAGTTTAAACTGGATTGAATCCCTGCATAGAAATACCTATTTCCAAACTATATTGCAAGTGAAAAACAGTATGCGAGTCGAGTAGTATGTCCGAATTCATAGTATTCATAAAACAGTAGGGGAAAAGTACTACTTCCGGTGAGATTCTGAAGTGTGCATCCAATGAACACTTAACTATCCCATGAGGCCACGGTAGAGGAGTTGGGAATCGCCGTGAACCGAAGCAATTGATGCTGTTGGTCAAATTTCTACATGACAAATGTCGTACGAAATTGCCCGCTAAACCCTTATATAGTGGACTATTTGAAGAGACAGTACTGGTGTTTATAACCATAGTTAACATTATTGAGTGCACTTATTCAATCCCACAGTGCAACAAATTCAGAGGATGTTGTTCACAGCGTTCACTATAAAACAGTAATTGAGTGAACAAGTTAGCAATTTCAGCAGCAGCTTCAGAGCCTATTTATAATGTAGAGGCGGAGCTTCAGATTCAAGAGAGCATTTGATTGGACAGCAAATCGATGAGACGCTGAAGTGCCGAGTGATGTCATCAAAACCATTGATCATATTGGCGGAAATGAAAGACTACATTTTGAATGTTTATCTTCTAAATGTGAATTTTGTCTTTGTTTTGGAGGATACTAGCTTAAGATAACAGTATGACAAACATTTATACTAAAAGTAAAAAAAAAAACTTAAATTTTGGTTTCATGGGGACTTTAAAAACGGCCAGTTCAAAAGAACCGATTCGGAGAAATGAGTCACTGGAGACGACAAGCAAAGCAACAATAAGTGAGTAAAATATAATCTGAACACCACGGAATCCCTCGCCCACACGAGTGTAAACAATGACAGTTCAGCACACTAATACAACACCATATACAACGCGCAAAATAAACCATAAATAGCGCTCGAGCTCTCTGACGCGGCGCGCGACAGCGTACAATGGAAGCTTTTACTGTCGAGTCGCCGTTTGTGCAAAAGTCGTTAAACATAATATCGCGATATAAAGATAAACACAGCATTCTTCTTTTACAATTCTCGCATAAAACCCACTCGAGAGCGTCGGTGGGTGAAAACGGGAGCGCTAAGAGCGCCAGGAAACACTGTTTTCAGACTGATTCGCTCCAGAAACGCCCCTTAATGGCTTTAAAATGGCAGCAACACACGAGGAGCTCTTATTTCCTTAATTCTTACCACTTCACGGATCTATTCACATCGAATTCATGTCGTGTATATTGAATAGCAAGGGTTGAAAGCAAACGAGGAATGATTGTATAACAAAAGCTACAAGCAAAACGTTCTGTAATTCTAAACAAGCGCACTTCCTTGAATCTAACTTTGATTATGGTTTATTCACAGTGCCATACGCCCATATTTTGCATCTCAACAACATCAACCGATTATTAATGTTAACCCATAGCTCACGCGTCAAGCGCATCACGAGTTTAATACAAATCAAAACGCGAAAGTAAAATATTGATATTTCATATTTCCACTGCATTTGCATTTATAAATAAACAAGCACTCTCAGGTTAAATCTCCAGCAGTTTACACATTTGCTCCCTCCCCCACTTTTCCTCCCATGCCATTTCTGACGTGCCATTATTATCTTTACATACAATAATGAAAACACTTCAATACATGAGCAACTCAACAAGCGCGTAATAGGAAAATAAGACACTGTAAATTCACATACCCATCCATTGCACAGAGCAAAACAGTGGCGAGATGAAATAACAATGCAAGCACAGGAAAATGATGAAACGGGTGTTACTGCTGTTACTACAGTTCGACTCCCCAACACAAATTCACTCTCTCAAGCACAAAGGCACGCACACACTTCCTGCTCCTGACGTGAACACACACACACACATACACACATGCATACATGTACAGACGCTTCTCTGTACAAAATGGCCTCCCCCTTTCAGCAGACACACCTTTGAAGAATCGCGTAATAATATATGTGTTGTTGTTGTTGTTGGACGTTTTGTTGAAAGCACCAATATAGAGTTCGTTATTGCGCGCGACAACAAGTTCCGCGCGTTCACTGTTTTCAAGCGCAGCGCGTGCTTTTGGATAATTTGATGATGTATCAGCTCTATGAACTCTATAATCTTGTTCCTGGAATATGTTAAAGCAGGGTTTAATCATGTGTAAAGACTTTTTTTTCATACAGTAAAGAAATGTGTAAAATATTATCTGGAAAATATTTTGGCTACATATATTTAGCATACACACACACATAGGCCTAGCTATACTAAAATATGTTATTATATTATATTCCAGCTGTTTTTTTCCTAAAATGAACCATACGAACCATTCTGGTGCAGAATTATTAACTAATTAATGTCACCTAATTAAGCAGTTTGTTTTTTAATAATGATGACTATTTGAATAATGACTATTTGTTATACACATTTCACATCAAGACCGCAGTAAAGATGTTATCCACTCAGTACCTGAAGCGTGTAGGAACTTGTTACACTTGTTAGACCAGCTGAACTGCAGTCTTGTGCTCACATGAAACCTGTCACAAAAAGCACTGTGTAATCGCACCTTAGCCTGCATGTAAATATACATAAAGGCTGTTTTAAATATATATAAAGAAATAAATGTGAAAACATTTATCAAAAAAAGAAAGAATATACATTTTCTAAATAAATAAATAATACATCTAACAGTACAGTAATATATAAAGAAAACAAGTATTTTCTGAATATTCATAGGCCCATTTATTATTTCTAATATTAATCACAGTATTAATGGGGTGTTTATACATGAAAATATATAGCATGCCTTTTAATTTTTAGGATGGGTTCCCTCACACGAGGATGATCATTTGGTTTGTGGCCTATAATCCGCATAGCACACGTACGTCTGCAAGATGTCTGTTAAAGATCACTTCATCTGGAAAGCATCTGCTGTTTACTAACATCTGATAGACATCTTTAAAATGTCAGTTTAACATACATTCTAAATCGTTACATCTTAAATGCATCTTCTAAACGTCTATTTGACATCTTACAGGAAACATCCTATAGACGAATTGAAAAACACTATAAAAAATACGCCTTCCAGATGTAAACGCACATCAAATGGACGTCTGGGAAAAGACTGATAACCCCTGGCTCATATCTATGTATGTTCATCATACAGGCTATCACTGTTATACAGAGACGGTGGATGTCATGGTGGAGGTGTTTACATTACGATTGTAATTAAAACAATTGAAAAATTGTTCTTCAAACAATTACACATTTCCATGGTAACACTGTAGCCAAATAACAAGTGTTTTTAAAGGGAACTATCATTAATCACGATAGATGACAAACATGACACAGGGGTTGAGGCAATCCAGGGGAATGAAAAAAAATCACAAAAAAACAAAAATGCAAAACCAGGTAAACCATTTAATTAAGAAGGCCTACATATAATTGCAACAATGTCTATTTGGATGACGAGCACAGCTCTGCAACACATAGAGGGTGCTATAAGCTGGTAATGTTATCATAGAGAATGAGAAAGAGCTCTGGGTGTAATTTGGCCATAAAGGGTGGAGCTAGATGGTCCAACCCCACCCATAACTCTATCCCTCCACCCATTAGACCCTTAGAGGTAGAGCTGAACCTTGTCAAGCTCCGCCCATGATGCCAAGAGAGCTGGAGCTCAATTTGGCTCTGCAGCAACTCTTGGATCTCTGTGTGCTTCACACAGAGACAGCATATATATATATATATATATATATATATATATATATATATATATATATATATATATATATATATATTTCACTGTGAAAAGTTGTGAATGGTTCCAAAAAGCCGAACAGTACCACTTTTTGGGTACCCTGTTGGGTACCTAGCACAGTGGTACATTTATGGTATTAGTGTTTATAAACAATAACCATTGTATCTTTGTTATTATTGAGAAGGGATGTAACAATACCTCATGATAATGACTCATTATCATTTTGCTGGGATCAATAATCTACTGGAACTACTAACTTTATCTTTTTATTTGAAGAGTAATTAAAACATTTACATTAGGATTTTAAACATGACATAAATTAAACAAAATTATAAGTAAGGGATAATCCACGGCTAGCTGTGCATTAATGGAAAATATTCCTCCAAACTCTGATGCATATTAGAAACACCTTCTTTATTGTAATCTTAGCTGAAGTTCATATTTACATGCAAGCCGAACAGGCAGTGTGTTAATGCTACAAGAGACCCTTGGTACATCAAGAAATAATTTGTTCCATTATTTATGTGATTGATCCTCCTTGTATTCTTTATTTTTATTCCACCCATCTTTTTTTTTTTTTTTTTGCTGATTATTCGAACTTTTATTGCATATTTCAGATGCTCCGCGTTCATGAGTTTACCGGAAGTGCAGACGAATCTGTCACTAGAGTAAAGGGCGAGTTCACAGCCTGCAATTTCGGTCTTGGCTTGAGTCTAATGTTAGACACAGAACAGCTCAGACATCACAATGCTGCAGAACACTGGGTGAGTTTCACTCTTATTCTTGCTGATAAAGGCGTATGTTGCACTATTTTGCGCTTGATTGTTGCTGACTAGTATTAAAAGACTGTATCGAGACATTCACGCGATGTTGTTGTGAATGACATAAGAGAGCTGGACTGTTTCGTCAAAACTTTGCAGCCATAATACACAGTCAATGTCAACATTTTGACATTGATTTGGCATTTCAGTAGATTAACCCTATGCATCGTTACATATTTATAGTATTTTTCTAAACTAGAATAATTTGACCTTTACCCTATTTTCCCTTGCGTAAGAATCAAGGAATGCCAACCCAAATACAGCTCTTGATTAGTGATATATTATTGGACAAAACGACACAAAAAATATGCGATAACAAAAAGTGTCACAAATACAAGGCAAATAGATTATGTATCCTTATATTTTATATATTTATGTCACTTTTGTATGTCTTATTAATGTGTGTGAGTGTGTTTATGTACTGTGTATTTTTATACTGTGTGTGTGTGTGTGTGTGTGTGTGTGTGTGTGTGTGTGTGTGTGTGTGTGTGTGTGTGTGTAAATATTTGACATTGTCAAAAAAAAAATTAGGGAAATCATTATGAAACATGACTTAATTTCAAATGTTTCCGTCTTCAAAACTAATTGCAATTTTAATTGTAGAATTTGGTATGATATGATGACTTTGACTTCAGATTAGATAAGAATATGATTATATCCATCTCTGATTAGTTATGTTTTGTTTATCTATTATTGTTCGCATAGTGCACTGATTACAATATGATAAGATTATTATATGATTATGCATTCATTTTAGGAAGCTGGCTGGATGTACGCTCTTCATTACCGGAGCGAGTCGAGGAATTGGCAAGGCCATTGCTCTCAAAGCTGCGAGGGATGGTGCCAATGTGGTCATCGCTGCCAAAACTGCTGATGTGCACCCCAAACTGCCAGGCACCATCTACACAGCTGCAGCAGAAAGTGAGTGCATACCCTTACACAGATTTAGGGTACGCTTACACAACAACAGTGTAGTACACACTGAAACTTTTTTCCTTTGAGTTTATGAAAAGTTTAGCTTACAGACGACACCGTTATCAAAAGCGACCCCTGTTCACACAGATCCACGAATGCGACTAAAAACGCTGCATTATTGATGCCAGGCCAGTAGATGGGTGAGGTCACTTTGAAAAGAAACAGAACACTATAAACTGAACAGGTTATACACATGCGCGGGACATCACTGTTTTCAGAAGTTCGCATTTTTGGTGTTTACATGAAGACGATAACGGTATTATTTTCAAAAACATGCACCTTTGAAACCAGTTTTCAGAAGATTGCGTTTTCACGCCTCAAAAATGTCATTTAAAAGCCCTCTTAAAAATGAATACTACAGAATGGATGATTGACAAGTGTTTTTCTGATAGTGTAAATGTTGTGTATTTAACTTTTCAACTCCGTTCTGAGATTTTTTCCCTTAAAATTTGTTTTAAAAGCCAAATTCCCAGTATAATTCTACATTATTTGAAGCATTGAAAATGATTTGATCATTGTATGTTTTGTTATTCGTATTGATTTATTTACATTCGAAAAAGGGCCGTGACATTCATTAGTGTGATGAATTGGTATTAACAGGCGTCAAGTGTGCCAAGAAAATATTTCAGGCACCATCCTACCACTGCCACACTACCTGGACTGTTGTCACAAGGCCAGGAATTCATGCTGTTGATTGAGGCTTTTATTATTGGCGTTTGGCTGTTGGTTCTACCAATCAAACATCACTTGAATGCTGCTGAATGTTAATGTTTCACGGTTCACCATATACATCACCTTATGCATATAATGTACTGTACCCATCTTCTGACTTCAGCCAGCATGATCAAGCATCATGTCACAAAGAACAGGACGTCTCAAACTTGTTTCAGGACAGTGAGTTAACATAGTTCCCATAGAAGACTTTTTAAAGCATGAACAGAACACACAGTAACGTTCAGAAGTTTGGGGTCAACTTTTTTTCAGCGTTTGTTCTCCTCATAACGTGTGTCTCTGCGTTCAGTATCCTCCACAACTGATCGCAAACTGCCTTTCAGATCTGCAACACCCAACTTCCTACAATCCAATCAATTCCTGAGGACGAAATCCAGTCCGACTTACCTTTTCCTCGTACGTCACAATAAAGCAATCGCAACTTCCATTTCGTGCCGACTTTAAGTCTATTACATCATTCTCAATGGTTTGTGGGATGAGTAGCTCTTTCTCCAATAGAAGATGGTTAATAAGTGTATTAGATCTAAGAGAAGAAAGAGTAAGTATATTGTTCCACTTTTTTATCATTGTTTGTGAAAAGACCATGAACAGATATTGTCTGTGTGATAGTTGAAGCTGCAGGAGGGAAAGCACTGCCGTGTATCGTGGACGTCCGTGACGAGAAGCAGATCAGTGATGCCGTGGAACAGGCTGTGCAAAAATTTGGAGGCGAGTTACAGCATTTGAAATGTCTATTCTTCTTAGATGGTGCACGTATTTAGCGCTCAGCTGCGTTTTAATTAGTTTTTCATTTCTCATGGTTCTGATGACAGGGATTGACATCTTGGTCAACAATGCCAGTGCCATCAATTTAACAGGAACTTTGGACACTTCAATGAAGAAGGTCGACCTTATGCTGGGCATCAATCTCAGGGGAACGTACCTGACGTGAGTAGAAGCATTATGTATTGAAATTCACAGATCATTGCCAAAAAACTCTGCGTCACAGATAATGTCAGACAAGGATGACTTGTTTTGAACACACAATACTCTGTTTTCATTACAGATCTAAATTGTGTATCCCACATCTTCTGAAGAGCAAAAACCCTCACATACTTAACCTCAGCCCACCTCTCAACCTCAATCCTGTCTGGTTCAAAAATCACACGGGTGAGCGGAAGAGCCTTCTCACATTCTGTGCTTAAAGCCTTCGGATTTAAACTATCACTGAACATTGGTGACAAATAATGCCACTGATTTTGTTTTCCATCATGTCTATGTAGCGTATACTATGGCAAAGTATGGCATGTCCATGTGTGTACTGGGAATGGCCGAAGAGTTCAGAGGATCTATTGCCGTTAATGCCTTATGGCCCAAGACAGGTAATGGGTTTCATACTTAAATAATTAATTAAATTAGGAGATCATTAATGGATGAGTCGATATTGCGGACATTGTCTTCTGTGATGTACTGTATATCTACATAATTTACTCACGCTCATGTTGTTCCAAATCCATCTTCAAAACACAAGTGAACATGAACATATCTATGCCTTTAGGTTCTGTGTTAAAATGCCAATTGTGAACGCTAAGCGGACCAGAAGAACTAAATGTTGTTGTTTTTGTCCGGACCAAATGAACCAAACCAAGTGTGAAGTTGTGAACACAACCTTAGTCAAAATCGACTATGATAACTGAAAATATGATAATAATCGAATTACTCAACCTTCAGCTATCCAGACGGCTGCCATGGAAATGTTGGGTGGTTCTGGGGTTGGTAAACAGTGCAGGAAGGTGGAGATCATGGCTGATGCAGCCTATGCCATCTTGAAAAAACCCTCCAGCTTCACGGGACAGTTTGTTATTGATGAGGACATTCTCAAAAAGGAGGGCATTACGGACTTGGATATATATGCTGTTGAGCCAGGTTGGTAAATGTTAAAATTATCATTACTAATATATGTACTACTATTTTGTTTGTGTAAAGGTTTTCAAAGGCCCTTCAAGTATTTTACTTTAAATGTCGACATGACACAATATATTTCCTTTTTTTTTAGGTCATCCATTGCTTCCTGACTTTTTCTTGGATGAAAAGCCTGAGGATCTAGTCAAGCTAATGGAGCAGCATGGTGTGTTATGAGGCATAACCAACACATTTCATCCGTTTTTGTTCTACTTGGTTCATTTACTTTCATTCTCAAGCGTACTTCGGAAGACCACTCAGTGTCGATATTTTGAACTCTTCAGGTGCCACTCCGGTTTTCAAAAGTGGAAAAGCTGATTCTGCCCCCGTGGGACCTATTTTTGAGATGTTCAACATAATCAAGGGAATTCTCAATCCAGATATTGTGAAAACCACACAAGGAGTGTATAGATTCGATTTATCAGGTAGTTAAACCATTCCAGTTCCAGTTTTGTGGCTTTGAGTGTGTGCTCTCTTCTAACACTTTTCAATTTTTTTTTTTTGTTACACTGAATAATAAAAAATAGGCTTTGGAAGCCCATTTCTGCCACATAAGGAAAAAAAAACGTGCTTTGGTAAATTATAATAATCACACAAAAAGTCACAATCATAACATTATTTGGAATTATGACACCAAGTCAAAATCACATACTAATTTTGAGTTCAAATTTAGATTTAGAGTCAAAATAATTGCTTACTTGATTTTTGTATCATAATTTAGTATCGATTCCAGTGTATTTCCACTTTTTTGTTCCATTTCAAAGTAAACTATCCCTTTAACTAAAGGCTACTGGCTTAATAAAAAAAGGGACAAGCCGCATATGTCCTGTCCCAACTTCCTGTTTCAATAGGAAATACTTCAACTTGGGAATCCATTTCATGGGGCCTTCAATGTTACATCTGTGCTGTTTTAACAAAGTTGTCTGGCTGGGTTGGCAGGCGAGCATGCTGGAGTCTGGTACATTGACCTGAAGAATAATGGCGGAAGTGCCGGCTACGGGGAACCACCAGTCAAAGCTGACGTCGTCATGGCGTTGGACAGCGCAGACTTCGTCAAGATGTTCGGAGGTATAAAATGTGTTGGTGATGGACTTCACACACTACTGACATAACTGGAAGCACTGATGAAAACCTTGTTCTTCGTCCATAGGGAAGTTAAAGCCCACCATGGCCTTCATGTCTGGAAAGCTGAAGATCAAGGGTGACATGGGCCTTGCCATCAAACTGGAGAAGATGATGGCCTTGATGAAGTCTAAGCTGTGATATGATCACTCACTCTGTTGCCTTAAATGATGTACATGATCTCTTTTCTATATCACTGTTTTCATTAAACCATTTGTCCAGATGATACTAATTTTAATAAAGGATTTTCCTTTAGTTACATTTTCTTCACTGCAAGTTAAGGCGAGACACCTCAGGTGAATTGGGTAAACAAAATAACTAATAAATATCACCAAACTTCAGTTAATTGATTACATTAATAATAGCAAACTTTTTTGTATTACAAGTTTTCAGAAATTGTATGTTTAAATATGCAATTGTCTAATTAAATATGCACTGATTTGCATACATTTCTAGAACAAAAATCTGAACATTGGATGAAGTCAGGTTAAAAATTGTTTCATTGATTTGATATATTAAAGCCAAAGGTTACATTTCTGCCATTTTTTTTAAAGAATAAAATGTATAAAATCAGCATAAGTATCTATGAACAAACCCCTTTGTAAAAACCTTCATAATATGGATAAGAATAAAACTGTAAAGTTACTGAATTGAAGATTTATCGCTCAAAGTAGGACAAACTCATTTTGAGAAAAAATCCTTACTATTGATCCCTACTCAATACTAATCGAAATCTGCAATGCAAATAGATAAAGTGCTCTAAAAGAGACAGTTAAAGGCAGTTTTCTGTCCACTAGTCTGAAAAAACTCTTTATGGAAAGCCAAAAATCTCAAAATTGACAGATGTAATTGACAGTTTTGCCTCCAGTGTCTCCACTTAATAGATTTGTCATTGCATCAGACTCTTAAAAAATGACCACCAACATACCATAATGAATATAGCTATAGTAAAACCATAATTAACCAAAATAATATAGGAGCTCATGCGAACAGTGTAAAAAATGTCTTTCTCTCTCTCTCTTTTTGTTACTGTGGTTTTACTATCATAATTCTATTATTCTTTGAGGGATGGAGGTTTATCTCATTGACACTGATTATGTATTTTGATTTATCCATCTTGAAAGTGGTTTTAAGCCACTGCTTATAAAACCATGTTTTTGAACGTAACTATTAAAGTACATATTATTTGTCCTTTTTGACATCGCCTTTCTGCCTTTAAGACTAACATTTCAGAACAGAACCTGTGATTCTCTAAAATTGTGTGATGATCCTTTAGTAAAATGCATTTTCGCTTGAATTTATCTTACAAAACAGTCTAAAATTCTGTATGCAACTTTTTCATTAAACGTCTTTGGAATACAATACAATACAATACATTCCACTTAAGTAAATAAATAAAAATACAAATAAAAATAGCTAGCCACAGAATATATAAATTGTAAATTCATCTTACACAGCCAATACATAGCAAGTAAATTAATCACAATAATAGGGAAGCTTACCAAATATATTTTATAACACTATAAGTCTATTCCTCTTCTTATTATCTATCAGGGTAAGATAATTGAAAAGTAGCCTAATTTAAATTCTACTAAAAATAAAGGGAATGAGCGTTGAGACCCTAAGAATTTCTAATTATGAATGAAAAATTTCCCCAATAAAATATGAAAGTTCACCACATTAGAGACTGATCCTATTATTATGATACTATTATCATAATAACATATTACATCCTTGAGAAAAAAAGTTATAAATTCTCATGGGAGGATGGAATATGAAATAATTTAAATCAGACCAAAACTTCTTTGTAGAATCACAATGACATGCACACTGCCTGCCTGCCATATCATATATCTCGGACACGTACTTCCGGTGGTAGCGGAAGTACCCGCCGTACGTCCATTAAAAGCAAAATTAATGGCTTTTGTATAAAATGCTGTCAAATTTTGAAGAACCGCGGATAAATTAAGAGTTTGTTTTAACAAATTATGTTTGATATCGAGCGAAGAGCCAGCGAGCAGCACACGTGACGGACATCGGAGTGGATTCTCCCGTATGAAGGTACATGATGCTTTTGTCGGGCTTTGTGTTTATGCAGATCCAGACTCACGGGCTCTGTCTCAAACCTAGTCAGCTGTCTGCTCGCGCCACATCTCGGGGATTTGATAATGTACATTCGGACCTCTGCGTGTATTACGCGAATATGAATACGAATAAAACTGCGGGTTATATAGAGGCAGCGTGATCGGTATTCATAAACAGAGACATCAATGGATTCATGTGTCATACAACTGATCACAATAGAGCTAATGTAGCAAACAAAGCATGTGGGCGGTGATGCTTTTGACAGGGGTGTGTCTTCAGTTAATTTCGCTAATAAAAAAAGTAATAATCAAATAACCTTTTGTAATTCATTGGTTTTGTTTAGATTTTTTTTATATTTTGCTTGGGGATGGTATTCTCATAAGTACCTTGGAATACCATGAACATATTTTGGTAAATTAATATGCTAATCATTCATTACCATCACATGCCATAATGTCACAGTACTTTATTGTAAGTGACTAGTAGCTAAGGACACTTAAAAGTATAGTAATCTACTGGAGATACCCTAATGGTGATTTACATAAATGCTCACCTGAGAACATTTAAAAAGATAGGCTACTTTTACTATTAGTATTAATAGTGTCTCCGAAACACATAGAGACCTTTTTAATGAAATCAGATTCTGTGCCATTGCAACATAACTTTGATAATTCAAAAACTTATTCCTAAAGAAGTGAGCCATTATGAAAGCAGTCTATATTTATTAATTGATAATTCATCTAAGTATTCTGAGGAGACACGATGATGATCACATTATATTAGCAGATTTATTCACATAAACATTAATATGTGCTGCTTGCATATACATAGAACACATAAAATATGGTCAAACACAAGCTCAGGTTGACCAATTGGTGACAGAATTTTATTTGTTCCATGAACTAGCACCTTCTATGAAGCCATTTAATTATTGAAATGCATCGTAATGACCTTATTGTGAACATTGTGAAAGTAAAATGGGCTACACCTGCGATTTAATTTTGACTTTAAGTTGATCGTATGCAGAAAACATTTGTATTGATGATAAATTAACAGTAACAGTACTTTATTGTAAGGTAGTAGCTTATCATACTCATAATCATAGGATAAAATAATGTTGATGCATGACAACTTGAAAAAAGTTGAATTGAACATTTAATATGAATATCTTATAGAGGGCAACAGGCCGATTCCAGAGGAATTCGCGTTATTTCATCTTATAAATCTTTTAAATAATTGTTTAACAGCAGAACTCGTTGTGAAAAACTACATTATCCATGATGCTGTACAGAAAATGACCCCAATCAGAGTCGAAACAAGCAAAACTTGCCAAAAGATCTCTTTAGCTCCGCCCACTCCCATGAAGCACTACGAATAATGTACAGTCTTCCCACACTCTCAAAATATTTAAATATTTCGATACATATGCATATTAGGCAAAAAAATGCATATTGTATATAAAATCAACATTTTTTAATGAGTAGTTTTATATTTCTCCATTTTTAATTTGATTATGCTGTTCGCAATGCGTCTTAGGATTGTAGTTCTTTCCCTCTCTTAAGCCATTAAGTACACAGTCTTGTACCTTCGTAATTTTGTCCGATTTTAAAATACTTTCTTGCTTCAAATCAAAGTTTTGAAGAAAATTGTATGATTCACCTTGTAGCTGGTTGACTTGGCTTCATGGCTAATAATCCCTATGGAAGAAATTAATGGAAAAAATATTTCCAGAACCAGCGGCTCTAAAAAAAAAAAAAGTAGGTGGCCATTGTTGCCCTCTATTGGTTTGTTTTACTCTTTTGCGATAAAGTTGGCATGAATTCACCCTAATTTCTAAATGCAACTTAGATTGATTTTATAGAAGTAAAATGATTAGCAACTGCCTTTTTGTTGCCTTTAAGTTTATCACACATGCAATTTTATTGAAAATTGAATGAATCTTATCATCCCAAGGGGAGGAGGCTCAACATGGAGGACTGTTTGCACACTTCCTCCGACAACCTCGCTAAACTGGTGAAATGGGCCCACAGTCATGGAACAATCTGCACCTTGATCCCCAACCTAAAACACATGCTGAACGAGGGCTCTCACGGCACCCTGACGGCCATGTGGGGCTGCAGCGCCGGTCATGCCTACCACTGGCCCCTCAACACCACCTGCAAAACCGGGAACAAGGAACGCATGTGCTACGCAGAGAGCCGCAGTATCGACACGGACCGTATGATTCAGGCTGCTGCCGTCATGCAGAACACCTCGGCCGAACGCTTCCTCGGCAATGCCGGAAAACACAAGGGCAGCTCCAGCCAAGGCGACTCCAGTCAGATCCACGACTCCTGCGACATCTCCAACTGCAGCGAAGCCTCCGAGATGGACGACAACGGCGAGGAGTACAACAACAACCTTTACGACATCGTCTGCGAGTCGTCGGCCACCGACGAAGACGGCGACTCCGACTTCAACCACGCCTCGAACGCCGCGCACAGGAAAAGAGCCAGGAAAGGACCAGGACCCGAGGACAGCACTGACCCGGCGTTGAAGAAGATCAAACAAGAGAGGGGTGAAGACTATTACAGTGTGGCCAACCAACAGATGCCTTGCAGCTCGGAGGGGAACCGCTCTTCTGGAGGCGTCACGCAGTCGCCCAGGCCGAACCTCCAGAACAGGCCGTCCTCTAGTTCTTCGATGTCCCAGAAGCCTTCCTCTGTAGACGGAGATGCCCTGGCGGTGTCCTCGTCTCCGCTTGACAACTCCCCTACGTCCATGATCAAACCCTTGCGTGCGCCTTTCCACGTTACCCAGAACAAAATGCACATGAACTCGAACCCTGCATGCAGTCAAAGTTTGTCAGCCGTTCCCCATTCTGGAAGGATTGACGCTATGGGGGTGCTACACCGGGACGAATATCCCAGGTCTTCTTCGTCTTACGGAGAGGCTTCCATTGGTGTAAACCCTGAAATGGATCTTCTAGCAACGCAAGCACTTAGTACAGAAGTTAGAGCAGACAACACAGGTAAAGACCCTTATCTACAATAAATGTCATTACGTTTGTGATGAGAAATGATTGAGAATGTTGTTGTTGAAATCACACTTAAAAATGTAAATTCGTTAGATGTCATATGCTAGCAACGCCTGCAAACAAACCCTGCACAATTTTCTCAGAACGTCTTATTTTGAGCCGTGTTTCCATCGCAATTACCAGGAACTATTTGTCCCAGGAACTTTTTTCACAGGAACTTTTTTTGCCCCAGACCGCTTGCGTACTGCGTTTACACCTCGTAAAGTACCGGTCTGGGGCGGGAAGATTATGTAGCGACGTTGAACTGCGTGCGACTGCTCTTCCTAGCCTGCGTGTTTGTTTTGAGTTTTGTATGGAGGAGATTCAAGTAATTTCAAGAAATTCAAGAGATTCAAGAAATTAACAAAACGGCAGAAAAGAGACGAGCATCCAAAGCGTATTCAGAAAGCTCGTAATGCTAGATATAAAAGTAGACGTTTGTTATCAGCGGACATTGACCGCGAGATGGATGGGACGAACACGCACCATTGGGCAGAAAGAATAGCGTGGTAAGAAAGAACCAATCCCCAAGTCCCACCCCGAAAGTTCCTGAACTCTGAAAAGTACCACCTCGCCAGCAGGGACTTTCTGGGGGGCAATTTTTACCTGGAACTTCGTTTAGACCCTGGTTCCTGTGGTGTAAACACACAGAGTACCACCCCAAAGTTCCTAGTTCCTGGGGAAAGTTCCTGCGGTGGAAACGTGGCTATGGTTGCTTTTAAAGAGCACCTTTTTACACCTTCAACTTTCTTTAATGTTGCTGTTTGAGCATGAAAAAGGTCTGTAAAGTTACAAAGCTTATTATTTAAAGTTCATATCAGTTTAAACTCCCTGAAACGTCTCGCTTGTAGTCTTCGGTTTTCTTCCGAGAACAAACACGTCACAATATTCCTCATTTAAATAATGCCAAGGCATACACAGAATAAAGGGACGAGGCCTGTTTGAGTTAGTTGGAAGTGTGTTGAAACTCGTGGGACATTTCCAAAACACACAAAGTGGTTGACCAATCACAACATACCGGTCCAGCCGACCAATCAGAGCACATTCAGCTTTTCAGAAGGAAAATTGAGAATTGAAAATTGAATCTCTTCATTGAGACAGGAACTAAACGGAGGGTTGCTGCCTGGGACAGCCTGGGAAGATTCATATATATTTATATTTATATACTATTATTTTAGCTTTTTATTATTTCATTATTTTTTTAAATGTCAATTTCATTATAGTTTTAGTTTAATGTTCAGTAATTTTGTGCTTTTGTCATTTTTATTTGTTTAAAAAATATTTCTATTTGACTTTTATTTTTATTTATTTTAGTTTTAGTCATTTTAGTACTTAAACTTAAGTATTTTCCAAGTTATTTTCCAAAGCATTTTTTTAAGTTTGTGAAACAAATTTTTATAGTTTTAATTTTAGTTTAAGTCCCCCTGTAGTCAAAATTTGTATACCTTAAAACATATCCTTGATCACCAAAATTATATATTTAAATGCTTTTTTCCTTGAAAAAAAAAATCTTTATGCCTTAAAATAGCTTGACTGTAACTCTACACCCTTGCCTCATTTAGTATACGCGGTTCTATGAATGTGCAAATTACATAGCTTGATTTTCACTACAGGGAGACTTACACAATAACATCACTGCTGCAGAGGCATGTAGTGCAAGGTACCAACAAGTACATAAAACATAAAATATTATCGGATATAATAATCGGATATTATTATGAAATTTTTATTACATTGCAAGGTTAGTAAATGCATGACTTTTGGATTGTCTTTTTTTATTTATCTAAAGCAATGGCATATAATACTTGTACAGTGTATGAATTCATTTTATTTTTATGAGTGTCTGTTGAGCCTTTGTGCTTGAAATGAACATAAACCCACTTAAAGGATTAATTTACTTCAGAATTATAATACTCACCCTCACGTCATCCAAGATGCTCATCATGTCTTTATTTCTTCAGTCAAAAAGAAATGAAGGTTTTTGAGGAAAATTCCAGGATTTTTCTCCTTATAGCGACTTCAATGGGATCCAACGGGTTTAAGGTCCAAATTGCAGTTTCAATGCAGCTTTAAAGACTCGACATGATCCCAGTCTTATCTAGCCAAACCATTGGTAATTTTCAAATAAATAAATAAATAAATAAATATATATATATATATATATATATATATATATATATATATATATACTTTTTAACCACAAATGCTCATCCTGCACTAGCACTGTGATGCGCCGTGCGTTATGTAATCATAAATGTGAAAAAGTCACGCTTGTTCCAGCTCAATTTTATTTTCTCTTCCAACTTCAAGATCTTCCGAAATCGTTGTTTTAACTTTTATTTATTTATTATTTTGTAAATGCCGCTTGACTTGGTCTTTGCACGTTTGCTTTGTAAACACTAGGCCGGTACTTCCGCTCAACGTGATTACGAATTTCTTTTCGACTGAAAAAAGAAAAAAAAGAAGGACGTGGTGGTGAGTAAATCAGGAAATTTTAATTCTGAAGTGAACTAATCTCATAGTCATGACCTAAGCAACATGAAGGTGCTATAAAAGATAGTAAAAAGTAAAATTCCAGTATTGCTTAATAGATCGTAGCTTTAGAGGCAAAGCAAACCGGCACCTAATGAAGTGTACATTGTTTGCTTTGAACATTGATGAATGCAAATTGAATGGTTCTGCATAATAATTTAATCACGCAAGCCACTTTTTGTGCCCTAGCCGCAACCACACACCCAATGAAAAAAGTCTGAACAAAAATCCATACTAATAATGTAGTTGCGTAGACATCCCAAACAAACACAAAAGGTTAGTATATTGCACATGCATTTCTGTGTGTGATATTTGTGAGCGAGCCTGTGGGTGGAGTGCTGGCTTATATTGATCTTCTTAATTACATTTATGACGTCGTCTCATTCAAGGCCATAAATTAGATTTATCACACTGCACAAGCGTAACCCAATACTACACTAAAGACATGATGAAACATACCCCAGATGCAATTCAAGCCTGGCCAAAAAGAAGAATGCTGTCTTCAAGGAGTGATATGGGCTAGGAGTGAACATCTTTGCCTACATATTTTCTTTAAAAAGGAAAGTGAATGACTGTAAGGATAAGGGGTGATACACTCAGAACACGTTTTTCCATTCCACTACATTGAAAAACTATGGAAGATAAGCGCAAACACTTGCAAGATGGACGTGTTTAACTGTTGCACTTGTCTTTTGCAGTGCTCATGTTAAAAGAAGTTCAACTTTTGGCATTTCTTCCCATGCACTGCCTGTGTCTTGCATTTTTAACCGCAAAAAAATACATTCTGTGTGAACCGGCCCTAAGGGACAATTCACGCACAAGATATTTTCACTTTGAAAAACAAGAGACACAGGCAGTGGAATTTGGAAAAACACTAGGTCGCGAGAAGTTGAATTTACCCTCTGGTGCATTTCGGTCATTTTTGAAAAAATTTTTTTTTTTACATTTTTGTTTTTGAGGATTTTTTACTTCATCAGAATGGTAGAAAACTTGGTAAAGGTTTTGGCACTTTCTATGGGAACAAAAAAAAATGTCATGGACATGATTCGAAAGGGTTAAACGCAGGGACGTGCACAGGAATTTTAAAAGGGGCAGTTGCTCTGACCTGAAAAAAGGGCACCCCCCCCCCCTCCTCCTCCCCCCTCATGGGCTATATGAAGGAATATATTCAGTTGAATTTGTCACCTTCCAAATTGCCTTATCTGCCCGTGTTTATGTCCAAACGCAATGCCTCATCTTATGGTCTTATTATTATTTATAAAGATTGCAAAATGTCAGAGATGAGACAAATGAGCAAAAGAGTTCCTCATATTGTTGAATGGAAAAACTCGAAAAAAACGCTTAGATTTCGGGAAAAAATACAATCCTTTTTTGCCAATCCTGACCTCCCCCTGCATGGGGCCCTAAGCAAAATTCTGCTAAGGGGCCCTCTACCTGATCTGTGATGCCGTGAGCCATGTAAACCATTTGCCATTGCCACTCAATACCGCCCATACAATCCTCCCTCCTTTAAACAAAACAGTCAAAGAACAAGTACAACAATATAGAACAGAATGAGGTTCAAACAAACAATATTTACTGAATAAAGCATTTTTATAGAATGTTAAGATAACAAGTGAATATTAACGTAAACATAAATAAGAAGAAAATAATAAAGTACAACCCTGAACTTTGGCTTTTGGGATTAATTTTGATTCACTCTACAGCCAGGGTATTTTCGGAATCAGTAGCCTATGATTTTTATTTATTTATTTTTTTTATGCATGTTGAAGCAAATCTTGATTTATTGTTATTTACTGAGGGATTTGCATTCATATTGACCAGAATGTCCAGCTAATCATCATTTTAAATTCAATATAGCCTATAAATCAATAGTCAATCAATGTCAAATTGCCAATACATTGGTTTCTATCTTGCATAATTAGTGCAGTTGTTTAGAGTTTTTAACTAAACTGAGACTAGATAATCAGTGTCTTTATAATGTGTACTTTGATTGGGAGTGCCATCATTCACATATTGTACAGTATTTCTGGTCTCCACATTTCTGCTTGAAAAATGCGAGTTTCATTTCGTGCACGCGCATATGAACGCAACACACGCGACGTCGTTATGTTTTCCGAGCTGCAGTAAACAAACACGGTTGTTGCACTTTGTCGTTTATCAAAAACAAAACGTAATAAATAATGGTATTTTACTCTCACTTTTGTCAGGCAAAAAGTGATGCAAGAGATGCACTGCCTGCCCAGATAGGTTAGCAAGACCAAAAACCATCAAATTTTGCTGACATCAAACTAGAGAGGAGAGAACACATGTTTACCTGACTGCTGTTCCCGCAATTCACTCTCATGTTTTTCTTCTTCCTCTTTTCGTGACGAGAAGGATAGTTTCGCTTCATTTTGTCATGGACTTCGTACACATTAATTAGCGCGCGACACGAGATGGAGGCGCGGCCTGAGTAATTTGCGGTGCCTACACACCGGTCGCGTGCAGTCTATGGTCGCGTGCGGCACTGCAGCCACGTAAACAGTTTGACTTTCACTTTCAGTGCCCGAACGGAAGTGAATGAGGCTTTGCGATTTTTATATTATTTTTTTGTCTAGGCCTACGTGAAATTCTCCATTGTACGATTTTTTTTTCCTCGGAAGGGCAACCTGAGTCGAGAAGGGCATATGGGCAGTTGCCCGGGCAAACTGAGCAACCCCCCTGTGCACGTCCCTGGTGAAATGGCCCTTTCAAAAATTAGCGCATTGGAAATTAATGGAAGACGAATTTCGTCTAGTGGAAACTTTTGGTACTGCGCCCAAACACAATCTTACTGAAAGCTCATTAATTTTAGATGTCAAACTCAAATTTGGAGCACAACTTGTTTAGATTTATGGCTTTGATTGTCTCACAGTTTTAGAGTAAAATATATAATTCAATGTAAGTTCAAAAATATTTTTGTGAATACAATAAACTATAAACTTTTAAGTTAACTTTTTTTTCTCTCTTCTTCAGCGATAATCTTCCAAGGGTCTTCTTTAAAAAGTGACAACTCAAGTCTGTGCTCCAAAGCATTGAAGATTTATGTTTAAGTTTTCAAGTCTATGTTCAAAAAGTGAATAAATGGATTATTACTACTGCATAGATATAATTTAGTACTTATGAAATTCCTTAAAAATACAAAAAAATAAAAACATTATCAAACTAAAATATATACATTCATTTCATTGAAAAAAAAAATGCAGTTTCTATTAGAATGCCGTGGAAATGGAAAAACACTTTCTGTGTGACTCAGCCCTAGCTATAACACAACTTTATGAATGCAGGCATGCTGAATGTGAGTACGGTTTAAGCAAGACGCGTTCAGTTTTTTTCATAAACCGCTAGTGTGCCAAACGCTGCATAGTGTACCTTTATGGTAGACCTAATTATTTGACGAAATTATTTACATCAAAGTTAAGTACGAAGGAGAAGAAATCAAAAGCAAGAGTGGAGAAACTGAGTTAGCAAAGATTCATTCCGAGATATATTCATAACTAAGTTCATGTTTCGTAAAGTTGGAAATATCTTTGCAGCGACATACTGTTAACGAACATCCAGACGCCGTCCACACTGTTTAATTGAATATGTAAATATGTGCTGTGCGCTTTCCTCTAATAACAAAATAAACGCACAACAAAAATAACGGCGGTAAGAAAATGGCAGGTAAGAAAGCATCTGATCATAGCGGTGTGGATGTTTCTGCACCAGCTCTGCAATTCGGTACTATCTTCTCAATTCACGTCACATTATATTTATATATATATATATATATATATAGCCAAATGAGCGATCATTGTCAGCAAAGTCCACTTCAACTGATATACCGTGTTGGTAGCAAAGTGGACTTCGTTGACAACAATCGCTCATATGGAATGCCTTGCAACGTCATCAAAGAAAGGATCGCGCAGATTATGATAAATCATAAATCAATATTTACTTCCAAATTTAAAGCCATATAATAGGCCTACAAAACACAGTATGTATCTAATAAATAATAATCAAAACATTGTATCAGTCCATTAGTTTTATTAGTTTATTACATAGTTGTATATTTTATCGACTATTAACATATATTTGAAACAATATTCTATCTTTTCTTTTTCTTTTTTTTTTTTTTTTACAAATTCTAGATTGGTGCTTCATTCTGAGTACATTTTATGATGAAATCCCATTTTTCAGGGAAGTGGGTATCTCTCTACATGGCATTATAAATGAATTCAATCTCACACAGGCAGTTATTTGGTTTTAGGAAGCTAGTTAATGAGATCGCGTCCTCTCCCATAAGCCATTAAGCTGTTTTCCCAAGAGACTCTGGGGATATTTGACATTTCAGTCCAGATGGAAATGGATGACGCTGTTATTTCTTTAACTGCAAATAAACCGAACGAAAATAACAGGTGAGTTTTCTTGACACTTTCTCTCTTTACTGAGAGAAAAATAGATGTCAGTAGATTTAACGTTGTTAAAGTGTCATGTGATTATGTGTTTTATCATAAGCATGCATACAAATGCTTAAAAGATAATATTCATATCTCTTTTTCTGCGGACAAACTATAATTTTATTCTGTTTACAGGTTCACACGAGAAGATGGATTATGCTGTGATTTTGAAAGCCCTTCATGGTTAGTTTTTTGTGCAAGAACTTACGATCTAAAAGTATTGCTGTTTTATATTATATAACTATATTAATGGGTAAATCCCACAAAACCTGCCAATAAACCATGTCCAGCTCATATTTACCCAAAATTAAAACAATTAAGAAATTGCATTTCACATAAACTATTTTATAAGAACCATTAGAACTATTTTTTTAACATATAAGAACTATTTTTTTGTTGTTGTTTTTTTTTTTTTGCAATGTGACATTTTCATGAGAATTAAGCACAAACACTCTTATTAAAGTCTAACAAAAATCCCATTCTCGGAACTACATTTAAAAAATGTTATGTATAAAAAAATACATATACATTTATATATAAATGCATTTACATTATGGTAGTATTTGTTGTACTGGATGAAATTTTTGCTGATTAAAAAAACATATTAACAAAATAAATGTTTTTTTTTTTATTTAATTCAATAAAATGTTACTGTCTAATTGCTTTTTGGTAATGAGAAATACTTTTTTGTAATTGTTAGAAAAAAGATCTGAGAATTTGGGAGGAAAATGTGCTTATTTTTCATAAAATGAATATCACAATGCAAACAGTCTTGGTTCTTTGAGAGCAACGTGTTTCCTATTGACAGGTTTTGTGAGAGTCGTAGAATTTTTCCTCTGTATTGATTCTTATAATTGATGAATTTGCATGAGGCAAATGAATTTGGAGGAAACTTTGCATCATGGCAAATAAAATAAAATGTCTCTGATGAAAATGCCTTGATTGTCTGTGGACTTACCGATTGTATGAACCGAAGTACAGACCAGTCCTCTACTGGGATGTGGTGTGGGAAATGCGTTTGGTTTGAAGCGTTGTGTTTCTGCCAGCTGATTGCAATATCGGGTCGGGAGGAAAGTTCATCCGCTTCTAAACGCTTATTTGATGTATTACAGAGCATCTGGTTCCTGCCGCACACAGTTCAGAAGAGCAGTTCTGCACATCAGATCTCAGTCCAAACAGTGAGAGGTATTTTGAAGAGAGAAAACACCTGGAAGAGTTTATAACAAGCATAGGTGAGCTAGAAGCCCGATAACTATATCAGTTGAATGTAATTGTGATTGATGCACCATCAGTAATGTCAACAGGTCAATTCTTTTGAATAAATTGCAGATACTATAACCCTACAAAACCTGCAGACAGTCATTGATCGGATCCTGGTGTTTCACGAGCGAACGCAGATGCCTCTGTCCAGTCCGGCCAGACTGGGGGAGCAGGAGCTGTTTCCCGGGAGCGGACTCTTCCTGCCGCACTACAAACTGGCCTCCATGCTCCAGGAGTCCCGGCAGGACAGCATGAGACTCTTCCACCTGCTGTTCGAGCACTTCTTCAGCGAGGAGGACCTTAACGGGGCCGTCGCTTTCGGGAAGAGGGGAAAAGTACCTGACGGCAAAAAGATCTTGGACAGGAGAAGAGTGGATGGGATTATGTGTGAGTATTTGAAATGGGACGGTTCACTCTTACTTGACAATTTTTTTTTCAATTAAGTTAATCATCAAAAGTGACAGACATTTACGTTACAAAAAAAGTTATAAATATATGCGGTTCTTTTGAACTTTCTGTTCATCAAAGAATCCAGAAAAAAATATTAAGCAGCAAAAACTGTTTATAATGATCAGAAATGTTTCTTGGGCATCAAATCATCATATTAGAGTGATTTTTGAAGGGTCTTGTGATGCTGAAGACTGGAGTGATGGAACAGGAATAAATTACATTTGAACATATAATCTCATTGAAAACATATTTCACAATATTACTGTTTTTATTCAATATTTTACAGTATTTTTGTTCAAATCAATGCAGCATTGGTGAGAATAAGAGACTTCATCCTTTTGCTGATATTTAATATTTATATATAAATTATTTTATATATTTTTATATATATATATATTTTTCAGAACTTCTAGTAGATTTTAAATGTTTAAGACAAATAATCAAGTATGTTCTTCACTGTTTCCCCCTAAACAAAGAAGGAAACATGTATTTTTTTATATTATCAAATTGCACTGATATAACAACGCACAATAGCTATAAACAGTAATATTTACATAATTATATTTTTATTTTTCATGTGTGATTTTTTTTTGAGTGGTCTCTGAGCTGTCATTAATCCACCATTTGTTTTTTCTAACTTCCTCAAAATTTTTAATACCCTAAAATGTTTTTGATTAAAAAAAATGTATTTATTTCCATTTTCTCTCACAGCATATGTACTGCGTTGCTCTACGATAGACGGATGGACTCCTGTGGAATCATCGAAGCTGAAGAAGGCCTGTATTAATAAATGCAGACTTCGAATCGGCCAGAAAAAGAAGCAAGAATCTTCTCAAGAGTCTTTTATTTTTTGTGACGAACAATCTTCTGGCAAAAATGACCCTTCTTCCTATATCTAATTGCTAAATACCCAAAAATGTCCATTCACAGGCAAATGCTATTATTATACATACAGTTGAAAGGAAACACTGTTTGCCAAGTGATTGAATGGAAGCTGCCGATCGGTGTCTTGGACATGAACGATTAAACGTGGAGTCGTTAAAATCTGATTCTGTTCAGCTACAGCACTAAGAGAAGAAAGATTCACCGTCAGACAAATGAACTATTTCCATTTCTTTCGTTTCAGCAAAACCAACATTATCTATACTGTGATAGTTACTGACTATTGACTTGTTTAGTCAACACAAACCTGTTTATAACCATTCAAAATAACGTTAGAATAGTCTAGTGCTTATTCATGTTAGTCATGTAGCATTGTAACAATCAAAACAAGTTGTCAAACCATTTTGATGGGTTTTACTCATACCCGATATCTTTAAATATTAAAATGTGAACTGTTACCATATCAAAACCACCTTAAACTGTATTTTATTGCCTTTTTTCTTCCTTTTTCCTCTGCTGCTCTGATTTGTCAATCAGCATCCCACTAAATTGAGGATAGCCTCATTACATGCTTGTGGATGATTGACCGGAAATTGATTTTAAAGATTTATAACCATCCCACAAAGTTTTTATTACTCCATATGTTTCGTACATTTAAAATTTTTACCTAGGTGATATCCTATCCACCTTATTTTGCAATGTGCACTAAACGTTAAAACGTAAAAACCAATGTGTTTCTAATTAAGTTAATACATTTAAAGACGCTATATGAAAGAAAATATCCCTTTTTTATTGCCAATGTGTGAAAAGCTTGTAATGAAATTCAAAAAACAAGATCTTCCCCAACTTCATAGGTTGTCTGTGATAGCCTGTTGACTTATTTTTTATGTGAAGGACTTGGGATTTGTTGTTTTTTTTTTATGGGAAAATCCACTATGTGTTGTTTACGCTCCCGAGAGCCTCTCTTCCATTCAATGACATTATATTCGGGATAATGGCGAAAGATCTTTTCTATAATGTCAATGTGTCATGCAAAGAAAATGGATTAATTTAAACTATAGTCTCACATAGCCACACCTATTTAGTCTCAAATATACTTTAAAATTACACTGTTATGATAGTTTGTTAGCCGGTGACTCGCAGAACTGGTGCAAACATATCCACATCGATATGATTAGATGCTCTTTTAGGGATAGTTTACCCAAAAAAATAAAAATTCTGTCAGTAGTTAGTCACTCTCATGTTGTTCCAACCCTCGTTCATCTTCGGAACACAAATTAAGATATTTTTGATGAAATCTGAGAGCTGGATCACTCCTCCATACTAGTCCATAGTCTCCATAGGCTTCTATGGGATTGAAACTGGCCGGCCCAGAAAAGTTATAAAATAGTCCAAATGAATACAGTGGCGTTTATAAAGCGTTGAGAATACTTTTTGTGAGCAAAAAATAATGAATAAATAAATAACGACTTTATTCAACTATTCATTTCCTTCTCTGTGGGCCTCAGAGTGAGTTCACATAGTGTAACAGAGCAGCACTTCTGTGTTCCCGAAGATGAACGAAAGTCTTACGGGGTTGGAACAACATGAGGGTAATTACGGACGGAATTTTCATTTTTGGGTGAACTATCCCTTTAACTGCTGTTTTCCCACTGCTGTCATTTTTGTTGTGCATTCATTATGTTAATGAGAGGAAAACTTCACCAGCATTGAATCACGTTCAGTCTTTTGTATGTCTCGAGTGCGAGCGTGCGCAAGTTGCTGACTGCAGTTCACTTAACGGCCACCGATGTCGCTAATAACAAGGGAATTCTACATATAGCCCCTTTAAGATTTTATGGCAAGTAATACACGTTTGCAATATCAAGCAGCATAATATAAAAAAATAACTGGAAGCCCCTCGACACATTCAATTCACAAATGGCCGCGGCCACTATTACTCCACAAATAAGGTGGATAGTCCACTTAGCATATTACAACATATAAAATTACTGCCAGAAATGTTAGATTTGTTTATTTAGTATAAAAAAAACAGACAATTAACAATTCCAGTGTTAAAGATATTCCTAAAAATGTCTTGCTGTCTGTGAAGTGCTGAAATGAGTCTATAGTGAAAAGGTCACTCAAGGACTTACAAACTTCTGATATATAATGAAATTGTTCATTTGGTATTAGTAAAGCAGACTTTAAAATATTGAAAGGCTCCGTAAGTTTGATCACTTTTTCATAACCAAGTATTATGTTTTTTTATGAACCTAGGTACCGGTATATCACGTTGTCCACAAATGTTTAACATAAAAGAAACAACTGAATTGAGCATTTAGTATGTTTATGAAAGGTCAATCTTTTCGTAATGGTTAGGAAGTCTTAACCTGACCAGTTTTAACAGTGTTTTGTTTTTGTACCTTTGATGCTGAACTTGTCCTTATTTTAGCACTTCTACGAAGACTAATGACTGATGTTCATTTTCAAGTGTGTAAATACTCAATCATCCTGGTGTGTCTTAAGTGGTCTTTTTTGTCATTTTATGATGCGTTCCAATAAAAACAATGACCAAATGATGTATGTGTTGCATTTTTGACTTTGAATGAATCGTTGCAATTTAGCTTTTTTTCCTTTGCATGTCATTTTATATTATAAGGTAGAATTTTCTTATTGACTGCTTATTAATTCAGTGTATTTTATTTATGAATTCCGCTTTTACCATTTAGCATCAGTGGGATTCATTTGAGGTGGTTTAGTCTTCATCTTTTTCCTATTAGAAATTATGATTTTTAATGTTATCACAAAATAATCATATTTGAAGAGAAGTTGTAAAATAAGCCTACTAAAAGTAAAGACATTTAAAGAAGTATTATAAAGATGACCTTAGTTTAAACCACCCCAAACAAAGACAAATAAAACTCCCCGTCTAAAAGGGTAATCGTCAAGTAATGATAAAAGGATCACATTTCAAGATGTGACACGGCAATCAATCAGAATAAGTTCTACTGGAAACCGTGTCGGGGGAAACGCATTGCAAGTAATGCAGGATATGTAATCAGATTACTTTTTCAAGTAACTAGTAAAGTAATGCATTACTTTTTAATTTACAACAAAATATCTGAGGATAACTATGATTAAGTACGGTAAAGTTGGATTACTTTCCATAAAAGTAACTAAATAATGCAAGTAGTTACTTTTTTTAGGGAATAAAGTTTATATTGTAAGTAACATTACTTTTAAAAGTAACTTTTCCCAACACTGACTGGAAAGAGAAGTGTTCTGAATTATATTAAAAATAAATTTTTGGACCCCTTTGTCAAGCTAAGCGAGATAAAAAATATCCTTTTCCATTAATCATCCAAAGCATCTACATCTTTGTGCTGTGAAATATATATATATATATATATATATATATACTGTATATATAAAACTTACTGTCTGGTCGAGTGCAAAACTCAAGAAGCTAAAAAACAGCAAATCATAATGTTAACCGCAAGATGCCGAATGAAATACGTCCTGTGTAAATGGCTCCAAGGTCTACCACAGATAAACTTGATTTCTGTGGATAAATCTGTGGTAATTAATAGAGATTCATTTGACTAATTGATCAACACATAATTCATTCAATTAAAATGTCAAATCATCTGGCAGCCCTAAATGTTCACCACCAGCCATGTATTTCTCTTCTGTTTTCTACTTTTAACTCCCAAGCTTATAATGTATATTATTGCCTATGTTAAGTATTTCTTTTCTTCTTTTTTTTCTTAAATCAGATTTCAGATGACTTCTCAGATTAGCACCAAAAAACAACAACTTTTAGACATATCTTTCCAGTGATAGTGGGAACTCCTAAGGTAAAGCTTTGTTTCTATCTCAAACAGTATCTCCAGCTGTGTATGAAATAGAGAGACTGAAAGCACTACTAGAGGCTGAGAGAAGCAAAGGTGACTTGATGGGTGAAACCATCAGCAGCCTGAAACAAGACAAAGAGCTTCTGCAACAGGAACTCACTAAGAAGGCTGAGCTCATCTGTGACTTCCTGCAAGAACAACTACGCCCAGGTGACTATTCCTGACAATCTGTATATGAAATGAAGGGAGGCATGGAGATCAGAATGTAGGTTGTGATTTGGATAAGAACGCTCTTGTTTTCTCTGACTGGCAGATAAAAGAAGGACACTTTCGTCAAGTCAAATGGAGGCATGCAGCTCGCATCAGATAATCACCTCCATTCCTGAAGAGGGCGCTCCGCTTGACTCTCCAGCCCTCTTCGACTCCTTTGAGGAAGTGGAGTTGCTCCCACGGGACAGGCAGAGGACCATCAAAATTTCATCAAAGAGAACCAGAGATGGCGAGAACACACGTGTCCGAAGTAAGAAAAGGATTTGGGTCCAAAGTTGACCTAAAATTTTACTTTAACTTAGACACCTAGAGCCTGGGTTCTGGACTCTGGCCCTCTAGATCCACTTTCCAGCAAACCAAACACACCTTAACAAGCTAACCTATCTCTTATGGATTACCAGGCTGCGTTTAACACCATTTTTAGTCACACTCACAAACTTCTTTTAGCACTTCCCCACCACCATTTTGAAGTACGTTCGACTTTGTCAAGTGGGCTAGGGAAGTTTATTTGGACAGACCCTCGACCCCTCGATTTAGACAGAGGGAGCAAGTCTACTCAACATGTACACTTCAGGTAGATCCATAGACCACAATGCACCATGAGTGTTACGTCACAGCAGGTCAGGCTTAATTTACCCCACCCCACTAAACTCTTGTGTATGATGTCGCATAATACTTGTAGCTACCTTATTCTATTGTTATCATTTTTGCTTGTGTAGTTTACTATATTTTCTCCAACAGCCAAAGTATACATACAGGCCTATAGAATGGTGCGTAAAACAAATTCCTAAGGAAAAAACCTGAAAATAATAAATCAGCTTCATAACGGATTCCAGTGATCAAGGGTTTAGGGCTCCATTTAAATACATTGCAAGGGTTCTGCCAGTAGTGGGCACTTGTGCAACGTAAGCAATGATGTAGGCTACATCCGAGTGAACAAGACGAAGGTAAGTTAGTGAGGGAAAGGCGTAAAAAAGTGGACATAAACTCAGCCCTAGAAAGTTATAGGGAGATGAGTTTGATGGAGGTTAAAGGTAAACCCTTCAGGAAAGTGGATCTTGGGGGCTTGAGTTCAGAAGTGGTCTAGATAATGAATAATGATGCCAGATTTTGATTGTCATTCAAGTAAAATTTTGTTTCACTAAAGAATGATGTTACTATTTTTCAGTGAAAAACGTTGTGGGCGTGATTGCTCGATATATGGCTGCACTGCAAGAGTTTCGACGTTGTGTGTCCATGAAAGTGGCTTTTGAGAGAGTCGGAGTAGACCGTAATACCATTTCCAGGACAGCTGCCATTGCTGAACTCAGCTTGGCGGCCCCTGAAGTCTTCCACGCTCTGCCTCCATGGGATGAGAAGGAGGAAACGTTGGCCCACTATGCAGTCAGATGCCGACAGGCCATGGATGACAGTATCAAAGCCAAGATTAAAAGTATGAAAGTAAAGGGGGAACTTCTACCAATTGTCAGCAAATAATAATAAAAAAAATACATTTACCTTATCTGATTTACAATGGACATGAGGACCACTCTGAGGGAACACTTTGGATTTCACAATCACATTTTGGCCTTGTTCTTCTTTTTTCCTCTTTTGCCATGATCAGTCACAAAGTGAGCTATTTATGCTAGCACACTTGTTTAAAACGTTCAATCGGTTGTTGTACTTGTTCTTGGCCAATTTAAATGAAATAATATTAGATAATTGTTTAGATAATTTTTTGTATCCCTTGTATTAGTATCAGATTGACTGACCAATATTTAGTTCAGTGTTAAACATTAGGTAAATAATGATAATAATCATTTTATAACTGCATGCTTACTTCCATCACAAACTACAGTGTATGTTTGTACTTTCTGACACGACACCTCTTCCTTTGGATAAAAGCGTCAGTTAAATGAATAAATGTAAATGTAGACTGTGAAATATAAGCTCTTAATGATATCATACACTGCATTGTATGATCTGGTGGGTTCAATGGCTGTTATTGTGAATAATAAATGGAAAATCTCAACCTAAAACCCCTTTTGCCTGGTTTATTTTTGTTGGAAAAATGATTTCACCATTATGATGATAAGCGAAAACTCAAAAAGCAATACAATCAATATAGAATCTGGGATTAGAAATATTTCCTAAAGATTGGACAGTATCTGAGCAGATTTGTTGTTTGCTATAAATAAAGGAGATCATATTTCATATGGTACAAATTAGCGTTGTCAAAAGTACCGACTTTGGTACCCAGTGAAATATAAAAATGTAACTATACCAGCATTTCCCTCTAGCATTTTAAGCAATGTTTAACAGATTCTTAAACACCTCTGATAGGCAATTGTGTTCACGAGCTCAACATACATATCTGTGATTGGCTACAATGATCAACATCTTCACTGAGCGCTTGAAAGCAGGCTTCAATCAGTGGATATATTAGGGATCTGCTGATAGATGCCTGCTTTCAAACGTTGTGTATCTGTGTAAATGCTTGGATTTGGACTAGTCAAGGCAGGAGAGATAGAACTGTCCAGGGGTGCCTTTCCCAAAAGCATCGTAAGCTTAAGTTGATCGTAGACACCATTGGTGGCAATTGTTCTACGATCAACTTAAGCTTACGATGCTTTTGGGAAACCCAGCCCAGTCCATTTAATGGATTGTACGGTGAAAATCTTCAAAACTTCAAAAGCCTTCAAAAACCTGGCCTTCAAAAATCCATTGGAAAAAATCTCTGGACAACACCTTAGACCAGTATTGGTCTATCCAGTAATGGTAACTCACTAGTAACTGTATGTGTATCCCTCACAGAGAGACAGAAATACATTTCCATTCATGTCAAGTATATCACACCTCTTTAGCCCAAGGTCCACTGGGTAATTGTTTTCAACGCAATAAAGTTCTTGACATATGAAAACACTACCTTCTTCCCTTTCAGCAGAGATGGATGAGAGAGCATACCGAGAACAGAACGAGAAGACCATTCGCAGCACCCAAACAGCTCTTCGCAACTTTCGGGACTTCCTGGTTTCTAAGTATCCAACCGAGACCAGAGAGATATACTTCATCCCCTGCCATGAGTTGGACATCTACTTGGCCTCCTTCTTTGTAGATGCTCGCCAAAGGGATGGCTCGGAATATGAGCCCAACAGCCTGGCCAACTATCAGTGTGGCCTGGAACGCTATCTGAAGGAGCATCGCTACGCCTACAGCATTACAAGAGACCGGGAGTTTCAGAGATCCCAAGATGCCCTCAAGCAAAAGCAGTTGGAGCTCAAGTTCAAAGGGAAAGGCAACAAACCCCACAAGTCAATGAAGCTGACCCTTGCTGACGAATTGCTCCTAAGGAAACGGGGTCTCCTGAGTCGCTTCAACCCTGAGGGTCTACTCAACCTGGTGTGGCTCAACAACACCAAGGCTTTTGGCCACTGCACAGGTTTCCACAGCTCCACTCTCAAATGGGGCGATGTGCGCTTGCTCACCACAGAAACAGGACTAGAGTGTCTGGAGTGGACCTACCAGGATTTTAGTGACCCAAATGCCAGAAACAGAAGGTCCACGACCGAGTTTCGCATCTACGCTACCCCGCACGCTCCTCAAACCTGCCCGGTGCAGGACTACAAGGACTTCGCTCAGCGCAGACCTCAAGCAATGCTCTTTGAAGATGCCCCCTTTTATCTGTCCATCAAGCCTGTGGTCAACCTGGCCGCCCTGCACTGGTACAACTGCCAAGCTCTGGGAAAGAACAAATTAGCAAAGATGGTGAAGACCATGTGTGAGAAAGGCAACATTCCAGGAAGAAAGACCAATTTCAGCGTTTACCAGAGTTGCAGCTCCTTGTCCGAGGCCCAAAGCAATCAGCTCGTTCTGATCTGTAATGACCTTAGGCAACAAGCCGCCCAGTCAGGGAGTTCCCATCCCGGCAGCACCAACTTTGTCATTGCTGGTTCTTTTGACTCTACTGACTCTGCTTAAAGCTGAAGAGTCATTTTTTGAGCCACTGTTTTCAAACACTCCCGTCTTCCATTTTTTTTGGACAAAGAGTTGTTCCTACCAGTAGCACCTCATTGTAGTACACGAGATCCAGGGGGCGGAGTTGGATCCAGATTTAAGCGGTGGAGAGATGGGTAGAATGAGGGGTGGGGTTAGGGATCAGGGAGTGGAGATGGGTAGGATTAGGGATCAGGGGCAGAGATGGGTAGGTTTAGGTATATGGAAATCTGAATCCAACTACTCCCCTTGGATTTCGTGTTCTGCAATGAGAGCCATCTCGTTCCTACTCCAAATGCACTGCATTCATTGAGTAAGAAGCTGATGTGTTAGATTGCTCAAACTAAGGAGTCAATGATTGGACGGTTCAGTTAGCCCCTGCTGACAGGTGTCTACACCAGGGGTTGCCAATCTTTTCTTAATGAAGTGCCATTCATTTTTTTTTTAAGATTAGCTGTGTATTCTGATACCTTGCCTTTTTTTGAAGGTTTCTTCAAAGCCTCAAATGGACTCTTGTTTGCCCCCTTCCGCTGCCTTTGGGTCACAGCTCAGGATAGTTGCTTGTGGTTCCATCAGCCAGTCAGTGTTATTTAACAGTGTTATATACAAAGTCTTAAATGTTGTTTCTGTCAATGTGTATGAGACTATGTATAAAGTTGTCTTTTTGTCATGATTATATTGTAAAAACAGCTGTCTTACCATGTGCAATGCAAAATATTCATTATCCAGTGTTAAGTCAACTACATTACAAAGGCATTCGGATGCCAATTTTCATGTCTTTACTGTGTATGCCAACAGTTACGAGTTTGACGATGAATTTAAAAAGTCAGTTCAATTATTCCGTACATGTCGTAGACACATGAATGTAGTGGAACTAATTCTGCTATCCTTCATTTATTCCTGTCTTGGAAATGTTCTGTTTGTGTAGCTGTTATCTTAAATAGAAAGCACTTATCAGATGTTACATTATTGGATACTGTATGTGTTAGATATAGCCTGATCAACATATGTGCCTGATATAATATTATTTATTCTTTAACATACACAACAATGACTATTTTACAAATTAAGGTGTTTGAGGCATGAAAGAAATCCGCTGAGATACAAATATACTGCCACGAATAAAGCAACCCTGTAAAATAAGTAGTCATATTTTTTCATACTTTTTTTTTCCTGGTTTTTATCTCACGTCTCAGATTTAGTTTTTAAAGTCACCACGAAAATCAAAATGCACAATTCTTATTATCTTTACATATATTTTTTACTCATGTGCCTCATTCATTTTAAGATCCCCTTCCTCTAGCAGTGACATCTCTCATGAGGACGGAGTAACCGGTCACACAAATGAGTTCGAATAGCAAACCAAAACCATCAAATCATTTCCCAATGGACAAGATCAAGCCGCGCCCAACATTTGTTCTTGTTTGAGAAGCTGTCATTCTCTGATATACATGACAATAGGAAAAACATTATTACATTATTAAAAATGACAAGACAGTAATAGTTAACTTTTCTCCATTTTATGTAAATTCATGAAAAAAAATAGACCACCACACAATAAAAAAAATTCATGAAAAATGAAAGTCATCTAGCAAGTCCATGTCAGAGTAGCATATTTGATCAAAACTGATCAAGACTCCGGCTCGAGTCTTGGTAAAACAGGCAGTATGAGGTTACCAAAGGAGGAATCCTGAGTGATGAAGAAGCCTGACGAGTGTGCATGTGCGTGCTGAAACCAAACCAGAGATAAATACTGATCTGATGGGACATTATCAATAATAAAAAAAATATTGAAGCTCTAAACATGAAGCTTACGGTACCTGTAAAGCTGCTTTCTGCTGTGCTGCAATGTGCTGCTGTTCGGCCTGATCCCTGAACTCTTTATTTACTGCTGGTCTAGAGAGTGGAATGCTGGGAAAACACATTATATTTCATAAGTTATGTGAATAACTTGTATAGACCTTCTGAGAATGGAAAAAAAAAGATGAAACAGTACCTGGCTCCTGGATTGTTCATTGACTGACTCTGGATCAGGCGTTTCTTCTCCTTATCCAGCTCGGCTAAAATAGCAACCCTGTTTTTGTTTTGAAATCCTATCAAGAACAGATATGCAGATACAGTTAATTTAAAGCAAACAAACACATATTACATTCTGTAGGCCTATTTGAAGCCATTCTTATATTAAAACTGAGTACCTTAAAAAATTACCTTAAAATTAATACCTTAAATTTGTTGTAATCATTGAGTTACTTTGAAAATTATTTAAACAGTAACTTACAGAATGTTATATCCACCTAGCTTAATATCAGAAATGACAGTAACTACAACTGTTTACGACAGCTGATATACAACACCAATTACCTTGTCCGGGCGGATTTGCGGCCATTTCCACATGTGCTCTATATCTAAATATTAAACAAAAGAAACAACTTCTAAAATACCGAGTAAAATCAATAATTAGAACCTAAATCGGATGGTCTCCTCTGATAAATAAAGCACTTTCTTCTCCGGTAAGTGCTCGTCGCATCACAACTGTGTCCGTGTGAACAGCGCCATCTGGAGTATCGGAGCAACTTCACGTTTGAACCACTGGGTGGGTTTAAACCACAGTCTATGGTTTAAACGCTGTATTTAGTCGATTTACATTGTAAATGTAAGTAAATAGAAATGTGACCTACGTCTATCACAGAAATTTCAGAGCAGATGCTAGTTCCTATTACATAAACACTTAAGGGGAACACAATTTGGGATTTTTTTCTTAAGAAATTAAATGATGGTCTCTTTTCTTTCTTAATTATTTCATGCATAAAGGTCACTAAAAAGGACAACCATTAAAAAGCATCTTCTTGCATTTGCACTGCAGAACACGAAATCCAGGGGGAGGAGTTGGATCCAGATCCAACTAACATAACGTGATCCAAGTAACGTCCATTACGTAATCAGATTACTTTTAATGTTACGAGTAAATGCATTACAAGTCACATATGTAATCACATTACTTTTTTGATGTCACCAGATTGTAATAACACAAATATATTTATTTACAGTCAAAAGAAGTTAAAAAAAAATCAAAGAAAAATCAAAGATAAATCCAACTAGAATGAAGTTCAACTGCCTTTGTAATATTTCGCATTTCTATATTTTTTGTATATGTTTATTTTATATTGTGTGCATGATTTTATTTCATTTTATTGATTAGTTTGTTAAATACACAGTTTTGCTGTTATTAGTCTCTCTTCACTTTAAACCATAAATGTATGCTGTCCACTCAAGTGGACATCTGAAAATCTCTGAGAAATATGTAAAAAAACAAAACAAAAAAAAAACATTTCAAATCTTATTTTTAATGCCAAGAGCAATACAAAAATTACTGAGGTTATCATAATTCATGCGTGAAAGGGTTAAAGTCACAACAAAATCAAAATCGACTTAATTCAATGGAATATGGCTACTGCAGTATTTATTATAAATGATTTATGCGTGCACATGATATTAATTTTTAAGGAATGTGTTCTCGTATTCTTTAATCAAAATCCCCTCTCTTTTGCAGCGTCTCTTCTCTGACAATGTGCTCAATGGCAAGAGGGCGGGGCAACCTGTCACTCACATGAGATCCACCAATAGCAAACCAGAACCATCCAATCATCTGAATTAAAATCTAAACGTAGGCATCTAGTCCCACTTTGGTAAAAAAAAATTAATTATAACTATCTTGTGGCCACAAGATAGTAACTCGTAGCCTCAAGATAGTAACTCGTGGCCTCAAGATACTAACTCGTGGCCACAAGATAGTAACTCGTGGCCTCAAGATAGTAACTCGTAGCCTCAAGATAGTAACTCGTGGCCACAAGATAGTAACTCGTGGCCTCAAGATAGTAACTCGTGGCCTCAAGATACTAACTCGTGGCCACAAGATAGTAACTCGTGGCCTCAAGATAGTAACTCGTAGCCTCAAGATAGTAACTCGTGGCCTCAAGATACTAACTCGTGGCCACAAGATAGTAACTCGTGGCCTCAAGATAGTAACTCGTGGCCACAAGATAGTAACTCGTGGCCACAAGATAGTAACTCGTGGCCTCAAGATAGTAACTCGTGGCCTCAAGATAGTAACTCGTGGCCACAAGATAGTAACTCGTGGCCACAAGATAGTAACTCGTGGCCACAAGATAGTAACTCGTGGCCTCAAGATAGTAACTCGTGGCCTCAAGATAGTAACTCGTGGCCACAAGATAGTAACTCGTGGCCTCAAGATAGTAACTCGTGGCCACAAGATACTAACTCGTGGCCACAAGATAGTAACTCGTGGCCACAAGATAGTAACTCGTGGCCTCAAGATAGTAACTCGTGGCCTCAAGATAGTAACTCGTGGCCTCAAGATAGTAACTCGTGGCCTCAAGATAGTAACTCGTGGCCTCAAGATAGTAACTCGTGGCCTCAAGATAGTAACTCGTGGCCTCAAGATAGTAACTCGTGGCCTCAAGATACTAACTCGTGGCCACAAGATACTAACTCATGGCCTCAAGATAGTAACTCGTGTATCTTGAGGCCACGAGTTACTATCTTGTGGCCACGAGTTAGTATCTTGAGGCCACGAGTTACTATCTTGAGGCCACAAGATAGTTATAATTAATTTTTTTTACCAAAGTGGGACTAGAGGGGCTCCGTATAAACGTATTCTTGATGGGGAAGCCGTTTCACTCAGATATGCCACAACCAGACAGAACTTCTGCTTCATGGCGACGCTTCATTTCAAAAGTCAGTATACATTGAAAATGTAAGAAAAAATAACTAAAGGGAATGTGACTATCAGAAACATCACAGTAAAGGAAAATAGTTAGTTAAATAATAAATATTAAAAATGTAACTTTTCTGATGCAAATATGACTAAATTATGCATTATTTTGAAAATATTTTATTGAAATTCAATTGGTTAACTTATCATTAGTCTTTTAATGAGTATAACAATGCACTGAAAATAAACTTTCTAATGTATCTTCAGAGGGATTTTAATCCTGACTGATACACTGTGTTATAATCATGTGGACAAACAGAAAAGATTAGAATTGTGGCAAAACTCGAACACAACACCTGCCTTTGTGCACCTCACCAAATGGAAATCAAACAGGAAAACATTTACACATTAGTGAAGGGTTTACTTTATAAAGAAAAAAAATGGCCATTTTCAGAAAAAGGTAAAAAGGAGCACTAATGTTCAATTTACATTTATATACAAGATAACATTAACTGGCTACATACAAAGATACAGTGCACCCATTGTTCATCTTTTTTGACCAAAGTACAACCTGAAAATCATTTGCATCTGTCAAAAATATATAGGAGGAAGGGTCTGGAATAAATGATATGATGTTTATCACTATAAAATCCAATCAAAGATGTCCAATAATCAACTGAAACTGGAAAGGTGAAAAAGTTTTGGATGGCACAGGTGAGGAACCCTTTTTAGACTTGGCAATGCCAGCAGAACCGTTATATATGTTGTGGGCATATGCATTATTTGTAAGACCAAAGAGGCTCTATCCAATACAGCTGTTGAAAGATTTGAATGTAATAATGTGATTCAGAAGCAGTTTAGCAGAGTCGCTTATTAAATCGCTTGAAGTCATGCATCTAAACAAACGCACAGATATTTACATGAAAAGCCCTGAGAGGTGGTTATTAAGGCATAAGGTGTAGAAGCGGACACTTATTAAACCGCTTGCACAAACGCACTGAACCAGCTGTTTAGCAGTGAAATATAAATACATGTGCTGTGAAATGAATGGATTAGATCAGAGACCTTCAGCTATAACACTTTAAAGAAGCAAATGGCTTCATGACAGTGTGACGGTCAGTTTAGTGATGAAAATAAAAGTTGCATTCAACAAGCATAAATGAGTCTGGCCAAGATATGAATAGTTACCATGTTCATTCATAGTTCTAGCCATCTGGTATTACAAATAAAATGGAGTAAAAGCAGATTAAAAACTGTTTATGGCAGATTACACACAGCCGATTTTGCATTATTCTTCTAGGGTGATGCGTTTAGGAAAGTAAGACTTCTGCGAAGGAGAGTAGTTTTGTGAGAAGGCACTATGTAGAATGAAACACCTGTGCCAAACAAATCACGGCTTAAGCCAAACCTAGACCTGATCAACTTTGAGTTTCTGTTACTGCCTTCAAGAAGAAATAGCAGAAATTGCAATTCACTTTGACCACATTATGCCACAAAGAGAACATGTTCACATCATATTTCACCCCAAAATCAAATGATAAAAAGGGTACTTTTTAAAAAATGGTGTATATATATATATATATATATATACACCCATTTTTAGGGCCATAAAGATTATATATAATTTTGCACTAAAAAATTTAATTTTAATAAAATTCTTACAGTAATCAGAGATAAGATCAATATAATCATGGATGATTATCTTTATATACCATGGATTTTGTTTTATACAAGCAAAGAAAATTTCATTGATTCTCATTACTATTAAATTAATTTTGTTACTAAAATGAAAAAGAAATCTGTACATCATAACAATGAACATCACTACTTGTAATGGTTATTTTAGATATTTTCATCACTGCTAAATAATTACAATCATTACTGCTAAGCAATTGTACATTAATGAGAACAAGAGTTTCTTTTTAGCATACACAATTATCTTAAATTGTTTATAAAAATTGTTTGCAAACAAAAAACTCATTTTAATTAACATTACAAAAAACAAACAAACTGTAACTGTAGATAATTACACTAATGAGTAAATAATAATTCTCATTTTATGCATAATGATAATGGGGGGGGGGGGGGGGGTTCCTTCAATAACGAAATATTCATTTCATTTTGGGATGTAATAAAATAGACTGGACATGTTCTTCATAAAGCATTTCAGCGACTCCATGTGTCGACTTCATGTATGCAAAGGTCTGGTTTAATTAAACCCTGACAAAGCTCATTAACTAGCAAATGCCAAAAAAATAAACAAAAACAAACCTAGAGAAAACAATTCCCACAATCATTCAGGAGGTTCTTAATATACCTGTAAACTGAGATGAAGAAGCATATTCAAACAATCTTTAAGACTGATTATTATTTAGCGGATCGTTTTTCTCATTAGTAAAGATTTCAATCTAATCTTATCCAATATATAATGGCTGAAAAGCACTTTCAGGATACAGGATCTCTGTACCGCTTCATGCTCTGCTTCAGGCTTGTCCGGTCCGGGATGGAGTACGGTGCGTATTCTTGGAACGAGGAAGAAGGAACCCGATTCTGCTCAAGGAACAAAAATCTGCTGCAAGCAAATAAATATATTGAAGCTACAGTACAGGCTACTTACTGTATACAAGTCATGATCAGACGGCTAATGACATGTGCAGGGAAGTTCCTTCCGCATCCGGACGTATACCGAGGTTATTAGCAGTAAGAAAAAAAAAGGGCGTTCTGACGACTCTGAATGGTAATATGAAAATCCAGTTTTAAAAGACAAACAAATAGCATGATTACACATTTAAAAGTGGAAAATGTTGCCAAACAAAAACAAAACTACCTTAAAATTGTATCGATTGTTCTAAAATAAATCCCCTTCCAGGAAAGCAAACAGTGCAAGTCCTCTTGCAGGGGCTACACTCGAGTACTGTAGTCCTCCTACTGAATATAGTGTGCCCTCCGGCTCGACGGACACACATTACATCTGCTGTGTCAGAGGCCAATGGGAAGTTCTGCTTGGTCTCTCTTCATTGGAAGCCCCGTGAGTCCATATGAGGGGCGGGCAGAAGTGCCCTCTGTGGACCGCCACTCTGGGTTGGGCAGCGCACCGGGCTGTGGGACCCAAGCGGGCGGGTTGAAGGGTTCTGTCATGGCTTTGCCAGGCTCAGGTCTAGCAGTTGATGGGACAGTCCGTCTTGGCTTTGCCAGCAAAACTGATGATTCTCCTGAGGCAGCGCCCGAACTCCTCCAGGATGAGGCGCTCTGCCACGGCCTGAGGCTGGTTGGCCAGCTCCGCCTGCTCCGCTTGCTCCAGCAAACAGTCACACGTCGCCTCCGCCACGTCCTTTGTTACGAATGTGTACGGCAACCTAGAGAGAAATTCATCAACATTTGAATTATTAAAGGAAGACCATTTTCTAACACTAAAAAAAGCACAAAGGGTGTTTTGTTAAAGTGTTCCAGGAAGTTTCTAGACAGCTGCTAGAACATTGCCATGGCATTTCTGTTCAAAAACAGTAAATACACATTTATAACAATATACTTTGTGTTATATTACATTGGCAGTAAATAACAAAAACAAATGAGGGTGTCTAATACAACAGATAAATCTTTCTAGATGTTAGCTGAGTGATTGCTATAGGGATAGTTCACCCAAAACGGAAAATTCTGTCATTAATTACTCACCCGTAAGACATTTGTCGTCAAGATTTTATTTATGAAATTAGAGCTATGACACTTTAAACATTCATATAGAGATCATTGGCACAGTCCAAGTTTCTGAAAAGACTGGATTAGCTTTATATGATAAACATGATAGACTTATTCATACAAACATTGATCAGTGAACATAATGAACCTGGTGAACATGATTGAGGTTCTGTTTACCAGAACTGATTTGCGAGTTGATCAATGTTTATGTGAATAAAAACCTAAATTCAACCTGTTTGAAGTGAACCATTATATAAAGTGATTGTTTCTCTTCAGAAAATCCTTTTGGATTACTTTTGGAAAATTCATATGGATTAGTTTTAAGATCTCTATATGAACTTTTTGAAGCATCAAAGTGGTAGTTGCGTAGCTGTCAATGGAGGGACAGAAAGATCTCAGATTTCATCAAAAATATCTTATGAACAATATGGGGGGGGGGGGGGGGTAATAATTAATGACAACATTTTCATTTTTGGTTGAACTATCCCTTTAAGAAGCTCTGGATGGTTGTTGCTCAGGCACTGCTAGGGAGTTGCTAGATGTTTGTATTGTAAGTGTTCTGTATTGTTGCTAAGGTGTGGGATTTATGGATGGCTGGACAGATTTAAATGACAATCCAAAAGGTATTGTGGTAATAAAGAGCTGACAAATTAAAGGCACAGTATGCAAGTTTAACCTCCAGGTCAATTATTCAAAACAATAACAAAGGCGTAGCTTTATGACGCTAATAAGTGTGGAATCATGGGAGTTGTCATCTTCACCTCCACAGATGATGGAGAGCAATCCGACAAGACAAAAGGCTGAACTCTTGTTCATGGATGAGCTAATGTATAAAAGTTTTATTAGGGTTACTGTGGTATGAAGCAGAGCGTGGAAGCCGTGGGAGCGAATGCTAATGAGAGACAGATACCAGCGCGGCACACCGGTCTTCAGTCCGATGGCATCCGGAGCTTTTATTTTGCTTAAATGCCACAGTCGGCTTGATGTGAAAACCGGCCAATTCTGGTCACCAGCCATACATATACAGTAAAACTTCAAATAATATTCCGGGCTTTTATTATCAAAAACCCGACCTTTTTTTACTATCGTGTCAATTGATTTTGCTTAATATGTGCGAGGGGGAGAGAGAGGGGGAGAGAGAGAGAGAGCAAGACAGCACTTGTATTGTTTGAAGACGTGAGGGCGGGTGCGGTTGGGGCGCCTGATCAAAAAAGGCTTTGGCAGGATAAAAATATGCTTTGGCGGCCACCAAAAAGTGGACGATCTGACGGGTTTTAGAAGATTAAATACCAACTGAAACTAAAAAAACAGACCCGGCGTCTATTTGAGACTGGCCTTTATTTACCCAAACCTGCAGCCACACCAGGCATGTAAAAGAGACAGACGTCTATTTAGGACTTGGCTATTAACTGAATGTTTACAGTATAAAGCATGTTTATAGTTTCTACTGAAGTAAAGCTGGAAATCGAGGATATGACATCATTGACAGGCGATGCAATGACACTGGCCATTAAGAAGGGTTAAAATTATGTATTTCTCTGGATTTAAACATTGTTGGAAACATCTGGGATAATGCAAGAACACAAGTCAACAAAATATACATTTTTTTTCTAGTGGTTTTTAGATATTTTAATCCAAAAATTATTGTTCCTATTGCGCCTTTAAAGGAAAGACTTACTTCCCGCCTCCACTGGTGAGGGCTGGTGTGGTTCTGGTGAGCAGATCTGAGATCTGTGAGGACAGTTTGGTTTTGGCTGCCGTTTGCTGCTGGACCCGCACCTCTGCAGCGTCGGCCAAGTGCATCAGCGTCTTCCTCTCAGGACTCTCCTCAAAGTTCTTGCAGCCCATACATTTGCAGATGGACGAACACATGATCTTTGCCTAATGCGAACAGACATCAGAACAATATCATCACAACTGACGAACCATTCTTCCACAAGAGCTTGGGAACCACTACCCTTTGACCTGTGAAAACACTCACCTCATAACACTCGCAGTAGTTTTTCAGACAGCCAGATTTCTTACAATTGCAGCCTTTGCTGTGTCTCCTGTCCGACTCTCCTTGTTTGCCTTTACCGATCTTGGGTTTGAAAGCCACAGGGTTTCTGTCTAAACACGCCTGGGAAAAAAAAAAACACATTACTTCTTACTTCATCTGATACCTATGCACTTCAAAGCATTACAGCAAAACTGCCCTGATCAGCGAGACAAACAACATGTCAACGGCAATGATGTGCTATTGCAAAGATGTGTTGGGAAGTTAAATTGCAAATAGCAAGTCTGGTAAGTCTCTGATAGTCTAAACTAAAATAAATAAATAAAGGCACATTTTAAGTGTTTGTAGGCAGATGGAAAATAACGACAAGTTGAAAAAAAGCCAATGTAGATCTATAGGAATGCAGCAATTCGTTACCTTGATGGCCTTCAGTCTTTCACTCTCATGATCAAGGTTGTTGAAGCAGTTCACACAGTTACAGTTATTGCAGAACTCACCATTGGCAAAGCAATCACAATACCTGTGAGACAAGAGACATAGAACTCTTACAGATTAAATGCAAATTACAACTCATTGAAATAAATAAATAAATTCAGCTGCCCAAGAGATATGCTACAGTTCAAAAGTTTGAGAAAGGTAAAGTCTCTTTACACCAAGCCTGCATTGATTTGATTGAAAATACAGTACAAACAGAAATATTGTGAATAAGGATGCACCTAAAGGAATTATTTTGGCCAATACCGATTTTAACAAACAACTATTGGCCGATACTGATATTTGTTAGACGCTCACTTATTTGAACTTTGTCATTAAAATTACTGTTTTAATTGTCATTACAGTTTTGATCATGTTTTAAATCAGCAAAGTAAAAAAAAAAAACACATGCATTAAGGTATCCTAGTAGCTAGTTTATTGCTCATTAAATCACTTTCTTTAAACTTGGATTGAATCCATTAAACAGGCTAACATTATAAGAGAAGAGAGGCATAAATTAATAAAGACGTCAACCTTCTGAGGTTATTTTTGCTATGAAATATTTCTTAACATTAACATATTTGACTTTATTATACAACTTTACATATTTCTTTAATAAATAGAAAGATATTGTACAACTCAGTGCCTTTACGCAGATACATAATATTTTATATTATATATTACCTAATATTGGTTTGTTAAATCGGCTAATACATTGGTGCATCTCTAATTATGAAATATGATTAATTTAAAATGGATGTTTTCTATGCGTGTGTATATATGTGAATATACATGAACTTAAATGTGAAATTACTGAACTTAAATATGCAAGCTTGATAAAAAATATCATTCTAGAAGAAAATTTCAAATGGCACTTAGAGGCTTTTGCATCTGAACTCTTCATAAATATATATAAAGCTGAATTTTCTTCAGTGTCACATGCCATTTGCCTCATCATTTAAAAATAACTAATTTAAAATAGAAATATTTTGTATTATTATAAATGTCTTTACTGCTACTTCGGATCAATTAAATGTATCATTGCTTAATAAAAGTATTAATTTCTTTTAAAAAAATACAATTCTTACTGACCCCAAACTTTTGAACGGTAGTAAATGAAATGCTACAGGCAAAGCTTGAAAAAATTATTCATGTCAATATTGATACTGCTTGACAGGTAGCAATAAAATGTAAAATTATATTTGCACCTCTGATAATCCCCTTCATGTCTGTCAGAATTAACAGTCCTTGCTGGTGAATTTGACAGTATGAGAACTGAATTACAGGTTGTTAAAAGGAAGGAAGCTGTTGCAAAAATCACACAATTGGATTTGGAAACTATGAAAGCCCTTGCCAAACATAGCAGCTCACACAGATTACACCTTATATGGGCCATTTTCAGAGAAAGTAAACAAATGCCGGGGAACATACAATTTCAGACACTGTGACCGTGTGCAGTTGCAGGGTTTCCTCGGCCTTGAGGTTGCTTCTGACGTTGATAAACTGTAATAAAGCAGAATGTAACCTGGGATTTAGTGAAATCTTTTGTTTGATGCAACTGATATGCATGTAACAGCGAAGCATGTGGCGCTCGGCTCACCCGTTGAGTGAAAGCCTGGCTTGAGTCTGTATGGGAGTGGCTGTTGAGAAGGTGGAGCTGCTGGTCAAAGTCACAAACGCAGGCTGGGGGATCTATGGGAACAAGCAAAGTGAGAGAGTGTGCAACAAAAACAAGCAACCTAACTCATCCGTCCTGCTCCAGCACTGACATACGGACCTGCGCAACGTATGGGGCCGGCAACACAGCGTAGCCCATGTTTCCAGAGCCGTGGGCGGGCGCGAGCACAGTGCCTGGCGGCAGGTTGGTGAGGTTGGGCTGGATCTGTGGCAGATGAGTGGCTGGCATGATGAGACGCTGGGGGGTCTGACTGGTTGTCACCACCTGAGCTGCTGACGTCAAGGGTTTGGGTACAACCTGTGCACAAACAATAAAAATGTATATAGATCAAAAGCTGCACGGCCATCTGTAAGAATGGTGTCATTGTGTGCAGAACTGCTGTGAGAGGAAACTAGGCGTTTCACTGTATACCTGTTTGACGGTCTGTGCCGAGACGATGGGTACAGACATCCGTACCGCAGTGTTCATCATCACAGACTTGGCTTTGCAAACAAGACAAAAGTAACTAAATGTTATTCGATTTTCTTAAATTCCCATATTCATATACAATCATAGCATTAAAATCATTCTTAAAAATGGATCGCTGCAGTGCACCCACTATAACACAAATATTGCATGGCATTGGCAAGATAGCAGGATATTGAAGGACCACTCCCTAAAACAATATTTAACTGAATATTATTTAAGACAGTCACAGAGGTACAGTTGAAAAAAAAAAAGAATCTATATCACAAAACAATATAGTCCGCTTACAGGATGACTCATGAGCCCATTTCTTTGTTGAATAAAAAAAAAAATACAGTGTGATCAATGAAGTCTAATTCCTGAACATCAGTGAAACTAACAGCTATAAGTAACCCTGAGACTTTAAGTTATTGATATGCTCACCGTTTATATTCAAAGTGTACTGCACATGATCCATTTTGACTATTTCACAAAAATAAATAAAATGTTACAATTTTGTATTTAAATAATAATTAATAATAATAATAATAACTTAATATTTATATAGCGTCTTTCACAATACCCAATGACGCTTTACACATTAACAGCAAAGAAAGGCTATTATGCCCCTTTTTACAAGATGCAATATAAAAGTCTCAGTGTTCCCTGAATGTATCTGTAAGTTTCAGCTCAAAATACCCCACAGATCATTTATTATACCATGTTGTAAATGTCCATTTTTGAATTTTGGATTATAGGTCCCCTTTAAAGGGGTAGTTCACTTTTTTAAAAAATGTCATCCAAGATGTCCATGTCTTTCTTTCTTCAGTCGAAAAGAAATTAAGGTTTTTGATGAAAACATTCCAGGATTTTTCTCCATATAATGGACTTTACTGGGCACCAAATTGTTTAAGGTCCAAAAGACAGTTTTAGTGCAAACTGTTCAAAGGGCTTTAAACGATTCCAGACGATGAATAAGGGTCTTATCAAGCGAAACGATAGGTCATTTAAAAAAAAAAAAGTTTAAGTTTAAGCACAAACGCTTGTCTTGTTCTGTTCTGTGATGCGCATTTGTGACTCTCCAGTCATCAAAATGAACAAATCTTTTTCCGAGTCAATTCATTCATTTTGTTCGTTGAATGAACCAAATGACTCGAAAAAAGATTCGTTAATTTTGATGAACGAGTTCGAACAGGAGAGTCACGAACGTGCATCACAGAACAGAGCAAGGCAACCATTTGAGCTTATAAAACTTAAACTTTGTTTATTTTATTTTTTTAAATGACTGATCGTTTCACTTGATAAGACCCTTATTCATCGTCTAGAATCGTTTAAAGCCCTTTGAACAGTTTGCAATTTGCACTGAAACTGTCTTTTGGACCTTGAACCGTTTGGTGCCCAGTAAAGTGCATTATATGCAGAAAAATCCTGGAATGTTTTCATCAAAAACCTTAATTTATTTTCGACTGAAGAAAGAATGACATGGGGGTGAGTAAATTATCAGCAAAATTTCTTTTTTTAAAAGTTAACTACTCCTTAAACATGTAGTTAAAGCCAATTGTTGAATAGCATTTTTGCCAAGTTAAATTTATAATTTTTTATAAAAATTCTAATTTTAACTGTTATCAATTACTATTTATAACAATTATAAATAATTTAATCAATCTTTTAAAATCTCAAATAGAATAATTAAATTTTCAACAAATTTCTAGTTAAATTGCAAATCAAATATGGTGTGGCACAATAAAACTTGTATACTGAATAAATTAAAATTGCTGAAAAAACTATTGTATGCTATTCTGAGAAATAATATATAATAAGCTTGATACATTGATATAACGTATTATACGCATTTATTAAAAGCTGGTGAAGTGACTATTAGAGCAGCTCATGAAATTAAGTTCACTTCCTCATACATCACACTGAAACACGCAGACTTGCATGCAGATTTAGTGACGTGCACCTGATCACATCGATTTATTACCCAGCCCTGTTTGGCTATAGAATTGCATTTCTTATACCATAAAAGAAGTAAATAATTCTTCTATGAAAACAGAATCATAAATTGAATTTGTTAAATTTTTTCGTTTCCAATCGCTGCACAAATGATGTCCTGTACCTGGTTGGATGGAGGGATTGGTGTTGATGCTGGCGCCCGTCTGTGCCGTGCCGCCGCCGGTGGTGGCCGTTACCAGCCGCACGTAATGAAAGCGACTGCCCGGCACCTGGATCTGCTGAACGTTAGGAGGTGTGGAGAGGGGGATAATGGTCTTGAACTGGGATGTTCCCATCCCTCCCACTGTAACTGTCTGCATCGGCTTTGCAGCCTGTACACGAAAACAGATAAAAACATAGTTTTGTATTGTTGTACACTAAATTACAATGTCACACAGGCTTTGTTAAACTCTATATTTGACAGGACAGCAAACTGGTTTGGTTTTTTTAAAACTCTATATGGGCGTACCCGTGCGGTGGACTGGCTGGTTCCTGCTTTAGCTGGACTAGTGGTGGCAGACTGTTGAACCGTGAGGATTTGCTGGCCTAGAGCCACATTGAGCGGCAGGGTCACAGACTTCTGGGGTGAGTTTGGAGACTGACTGGCCACCGAAACCACAGTCAACTACAGACAGAGGAGAAACACGAGGAAGAGGGTGTCATCAGAAACCAGAGTGTGGTCATCAGAAAAAGAATCTGGGACCACAAAGAGGGGTAAATGTAGCTGCGATGCAAGTTTTTACATTTGAAAGATTCAAGACCTTGCTGGGAGACTTGAGAGGCGAGATGGCGACTTTGCTGTTACCAGATGTATTCTGTGTCACAGTGCTGATGGCCTCGCCAATGGAGATGGTGCGTGGAGGTGTCACTGGGGTACTCTGGGTAAGAACTCGCCCTGTTGGCAATTTAGATTTGACAATCGAGCAGATAAAACGACTGCACTTTTGCTCATGTTATAAACACAGAGAGGAGATTACCAGTCACTACAGGAGACACTGAAGCTGGGCTGGTCAGTGCTTTACTGTTCAGGGCCTTTGTAATGATGAGCTTTGTTATCATTGGTCCAGCCGTAGACACTGGTGGTTTCTTTGTGATCTGTGAGGAGAAACATGACACTTGGTGATTATTTAAGTAGCTTTTTTGATAGACCGAGACACTGAACAGGAAACAAGACTTCCAAACTATTTTTTTCTTTCCTTTCCTGGAAGTCAATGGCTTCAGTTAACTGTATGGTTACCGACTTTCATCCAAATATCTGCTTTTGTGTTCAACAGAACAAAGACTCATACAGGTTTGGAACTCTTCAGGGTGAGGAAATCATGACAGAATTGTTATTTTTTGGTCAACTATCTTTTTAACAATTAGTAACAGTTAATCTAGCTTTACTTATTATTAAGGATATTTAATATGTATTTAACTGAATTGAGTATTCTTTTTTTAAAATAAATAATAGCAACAACACTGATTTAAATACAGCATTAAAATAGCATATTTCATGTACTATAAATTAATATAGTACTATATACAATACTTACTACTTGTACAATATACTATAAAATTACTAAAAATATTATATAAAGAATAGCCCATTTTAAAAAAAAGCATGTGCTTACAGAAAAAATGTTTTTAAAAATATGACTAACATAAATATTAAATATAATAATTAAGTGATTAAGTGAAATAATAATTAATGATTAAAATCACTATTAAAAAGGCATTTTCCATATAGAATTTAACAAATATGACTATTATTTGTAAAAAATTATAAATTAAATTATTATACTAAAGATCATAGTAGCTCATTTTAGTAGCTCATTCAACTTGTAGGTTTTAAAAATAAATTAAATATTATCATAAATGTTTTATTATTAATATTATTAAATAATAATAGCACAAATTCAATTATTTTTACATGAGCTATTATTGTTATTATAGTAATTATTAAAAGGCAACAATTGAGTAATAATATACGACTAGTATATTATATTATAAATAACAATAATCAATTTAAAATACATAAAAACTACATTCATAAGCAAAATATGTTTTACAGATTTTTCTATTTTTTCAATGCTTGAAGTGTAAAATAAAGTGTTAACAGAGTGTTATACAGTGTCCATATGGTTACTGTAGTAACTATAAATTATGCATAATCACCCTAACCCTAAAACCCACCCTAATTAAGTCAGTAAATGTATAATTACACTAACACGGACAAGTGTAACCAACATTTTCACTATCAACCAGTCAGCTGCAGCAGCTACAGTTTATATATTAGCTAACATCCTCGTTGTTACATGTAATATAGATGTATAAATCCCACAAAAAACAATAAAGAAACTAATGCCAAGATAAAGAACCTTGAAATTAAAGTTCTCTTTAGGGTCTCAATATAAACTGGTAATTTCACACCCACCCAACACAGCGTGGCCTGCCACTTCAGTTATGTAGCATCTGCCTCCTCAGTGTAACACGGAGAGGTTGATAAACACCCACCTGAAGGGTCTTCAGCTGCTGGGCCTGCAGTGTGGTGGAGGAGCCCATCAGCTGACTGGCTGAGCTCACAGCAATCACAGGCTTCCCTACGGCCGTCACCATCTTGATCTGCGTCGGCTGGGCCTTGCCATCCCCTGTGCCCTGGGTAGTGGCGGGCTTGTTCCAAGTGTGAGGCAGAGCCAACATAATGGGCTGCCCTGTTTTACTGAGACCAGCAACCAGGAGTTTCTGCCCCTCTTGCTTGAGCACAGCAGCGCCTGGAGGCTTGCCATCCGCAGCGGGGGAGCTGGCCACTTTATTGATGATGAGCTGGTGGTTGGCTGGGACAGTAACGCTGGAGATTTTGGGGAGGCTTTGAGTCAATGCAGGACTGGTGGTTTTGGCAGAGGTTGTGGTGGCGACCGCCATGAGTCCGGACGAGGCGAGGAGGAGTTGAGTTCCCGTGCTGGTGCTACACTGAGCATTAGTGGAGGTGGAGGTCATCTGCACAGACGTGGTGGCTGGACACAGGCTGACGATTTCAGGCACCTCTGTTTCCATAGGAACCTGCGCTGGCTCTGGTTCAGATTTAGGAGGAGGAGGAGCGAGGTGCTCGGCAGGAAGGTCCTCTTCCATTGCGATAGCTTCCGTGTCCATGATTTCGTCAGGCAGGAGGCTGTTGAGCTCAGGTGACACCACATCCATTGTGCACAAAGATACTCAAAACACACTAGAAAAGAAAAAAAAAATTCTTAAATGTATAAAAAGACCAGAAACATTCACAAGAAAGATGAGAATACATCACTGATAAAGTATTAAGTGTAGAGGAAGCAAAGGGCACCAGACTGCGATCAAATGCACACATTTTGAAACCTTTTACCACCTTTTTTTCCTGCAGGTACGATTATTTAGTTGGAGATCGCACGGGTGTAGGGCTGTGAAACGATGAATCACACCCAAAATACATAATATATGCATGTGTACCAATTATTTTGTATAGGGCTGCACGATTTGGGGAAATTTCATATTGCGAGTATTGAGGTCAATATTGCGATTGCGACATACAATATAATAAACAAATGGTTTCATGAATCAACTTGAGTAAAAAATAAATAAATTAAAAAAAACGCACACACAGTGAAAAAAAAATAATCAAAAAAATGTGCGTGAATTTATATATACGAAATATTTATACAGTACACACACCACGTATAATGCAAACTTTTAAATTGGATGCGATTAATCGTTTCACAGCTCTACGGGTCCACCAGCACGTTGCGAAACTGATAAGAGCAATTGGTGGCGACAAGTGACTTAAAAGGATCCATCATGAATCATCCATTCAAGAGATTTGTTAAAAATCACTGATTCATCCAGTATCAATGTATTGGATGAATATCAGTGTATTCATCCAGTATCAGTATTTACATAAAAAATTTAATTAATCAATATCAAACGAAGAGTGCCATTTCAGTTATCCTCCAAAAATCAGCATGATTAAATGTGATATTAAGTTACAACAGTTTAATAAACAATTATTTAATAACAACTACAAAATGTTGCAGAAAAATGTATGAATGAATAACAGCCTTTTAAGAACTTTTGCGCCAAAAGTGTTCTTTCTTGTCATTATTGAACCTTTTTTTAGCATAAAATGTCCTTTGGAGTTGAGTAAAGAACCCTATGCTACATATATAGAACCCTTTTTCTAAGAGTGCAGGTTGTCATTGTCTATTGTCTTTCAATTCTGAGGGGAAAAACGATCAGCAGTTGAAATTATTTCAGAGAATTACATTAGAACTACATGTTTAGGTAGAAATGAGTGTGTTTTTTATAAACATGTCAAAGGTAACATTCACAAAACAGTTTTATAAAAAGATAAACAAAATTTCAACCCTTTTTAACCATTGTTTAAGAAAAGGGATGAGTCAATGACAATGTTATCAAATATTCTAGACACATTATTATCTATAATGTTATGACTTTTATTATGCACATTAACTTCCCTTTCCTATAAAACTGGATTCACCTTTAAACGTTTAATAATTATTGATTTTTAAAGCACTAAACTGAGAGGTTGACATCCAAAACATTTCTTTATCCAGAGGACAAAGGTTTTTAAAGGGTTGGAGTCAAAATCAAATAGATAATAATAATCAATCACCAAGCAGAGATTCTGTTGAATGAAGAGTTTGTGCAACACACACACATAACGGTTGTTCATTGACCTTTTCATCTGTCTTGATACTGAAGCAAGCATTGTTTGAAGGAAATGTATCATGCCATCATAGATTAGAGACGATTTTATATTTAAAAATCATCTGAAAAATCACTGAAAGTAATATAGATTTAATAATAAAATCTTCCCGACTAAAGTTGCCCCAGTGAATTCCAGCCCTGCGTCTATGTATTAATAAACATAACCGCTTCAGCCTTATATTTATGTCTAGACAGCATTTATGAAATCTGAAAGTACCGTACTGAGAACAACAATGACCAACTTTGTTCATTTACATATAGCGAATTTTTACATGGCATTACATTACAATATTCTCGCATAAAATCTGCAGCACTTTGCAGGTCTAATCGCATCAAGCACATCAGCACAAATAGTTACAGGTAGTCACAAATATTATGCACAGGTCCGCTGGCGGGCCATTCAAATCCCACTGTTTACTAAACGCCGCACACGAGACGACGCGACCGCTCCCATTCCAATCCCCTATACAGTCGCCGCCGCTGGCGTTCATCGCGTCGCTCGCAGTGTAGGCGAGCGGTTTATACGGACAGCTGCTATGTGGCTAACTAGCACCAGAGCTAACCTGCAGTTACATGTTAAACACAGCAGTCACTCAAAGCGAGCATTAACCAGCAATAAAACGGAAAATCTGCTAATAAAGACAGCAGTTATGCGCTTCAGATACTGTGTACACAATAAAACACTCATGTGCACGCGTTTAATCGCTAAACGCAACATACAGCAGTTTTAAAAAGTGGGGAACAACAGCAGGCCTCTTTTACATGCCTGACAATAACAATCCGCGTTAATTCTTTACCTTAACAGTGACTTCAATGAGAGACAGTCAGTTTCGCGTCAGCTGGAGTTTGTTGATATTCGACGCGCCTGCTTTCCTGTCTATTCCGTTGTCATGGAAATATCGATATTTACAAGACACGGATGACAGCACGAAAGTTACTGTAGACTGGGGTGTTTTCCTCTCGGTTTGAGTCCTGATAGAGAGAGTTTAACACGAGCTGAGGGTCTATTTCAGGCCGGGCTGGATTTCGAAAGATCCGCCATTTTCATCTCGTCATCAGTTCGGAAACGAGAAACAGGAGAAGAAGAAAACAACAACTTAATTTATTGTTTTGTTATAGTTAGAGCACAAACGTGGGCGAAGTGTAGACAAATGACGTTCGCAATTATTGATTTTGACAGTTAAAACTATTAATCTGTCGTCATTCGATTTGAACTTGATCTTCACTGGAACAATAAAAAGTGTTTGTCAGAATGACAGCCGCACCAGTAACTATCATTGCACGTCTTTCATCCAGTGAACATGAACGGAGACTGAAGCTGTCATTCACCCGGACTAAGAAAACATAACCAAACACACGAGTAAAACACCCAAAACCTTTTCATTCCAAAACTTGTGCAGTTAGTGTTATGATTTTGATTAAAAGGCATTAGTACAAAAAAAGTATGTGAAATAAAAACGTAATAGTTCGTCAGACAAACAAAAGCCACTTTACTAACTTACTCTATAAGTCTTAATGACAAATATATTTATATAAAACAGAGAGCTTAGAAAACTGTGAAGTATAATAAATTTGAATAAACTTTTATAACAATAATATAGTTCACTCTGCCACTATGGCAGATATGCCACTACTATTTAGTATTATTAGCACTAATATATATATATATATATATATATATATATATATATATACACATACACACACATTTATATATAGTGCTAATACTACAGTGAACCATCTAAATGTATGACAGACAGGCGCATCGGGTTGGCTGTCACTCACTGTCAGGTATAGTAGCCTCAACTGCTAACGTTACCAGTTAGCCACTATCAACTCCTGCAACGCTTCGACGCGTGCGGTAACCTTTGGCTATATTTTATTGATGACTCAGAAGCCCAGAAGGGATTAACCAGCGATCGTTTTCGACCCCAACTGTGTGTGTGTGTGACGCGGACGGGCATCAGCTGACACTGCACTGTTAGCAGCGCGGCTAACTCCACTAGCCGCGATCATATTCTCGCGCCCCTTGCGAACCCCAGCCGAGCTCAAAGCGCTTCTTACACTTGCTCGAGGTGATGAGTGTCGCGACGCTCTTCTGAAATCCGCCGCGCGTTCCGCTCGATCACGCGCTGCTACATCCAACGCGATGCTGCATCGTGTCGATCATCCGCTCTCAGACGAAGACGATTGTTTAAAATACCGCGCCGAGCGCCATTTCACCTCTAACATCCCATAATCAAGCCCCGCCTTCAGAGGAAACAACAAATGACGTCACGCCACAACTTCCGCCCGTGCTGAGCGCACACAGCTGAATGGACTGGTTTTAGTTTTTAATGTTATTTATTTATATTTATGTATTGTATGTTTCATTTGTATTAATTAAACTTTTTAAAGAAATTAATTTGTTTAATCTCTTTAATTAATCTCTGTTTACTGTATCTTATTTGAAAATGTACTTATGTATCCATTTGTGATCTTTGGGCAATTATAATAAAATAAATAAATAAAAAGTTGAATGGATTGTGGTCAAAAATTGGTATGTATACATGTTTATTTTAATTCTGAATAAAAATCAGGGTTAATGTTCGAGTACATTATACAAAAAGTCAAGTTAACGTGCCATATCAAGATATGATGTAGTTTTATGATGTGGCTTATTCATAAAGTAATAAATAGGATAAACGTGTGTAACGACAAAGGGTTCAATAGAAATATTGATACAGCCTTTTGTATCATATTTTAAAACCAATGAAATATTATTAGAAAATGTTTACCATGTATATATATATATATATATATATATATATATATATATATATATATATATATATATATATATATATATATATATATATATATATATGTATGTATACATTTTTGATACATTTTACCATATATATTTATTTACATATTTTACCATATATATTATTTAAAATAATTGTAATTTAAATAATTTAAAATATATTTGATCATATTTTTAAATATTGATGTAGCCATTTCTATCAGATTTCAAAAACAATACCAATGACAAATTATAACATTTTTATAAAATATTATTATATCATATTTGTGTAAATAAAAAATATAGTATATGTTGTTGCCATAACATTTAGACAGTTTAAACTATTCTATTCTATTCTATTCTATTCTATTCTATTGCGTCTGCTGAAGTTTCCCTTCTCTGCAGACTTGCACTTTGGCACTGACTGTAAAAGTTGGACTCAGACAGAATATTACAGAATAGAAGTCTCGTTCTCAGGAGAGTGATGATCCGGTGTCTGCAAATGAGAATAGTCTGGCACTAAAGAGCAGTCAAAACTTGAAGAGATTTTTTTTTTTAATTTATTGCAAGAAGAATTACGAAATGTAATAGTTTCATCACTGTACGATAATAAAGTTTTAGATTTAATATTTTAGAATTAGGTTTAAGTATTAATGTATTAAAGCATTACTGGTAAATCTTTTGGGGTACCTTAGGTTGGCTGAAAGTCTGTCTGGTAAAGGTAGAGGTTGAAAGAAAAACGTATTTATATATTTTATTTTATTTATGTATTAAAAGAGTCAAAAGTAAAAAACACCCTGATGTCCTCTGGTGGTCCATATGTGATGTGCAGTTTCCCTCAGGCCGGTATTGAGTGGCGCCCTCTGGTGGTCCGCCGCAAGTGTTGTGGTTGCGAGATTGACGAGCAAAATGGCGTCCGGCGTGAGGCAGGAGCTCGCGCAGCTGATGAACTCTAGTGGGTCTCACAAAGATCTAGCTGGGAAGTATGTATTTTCAAGTAATTTGCCAGTATTGGTTCTTACTTTATGTCTATTGCATGAATGTTTTATTGTGTAGTTGAAGCTCTTATGAACGATGTGATGCTGCAGATGCGATGACAGCTGGCTAGCATTAGCTAGCGTGAGGATATGCATTAACGTTACAGATGATAGCATACCTGTCAACATGCCTACATGTGTTTGATATCAATAGAAATACGTTATAAGTTGGTAATGGTTAGTCGCTGTTAGAATAATTTATAAAATAGTCGTATGGTAATTGTATTTAATGGTACATTGATTGTGCAAGTGCTGGCCGCTGGAGTAATGGCAATAAGTTAACTTGAAAAGCACTTTACTAAATTAAAGATCTCATGAAATCAAAATCAGAGGCTTTTAATCAACGTCTTATAGGTTTGAGGTAATTTATATCTTTGTCTGTGCACTTAAAGTTGGATGAATGAATATTTCATGAAACAAAGGAAAGGCAAATTTTAAGCTCTTTTTTTCTGGTAATAAGTGTCCAACAATATTGATAAGACCATTTTGCAAGATGTAAACAACACTGGTCCAGAAACACTTCGTGTTTCAGTTTGTAACTGTTTTCTTTATTTCACATGTAAAGAAAACATCTTAGATGTTTGTTTAACTTTTTGATTCAGTTTTATATGTTCTGTTGGTTGTATTTTATCCCAGCTTTTATGTAGTGTTAAAAAAACTGAAACAGGAAGTGCTTCTGGACCAGCGTTGTTTACATCTTGCAAAATGGTCTGCCCCGCCCCCAATACACCTTTCTCTAGCGAAATAGCAAGCAATAAATCGGCAATCAATTATTTTATTTTGTTATCCAACCAAAAATTTTACAAGTAAAATATGGTTGTTCTTTTACAAAAATTCAAGTAATTTTCTTAGACTGATGAATGTGTTTCTTCTGACAGATACCGTCAAATATTAGAGAAGGCTCTTCAGTTTACTGATGCAGAACAACTTGAGTCACTGAAAGCATTTGTGGAAGCGAGTAAGTACACTAGTCTGATAATTTGAATAGATTCCGCTTAAATGGTTTTGTATGGAATTGCTCTGTTTACATTGTTTAAACCGATGAGTGCCTCTATTTCACACACTTGCGCAGTGGTCAATGAGAACGTCAGCCTGGTCATATCCAGACAGCTGTTGACAGACTTCTGCTCACACCTCCCAAACCTGCAGGAAGGCACGGCGAAGGCTGTGTGTCACTTCACTCTGGAGAAGATTCAGCCCAGAGTCATCTCATTTGAAGAACAGGTATGTGTCCTGAAAGATACTCTCATCTCAGTGCTGCCACCTGGATCGTGTCTGAGCAAATCTCATGCTCTTGCAGGTGGCCTCCATCAGACAGCATCTAGCCACAATCTATGAGAAAGAGGAGGACTGGAGGAACGCCGCTCAGGTTCTCGTGGGGATCCCGCTGGAGACGGGTCAAAAGTAAGCTCACTTTTCTCTTGGAACAAACTCAAGCTCCTTCATTTCATTTGCAAGTCACCCAAAATGCTAATGGTGTATTTATGTTCTTATTATCTGTTTTTTTATGATTCTATAGACAGTACAATGTGGACTACAAATTGGACACTTACCTGAAAATCGCTCGCCTGTATTTAGAGGACGACGACCCGGTTCAGGCAGAGGCCTACATCAATCGTGCATCTTTACTTCAGAACGAATCCACCAATGAACAGCTGCAGATTCACTACAAGGTGCGCCATCAATCGAACAATATGTTGTCCTTTTATAACATGCTAACTATGCAAGGGCTTTTATTTCCCTCTAATGCTTACTAGTAAATTTAAAGACAGTTGTCATATTTTTAAAATATTTCAACCACATACAGCAAATATGTATGTGTGTGTATGTTTACATAATATCTATGAAAACATTTTTAAATTAAAATTAAAGCTAAGTACATTAAAAAATAAATTAAAGTATAAATTCATTATTATGCTAAAACGTATGTAGTTATAATTTTGGCTATAATGGTTGTTTGGTTGAGACAATTTTTATTACATTGGTGCAAATACGAAATTCTGTTAAAGGGATACTCCATTTTTTTTTTTTGGAAATAGGCTAATTTTAGCACTCCCCCAGAGTTAAACAGTTGTGTTTTACCGTTTTCGAATCCATTCAGCAGATTTTCTGATATTTAGAAGAACATCAGTAACCAGACAGTTTCTGGTCTCATTGACTCCCATAGTATATTTTTTTCCTACTATGGAAGTCAATGAGACCAGAAACTGTCTGGTTACTGAAATTCTTCTAAATATCAGAAAATCGTCTGAATGGATTCGAAAACGGTAAAACTCGACTGTTTAACTCTGGGGGAGTTGTAAAATGAGCCTATTTCCAAAAAAAGTGTAGTATCCCTTTAATTACTAGCTTGACAGTGTGTGATTCTGTAATATCTGGCTGCTTTATGATTATTGTGAAACTGTAATATGTTCCATCATGTTTTGCAGGTATGCTATGCCAGGGTTTTGGATTATCGGAGGAAGTTCATTGAGGCAGCTCAGCGTTACAACGAGCTTTCTTACAAATCCATCGTCCATGAGACAGAGCGCCTGGAGGCCTTGAAACATGCACTTCACTGCACTATTTTGGCCTCTGCAGGTACTGTTAATGTGTTACACCACTAATGCTACGCTACTGGAACTGCGACTAGCCATTTTAGCTCGCATTATCTAATCAGTTATTATGTGTCCATAAGGTCAGCAGCGCTCTCGTATGTTGGCTACTCTCTTCAAGGACGAGCGCTGTCAGCAACTTTCCGCCTACGGCATCCTGGAAAAAATGTACCTGGATCGAATCATTCGGGGAAACCAGCTGCAAGAGTTTGCTGCCATGCTGATGCCACATCAGAAAGCCACCACAGCCGACGGTAATACATATGATCGGGAATCTGAATCATTACTTTAGTACTGCAATTCATTGGTGTTCTTTTCTAGGCAAAGGCGATGACTAATACTTGTCTAATGCTTTCAGGTTCAAGCATCCTAGACCGAGCAGTCATTGAGCACAACCTGCTGTCTGCTAGCAAACTGTACAATAATATCACCTTTGAAGAGTTAGGAGCACTTCTGGAGATTCCACCTGCAAAGGTACAGCTGTGTTGACTGACTTTGCTAGGAAACTTCTAATATGGAAGTATGTTCATCAACATATATATATTTGGCCTAAAATTCACACTTGCCAAGCGCCAAATGTAAGTAAAAATCGGTGTTGGCGAGTTAATGAAGCAGTGTCACTCGCCAGTTGGCCGGCTTTTATGAATTCTTACAATGCATGAATGTAAGGAAACGTGAACAACGCTCAGGACAGTTGACGGGCCAGCGGTTTATCGTCAGGAAAGTTTAAAGGAGTAGTTCACTTTTAAAAAAACTTTTGCTGATAATTTACTCACCCCCATGTCATCCAAGATGTCCATGTCTTTCTTTCTTCAGTTGAAAAGAAATTAAGGTTTTTGATGAAAACATTCCAGCATTTTTCTCCATATAATGGACTTCACTGGGAACCAAACGGTCCAAGGTCCAAAAGACAGTTTCAGTGCAAATTGCAAACTGTTCAAAGGGCTTTAAACGATTCCAGACGATGAATAAGGGTCTTATCAAGCGAAACAATCGCTCATTTAAGAAATAAATGACAAAGTTTAAGTTTTATAAGCTCAAATGCTCGCCTTGCTCTGTTCTTTGATGCACGTTTGTGACTCTCCTGTTCAAACTCGTTCATCAAAATGAACAAATCTTTTTCTGAGTCATTTGGTTCATTCAACGAACGTATAGCGGTATATTAAAAATTAACATCATAACAAAAATATTCACCGGTTTCCAGTATGAACCGTAACCAGCACTAGTCTGCTATGTCTTAAGTGAACATAAACAGCTAAGAAAGTAAACGCATGTGTATCAGTATATTAGATCTGTGCATTCGCTCTTAAAGTGACAGCAGCCTAATATTCCTTCTTCTGTCTGTGCTTTAATGTTAATCAAACATAAAATAGAAAATCATCCCCTGCTTTTGTCTGAATTGTATCTTTAACAATGACTATGCAGTGTTATTTTACATTTACTTGCTTAATTCAATTTTTGTGCCTGAAAACTACTGTCTAAACTCAATTTTTAGTCACTGGCCATTGGCAGGTGTGGCAAAAAGATCGTTTTAGGCCCTGTATGTATATAGAAAGAGAAGGATGAGCAACTCAAAGCTTTAATAATAATTTATGTATTTCATTATGTTCTAAATATCTTTGTCTTTTCACAGGCAGAAAAGATAGCATCACAAATGATTACCGAGGGCCGCATGAATGGATTCATCGACCAGATAGATGGCATTGTCCATTTTGAAAGTATGTTTGATTTTTGACTGAATATGTTGGATGAAGATTGCATAGCCATGAATGCAGTTTAAGAGGCTTACACATTTGACATCTCTTATTTCCATCAGCGCGGGAGCCGTTGCCCACCTGGGACAAGCAGATTCAGTCGCTGTGCTTCCAGGTGAACAACCTCCTGGAGAAGATCAGTCTGGCAGCCCCCGAGTGGACGGCTCAAGCCATCGAGGCACAGATGACACAATAATCCACACTCATCCTGTTGTCTACATCACTTAGCTTTCTCTCCTCTCATTGGTCAAAACTGAAAAGACTCCTGGTGCATATTAATGTTCTGTTAAGCTTGACCTTTCTCCCTGTGAGGTTAATATTTTCATAGTTATGGTTTGTGAGTATCCAATAAACGTTGGGAAAATTTCTTTGTGTCTCAACAATGTTGTCCCCATTTTGCTTCACAGACTTGCTGCTATATAAAACTTCTATAATACTTCAAAATGCAATGTAAGTGACAAAGGAGAAAACCTTATAGTGAAATACAACAAACCAATGGAATAGAGTAGTGTTTAATTTCACATTAGGGTCATTTGCATGGGCCTCAAATCTAACGAAAGAAACGGCGATGCTGTCCTTTGCCAGGTGAAGGGATGAACCCTCTGGTTTGCTAGATCCAGCTTTGACAACACACCTTGCTCTTTCTAGTCCTTATCCTCTTTTTCTTACATGTAGGCTTCTCTTCCTCCTCTACTCCCAGTCGTTGTGTGTAAACAATGACAACTGTAGTGTAGTTGTGTTGTACTGGTTTGCAACATAAGTGCATCACAATGCAAAATTTGTTAAAGATGAGTTTTGCAAACAGAATGCATGAGATTTGCAAATAAAGTCTAACTGCCTGCACTTGTTTAAGGTTTTGCAGGAGGAGTGATTTATTCATTAGATCGTTAAGCATTTGGTTCGGAGAATGGGGTTTGTTATCTTTACAATTGTGAAAACTGTAACAAGTCACGTAAGTGGGGGAGAAAATCAAGGGAATAATATCCATATCCATAATAAAGGCTAGATGTCTCGTCTGCACTGCTGGCCAATGGAGGTCGACGTCTGCAGACACCGCACCTGGCGGCCATCTTGTCACAGGCAGCTTGCTCACTCGTAACAGTTTTAATGGTGCATGTACTTTTTAAATAACCATAACTTGTTCAATTTTCTACTGATTTTCAAACGGGTTGGTTTGTTATAAACGACAAGAAAGCGACTTAGACTTTCTAAAGAAGTCTAAGTCTATAAATAATCATCCAGAATTATAGCCATGTTAATAACGTTTGTAAGAAACCAAACCGTTTGTAAAACCGTTTGATTTCAACGAGATATGAGTATTTGTGTTTGTGCTGATCACTCATCTTACATCAGCTGTGACAAGATGACCGCCTGTGATGACGATAGAGTCTCCGTCGCAAGACTCTTCTCCACTTTGATAAATCTCAAAATCACAGTGATTTTGGGTGTACGGCAGGTTTACGCTGGAAATTTGGTATACGCACTTTTAATAAATGAGGGCCATTGTCTTTTTATATTTTTTTGTCAAGTAGAGGTAGATTGTCAGCTGTTTCCTTGAACTTCTCTAAGGAAATAGTATAGGCTATGTGTCTGAAGATGGGTATAGTTGCTCTGGGTTTGCTTGATTAGATCCGGCCTGCAACGTTGATTGTGAGATTCTTGACGGATCCCACTTTTGATGCTGCTGTTGATGTGTTCCTGCATCTGTCCGCTGTAAAAATAATTGGACGTTGATTATTTGTTCCTGTCCTCTTGTCTTTGGTTTTTTAAACTCGGCAAAGGCAGACTGACAGACAACTATAGCCAGCCACTGACAGGTCACGTGAGATGCCAGTAGCGGCTCCTGCCAGCCAAGATTGAACCCCCCACTCGGTAATGAGCAAATTTAGGTTATTGTCTATAATATCTATCCAAAAAGTTTGAAATAGCTTTATTGGGAGTAATGTTAACCTACAGTTATTAGCAGTGCTGGAAAATCATTTTAACATAAAGCTAAGCATCCAAGTGGCATCTGGTTTTAATGTTGACCCAAGCGGTTAAACATGGCATGTTCCAGTTTAATATTTTTAATGGTCGATATTTTCAAATGCCATTTGCATTCTTGCTCATGATAATTGACTGCAACAGACCGTCTTGACAACTAACATTCGTGCTTTTGCTATGACAGAGTGACTGATCATTTAGGCTAGTTCAAAGTTAGTTGCCATTCAAAGAATTTGTGCCATTGTGCAAAGTACTAGCTGATAACACGAAGCCTCTTTTTGCAAGAGTGAAATAACATTTCAGTCCGATAAAAATAAATAAATAAATAAAACAGTTGTGCTAACACTGAAAACGAATAGCTGCTAATGTTACCAGAGTTGTTAGCTGTTTAACGTTATCCGTTTGCCTCACCAAACCCCCTGTTAGCCTTGAACCCAGCAAAACCTGGATACTGTGAAGATCTAAGATATACAGGAAATTACAAAGGAAGACGATTTTGATATATCTAAATATATTTAGATATTCACAGTGAAAGGTAAAACTTCAGAAATCTCTGTGTAAACAATGAGTAATGCATGTGCAGACCGAAGCGCCCGTACCGTCAGATCAGTTGGACATGGCTGTGGTTACACGAGGTAAAAACGATATAAATACTGTTTGTTTTCCAACGCATTCTCACCCCAAGGCGTCACCTTTGACCATGCTTCAATATTTGACGTTTTAGGTGCTAAAGGAAAGCGTCAGTTAGAGGACGCGGTTAGGTTTAGGTGTGGGGTGGGGGTAGGGTACACGCGATCCTAGGGCGTCATCTAACTGACGCTAAAGGGCGCCTAAAGCGTCAGATATTGAAGCATGTCCAAATGCTTCCCAAGGCGTCAGTTAAGTGACGCCTTGGGGGTGAGAATGGGCTGTGTTTTCTCCCACAAACCACTCGTTTCGTGTGTAAGGCCATCAATGTGTACTTACATTTACGACTCGAGTCAGTAAATCATGTTAAATTTTGACTTCTCTGTGCATGCTCTTTGAGGTGGACCCCCTAAACCTGCATTATATGACTGATAGACAACAACGGTTTGACCAAAAATATATCAAAATTGAAAATACTGTGGAAACAAAGACACCTACATCTTGGATGCCCAAGGTAAGCTAAAACATATCAAAAATTAATTTCAAAGTGAACTATCCCTTTAAGTGTAGTTCTATACTGTGTTGAACGAAGGTCCCAGATGGCGTCAGCGATGGCGCCATCCAGAGATTTCAACAGTTTTGTCTCCATCACCTAAAAGCACGGCCATGGCGTGCAGCGCAGACACCGCCTCCCCCGCCGCTCCATAGGTCTTGTTCGCTTGATGGGCCATGAATCTGCTTGCTAAAATGTGAAATCTGCTCTGAAATCTGTATCTAAAGTTCAGTGTGATACAAAAAGGTACACTTTTGTACCTAAAGGGTGCATATTGGTACCATAATTGTACAAATATGTACCATGAAGGTACCAATATGCACCCTTTAGGTACAAAAGTGTACCTTTTGAAAAGGTACCGCCCCAGTGACCGCTTTCGTACCTTTTTTTCTGACAGTGTGTAGCCAAAATCATTCACAACTGTAATTCTGAAAATGTTCAAAAAGACAAGAAGCAATTATTTTCTTTATGTATTTTATTTGTTACATTAGAATGCTTTATGAAACGTTTTGAGTAACTTTACAATAGTAAGGCATTTACAGATTTATGACACTATATTTACAACTTGTTTGCTTGATGCCTTTTCTAATAATTTAGTGAGATTTACCAAGACAATGTATGTGGATGTAACTGTACTAAGAATATACATTACAGTAAATTTAACTGTATTAAAAGACCATTTTGTCAGAAATGATACAATTTAATTATCAAAATAATTACTATACCATATTCTCCTAAGGACAGACTCTTAACTTACAGTCACTCATAGTTTCACACAACAGCCAACATGGCATAATCTGATGAAGTGCAAGCATGGCATTGAGCAATGCCCATTTTGAGTGGCATGATGTCTGTGGTCCAAAGGCTGTTTTCAGTCTGATGTCAGCAACAGCCTGTACTTTATACTTTCAAAGTCATAAAGTTTGATTACTTCCCAATAATTAAGGACTACATGGTAGTGTGCTGTAGATAGACTACTAGATAGCATTTTTCTCAGTTGCCTTTTGGAAAAAAACAAAACAATTACAGTATGTTCACCGCTTTTGCACCATGTAAGAAAGTTTCCTCAGAATTCTCCAGTACTCTTCCTAATGTCAATGTCTCTCTTCATTTGGCAAGCAGCACAAGCCATGCAGAAGTAACCAACACAAAAGTCATTACACATGGATCCCTGTTGAGCAAAAACAAAATATGCATATTTATATTAATTTGCGAGATAGATAGATAGATAGATAGATAGATAGATAGATAGATAGATAGATAGATAGATAGATAGATAGATAGATAGATAGATAGATAGATAGATAGATAGATAGATAGATAGATAGATAGATAGATAGATACTAACTTGTATGTTGTATTTAGTTCGGTATACACTTCGGATCGGCATTCCTAAGCCACAACAGCAGCACTCATTCATGTCCTTAGCAATTGAGCAGCCCAAACACGGGAGGCAGAAATAGCCACAACAGCCTAATAAAGTATTATTGATGTTAAAATCACATTATGACTACTTAAGACTTTATAGATCATGGAATTTGGAATTACTTACATATGCTCATGTCTTCACAGCAGCTCATTAAGCCCGTGTGAAAGTCTCTGGATGCGAATGCTGCAGGTTGAGATGTGACCTCCATGATCTACAGGTAAAGAAAAGTCACATGACTCCTACAGTAAGTGAATGCTTAATTTATATACACATGTTCCAAAAAGTTGGTCAAAAAGATGATACTTAAATGTACCTTTGTTGCTGTTGAATCAGGAAGCTCCTCTACACACTCAAACTGGCACAGGATGTCTTTATATACAGTCATAAGTTCAGACACACCCTTCAAATCTACAGTAAATATCAATAAAAATTTTACTGGTAGATTTTATTAGTTTTAATTTATATTGCACTTCATTTAGGTCCAAAGTCCTGAATATTTAAAAGCACGCGCTCTGTTTGTTAAAAGGCACACCTTCCTCTGATGACATTTGCTGCCATCCTTGTGTGAAACCATGACTTTACAAGAACAACAGCATCATTATAGTCAAACTAATTAAATGAATTGAAACATCATCATTAAAATATATAAAAAATAAAAATATTATGAAATATTATTACAACTTAAAATGACTGTTTTCAATGTGAATATATGTTATAATTTAATTTATTCCTGTGATCAAAGCTGAATTTTCAGCATAATTTATTTTTGTTTTCTGTGTCACATGATCTTTCAAAAATCATTCTAATATGCAGATTTGATTATCAAGAAACATTTCTGATTATTAACATTGTTGAAAACAGTTGTACTGCTTCATATTTTTTGTGGAAACCATGGTATTTTTTTCATTGATTAAAAAGTTCAAAGCTATTGATTTTAGTTGTTGTTTGAACAACTTCCAAAATGACAATCAACTTAAATCCTTATAATTTATCTGCATAACTTTCATAATAATATCATTGAAGACCAGCAATGAGGAAAGAATTTCTTTTTGACTATAATGATAGTAATGCGTCACAGTCAGACATGCCCCTTTGGCAGCTGTGACGCCAGATTGCTGGATTCAACTTGGCCCAGACGTTACTGTGTCAACAAATGTTTATGGCTTTACTGACTGACTGAAAGAGGAATAAGGTCAGCACAAAATAAACCAATTGGAGTTTAGAGATGGTTTCTAAATAGCATTTTCTCACTTTGCCCAGGGCATTTTCAAAATTTTGAATGAAACCATATTCAAATAAAACAAAAATTGCCTCATCTTTTTGATTTTTGACTCAGGTTACAGATGTGGAGAAGTGTTGCCATAATGTTGGCCATTCCAGACATTCCTGTCATGTCCAGTTTTTGCACCCCCAAGCCCCACCCCCACCCCCAAAGGAAAAAAAAAAAGAAATAATAAAAGTAAAAGATGACATGGAAACAGATAAGAGGATGTAATGAAGATGTCAGAAATACTGAGGATAAGGGGTCAATGACATATGTGTGAAAACATTTCTGGCAAATATTAAAGATGTGGATCTATTCTGAGTTGTCACTTCCTGTTTGTTGCTGCCACATGGTTTGAGTTTGGAGGTCCATCAAGTTGATTCTTAATCCTCCATTTTTTTTCTTACAATGAAATTTATAACGTATTCTTTACTGTTAGATCTGGTAAACACATTCCCAATTTTAGAGACTTGGGTGTGATGACTGACAATAATTTGATATACTTATTGAACCTATTACACCACTGGACCTTTTCTGAGCTACATTTTATGATAACATGAACGTGGAAGCATGAGCATTTTGCCCATTGAGGCTTAAATAAACTTATGATACACTCTTAAAAATCTAATTTCTTTATTGGCAATGATGGTTCCATGAAGAGCCTTTAACATCCATTGAACCTTTACATTGCAGAAAAAGTTCTTTACAGTGGAAAAAAAAGATTGTTAGATTATTAATTATTGTATAGATTATTAAAATGTTCTTCACACACACAAAAAACATGGTTCTTTAAGAACAGTTCACTGAAAGCTTCTTTGGGGAACCAAAAATGGATCTTCTGCGAAAAAAACAACAACAACAAAACAACTTTTGGAGCCTTTCTATTTAAAACATTGTCATTGCGTATTAAATGGTTAAATCCTTCAACTTTCTTCGATCTTTCGTTTCCAGGAGAAATGCATAAGGAGTCACTAGTATAGACGGCCAGATAGCAGAACTCGGAAACTCCTTCAAATCTCATGGTTTCAGTGCTCCAGTGCTCTTCATTATGTTGATGTCCCTCTTCAGCTGGCAGGCTGCACACGAGTAGCAGCAGTACGCCGAGAGCCAGTCATTACACATGGTACCCTGGAGACACAACCATGCAATTCAATTAAAACTAAATAATAGGCCCAGATAGATCGATCTATAGATAGATAGATAGATAGATAGATAGATAGATAGATAGATAGATAGATAGATAGATAGATAGATAGATAGATAGATAGATAGATAGATAGATAGATAGATAGATAGATAGATAGATAGATAGATAGATAGATAGATAGATAGATAGATAGATAGATAGATAGATAGATAGATAGATAGATAGATAGATAGATAGATAGATAGATAGATAGATAGATAGATAGATAGATAGATAGATAGATAGATAGATAGATAGATAGATAGATAGATAGATAGATAGATAGATAGATAGATAGATAGATAGATAGATAGATAGATAGATAGATAGATAGATAGATAGATAGATAGATAGATAGATAGATAGATAGATAGATAGATAGATAGATAGATAGATAGATACTAACTTGTATGTTGTATTTAGTTCGGTATACACTTCGGATAGGCATTCCTAAGCCACATAAGCAGCACTCATTCATGTCCTTAGCAATGGAGCAGCCCAAACACGGGAGGCAGAAGAGACCACAACAGCCTAATAAGAAGTAAATCACATTAGCAGGATAGATGTATAGCTCACAATTTACTTATATATTTGTGTTTAATGTCATTGGAGTCACTTACATACGCCCACGTCATCACAGCAGCTCATTAAGCTCGTGTGAAAGTCTCTGGGTGCGAATGCAGTAGGTTGAGATGTGACCTCCATGATCTAGAACAGGTAAAGAAATTTAGGGCATCAAGTTTATTTAGAATGTTTTTATTTTTATTTTCCCAAAGCATTTTTCAAACCTATAACCAGGAGTTTTTTTTTAACATTTAAATATAGAATTTACAAATACCAAAAGGTGGGTGATATTTAAAAGTAGCTTTACCTGATTTGTTCTTCCCCCTTGGCAGTACTGCAGTCAGGATATTCCTCAATGCACTGAAAAATGCTCAGGATGCCGAATATTTATGGTTTGAAAATTCAGGCACGCCCTTGGAAATGCATGGAAAAGGGTCAATACGTATAGGCCTACCTTGTTTTTATCAAAATATTTATTGCCTTTTTCCTATAGGTTCAAAGTCCTGCAACAGTATAGTAGCAGATAATGGTTATTAATAGCCAGGGTGTCTTTCCAAGAATTTGCTATTAGTTGCTATTTGCTTTCACACCTTGATGTACTGTTCTGCCACACCTCTCATGTCAGTCAGAGGAACGAAAAATACAATGTCATGATAGTTAATGAACTGAATTGACAGACTATATGATTGAAATATTCTGAATATGAATAAAAGCTATTCTTATAAGATAAGGTCATGGATATTGCTATTTCTTTTATCGGAAAATTAAAGTGACAGACAGTGGGCTTATATGCTCCGTGACTTGTGATTGTCGATTCTGTTTACTCAGTAAAATTTGACGCTCAGAATTGATTTATTGCTAGTTAACTAAACACTGTTGCCATGAGTATAGTAATGAGATGCAATTTTTATGACTTTTAAAGATCCAGAGTACACTGGACACACTGCTATAAGCAGGTGTTTATACCAGGGTTCATATTTTTACTAAAACGATTAAAAACATTAATGTTAAATGGAAAGTTCACCTAATAAATATGTTCATTTCCAAAATTGTTTTTTTTTTTCCTTCATTGCATTTATTTGGTCAAAAAACAAACAATTATTTTCTTTACACCGTACACTCATAAAAACTTTATTCCTGACTGCAGTGATGACATTATAATAAGATAAAAAGATTCAAACCCTTTAAAAATTGCAGTAGAATCGATTTTGGCAATTTAAGTAATTTAAAAAGTTAATTATTTTACTCACATACACTCACAAAAATCCTTTTTTCAAACATATTTTAATATTTAAAGATAAATAGGTTATCTCACAATAACTTTGATTTGGAGGACAATATTTTTTAATAAAATAATCTTTAAAAATATACTTGCTGTACTGGAACACTTTATAGCCTACATATTAAATGTGAGCCTGCGTTGTGAATGTAATAGCCTATATTATTTGTTATTATATGTTATATTATGACTTTTGTCATTATCAAAGACTTCTTTTAGAATTATCTCAGGAAATAAACTCTAGACATCAATCAAAAGATTTGATTGCATCCCCCCCCCCCCCCCCCCCCCCACCCCCATAATCTGCTAGAAATTTTTGGGGAGTCCGACACCTCAAGTTTAAACAATGTTCTTGGCCCTAAACTCTCAAACTGCTGCTCATGGGTAAAAAATCTCGGTGTTTTAATTGATAATTCTTTTAAACTCGAAAAACAAATTAGCTCCGTGGTAAAAGCAAGCTTCTTTCAATTCAGACTTCTTAAGGTGAAGCCGTACCTGCCACATATGATAGCCAACTAGAAAGGGTTATGCATGCATTGATCACAAATAATTTGGACTATATTGTAATTCTTTATATTATGGTCTTGATTAGTGCTCAATCCGCCAAGTACATTTAGTGCAAAATGCAGCTGCGTGTTTATTGACAGGAATAAACGCAGTGACCATCACCCCTGTATTGGCGTCTCTTCATTGGCTGCCTGTTAATTTTAGAATCCGTTTTTTTTTTTTATTGCTCGTTTTTAAATCCCTAAAAGGTTTAGCACCTTATATTTACCACTAAGGTCGACCGGACAGCAGTTCTTAGACTGTCCAAGGTCAAGACGGAAGACCAAAGGGGACAGAGCTTTTGCAATAGCAGGTCCTACGCCCTGGAACTCAGTATCAGAGCAGCTTCCTCTGTCAAGTGTTTTAAATCACCGTTAAAGACTCACCTTTTTTGCATTGGCGTTTAATATCAGCTGAGCTGTGACATTGCATTAATTGGTGTCTGTAGGAATATTCGTTTCTAAATGTTTTTGAGTATTTTATTGTTTTATTTCTATTATTTCTTGTACTTGTACAGCACTTTGGGGCAGTAGTGAATGCTTGCAAATGTGCTTAATAAACCTTGACCTTGACCTAGAAAATCAGCAAACTCATTTCTGACTAGGGAGAGTCAGTATTGAAAAGAGTTTTGTCATCTGTGTACATAGATAGGTCATTTCCTTCCCTTCCCTTCCCTGGCAAAGTCTAAGAGGCTGGACTCAAATGCATGTATGCTCCACCCACAGAATAAAGGATATTAAAGCATTTAAAGCAGAGGAAAATATGAATGTGAGCTATTTAGAAAAGCTAAGCCTCCTGTTTGGATTATTTATTTCACTTCTTTAAATAATAATATAAATAATCGAATAAATATATGAGCAAAAACAGTTAACGAGATACTCGAAGATAACTAGAGGAAACTGTGAGGTCACATCAAGATAAAATCATTATTCATTGGCTCCCTGGAACACTTGATCCTGATTGGTCATTGGTTGTGACATTCTCTAGTGAAATATTTTGTACAATGACTTCTAAACTGTATAATATAGCTGCCGGTCACTGCTCTAACAAGCTATTTTTCTGGCTTGTTTATTTTTTATTAAGAGTAAAAATAAATTTAAAAAGCCCAATTGCCCATAACCCTTTATTGTTAAACAAATGTGTCATATTTTCAGCAGTTTTACTAAAGCATTATAAAAAAACACAAGTATGGTAAAAGTATTCACCGGATTTTGGGTTGTTTTCATTTCATCTAAAGTATATACAAAATACAGAAACACCACAAAAAAAGCCCATCAATCAGAGGTGTCTGTTGCAGAATTATGTACAAATGGCGCTGGCAGAAGGTGTTTACCAGCGTCACAATAGTTTTTTTTTTGCTTGGCTGTGATTGTATGGTCCTGTAACTGACTCAAATAAATGAACTTATTCGGCTTCAATCCGTGTCGGAAGATTCGGTAGAGCTGTCGGAAGAGGACGACCCCCTGTCTTTCTTTTTCTGCTTTTTCTTGTGTTTCTTTTCTTTCTCTCTTTTCTCTTTTTTTCCTTTCTTCTTGTGGCTCTTGTGCTTTTTCTTCTTCTTGTTCACTTCCTCCTCCTCATCACTTGATAAGTGAGACCTGAGGTTATGAAAGCATAAACATGATCAAATCCCTCTTAATAATGACATAACATTTCTAAAAATGTGATTTCACTATTCTAAAGATGAAACCGATAAATGTATCATATGTGAAAATGTAGGTACATATTTATGAAGGACTATGAGCGCCACTTAAAAAAAAGATATAAATTATAAAACTTTTTAAAAATTCTTTATTGGATTTTTTTACACAGAAAAACAAGTACACATACAACAACAAACCCATCATTATCAATATAAAATAATAAAGCAAATAAATATTAAAAACAGCAACTATGATTCAAGTTTAAAGGGTTGTTTGTAATCGTAACAAAAAATATGTTATAATATATGTTATAACTACAAATACTGAATGCATGTACCTTTTTTTGGCCTTTTGATGGGATCTGTCTTTGCTTTTCTTTTTATGCTTTTCTTTTCTGGTATCTTCATGAGAACCTGTGAACAACGTCCAATCAATCAGAAAATCATTCAGTGACAAATGATTACAGCTGAATCATGAGAACTGACAATAATCTGAGGCCTTGTACACAGACACCAATACATTTTCACTTGAAAACGCATCTTTTTCTCTCCGTTTTGGCCTTCCGTCCACACTGAGACGGCATTTTTGTCCAGTGAAAGTTTTTGAAAAAGCTTGCCCAAGAGTAATTGGAAACTGGGGCATTTTAAAACAATGAACCAATAGATATGTAAGTTTATACCACTATTGTGCCAGTTATGTGCTATACACTTTCACACAGTTGATCAAATATGTTACTTTGCTCACTCTTCATATCACTGTCCTGCAAAGATGACAGAAAATATACTCGCAATTGCTATCCTGCGTCAAAAAATAAGAGCAGTTGCGTTTTAGACCAAAAATATAATGGTGGATGAGAAACATTTGTAAAACGCTGGTGTGTATGGAGAGCGTTTTGAAACGAAAACAGCGTTTTGAAATGTATCTGGATTAATGTAGACGTAGCCTCAGTAGTCAGGTAAATGTGCCAGCAAAATTCCTAATATAAAGCTTTTCAGTCCAAATGGTGAAGGAACCTTTTGATTGGCTGCTGCCGAAGATCTTTTCTTTACTGACTGCTTCCTGTTCCTCCTCCTCGTCACTCTCCTCAGTGCTGGTGCTGCTCACATCCAGAACAATGTCCTTTCTCGGATCCACGCGAACAAAATTACGACATTCAAAAGTAAGGTGTCCGGCTGATGAAAACATTGGATGATACAAAGGAGATAAAGTATGAATATGGTGAGGCTGAACATTAATTAACAAAGACAAAGACAATTCAAACTAAACTGAAAATGATATGTATGTTATATGTGTAAACGACAGACAGAGATACAGACAGATAGACAGACAAAAAAAAAATATATCACACAAAACTGTTTGAATTGTATATGTATGTTTTTAACTGTAGAAGACAGACAAATGGCAAAATACAATTCAAATTATATGTTTTATAGATAGATAGATAGATAGATAGATAGATAGATAGATAGTCATACTCACGATATCCACATCTTTTACAACCAGCTCTGATGTTGTCTTTGTTTGGACCTGTAGGTAGGGAATTCAATGAATATCGCCTCAAGACGTCAATTCATGAACACATTATTAGACATTATTAAAACCAACCCCAGCTAGAAGAAAACGTGTTTGCGGACGATATTTAACACAAACGCTCATATCTAAAGACATTTCAGGAATGATCTGGCTCACCGTTTATAAAACACCGAGCAGCCAACATTACATCAAAACAACGTATATTTAATGAATTCGTACAAATCGTGAGTTAACAGTAACCCTAAACAGGTGTAAAATATGAAGTCTGACATGCAACGATATGTGCTTGATGTGAATCTACAGCTCATATGAATTTTATAATGAAGAGGAGTAATGTTTTCTAGAACAATCTAGAAGCATATCAACAACAAATGACTAAAACTTGCGGACAATCCATTAATATCTGCAAATGAATACCTTGGGCAGCCATCATCTACGTTACTTTACTGTTTATTGGTCTGAAGTATAACAGAGCAAAATAAACAATAAGAAACTCGTTGTTTAGGTTCCGCCGCTTTTCAAAGCATGAAATCAATCCTTCTGGTAAAAGACTCCGATTGGAAACATCCGGTACACACTGTGGTTCCACTTACAGACCGTTAAATCCCTCAAATGTGTTTGACAAATATAATGTAATGTCTAAATGTAAGCACACTAGAAATATAGATAAAAAAGAGCACAATGTCATAAGATAATAATTACTGTCATTTAGAGTTACTGTCAGAGTTAGCTCGAAACCTGCCTTGAGTCGCATCGAAATCTAAAACCTGTCTGTTTCGTTTTATTTTTTGATATTCACAACCTAAACATATTCACTACAGTGATTTATAAATCATACAAAGAAATTAAAGAAAATATTTTTACTCTGTCCATCTAGAGTAGACAGCGCGGAGAAAGGTAACACGGACACCCTGACGACTGCAAGTAGTCTGGTCAAGAATTTACACTTATATGTTGTATTATACGCAGGTTTTAACACATGTAAAAATACACACAAAAGATAAGACATCGTTTACTGTCATTCATGTGAATTCTAGTCTTTGACATGATAAATGAACATTTACTCCGTTACGATAGGGGGCGATAAGGTCGAAGAAGAGCGAGTAATCGACACTGTCTGGCGGCATGACAGGATGCTCTTGTAAACATAACAGAAGAGTTTATATTTATCAGACGTGCTTATGGTCTTCTAATATCTGCGTATATTTGTTACTTTTTCTATCAACCAATTAAACAGTTTCGAGAGAAATATACCCTAAATAATAACACGCGTTAAAGATGAGCAACATATATATTCAAGAGCCACCCACTAATGGAAAGGTGAGTAACGTTACCATCATCTCAAACTCATATTCATGGAAAACAATGAAATATAATGATACTTCTGTGTTTAACTTCTCACTTTAGTTGTTCATATAAGCAATAGTCATCAAGCAACGAATCAATATTCCATGGAAACAATTTTATTACATTTTATTACATTTATTTATGTACTTATTTTTTTCTCATGATCTGAATCACATTTGATACATCAGGCATGATGCAAGAGAATTTGCAGCTCATACTAAAAACACCTCAACTTTCTATCTATCTAGGTGTTGCTGAAGACCACGGCGGGTGATATTGATATAGAGCTGTGGTCTAAGGAAGCACCGAAGGCATGTAGGAACTTCACTCAGCTCTGTATGGAGGGTAAGTGTTGTCATATGCTAAAATACGCAGATATAAAATGTGAGGCATTTGTCACGATGCCAGTTTTTTTAATCAAATACCTGCACTGTTCTTCATAAACATTGCTTCTGTTTTGCAGGCTACTATGATGGCACAATCTTTCATCGCGTTGTGCAAGACTTCATTGTTCAAGGAGGGGATCCGACGGGCTCAGGAACAGGCGGCGAGTCCATCTACGGTCGCCCTTTCAAGGTTGGTCTTTTCAAGATGAAATCTATGATGTATAAATATATTTGTCATGCATACAATTAGAGACCTACAGTATGTATGCCGGGTACACATTGTACAATTTTGGGCCAAAGCCAAATAAAGGATGAGCAATCGTGGCGATTTCTGTGTGAGAAAGTTTCAAAGACGGATGTTGACACTGTCTACACACGTCGTTCCCAAGTTTGTTACATCCACGTTGTACAGTGTGATTTGTAATAGTCTTATAGGATTATGCATGAAAGCATTGTAAATGTTACTGTAGTTTTAAACAGTTTATCCTTTCCAATGCAGGATGAATTTCACTCCAGATTACGTTTCAACCGGAGAGGTTTGGTTGCTATGGCAAACGCAGGACCTCATGATAACGGGAGCCAGTTCTTCTTCACTCTCGGACGGGCTGATGAACTTAACAACAAACACACCATTTTTGGGAAGGTGATGTTTATGTTTATGCCCTTATGACCCATTTGAAGGGATAGTTCAACCCAAAAATGAAAACATAATAGGACTTTCTTCAAAATACAGTACCGTTTAAATGTTTGGGGTTAGTATGATTTAAATTTTTTTTTTTTATGACATTTATAATGTTACACATGATTTCTATTTCAGATAAATGATGTTATTTTGAACCAGAGAAAGAATCCAGAGAAAAATGTATCACTGTTTTCACAAATATAAAAATATTAAGCGGCACAATGTTTTCAGCATTGATGATGATCATTAATGTTTCTTGAGCATCAAATCATCATATTAGAATGAAGGATCATGTGACACTGAAGACTGGAGTAATGATGCTGAAAATTCGGCTTTGATCACAGAAATAAATTACATTTGAACATATTACAATAGGAAACAGCCATTTTAAATTGTTATAACATTTCTGAATTAGTCATTTATCAGTCATTTTTATCCAAAGCGACTTACAAATGAGGAATACAACAAGTTATTCATCTCCAGCAATCAATAAACATGAGAAATGCTAGCAAAACAAAGTTTCAGAACAAGCTAAAGCAGAGAGGAACTAAAAAAAAAACCCAAAAAACAGTAAAGCCAAAGACAGAGTTTTTTGTTGTTGTCTATTTTGTGTGTCTCATGTGTGAGTTTGTCTGTTGTGATTTTGGTTGCAGGTCACAGGAGACACTGTGTATAACATGCTCAGGTTAGCGGCTGTGGAGTGTAACAGTGATGAACGGCCACTCAACCCACACAAAATTCGAACCACAGAGGTTTGTTTCTGTCCCCTGAATTGGCTTTGCCATTTTAATTGTACCTTTGTTTTCATATGCAGTCTTTGACTGGTCTTACATTCTTACACAGGTCTTGCATTCGGCCTTTGAGGACATCATTCCGCGTGAAACGAAAGTCAAAAAAGTAAAAAACAAAGAAGAAGGGAAGAAATCACAGTCCAAAGCCACCAAGTATGCCACACTTACTTCTTTCTTTCTTTCTTTCTTTCTTTCTTTCTTTCTTTCTTTCTTTCTTTCTTTCTTTCTTTCTTTCTTTCTTTCTTTCTTTCTTTCTTTCTTTCTTTCTTTCTTTTTTATAATAAATATACATAAATAAATAAAAATGAATTAGCCATGATTCATTTTCTGATTCTTGAAGTTTCAAGAACTGTATGTCCTTGAATAAAACCATTAGCTATTGGGAGAGAAAAAATGCATCTTACATCTAGTGTTCTTGTAGTATTATTTTTATACTACTATTCAATTTTTATTGTTATTTGTCATATTTTGTTATTTTGCTGTGTGCTTTAACAAAAAATAACAATTATTTCAAACATTTTTAGCTTAAATTTATATTTCGTTTTAAAAAAATGTATATTATTTAACAACAATAGTGATTACTGTGATTCTTGCAAGCTTCACATGCTCTGAACATTACTTTCAGAAATCATTCTGAACTTTGAACCACAAACATGAATGATACATCAAATCATGTTGATTGTCAATCTTATCAAAAACAGTCAGACTTAAAAAAATGATGTTAAAATCCCATATATTTACAGAAAGTAAAGGGTTAATTCTTATTATATGATCTGTTTTTTTTAAGCTAATGATTACATTTTTTGTTTTGTTTTAATTTTGTATTTTGCTGCTGAACAATGACGTTTTAACCAGGAAGGTTTTATCACAGGAACTTCAGCTTGTTGTCGTTCGGAGAGGAGGCCGAGGAAGAGGAGGAGATGGTCAAACAAGTCAGCCAGGTGGGCTTTGTGTTCAGTGACAGATATTCCTCTACGGAGGTGAATATTCACGTGTGGGGAAACAAACTTTTAACATGTCCTTTCTTGCAGACCATGAAAGGAAAAAGCAAAAGCAGTCACGACCTGCTGAAGGATGATCCCAAGTTAAGCTCTGTTCCAGTCGTTGACAGGTCAGGAAACAAATCCCTCCGTCTTCACAATAATAATGTCATGATATATTAATGATGCATTATCTTAAGCATGCAGATTTAATCCATATTTGTTTAAACAAATATATATATATATAATTTTAAATTGGTAGTTTTGACTGTTAATTTTAGTAATTCCGTTACATATTCACTGTTTTAGTGAGTTTTATTTATATTCATTTAATGATTTTAGTGCTTCAACTTAAAGGACAACTCCGGCGCTAAATGAACCTTAAGTCTAATTACACATTGTTACCTAGTCCAGTGTTTCCCAACCCTGTTCCTGGCGGCACACCAACACTGCGTGTATTCTTTGTCTCCCTTATCAAACACACCTGATTCAACCCATCAGCTAATAATCAGGTGGGTTAATGAGCTGATGGGTTGAATCGGGTGTGTTTGATTAGGGAGACAAAGAAAACACGCAGTGTTGGTGTGCCGCCAGGAACAGGGTTGGGAAACACTGACCTAGTCAACCGTTATCTGAGATTTGTTTTCACGATTGCCGAATGTAAATAGTTTTATCTCTAAAAACAGTTTAGCCTATAACGGTAGTATAATGCTAGTATATAGGGCATAGAGTAATGACAAATAAAAATCGCTTGTTATTACCACTAAAAAGGCTCAAAATAGCCCCACAGTAACACGACAGCATAACAAGGGTCCCTACATTCAAACCGAAGCATTGAGAACTTTGTCAGTGTCCATACAGTTTAATAAGCAGATATTTTATACACACAGTCAACTTCGCGAATAAGCCATCTTGGAAAAATAGTCTCGACCAGTCGATCTACGAACGCCGATCCAAGTGCGCTGGTTAGATGTGAATAAGGTGATAAGGTGAGCGCGAACAGTAGGCTACGTGTACATATTGAAGGGAAGTAAACGGTTTGTGTTTGTGTTTCTTCTGGAAACAACGGATCATATGAGATTCTGCTCAGTTCAGCGCACTTGGATCGGCGCTCGTAGATCGACTGATAGGGACTATTTTTCATAGGGACTAGGCTTCTTCCTGTATTCGCGAAGTTGACTGTGTCTATAAAATATCTTCTTATTAAACTGTATGGACACTGACAAAGTTCTCAATGCTTCGGTTTGAATGTAGGGACCCTTGTTATGCTGTCGTGTTGGTGTGGGGCTATTTTGAGCCTTGTTAGTGGTAATAACAAGCGATTTTTATTTGTCATTACTCTATGCCCTATATACAAGCATTATACTAGCGTTATAGGCTAAACTGTTTTTAGAGATAAAACTATTTACATTCGGCAATCATGAAAACAAATCTCAGATAACGGTTGACTAGGTAACAATGTGTAATTAGACCAAAGGTTCATTTTGCGCCGGAGTTGTCCTTAAAACTTATTTTATTGGCGTATATATCATATGACATATAATGTATTGCCATGTTTTTTCACTAAGAATATTTTATTGGTAACACTTTAGTTTAGGGTCCAATTCTCATTATTAACTAGTTGCTTATTTGCATGCATATTACTTGGAAACTAGCTGTTTATTAGTACTATAGTACTAATATACATATGTATGTAGATATGTATGTATGTAGATAAATATGTAGAGCACATATTAATGCCTGACCATATTCTACATCCCATGATCCTACCCAATTTTAGTGAACAATAATAACCCTAGTGTGACTGCTATATATTTTGTTGTTGTATGTAAAGCAACCAAAGTGGCGGAGATGATGCAGAGGATGATGTGGAGGATGACAACGATCGTGAACTGGAGAGAGAGAAGGTCCGAGAGAACATTGCAAAGAAACTGAAGAAAGAAAAGACGGATGAGGAGAAGACCAATCAAGACACGGTGAAGAAGACCTCTCGCAGGTAATGCCATTCGTCTTACCATGGGTTCTCTTCTGATAATGTCCTTTCCTCTTATTGCACAGTTGACATTCAGTGTTTAATAATACTTGTGAATTGTACTTCTGAAATGTCATTCAACAACTGGAATCATTTGTTTTCAGTGAGTGTTTGTGAGCCGAGTTGACCGCAAATGAGCGATGTCATGTGGTGATTACTAATAGAAGTTATTATGGTAAAGAAAGTAAGAGAAAACGCTGATGTCATCATCCAGTTGGGTTCTCATGTAATGGTGTCAACATCACAATATTCCTCATTTAAAAAAGTCCCACCCAAGGCATACGTGGAATAAAGGGGCGGGGCCTATTTGAATTAATTACTAGTGTGTTAAAACTCACGGTTGAAACAGTTGACCAATCACAACACGCGGATCCAGCTGACATCCAGGGTCTGTTGCATAAACATAGTCATTATGTTAAAAAGACAGTGGCTTAAAGTAACCCTGTGGTGAAAATCAAGGTTTTAATGTTGTTTTTATGTCTATTTAGTGTTTTTTTTTTAGGGCTGTTAAACTAAATAAAAGTTTGTGTTTACATAATATGTGGGTACCCTGTATATAATTATTTTATATGTATAAATACACACACATGCTTCTATATATTTAAGAAATATTTTCATGTATATACTGTATATAGATTGATATACAATTTATATTATATATAAATATAAATATTTTATATATAAATAATATTTTTTTCTTAAATAGACATGCATGTGTGTGTATTTATTTTTATACAAAATAATTACCCACATATATTATGTAAACACAAACTTTTATTTTGGATGCGATTAATCGTGATTAATCGTTTGACAGCCCTATTTTTAATATGCTTTTAATAGGACAAACCATGTGCAAATTCACAAGTCAACATCATTTGCTGAGTATTTATTTAAGACAGTCTCAAAAACACAGCTTGAAATCGTTGGTGTTTCTGACGTCACAAACTACCTTATAACCAATCAGGTCAACGTGTGATTGTCAACCATTGGCTCTCTGAGCTGCTGTGAGTGAGTAGAGACGGGGCCAATTTGCATATTCATACAAATGCGTATGCTAAATGTGGCAAGGGTGTACATTCAAGCTATTTTAAGGCATAAAGAAATTTTTTTCAAGGAAAAAACATTTAAATATGTTATTTTAGTGATCAAAGATGAGTTTTAAGGGATAAAAGGATTGACTAGAGTGGGATTTTAAGTTCTAGTAGGACCCACTAGCAGTTAAAAAAAAGCTATGAACAGTCTTAAAGAAGATATTGGGATAGATATAGGATGAAGCATAAACATGTGTCAAAAGTCTCTAGCAGTCCCTGGTGTACTAGCATCAGTGTTCTGGGGGTTTTCAATTCAGTTACCTCTGTACATCCTGGAGGACCAACGACCTGAAGAGTTTAGTTTCAACACACCTGAACCAACTAATCAAGGATTTGGGATCAACAGAAACTATCAGGCAGGATTGTTGGAGGATGCTCCAGGACCAGGAATGGGATAGAGCGTTTAAAAGGAATGGGATGGAGCATTTAAAGTGTGTCCAGCAGAAGGCACTGTTGGTCTGCAGGATCAGTCGCACATTCTCTCCAGGGATGCGGATGAGTTCCTTTGGCATAAGTGTCACAAAATATTTTATGTGTTCTTCGTGTTCTCATAAACTGGGCTGAAGCCCTGTACCTCTGCATTTTTTAAAATAGTATTTCTCTTTTCATCTGAATATGACAAATTTAAGTAATCTAACACTTAAAAGTTTTGACTTATTTTATAAATGTAACCAATATAAATGTTTTATTATTTTCTACATGGCCAGTAAATAGGAAACTGATTGGTTGACTGATTTTAAACACCGATCAATCCCGACTTTGAAATGGATAGTCTTTTCCAGTAAGCATTGTGTCTGACAACCTGAGAGAGACTTTTGCACTAAACATGCAGTTAATTGCAAAAAAAGATGTGATACTTTAGTGATGTTGGACCCTAGTGTAGCGTTTATATTATAATATTTAAATGCATGTTTACCAAAAGTTATTAAGTGCACGCATTAAGGATGTGGAAAATTACTCTTATATTTTCAAAATTGATTATAATGCTTTTAACATCTGAACTGTTTGTTGACAGATTCGAACAGAACACGTTTCTAAAAGTTGAACTATTTTTAACTTGGCACATCACCTTATATGAGAGACCCCTACAGAGTGATGTCATACCTGCACCACTCTATAACCTATTACTATCAATTTATTAATTTAACTGGACTAACATCTGACAACTTAAAAAATTCATTTAATGAAAAAGGTGTCTAAAATAGGTGCAAGGAGCTACAAACCTCGTTCTTTTACCGTAAAGTTTGATTTGCCTCTTAAAACTAGAGGTAAACTCATTACCTTGTTTGTCAAATATATTAAACCCAAGCATTTCAGTGAGATGCACATAAATCTCAAACACAAATCATCATCAAATGTTAGTTTAGTAAAAAATATGAACAAAATATTTATTTTTAACATATTTAGTAATTTGTAAGCCGGGTGCACACTGTAGGATTTATAATAGTCTTTTATTGCTTGTCAGACTTGATCCTTAGCTAAGCTATGTCACACTGTAAGACCTCAGTTGACTTTAATGTCAAACTCTACAGCAGTCAAGACTCGTTAAAAACGGTCAATCCGTGACACGTTCAGTGACTGTGTGTCAGCAGCAATTACATGCGGGATAGAAATGCTGGCTAGCAAACACAAACAATCTGAAGCGTTAATTTTAAATCATGGCTTATCTCCTGAAAGGAAATCTGAAAAAACAAAGAAAAAAATTATGTGTGTGGAGCAAGTGGTGGTTTGTTTTTGTCTCACTAATTGTCATCAGGTTCTTTGCTCCTATTGGTTTTTGATTTGATTTCGGTCGCCATAAGAAAAGCCACATTGCAGGACTGTGCCTCAAAACTTCTGACATTGCCAGAGTAAAAATCTGATCACAACGGTCATTAATTGGCTGTCGGTGAACATGTCAAACTAGTGATCAAAGACTTCAGATTCTGGCCTAGGATCAGACACAATTTGTCTCAGACGGCCAAATTGTGGCAAGAATCGAACAAAACAACTTTTGTTAGGAACGTGTTTAGAGTAGTCTTGTTCAGATGGCACAAAATAAACAGGCTCCTCTTGCTAAAACTTTGTTTGGCATTTGTTAAAAATAACTTTTTGCAGATTTGACGCATGTCTGCATTTATACAGAGCAAGAGCAACATTTAAATAAAATTGTGATGATCGAATCTAAGAATGAGCAGCATTCTCACAGATATGTATGTAAACAGGCCAAATATCAATAACCTTTGATTGCACAAAGCTATTGTAGGTAGTAATTTACTAGTATTTGTTATTGAGTAAATGTAACAGACATTTCTTTAGAGTTTTAAAGGGAGTTAAACTTCTAATTGGCTACTAATTATTATTTGTTACCAATAATTACTAGTATTGGTAACTGCAAATGTATTTTTGCCACTAAATTTTCTCAGGTGCCACAAAGCAAAGATACATAAAGTCCACAATAATAGTTGGATATACTGAGTTTTATTTTGTCAGTCAGCTCACTGTAATCTCGTTGCTGGTTGACCAGACGCCTGATTCTTGAAGTTTCTAAAGACCAATGGCACCTGCAGTGGATCAGAACTGTGGCACAGTTGCTCCTCGTCCTCAGTGGATCTGCTTCAGTGGACACAGCCAGGTCCCTCAAGGTGAAGGAGATTTTTTTACTCAAAAATCAAATTACTCTGCCACAGCAGGGGAAAACGGCTTATTCCTGCCAACCCGGCAACCCCAGCACTGCTGCTCCTGAGAGACCTTGTCTTACATTAGAGAAATTAATTGTAAACGTGCTTCTGGGGTATTTTTCTTTCTTTGAAAACAGTTTGAACGTCTCTGTCGATGCAGTGCTTTCTTAGAGAGCTATTGTTGACTTTTCTCTGTGCTCAAAGATGCTTCATTTCATCCTTGCATTTATTTCGCTCAATTACTAAAACAGAGGCTCTGCTCAGGGTTGGTTGGAAAATTCTAAAACAAATGAGGTTGATGAATCCCTGAAAAAGAGTAGCGTATTTCTATGGTACTGCAAATGATGGCTTAAAGGTATAAGCTGTCTAATTCAGTGAAGGGCCAGTTCTTTCTTATATTTAATAATGTGTAAAGTAGAAATGACTGAGAATTTTATTGTTTGCCTGTCCAAAACTGTCTGCAATGATGTTAGGATGTTGCTATGGGGTTACTTAGGTATTCTGGGTAGTTGAAATGTCGTTACTTATTGAAAAAAGAAAATTCCACCTATAAATCCCAGTTTGACATGCTTGTTGAGCCAGTAATTTATTTTCATTTTGTGGCTGATAACTGATAAAGCATCTATATTATGGATATGTTACACAACAATTACAAAAAAAAGAGAAAGGTTTTGCACACATGCGACAACAGTGTTAAATGTTCCCCAAAAGCGACTAAAAATGCTGGATTATTCATGCCAGGCCAGTAGATGGCGATGTCACTTTGTAAAGAAACTCTACACGCATATAGACTGTCTGAACGCGCATGACGTCATTGTTTTCTCAAATTCAAGTTTTTGTAGTTTACACAGAGACGATAACAGTGTCATTTTAAAAAACGCGCTCTTTGAAACCCGTTTTTAAAAGTTGGCGTTTTCAGGCCCCCAAAACGCTGTTGTTGCGTTAATGTGTTGGAATCTGTAATATCGGCTACTAATCAGGGGTGCGTTTTCCGTACAACGATATAACTCGCTGCTTCACTACCATAGTACGATGCATCGTTGGAGAAATCAACTAGCTAGTCACGACTGTTTCCCAAAACCCATTGTCGCAAAGTATCGTTCAACCACGTTGGTTTCGCACGTGGTGGAGTAATAATTACTTTTAATGAAACTGTTTGAGATCCAATTAACGCTAGATTTTTAAAAATAAATTACAGACATGCCATCTGAGGACTATTTCTAATTGTTCTCAGTTGTTTTGCTTTATTACCAGACTCAATATTTGGCTCGTTCTTACATAGTAGAGCACGTTCGCACATGCGCACTCTTCAAACACGGTACTTTAAATCTTTTGACAAACTAAAAGACGTAAATTACACTTGTATGTATTCTGAAATAAAAGGCACTGGTTGTACTGAATGTCTGCTTGCTTATTTTGCTCAAGATAAGATTTATTACGTCCAAATGTCTTGCAATATAGAAACTATGCCTCTAACGACAGGTCGAGAGCTGTTGTTCAAACCACAAAACTTTGCGATGCTGTTTGCGAATGTTCGTTGGAACGATGTTTCGGGAAACACCGACTCGTTGAACTATGCTGATAACGACGGAACTTGCGACCATAGTTGGCTAACGATGCTTTCGGGAAACGCACCCCCGTACCCCAGTTTGTTGAAAATGATCATATATCATTAACATATTACTAAGTAATACAGCTAATACTGAATCAAAATATTTGTCCCTGTGTTTTTTTAAGCTGGTAAGTGTAAATTGAATTCACTTTTGTAGCAAAAACAGTGTGAGACAAAATTATATTGCATAATTTGTGATTTTTATTCATCATATATAGGCTGTGATATAGACTGATATTATGTGTGTTACACTGGCTTCCGCCTTCAAACCATGCTCTTCCATTAAAAGAAGTGCAAAATATCCAGATTTCCAAAAACAAAAAGCGACACAGTGAGGGAAACTAATGCCACAGTTACCAAAATGGCGTAGTAAAGATGGGTGCAAACATACTATACAGTGATATCAACATTAGTTTTAACGTTGAATCACACCGAATGCTATTGCGGAAGGGAAACTGTGACGAGTCATGCATCTAGCAGTTAGCGTAACGATAACAGATAGGCCTACGCTTTCAAGAAAAATAATCATATTGATTCAAGCATTTAACATTTTTAAGTTAATTACTTGTTAGTAACGAACACAATACTGCACAAATGATAGTGATCTCGAAGTTAGGTCTTCTCTCTCTGTCCCAAACACGTGCAATCTGGGCTAGTGTGAACTAACACAGTAAGGTGGATAAATACCTCACTCCATCAGATATATTCAGTCCTGTATTGCCTTTTGTTTGCGCAGTTGTGTAACTTTTGTTATGTCAAGATCACAAGAAAATTAATAATAATTCATAGCCTCGCCAGGCTTCCGTAAATCCCTGAGCATGACCAAAAGTTAAAATATTATAATGCTGCGGGAGATTATAGTCAAAGTTCAAGGTGCAAAAACTACTCAACAAAGATCTTGGATCTCATTTTCATATCTTCTTTAAAACCCATTTTTCAAAGCCTCTCATATCAGACCCATTGTCACAGTTTCATCTCTTTCATGTGATCCTTGAAATCAGCATGTGACCTTTGAAAATGTGGGGATTAAGGGATTCATAACCTCACTGATTGAGGCGCTAAAGGCGGAGAAGCCTTCCATCACGCCCCATTTTCTGGAAGCGCACCTGCCTTATCTCACCATCGGCCGGTATGTGTGGGGATAATTTTCCGATCATAATAAACATGCTCTCTTCTTTTTCTACATAATGAAGTAATGGCCAAACCCACCGAGTCTCGCAGCTTTGATTGACAGGAAGCAAAATGCAGAAAGACTGTAGTATATTAAACACAAGCGTGGTGTTTGGCTACAAGAACTGTAACCCAACACAGTGGTTTGTCTTGGCCTGCCATCAAAGAGTTGGCTGGTAGGTAGAGTGTTGGTGCAAGACAAAGGGAGCATTGTTGCAGCCCAGAGCTCTTTCCCACTCAGGCTTACAGGAGCTTTTAGGTGAAGAGAGAAGCTTTGGTTGCCAGTCACCTGGAAGGAAGCACAGGCTGTAGGAAGGATCTGATGTTGGTTGGAATAAGTCTATGAGGCTCGAGCTGAAATCTAGCTCCTCTGGATCCATGTCTACTGCTTAAGATAGTATTTCATTTCCTGGTTGGCTATCTGTGTTTTTTGGCATGCTTCTGGTATTCCTGTTAATGAAAATCCTAATATTTTTTGGCGTTCTACAATCAAACCATTTTCTTTAGCCGTAAATTTATAGTGACCTTTGATATTGATTACCTTTTATTTAACAAAAATATATAAACCGCTGTCCATATCATTGGTGGTATTAATGAGTAAAACAGCATGCTTATGGGAGTCCCGACATCACGACATATGGTAGCCGCCACTTACACTAAACCCGACAGACAGGGCATAACTAAGGATACAAAGTGCTTCCATATGGCTCTTGGATATAGACATACGCTCTTAATATTTTCATTTAAACCCGAATGATATACCTCACAGCCACAATTCAAAAAAGAAAACTATGAAACCTTGGGCAAAAGAACAAGCAAACAAGTACTTGGCAACTTTCTTTGCAACGTTATCTAACATTTTGTATGCTGTATCTATTAAATTTATAATAAAATAATCTATCTATCTATCTATCTATCTATCTATCTATCTATCTATCTATCTATCTATCTATCTATCTATCTATCTATCTATCTATCTATCTATCTATCTATCTATCTATCTATCTATCTCCTTTAATGTCAATATTTGTAATATGTAAAATTATATATAAAATGTATAATAACATTTACATATACACTCCAAAAATAATGTTGGCACAACAAATTTCTTTTGAGTTATGACAACTTTGAATAAGGTTGTTCAACCAACAAACTATATTGAGCTAGATTAACTTAATTGATAACATTAAAATAAAAAGTATAACATTATTATAACATTTATAACATTAAACATTATTAAAAAACAATTTGTATTCACTCCAACTACTTGAGTTGTAACCCTGGACCCAATTAATCTTATTTATTTCAGTTAAAATCCACCGGTATCATACCACATTCTAAAGTATCTTATTTAACATGTATATTTAATGAACAAGATATTACTTGTCACTGGCATTAGCGTAGTCATTATAGCATCAACTTATGGTTTACCTTCATGTCGTTTACCCTTCAGCACAATGGTAACCACAGAAACTTCTACATAACAGAAACTCTTTAATGGCAAACTTGTAGTTCCACTGCCCAATGTAGTTACAACAAAAAAGTAAAGTAGAAATTAACTTTTAGAAATTAACTGAAGTTGAGTTTTACAGAACTTAACTTATAAGATTGAATTAAATCACCAAAATAGATTTTTAAATTGCAACCATGCACTTCAATTATGGCAGTAGGTCTCCTGAATTACTTTTTAGAGTTTTTTTAAGTAAACTTAGATTTAAGATGGATGTTTTTTTTTCACCAGCTACGGATACTTTCAAGATGAATTTCATCAAGTTAGGCTCTATTCCGCAGAGAAGCATCTGAGCATCTCCGTATTTGCTCACTGTTGTAAATGAACAAGTCCAAATTGAAAAATGTTTTCCTTCACATTAACATTTTGTCCAGACCATAGACCATAAAAAAAAGATGGACCGCGCATTGCTGCTTACTTCCACTGTAGAAAAATGAAGCCAAATATCCCAGAAACAGTCATTGGCATTTACGTTGTTCGGAGCCCGAGTCTGCGCAGTAGTGATCCTGAGGTGGATTATTTGGCAGTGTGGATCGGCAGCCACCAGAATCCTCCAAACCACTGAATAATCTTATGTGGTCTCGTCATTATCTGCTTTTCAAGCTCCTCTAGTTTGTCTTCACAATGGAAATGTCTCTTTTAAGAGAGCCCAAACAGCAATTATGCACAAAAGATGATGACATTTGTGTGCAGTGTCAATGTTTCTAAATGGCACCTGTCAGTTGTCATCCGTCATAATCCGATGCTCCACCAGCCTGTCAGGGAAAGGTCATTCGGATCAGTAAAAGCACTGGCCCTTTTTGTGTGGAGGCCAGAAGGGATCATCTAATTCTTGACAGCTGTGCCTCGGATCTGCAGGTTCCTGGACCTCCAGCCGGCTGAGCATGTGTGCCCTGTTTGGGGCAGTCTGACAGGATGGCTCCAGATTTCAGCATGTGAGACTCTATTGACGATCAGCAGAGCAGAGCTAAGACGTGGCGGAGCATCTCTGTATTTGTTCAACGCTATAAATTAACTAACCAGAAATAATCATGCTTTGTTTATTACTTAAAGGGTTAGTTCACCCAAAAATTAAAATTAAGTCATTAATTACTCACCCCCATGCTGTTCCAACCCCGTAAGACCTTCGTTCATCTTCGGAACACAAATAAAGATATTTTTGATTGAATCTGAGAGCTGGATCACTCTTCCATTGGCTTCCTAAGGGACTGGCTCTTGACGGCCCATAAAGTCATTAAAGAAAATGTTTAAATGTTCCATGTGCCTACAGCGGCTCAATTATAAGTTTATCAAGCGACGAGACTACTTTTTGTGCGAAAAAAACATAAATAACGGCTTTATTCGACTATTCCATTACTTCCTTATTGGCGCATGCGCGAGAACTGAGACGAGGACGTTCTCATTCGACTACTTCTTGTTACCGGCTGCTCACCGCTTAGGAGTTTTACCGCCCCCTGCCGTATAAGATGATAATAAGGCACACTGTCGTTTTTTGAGAAGATTAAAGGCTTTTAAGTGCACCTTGTAGTGCGGAAAATACGCTAATTGAAAAGCGTATGTACAGCGCGCATCTTCCTCTGCTTGTAAACAGAAAGTTTTGCGCTTCCAGCTATATCAGCACATCATCTTATACGGTAGGGGGCGGTAAAACTCCTAAGCGGTGAGCAGCCGGTAACAAGTCGAAGGAGATCGTCCTCGTCTCAGTTCTCGCGCATGCGCCCATAAGGAAGTAATGGAATAGTCAAATAAAGCCGTTATTTATGTTTTTTTCGCACAAAAAGTAGTCTCGTCGCTTGATAAACTTATAATTGAGCCGCTGTAGGCACATGGAACATTTAAACATTTTCTTTAATGACTTTATGGGCCGTCAAGAGCCAGTCCCTTAGGAAGCCAATGGAAGAGTGATCCAGCTCTCAGATTAAATCAAAAATATCTTTATTTGTGTTCCGAAGATAACGAAGGTCTTACGGGGTTGGTACAGCATGGGGGTGAGCCATTAATGACTTAATTTTCATTTTTGGGTGAACTAACCCTTTAATCAAGTTTTGGAAAAGTGTTTCCTTCACATGACTCTTTCTTAAAAGGATCATGAAAACTATTTTTTTATCCATGACCTTTTAAGATTAAAATATTTAAATACACAATGGAAATGATATGTTATAGCATTATAGCATAGAACAACAAATCCTTTATTAGCTCCAAACATTGCTTAATTTAATGTAGTACTGTCTCGATACTGAAAATTCCAACTTCGATACAGTACCTTGAAAAATATTGATATTTGATACTATTTTCAATACCATGGGGAAAACTGTCATATATATTGGCATGCAGATAATTTGTTATTATCTCATAATTTTTTGATAATTTGTAAATGAGATAATGACAAATTATTTAAATGGCAGTTTTCCCCATGGATCTGTTGTCATAGCTCGCACACAGCACCGGAAGGCTTTATTTGAATTGTTGAAATACATTTACAACCTTTAGTTGTGGTAAAATGTATTAATTTGTTAGCAAACTAGTGGTTGGAAGATGTGAGGTTTAGTTTCTGAATTATGGTTCATTTCTGCGCTCCTCGCCTTATGCCATGTGTTGGGACACATCAACCCCATCATTAATATTTATTATGGAACTGTCAGTTATTCAACAACTCTCTCCTTTCTCAAAACTTAGGTAGACGTTACATTTGAGTCAGAGGGAGACCTGGAAAACTAATATTCTTCACTATCCTCCTTGAAATGTGATATCATATGATTATTATACACCACCTCTGCTTTAACCATCTGCTTCAAGACCTTGAAAACATTTGCCCTCTCCACGCAACACTGAGATTATACTGCTTGATTATAAAACTCTGAACCATGCGTAAAAGTCAAAATCAGTAGAGAGTGGAGCTTGAGGTACAGTATTTCCACTCCTGCGAAGCGTGAGGAGCTACTCCGCATCCGTTTTGGAAAAACAGATCAAAAACGACCCGCTCTCAAGAAGTTTTTTTTTTGACCGCGACAGCAGGCTGGTGGAGGGGCGAGGGTTAAATGTTGAAGTCTCGATTCATGAGAAAGATTGGTCTGTGGCCAGTCACTTTGTATGCTTTCTTTATGAAAAGTAAATCATCCAGAGCTCCCCGGGTTTCGCTTATTTGAATTGTCTGAATGAGCGACAATTGCTGGCTGGTCTGGAGAGCCGTGAGTGACGACAAAGTCTTTCCCCCACTCCTCAGACATTAAATGTGTGCGTCAGGTCTCGTCCAGCACTTCATCACCAATCCCTCTCTCTCCCTCTCGTCTGATTTGTGAAATGATGGTCTCTTCCCTGCTGGCGGCCCGAGAGGGTTTGGTGAATGGCTGTCATTGTGCTGGCTGGGGAGGGGGGGACGTACGTCTGTGCCCTCTGGCTGATGAGGCCGCAAGACAGTGGGCACACTTTGGCTCCTCTTCAAAGAGCTCACTCGTTAATAAACTCTCATCCCCTCCTCCTTTTATCACAGGGACACTTTATCACACTGTTCTTTTCTTTTCTAGAGTTAACAAATACCTTTTTATCTTGCTCTGCTGTCTAACAAGGGCATATCTCACAGCTCTGCTATTTTAAACAGCCCATCACTCTTCAGCGCAGTGCTGTTTATTAATAGCTGTGCTATTTCAGTCAAATTGCCTAATTTTCTAAATACCAGGATCACAATTACTTTTTCTGCTCGTACAAATGGCTTTCTACGGATTGTTTGGCAGTTGTTTTGTGTCTTTTACTCGATTCTTTATATTGGCTCTACTTTTTTGTACTTGTTGAGATGTCCTTTACTTGATGCACAAAATAATTTTCATTGTTTGCCTTTTACTTTTCCTGAGAATAAATTCAGTTTGGTGCTTTAGGCCTAAAACATACTCTACACAGGTACATGAACGCAAACGCTTCTAGCAACACAAGCTTCTACTGCCATGGTAAAAAATACCTGAATAATAACACATCTCATTGTGATATCTTCACAAACATGGCCAATATGGTGGAGATGGACTCCACAAAAGGATATTCGGAGGAATTTGTTGAGCCCCGAGGAGTAAATTAGAAAGGTGTTCCTGTCTCTTTGCATTTTTCTCAGCTTTCTCCTCTCTGACTGAGAGACCCATTGTGTTGCTGTTGCCTAGGATATGCCTCTCTTGTTTGGTAAATGGTAGCATGTCCAGGCAAGCAAAATTATCACTTAGTCGGAGGTGTTTCACTATATGGCCTGCTCATTTCCGACTAAGGGTCAATGGTAGGCCTCTAATAGATAACTCTTCACCCTTGTGGAATCTTCACATCCTCTCTTGTTTTCTTGCCAAAATGTACATTTGTTCATTCCAACACAATGGAAGCTATTAAAGGAACACAATTTTTAAAGCGTATTAGAGCAGTAGGCCAACTATTCATTTTTATTCATGTTTCTGAAGCCTATCCATGACAAGTCAGAACAACAACTCTCCATAAAAAATACAATGGTCAGAGTACCATAATATTCCAGATCTTGTAAAGTCGTTCAAGAGTTTTGTGTGAGAGACACCTTCCACCCTAGCCAGGTTTGAAGTCAGTGAACTGCTAAGCACCTGAACCAGCTGAGATGACCTGACCTGTACTCTAACTCTGTGTCACCTTATTGGTCCGAACTAACAAAACGTGTAGGAAATGAGAATGTAAGCTTTAACCAAGACTGAGGGCTTTGTAATCATCCGGCTACCAAGATTTCCAGCTGTTGAGTGGCTCCACTGAAGGTGATGCACTCTTTTCAGGATTGGGGATCTAAAGAGGAGAACAAACAAAGGCTAGTGTCCATGAGGTTCCCCTTTACCTCAGCTCCCAAACACTAGAAGAGGTCCTCTACAAGGTTAGCCTTTAAAACATCCACAGTGCCTAGAAACTAGGAACCTGGCGTTTGGGGACCCGAGGTTCAACAGGAGTAACAGAAGAGAGCAGCCGGAGAGAACGTGTGTCAGCTGAGAGGAGCAAATGGATGGAACAAAGGCAGTCATTGTTACAGACTTGAATGGCTCACGTGTTTTTGGGCTGGAGGCCTAGGCTCTGCAGCTTACCTGTGCTTTGTAGCCATGTAAGAACCTGGCATCAAAACTTAGCTGTCAAGTCCTATGAAAATATTATTATACCCTAATAGAAGATGCTGTCTTGGGAGTTGCCAGAAGGTTTGGTTCTCTAGAAGGCAGCTGTGGGTGGGGGCAGTGTTTGCACATGGAAGCAACTTCCTCTCATCGAGTCGAGCTTGGCAGTTTATCAATGAGGACCTCACACCTTGGAGGTGTGTGTCTGCCTGGGCCTGTCCTTATCAGTTGTCCTGTGACATCTGCCTCTATTGTCTGAACAAGAGCATTGGCTAAAAGATCCGGTTTTGGGGGGTTAGATTACCTCAGGTGTAAGACCAGTTCAAACAAATTTGATTATCACTTGCTCGGTTGGACTGCAGTTTCTTTTTCTTTTGTAAGCTACCATGGAGCAGGAGACAGCGGGACGTCATCTTGTTCTAGTTGCTCCATTTTGGGTTCAAACCTTCAATTGAGCAACTAGAGGTAAATTGCCTTGCACAATGGCCCAGTTTTGTTTAGCTAAGATTGGCCCTGTATGGTATGCAATCTTTTTTTTTTTTTTATGTCAGTTGGCTCATGTGATTTATTTTTCCACTAAGAACTTCCACTTCCCTTGATTTCCACGGTGCATTGTGGGACTTTTTACCGAATGAGACAACCCTTAAAATAACAGACTGATGGAGACGCCACCATTGTCAAGCCTACTTCTCGTGGTTGAACTTTGTATTCTTAAGAGTAAAACTTTTCTTAACTACTATTAACTTGTTGTTTTCTTACTTAAGAAGAACATTCAGAATATTTTGTCATCTTAAATAACCTCTTAAAGGGTTAGTTTACCCAAAAATGAAAATGTCATTAATGACTCACCCTCATGTCGTCCCAAGCCCGTAAACCTCCGTTCATCTTCGAAACGCAGTTTAAGATATTTTAGATTTAGTCCGACTCCGAGAGCTTTCTGTCCCTCCATTGAGAATGTATGTATGGTATACTGTCCTTGTCCAGAAAGGAAATAAAGACATCATCAAAGTAGCCCATGTGACATCAGTGGGTTAGTTAGAATGTGTTAAAGCATCGAAAATACATTTTGGTCCAAAAATAACAAAAATTACGACTTTATTCAGCATTGTATTGTCTTCCGGTTCTGTTTTCAAGCCGCGTTCAGTGACGCTGATGACGTAAGATGCTGCTGAGTCAAATTTGTCGAGAGTCAAACCTCGCTTGGTTTCAACCTCAATTTTCGGCAGCATTCAGTTGCGATTTAAATAGTTCTTAAGAAATATAAATATTATCTTTGGAAGTTTCTTAACTTTCTTAAGAAGATATTCATGAATGCGGCCCCAGGCCCTTTTCTTTTCCTCTTTTTTTTTTTTTTTGGTCTTTATCTTTACCCTTGGAGCTAGGTAAGGACAGAGTCCCGCATGATCATTTATTTAGCTGCACGGTTTCTAATTGGATGATCATTAACAGCAGTTTACGTCCACAAATTGAGCCAAATTGCTTTCATACTAATTTTGACCAGCTCTGGAGTCGACATGAATCGATACTCTCCATTTTTCAAGCAGTCTTGTGTGCGGTACTTTGATGCCGCAGGGTTTCTGTTGCCAGTTTGAGAGCACAGATTATGTCCACAGCCATGCTAAAGACCGTAATGAGAGCTCACTGCTGGAGTTCTTTAGGGTTGAGGTGTATCGGTTCAGCCACAACATCCCTTCTTGAGGTGCCAGAACCCTGGACTGTCTGGACACCGCGCTGAACTGTTGATCTAACAAGGCGCCACACGATTTATTAGAGATTTTTATACTTCTAATACACATATTTGTTTCTGACACATGTTGGAACACTATGCCTAAGATAATTGTTGGTTTTATTCCCGTTTAATGTGAACACACACAATCCCCTCGTTAATTGTGGAATGAGAAGCTTAATCAGTTGGAAACCCCGGAGCTAAGGAGATGTTCGTATCCTGTGTTTTGTTCTGGGGATTGTGTTTTCATATCAACCGTTTCAAATAAATACATATTAATAAAGGATAGAGTCCAGCACCCTGCAGACATTCATTTTTTTCTAGTTTTTTCTTTCTTGACTATAGTTACAATCCTGAAATTCGCACTGGCAAAATCTTATAGATACAGCACTTCAATTAAATTTGTTTTAAACAAAAAACTTAAAGAAAGACTTGTAGAAGATTTTACTCGCATTTGCACCAAACAAGAAAGCATTTCATGAGCTTGTTGCTCTTTTACTAGTTACACTGGACAAATAGTGACTCGTTTAAAAAAAAAAAGTATGTCACTGAAATATTTTGTGTCTTTGATGCGTTGGCTAATTTACAGTAAACCATTTTTTTTAATTTCAATTTGTTCTTGAGAAAATTTTGTTTATTTGAATGATTTATCTCAGATAGCAGGAAAATATCTTCAATTGCTATGCATGAAAAAATGTGCTACATGTTTTTCCTTCCGTAACATGTTTTTCCCTTCTGCATTTTGCAAGACTTATTGGGAAAGTGTTCCTTCCAAGACTGGAAATTAATTCCAGATTTCGGTTGAATGTCTTTCCACAGTGATGAATTGCGAAAAGAAGCTCGCCAGCTGAAGAAAGAATTACTCGCAATCAAACAGCGAAAAGAAGATGGTGTTAAAAAAGAAGAGGATGTCACTGAGGGTGAGTGTCTGTGCCACGAAATCACAGCTGTTTGTCTTTTTATTGACAGAATTTGAAAAAGCTCTGTAAAAATATTCCTTTTGTAGTGTTTTAACAGTGAAAGCGTCATTTATTTCTCACACATGGTGTAATGAAAGCATTTCAACCTCTCCCAAAATCAAATCAGCATGTACTGAATTGTTCAATTTTGGAGGTTTGTTTTTGTACATCAGCCCTTGCTTTTTTTTATACATATAAAAAAAAAAAATCTGAAGCTGCTGTGTTTATGTGTGTTTTGAAAGCCTGAATGTTGGCTGTGAGGTGAGCGTGTGGAAAACATTTGCCATTTCTAGATGTTATTTAGTCCTTTTTTTGGACGTGCCTAGTTGATTGCTTACCTTTTGTGAGCATTTTAAAGAGAGCAATGAAACTTTTTTTCAGTCATCATTCGGTAATCATTTACTCAACCCCATATCATTCCAAATCAATGTAATGTTTGGATTACAAAAGAAGAATTTTTGCAGAATATTCTAAAAATGGGCCAATTTACATCATTCCCCATGGTGTTGATTGGACTGCTGTTTACTTGGGTTTCCCATTGCTATTTGATCAGTAAAAACACAAAATGACCAAGTTTAAATATACCCAATGAAAACAGCTTTGCCCAGTGGGTGCCAAGCTCTAAAAACGGCAAAAGCTCACGTGAAATGGTCCATATGATTTGTATTGTTCTTTCTTTTGAAGCAATCATTCCCTAAATTTTTTTTCATTTTCTAATTTTATTTTTTAAGCATGAACATCAATAACCATGCCATATTTCAGCCCCCAAAAAAGTTCATTATATTGTTAAAATTATAGTGCTTAAAATTATTCAAAGATGTTTGGATTACATTTATTAGTGTTGTACAGTAAATCAGTTGTGTTGTAGTAATCAGTGACTAAAGAATGTAAGTTACATTCTTTGTGCTAATGAAAATGTGTTGGAAGGAATTCTTAATATAAAAAATAATCTAATAATACAAAGAAATAAAGTATAAATAATCACAATGCGGGGCGGGGGTTCACTTTGAAGTCAAATGTGACCTAAACACATTTTTGTGTGATTCACTCATTTACTGGTGTGATTTGTAGCAAATGAAACCAAACTCTCAAACTCATGTGAAGAAACAGTGCAAGTCATCACAGCATTTCTGGGTCAGGTTATTACAATACATTTGATCTAAGTCTACTGTAGTTTCTAATATTCTCCTGTTTGCAAAGGTTTCTGTGGTTTGGCAACATTCCTTTCTAATATTTATCATAACCATAAAAATGTGCCGCTTTGCTGGTTTATGCAAATACACTTTTTTGTCCCTTTTCTAGTGTTGGGGAAAGCTAGTTTTAAAAGTAAATGAATCACAATATTGCGCTAATTCTAAATATTGCTTTTTTTTGATAACAAGCGTTAGGCTGAAGAAAATGCAAATTCATGTCTGTTTAGCTCAAATAAACCAAACTGGATTGCAGAAGAACGCAGACCAGGAAAGTTCAACACTCTTACATCAGCAATAAAAACAGAAATTAAACTCAAATATGATATTTATTTAAAGTCATTTTTGGTTATTTGTATGGTTGAATTGGATCATCAAGGTCAGCAGCATAGACATTGTTTAATAAAAAGTGAGATTAAATACAAAAAGCGTATTTGAGAGATGTAACTTGCACAAAAACAGATTCTGTACTCCAAATGAATGAGTAAATGCTCAGATTTAGCCTAGATCTACAATTATCATGTTTGCACACAACACCTCTGCGTAGTAACTGGTAACTTGCTTTACTTATTTGAAAAAATAGCTGATATGTAAAATGATTTTTTAAATGTAAAAGTAATGCGTTACTTAACTAGTTACTTGAAAAGTAATTTGATTACGTAACTTGCATTACTTGTAATGCGTTACCCCCAACACTGCTGTTTTCATTCAATCTCTTTAATTTCCTCAAACTTGATATGTTGTTGACAAATCAGATAAGACAATTAACAAATATGTTATCCTCCCAGGATTTAAGATAGAGGTGTATCTATTCATAAGATTGTTTAAGTTTTCTCTTAGAGGGTCCATTCAATCGAACATCCATTATTAGTAAAGAGACATTTCATTGCAAAGTGCACCCAGAGCTCACACAGAGAAGGTCAGAGCTTTTCTGTTTGTCAGATGCAGAAAGCGCTCTTGGGTTTTCGCCCTACTTCCTGTGAGGATTACTGCATGCTTGAGATTTGCGCAGACAAACCTTTGACCTCTGTAGAGCTTTGCAATGGCCCTGTTGTATATCACTGTCTTCACATTGTGTGTTCTCAGGGGGCAAAGGTGTGTCCCCTCACCCTTGTTGTTGTCAGTGTGGCCTGGAATGTGCTATTTACGCTTAGCAGCCCGTTCATGTTTAAAGGGATAAGTTCACTTTGAAATTAATTTTTGATATGTTTTAGCTTACCTCAAGATGTAGGTTCTTTGTTTTTGCGTTAGAGGTTTCAGTTTTTATATTTTTAGGTAAAACTGTTCTTGTCTTTCAGTCATTTAGTGCTGGTCTAAGGTCACCACCTCAAAAAGCATGCACAGACAAGTCCAAATTAAACATGATTTAATGACTTGTAAATGTAAGTACACATTGATGGCCTAAGACGCGAAACGAGCGGTTTGTGTGAGAAAACAAACAGTATTTATATCGTTTTTACCTCTTGTAACCTCTTGTGGTCTGCGCAAGCAACGGAAAGCGCCGCAAGTGATCTTTCGCGCGTGTACGTCACTCATTGTTTACTCAGAGATTTCAGAAGCGTTACCTTTTACTGTGAAGATCTAAACATATTTAGATATACAGGAAATCACAATGGAAGACTATTTCAATATCAACAGACAATGTAAAAAAAAGATCACCTTCGCCGCCTTCTGGCGATTGTGCTGACTGAAGCACGCACGCTCTTTGAGGTGGTGACCATATGATATGATATGACTGACAGACAAGTATGGTTTGACCTTAATCTAAATTGAAACTAGTGTGGAAACAAAGACACCTACATCTTGGATGCCCTTGAGGTAAGCTAAAACCACGGTCAATCTGACTGCAGTAGATGTGAAAGATATGAATAAAAATGATGTTAATTCAACCAGCTCACATACCTGTATTTGCTTCCTGTTTTCGGTCGAAGCCCACAGTAGTCGATTGTCGAGTTCACGCCCGTGATCATTGGTGAATATTATCTCAAACCTACCACTGTGTGGTGTTCTGAGAATATCAGCTCAAATGGATAGTTCATCCGAATCAGATATTGAACACATGGAGGAGGTTTGAGATGATATAAAGATATAGAGTGAGATCAACAATCAACTACTGTGGGCTTCGACCGCAAATAGGAAGCAAATAGAGGTATGTGATACAATTTTCAACACTTGACAAGCTATAATCCTGGTTATGGGCGTTCCGTTGCCGACAATCTCTGCCTACGGTTTACCAATAACAACTGACTGGGTCATTTGACCAATCGCCGCAGATTCGCGTCACTCAAAGGAGGTGTTTGGGAAAATGAATAGTCGAACGAATCATTTGGGAGTCGTTGAGCATATCGGGTAAAAATAAATGCATATTATAAGACAAATAAAGTGTTTTTTATCCTTGCATGCACGTTAAACTGTTTTTGGGAACTCCCAAAACAAAAATAGGAACATTTCAAATGCTATGATAGGGGCTCTTTAAGAGGCTAAAAGCAGGTTTAGAACATGGCCCGTTGAAGTCAACAGGGTGCGATTTTTAAAGAGACGATAATGCGGTGTAGGGAACACCGTTTTTTTGTCGTTTTTGTTGATGATAGCACTCCAAATGTACAAAAAAAAGATGCACAATGTTAAAATTGACCGGAGTTCTCCTTAAAGGCCTACTTGCTTTATCAAGCAGGACAGTATTTATTATACAATTAAATACAAAGAGCTGTCTTGGAGAGTTTGTGTGATGGGATGTTCCAGTGAATTAGGAATGAATTGCAATCATGGTTTTAGTTTCGCTAGTAAAACTATACACCCTATAATCATTAGTTTGAACTTAGTTTTAGAACTTGTCATGTGTAAAAAATCGAGTTTGTTCAATAGCACACGCAAATGTACAATAGAAGAACTTAAACATTCTCTCATTGGCTCTTCATTTGGCGCTATGACAGTTTCTTGACAAAACGCTTAAACAGTAACTTGTGCCAGTATGGTGTTGACGTTATCCACATTTTTTGTGGGTAATGTGGAGTGACCAGCCTTTGCGTTTGCAGTACAATTGAAAAGAAATAAATGAAAAAGTAAGTGTTACAAATCGTAATGCTGACGGAGGTAGAATATATTTTTAAGACTGTCAGCTTTGTTTCGAAAGGGCTTTCGTAATGACTGTGAAAGACAAATTTGGCCAAACTGTTGAAGACACGTGAAATTCCCAAGTCACTTTGAAAAATATGCAGATATTTTTGTATTGATTTTATTATTTACGAGAAGAAAATTAGTGTCAGAAATGCATGTCTGCCCACAGCGCCCCATTTGTCAGTCTGTCAGAGGCATGTTCGGTGGCTGTTCACACAGGACACATTTTTGTGCTCTTTATATTCTATTGTTTTTAACTGTTTGTCTGTGTAAATAGACTATGCATCAGACAGACACATAACAGCCATGCTTTTAAGTTGTCGAAGCTAAAAACCATTAAAAACTTTTAAAGTAGTACTTTGTGCTTGAATTGCTCTGGTGGGAAGAAAATTACTTTTAAATCCTTAATAATATTGATATAATAATAGGAATTCCTTATAATAATTGTCATTCCTTAATTTATTATTTTTCTTTTACTACTGCTACACTGTGTAAAAAGTGATCAGTTGACAACTAAAAAAAGTGAGGAAACCTGTTGCAATAAATTTAAGTAAATAAACTTCATATAATAGAAAAAAATAAGTTATGTGAACTTGACAATTTCACTTATTTCACACCGTGACAACTACTACTTCTAACTAATAAACAACTTAAAAACTTAATATAATAAACATGTTGGAATAATATAATGTTTAGATTCAAGATTAATGGCATGCTCAATTCCTTTTTAAAAAGTTTGATTTGGGTGCTCTTCGGTCCAAGGTAGGACATCTTGGAGACAGCATAGAGAAAGAAATCGCGTGGGCGTTTTAAATTTGTCCGTTTAGGACATGTCATTTTTTCAATAAAGACATTTTAATTAAGGAGTGCCTCGGTCATCAGAGATTTCTTTGGGAATAGTTTAATAAATTAAATGTGTGTGTATATATATATATATATATATATATATATATATATATATATATATATAATATTATTAAAATATATTAACTAATTTCTTAACTTTCTGAACAATCATTTATGACTGCTATATTAAAAAAAATTAAATATAGTAAAGTATAAAAAAAATAGTTAAAAGGCTTTTCCTGTGACAGTTTTCTGCAACATGGTTGCTCTGTTATTCATTCTCAACAAAATGCAAGATTAAAACTTCCAAACCGTGTCTAAAACTGAACTTCAATCATGGCATTTTAAACTAGCTTCACCGATGTTCTGCTTCCATCTCTATGTCAATATCCAGAAGTTGGCTCTCTTGCCATCGAGACATCTGTCCCCACCCCCTAATCTCAATGTTTGGGTTTGAGTCCGGTTCTCTAGTGTTCATGTGTCCACAGAGGCTACTTCCAGCTTTGTATTCAGTCCCAAAAGCAAACACATTCCTCCCTTCTCTCTAATAACAGCAACCCGCTCTCTTGGCATCTGGTATCTTATTTTAGGAAGAAGCCAATTGTCTCCTCCGCAATTCACCAAGCAAACTAGAAGACATTTGTACCTTTTTGAATTATTATTTTCGACAGGCATCACTTTAGTTTTCAAGACATAAATTATAGCATGTTCGTCTAGTCTGGTTTTCTCTTTCTTGGCATGGCTGTCATTTGTAAGAGCCAAAAATAAGAGAGACATGTTAAAAACACTGTCCGTTTTCTACCCACCCTAAATGATGTGGCAACATTCTTTCTACTACTCCGAGTTATTTATACAGGTTATGCCTGTGTGCACAGGGTGTTTCATTTCAATGGAGCCTTGTCAGTCAAACACATTGATGTGTAAGAGAAATTGTCAGAGCATAATCCTATAAAAAGAGACATTAGAAAATGATTTTCTATCAAAGCATTTCAGTGCATTCGTTTCCTTGCACTAGATGTGCCACCCAATAAGTATCAGTGTTTTCTGAAGGATCATGTGACACTGAAAACTGGAGTAATGATGCTGAAAATTCAGCTTTGATCACAGGAATAAATTACATTTTTTAAATAAATGAAAATAATTTGTAATTATATTTAAATATTATATTTATGGGCCAGTTGTTCAAAACATTTAATCTGGATCAAAATGATCCAGATTTGGAAATCCCATTTTTTCCTATCCAGGATCAGGCAATCCATCTTACTTTTATGCCGGTTTTTCAAAGCAACATTGGACTGGATCACCCTGATCCAGATACACAGTTTTCAAGATTACCAAATAATTGATAACCGATAACCAAAATCCGATCAGCTTAACAACTGGCCCTATATGGCTGTTTTTGCTGGTTTTTTTATCAAATAAATGCAGCCTTGGTGAGCAGAAGAAACTTTGTTCAAAAACATCCAAAATAAAAAGCTTTGCCCAATTGTACGTGTGTATAGACCATTTCAAAAGATGTAAACAACACTGGTCCAGAAGCACTTCCTGTTTCAGTTTGTAACTGTTTTCTTTATTTCACATGTAAAGAAAACATCTTAAAGATGTTTGTTTAACTTTTTGATTCAATTTTAAATGTTCTGTTGGTTGTATTTTATCCCAGCTTTTATGTAGTGTTAAAAAACTGAAACAGGAAGTGCTTCTGGACCAGTGTTGTTTACATCTTTTGAAATGGTCTATATTGTTTTTCTGCAGAAGCAGTGCGAAAGCTAGATCCACTCCACATCTGCCCTATATATATATATATATATATATATATATATATTAGTTATATATATTTTAGTTTTTGATCAAAAGAAAAAAAAGCATAAAATATAAGCCAAAAATATATGTGTTCAGTGCTCAGGTTTAACTCGCGTGCACCGTTTTTTGTTACTTTGAGAGATTCACAACTTCGAGCGACTCTGCCTTTTTATTATATAACTGTCAAATTTTACTTGGTCCTCAAAAGAGTTGTCAGTGTATTTGGGTAGATAATATCCAGGGTTCAGTACAAATTATGTGTGGCATAATGTTAATTGTGGAATTATCTCTTTTTTTCTGTGGAATAATCTGATATTTGTTTTACAGTGAGGCGAAATGGAAATGAAGGCGACCAATCCATAAATCTAAATTACAGTTTTAATGGTGCGTTCAGACCGGACGCGAATAGCGCGTCAGGCGCGAATGATTTCAATGTTAAGTCAATGTAAAGACGCATTATGCACGTAAAAAGTTCCTGCGGCGCGGATGAGGCGTTGAGCATGGCGCGGAAGACGCGAATACGCCTCATTCGCGCGTCAAGTTCGCACGAATGGCGTGAATTGAGCGTCTGGTGCGTTTAGCGCGAATGATTTAGTTAGTGCCATTTGTGCATTCACGCGTTTGACGCGAATACGCGTCTGCCGCCCGAGTTGAAAAATCTGAACTTTGGCGTGAATTCGCGCCGCGTTAACCAATCAGGAGCCTAGCTGCTTGCTCACGTGGTGAAGTGTCTGGATATATAGTATAGCCACAAGATGTAAACAATATGTATAACTAGTATTTAGTGTGCAAAAAATTGCTTACTAACATTATTGTTGAAACATTACATTAAACATTAAAGTTGTATCCAGTTTTACATGTTACCATGGCAATGCAATGCTAACACCTTAAAAGAAATGTAAAAATGATTAAAAAAGCTTTATAGCTCCAATAATGTAATATTTCAGCAGAAGAATGAATTGGTTTTATACAATTATAAACATATTTCTCATTTTAAATGCCCCAAAAATTGGCCCAATTATCGGAAGTGTCTTATAATTTTTTTTAAAGAAAATAAGGGATGTATTGAGTGCCAGAATTTCTATTAAAAATAGGTTAGAAAACAAGTAACTTTGTTATTTAAGCAGATTATTGGGAACTTCAAGTTTTGACTTTGACAATGGCTGACTTTGGATATAGTACAGTTGAGACGCACTACCTTCATAAAAAATGTAAGCTACCAAAAATACTTGTAAATCCTAATTGTCAAATGCACACTAGATTAACTAATTCCATTTAGTGTGTTTTTTCTGATTCAGTTCAAACCTTTAGCATTGAAATCCACAGACTAATTATTCGCAGAAACTCCCATCCTCCTGTGCTGGGCTTCTGAAGATGCTAAGTGTAGACTGATGGACCACAGTTAGCTTCGAGAAGCCTTGAATCCATCCACTCGTTCCTGACCAGCAAAGGGGAAATAATCCACCTCCCAAATGATGAGGTGTTAGTCGTCCCCATCAACCTCCTGTTGCTTGATTTGTTGCTCTTTTCGGCCCGAGTGACAGGAGAGGGATGGAATGTTGTTAGAATAGCCGTCAAACTCAAAGACAGTACTTAGCAGCAGCAGCTGGAGTAGATGGAGTGTGCTGCTGTTGTGGGCCCTGAGGGTGCCATCATTCAGCAGTCCTGCAGCTGGGCCGAAGCGCGAGCGTTGAGCAAGCCTAGTGGAAGGCATCACTTTTTGCTCACATAAATCACCAAGAAAAGGGTTGTTATCGGCGCTGACTTTTAGAAAAGATGATTTTGATCACTGCTCTGAATTTGTGGCATTCATACGTTGAATACCTCTGTAAATGAGTAATTGCATGGTTTGAGTAGCTAATGACAGCCAAATAACCTGTTTCACTCAAACTTTAGTTACTCAATTAAGTTCCACTCTACCTGAACATTACACGTCCAGTTCGTACAGAAATATTTTCAGCTGAAGGACGAGATGTTTGTCTGCCAGGCATGTAAATTGGATCCAGTTCAAGCTGTGTCTAGGGTTTTTTGAATAAGCGACTAATCTAACAATTATTATTCTGGGGATTCATTCTGTAGTTATTAAGAACTCCACAATAATTCAGCTTTTGTCTTGACTTAAAAGGTTGTTTTAGAGTTAATAACAGCAATCAATTCAATTACCTTAACAAATTAAATTGGAGCTTCTTCATCTCACCTTTTTTGAAGGGGGAAGGGGCTTCTTGATATTGAAAATTACCTAGTGTTTTTTTAATTACCAATTTAATTAATAATTGAACTATAGAAATGACCGATGACAGATTGTCAGCTGCATCTTATTTTTGTGCCACACAATGATCTTGGGCTGGAATAAAAAGCTTTGTCAATTGAGTTTGAAATGATCTCATCTTACGTCCCAATAGTGTTGTCACAATACTGGAATCTTCAACTTCGATACGATACCTTGAAAAATATCTATATTTTATACTTTTTTCGATACCACATGGAAAACTGCCATACAGATAATTTATCATCTCATAATTTTTTGATAATTTGGTTAATTTTGTTTTTATAGCTTACGCAGCAAAGGGAGGCTTTATTTGAATTTTTTTAACTACATAAAAACAAAAAATAGACCAATAAACACTCAGTAATAAAATAAGAACAAATAAAGTAATTGCAAAGATAGCACAAATAAATACTGTAGAATACAGAGAGATATTAAATAAACAGCTTTAAATTTTTCAGGTGGGTATATAATATATTCAGGTAAGAAATGGTACAGCTAGGCTAATCAAATGTAAAATAACACTGGATAGTATTCATTGTAAAACTGAAATACAGATTAATGCTTACAATTAAAGTTATTCAGTCAAGAGCAGCGAGTGATTTTCTTTGTCTTTTGTTCTCTGATTAACATGACAGACGGCAGCAGGTTTATTAGGCTGCTGTCACTTTAAGAGCTCGTGCACGGATACTGTTACACAACATGCAATATCTTTATCTATTTACGTTCCAAAACTCACCATATTTACATGAAAACTCTGCAAGACAGGTACTTTGACATAATTTTGTATGTATTTGACCGTTTAAGTGCAGTAAGCCACAAAAAAACTTAAATTTTTCTTCAATTTTTTCACTTATATAGATCAGTATTGCTCACGCTTTTGGAGTGAGAAAAAATTACGTGCAATACAAGCAATATTTTATGAGTGACAGGAGGAGAGATCATGAACGCGCAGCTGATATTGGTGTTTCGATACCGCAGAAAAGGAGTTTTGGAACAGTTTTAATTATTGTGTCTTAACTGTCACTTCTGATCAATTTAATACATTATTGCTGAAAAAAATGTAGAATTTAAAAAAAATTTGAAAGTCTTACCCCCAAACGGTAATTTGAACAGTAGTGTATCATAACAGAAATGTTAAAACTATTGCAGCAATATTTTTTTATGATTTATAGGCCTGTACGCGCAGTGTAGACAAGCTGCTCAAAGAATGTCAAAGTTCTTGTACTTTGTTTTAATACTTGTTTATTTCAGTCCTATCAAGGTTGTATCTTTCACTGTTTAAACTACGGCCACGATAAACATGCTTTTCATCCCAAATTGGCAGCCCTGGCTTTTTTTTATAGATTTGAAAAGTGGTAGAGTGTTCAGTTTTCTACACAGTTAATGTGTTTTAATAGTCTTTGGCTCATTACTTTCTTTCTGTCTTTCTAGTTTTCTATTAGCTCATGCCACAGACTAAACATTTTCAAACACAGTCAGTGGCTCTCAGACTAACGCATGGCACGCTCTCTCAGTTGCTGAAAAACAAATTTCCAGCCTCTCTCCAATGCGGTTTTCACTGCACCATAAATACGAAGAATAAACAAGCGTTCCATTTGTGAGGGGAAAAAGATTTTTCGTTACATGACAGTGCTAACATGAAATAAATCACCCAAATGTTGGAGGGCCCGTCTGATGTAGTTTGTTCCCCTTGAGCTTGTTGTGGAGAAGCATTCAGTCATATTTGCCACGAGGGCAGGTGTAGTCGAAAGAGGCACTGTACCCGCGGGGCAATCTGTGACATCAGTGCCAGCCGTCTGAGCATGGGGTTTGCAGTGGCACATTAATGCCTGTAGACACCAGTGTCAACAGCCCAGCCTTGATGTTATTGACTTTTCCAATTCCTGCAATTCTAGCGTGGAATTAATAGAACATACTTTATTTTTAGGCACTTCTTAAATTGGTAGGTATAATTAGGAGAGAATTTTAAAAGACATTGTCTTTTATCTTCTTGCAGGGTTCAGTTTTTTTTTTTGCTTTTTCTTATATAAGACAGAAAAGTCTATGTAGTAAAACATTCAGCCATTCACCTACAATTTTGAAAAAAACTGTAATGGTAAAATACTGTAGAATTGCTACAGGTAAAAACCTGTAAATTGATTAACATAAATATTGAATTGTGGAACAATGGGTTTAAAATCTAATAAAACACAGCATTAAAATGCTTTTTATTACAGGAAGCTGTTTATGATTGACCTTTTTATATCCTTTTATATACCTTTTAACTTTTATATCACAAAAATATTAAGCAGCATGACTGTTTAAAACATTGATAATAATAATAATAATAATAAATGTGTTCTGCGTATCAATTCATCATATATCTGAAGGATCACTGACCCTGAAAGCTGGAATGATGCTGAAAATTCAGCTTTGATCACAAGAATAAACCAGTTTTATGTATCAAATAGAAATAGTTTATTTTGTAATATTTTAATGTATTTTTTCATTAAATAATACCCTTGGTGAGCATTAAAAAAATGTAATGTTTCCAAATTTTTAAATGGTTCTGTATGCTGCAAATTGCCACCAAATATACCTGTTATAATATCATGGAAAAAATGGCAGAACTTTTATTTTATTAGATGCATACATTCTGCTTTTCTCTTTTTTCTTAATTTTGTAGTGATTATTTTGAAAAATGGGTTGGCCTCAGCGTTACATAAACACATTTTGATATGTTTCCCCATTTCATTTGTGTAATCCTTTCAGTATATATATATATATATATATATATATATATATATATATATATATATATATATATATATCACATGTGTTTCCTTATAATTTGAATAAAATCCCTCTCTTTATAGCACAGAAAGTCATTTGGACTGCAAAAGTCATAAATTTTGCCCTTTGCACTGATGAGGGTCTTAGGACCTACATTTTGGCTTTGGTGATACGATTATTCTTGGAAGGAATCGGCCCAAAGGAGCTGTCATCTTCATCTAAGTTTATAGCAGTATAAACTTTATGTATAGTTATGTCCATATGATAGTAATAACTTCTGCTCTGGAATTCAGCTGTTTTTCTTTTTCATGTAAATCCTTTCAAGTTAGTCACACACTATATATATATATATATATATATATATATATATATATAGTGTGTATTAGTCACACTATATATATATAAATATATAAAATCTAAACTAATAGACAGATTGACAGATTGAGTTAATTTCTCTTATCTAGATTGTGATCACTCTTCTTTCCTTCTCAAAGTTGACAGTGAGCCGACCAATGAGGCGATGACAGAGTACCTGGAGAGCAGGAAGAAATATGAGGAAATAAGGAAGCAGAAACTAAAGAAGGGTTCTGGTCGAGAGGCTCAGGTGGGTTTTTGCTTTAAGACACTATGGCTGCTTCCGCAAATCGCATACTTTTTTGAGTAGGTTATTTTGAATTAGTATTAACTTTACAACTGCTAAAAAAGTATGTTCTATATAGTATGGGTGTGTGTAGTGTGAATTTAATCCAGACGTACGCCACTCGGTCATTATCATGTGACCTACCAGTTGCTTTGCTTCGCTTCACCTCCATTCATAAATCCTGTCCCGTGGCCTCATGGGATATTTAAGCGTCCATCGAATGCACACTTCAGAATCTCACTGGAAATAGCGGAACATTTTTGCCTTTTTTAGTAGAACTTTGAATTCGGATTAAGTTATTTGTAACATACAGTTTTTCGCTTACTATAGAGTAGGGAAGTATGTGATTTCAGTTTCTAAATCTGTTTGACTCTGTGCAACACTAAAGGTGATTTTCTGAAGAATATTGGGGCCCACTTTATTCCAATTTCTCCAAAGTCATACTTTTTGTGACAAACAGAGAAATTAGTTATTTATTGATAATGTACAGAGTCTGATTAAGGATCTCATGACTGCCTGTTCCAGCTGTTTTTGTCCATACAATTACAGTCAATGGGGTCCAGAACAACACTAGGGTCTATTGAATTTCATTGTTTGGACACTGAAGTTTTTGAACTTTTTTCAAAATATATTTTTTGTGTTCCATAGAAACTATTACACAATATAGTGCCTCATACATATGAATCATACTTTTTTTATCATATCATTTTAAAAGTCAAAATAACGTACTTTCTCTTGCCTCTAAAGACACTTGCCCTTTTGGAAAGCTTCAAAACCAAACTATCATCTGCGATCATGGAGACTCCAAGTGTTCCAGAGGAAAACATGGAGGAACTGGGCGAGGAAGACGATAAGGGCTGGTGAGTGGATTTTAGTCAGTTCTGTACGCTGTATTTCCCCATTCCTACAGAGGTTTAACGCACTAATTGACTTGCAGTTGTCTGTGATCAAATGCATTCTCAATAACTCGCGCCTCATTGGTTGTCTTAATGCACAGCTACTGTTTCACATTAAGGTAGCAGAGCTATTTATTTGGACTAACATAGCAAAACGTTCATACCTCTCTCCACATCAGGCACAGCTGCTGGCCTTAAGTGTGCCTGAACCACCTTGCTCTCCAGCCAAGTAATGCGTTTGGCTCTGGAGTGCACTGACACCATTAGAACAGTATGCAGTGTTTGTTTTTGCTGCACTGCAATAGCCACTTGTGGAGAAGTAGTTTTCTCAGCTGACTTAACTGAGTAAATAACTGCTTCAGCAGACCGAGTGCCCAGATGGAACGTGTCACACCCACCCGTACACCAGACGGGGCACGTCAACCTGCAGTCAGACGCGTGCTGTCTTTTTAGCAGACGCTCATTACGGGTGCCAGCGGAACGAGCGCTTGGCGATGAACCATTGTTGGAATTTTCCATAACACCACCAGCATATGTTTTGGATATGGGTGTGCTGGTGTCCCTAACAGGCTTTTAATCAGCACAATCAATGAGACTTTCTTGGGCTTCTAGCTTCACTTTGAAGACCAATTTTTGGTTTGCTTCCCGAGCCAAGTTGTGATGGCCAACAGGATTCATCTACACCAGCACCAAGCCAGCACTGACCATCTGCCCATGTGTCCTCTTATCCCCTGCTCTGAAAACTAATCTTGTCACTGTGTCACTGCTGAATCCGATGTTTTTTTTTGTGTGTGTTCTGTCTATGCTCTCCCAATGACACATACTAGTTTGACTTTTGCAGCACTATTAAATCCACAGCGAAAAGCCGGGGTAAGATGTAGCAGCCCTATATCAAGAAAACTTTTTTCTTTATATTTATAAAGATCCCCTCATATCCAACTGCCTGTGATGCAAGATTTATTTGTTATTGCAATATATATATATATATATATATATATATATATATATACTGTATATATATATGGTGTTTCCTAGTGAATTTCCATAATTTAAAATCGTGTAATTTTTTTGGCTAGATTTTTAACCATGAACTATTGATTAATTTTTTTTCCAAATGCCATGCCAGTGGCTTTAAAAAATGTTTTTTTTTGTTTTTGTTTTTGTTTTTTTTACTACATGAATATAACCTTTTTTTTCTGGATGATTTATGAAAATGCAAATAATGTGCAGACAAATAGTACTTAAGAATGAGATGGCTCCCAATGGCTCAGCTTACCCCTAACAAGTTGTGGCACTGTACCACTTTTATATTTTTAGGTCATTGTTATTAATGCTTTCCTGTAGCAGACATCTGTCTACAAAATCAAGTATTTGTTTACATTTTCTCCTAGATGTGAAAAGTGGCTCAACTTACCCCGGTCTCCCCTACTATTTGTTTTCACGGTATCACTCACAACTAGGCACTGTGTCAGGCAGTATTATATGTTGTGAGCTGTAACAACTGCCTTAGCTGTCTGTGTGTCACTGGAAAATTCCAATCCAACAGCATACTACGAGATTATGAAGACAGAAATGAAATAATTACCATGTCACAGCAGTGCTAGATCACTAAATCACACACACCACTCACTGTGCAAATATTAAGTCTGTTCGGTTTTAGTTTTGCCCTCCTTTAAATATGAAGACTAAACACAGCTTAGCTTTTCTTTTTGGCATCCTCTAGATTATTATTTTTTGTCCTGATCTGATGGGAACGTTTCCATGTTGGGCCGAGGGTGTTATTGACAGCTGAGTTCTTTGGCCAGGATAACATTTATGATGCTGCAAAACGAATCAGGCTCCAGGGAGCATCCATCTTAATGCTGCATGCGAGGCATAAAGTTATGGCCCTGATTGTGCGCTTAAGTACACAAATAGAATATCAATTAGAGATGTTTCAGTTTGATTCTGTTTTCTCCATAATCTCCCTAGCATATGTGATGAAGATGCATGTGTTTGTAAGTACAGCCTCTGAGATGGCAGTAGGCACTTAAAAACTGATTTTGCTCATCCACATAGTTTGAAAGATGTGTTTTTCTATTTAATGAACTCTCAACGTGATTGGACATTACTGTGATTCATAGATACGCTTTATTTCTGAAGCCCTGCCATGACCAATGCGTCACACGGCGGCACTTCTCGTTTTTCTGAGGATTACGGGAAGCAGACTGGTAAATCATTCTGCTTTTTCGCTCTCCGTTAAAACGTATAGCTTCAGCAGTTTGCTTTTTTGGGGTATTATTTTTTGGGTATGCCCAATCCATATATAGATACAGTCCATTGCAAACCCAGGGTAGTTTTCCACTGCAAGTGTTTGGATGCGGCCTTAACGGTTTGGTAGACGTCCACTGCTTTTATTTCACGCATTCGCAGGAAAACCGTAAATCACAATCAAATGTAAAGAATGTGGTCGAGTGCATGCCTCAGCGGTGACTAATGGCTTTATGCTTGATGAATTATCAGTGTTAATGCTGAGGATAAAGCGAAAAGATCTGTCGGACCGTCGTCCTCCCTCTTCACGCTGCAAGCCACCGCAGGGAAATGAATCGACACGGTGTGTTTTTCTCTCGTATTTGCTTTTCATCAAAGACCTCGAGTCTTCGTCGAAATATATTCACTCAAATGCTCCAACAAATACCACATGTAAGGGTAAAAGGGGCGCCATCTTCTGAGCTTGAGCTCCTATGTGTTTCCTATCAGTTACTTTGTCCTCTGGATAGACCGTCATTACCGTCTAAGGACCCCCACGACGCTAGGACGTCTCAGGACTGATTCTGGGGCGGAGGAGGGGACGGGAGGCCCCCAGTGCTAGAAAAACAGCAGTGGGAAGTCTGTACCACTTTCTGAACGCCTGGTGCACCCCACGAACGGAACATGGGTTACAACAGGTCAGACACTGGAAGTCAAGTCTGGGCCAGATTGTAAACTATTCCATCTGTGTCTGCGTCTACAAAAACCCCTCTTCGCCCAGGCCTCCCCTCTTGCTTCCCCCCTCTTATGCAAAAGCGAAAGAAAAATAAATTCAGGAAGAGGCTTCCGAGGGCCTCGGCATCATGGCGGGAGCCCCTCCCTGATAAGAGCCCCAATCAAACGGTGGGATTTTTTTGTGCGAGCCATAACTCTAGGCGAGGAGTCCGACGGGCTGTCATCACTGAGACTGCTAGACAAATTATCAGTGCCGACTGCCTTACGCGACGGGAGTCCTGTGGGTCTGCCAGAGTATAGCCATGACATTCTAGATGAGCTGTCACATCTCCTACGGACTTCAAATGAATGCAAGCATGCACGCACACACTCGGTTTAACACTTAAAAATGGGCTCGCATGCACTCGCAGACTCTTTATGCATCTCTTTGGCCGAATTCAGGGGTTCTGCGATTGCTCCAAAATAGCAGCGTGGCGGATTACTTACCAACGAGAAGGCTCATAATTTAAGACAAGAGGCCGCTTCCATTCTCCATTCCTTTATGTATTCATCTTGACTCAGACAACTAGCTCAATTTAAAAATCTTCCTTCAGGTCCTACAGTTACTGCCTGACACACTTCTGCGAAACCACCAAAAGTTGCACCGTATTGAATGACTGCTGGCAGTCAGTCGTTGAATTATTGAAAGTCCCGTCACATCTTGTTCTTACAAACCAGCTCTGGGCATTGGAGGCGAGCGCCTTCATTACGAGACCTGCGCCACAGATTTGGATTCTTGAAGGATAAAGTCTTTCCAGAGATTCTGACCTTCACCAGAATAGCTCAAACAGGTGTGGAATGTCAGTTCCTTTCAAATCTTTTTTTGTTGTTCAGATGAGACCCCAGAGAGCCATCCAGCCATGTCCATGATGTATAACAATGACCCGTTTCACCCTTCTTGACATTTCTTTGAGGCACTCTCCATGTCTTGATTCAGACAGTTCCTCAGTAGCCATCATCTCAGAATGAAATGTAGGTCAGCAGAGCAAGGGGTGAGATGTGTGCATCTGCTCCTCATCCTAGCCTTGCTCCAAAAACAATCCCCTAAATATGACCTCGGACAGAATGAAAGTTCAAACCTGTCGTTCCAAACCTGTACATCCAAAAATAAATATTCCAAAAGAGTTTTTTTGCAGTGATGGAATAGAACTAATTTAGTTTCTCCAAAGAACTTTTTAGTCAAAAGAGCATTTCAAATCTAATCTAATTTTCCACTGTAAATAACTTTTTGTGGAATGGAAAGGTTCCATGGATGTTAAAGGTTCTTCATGAGCCTTCAATGTCAACAAAAAACCCTTTATTTTTGCGCATACGGTGCCAAAACAGCATTGGAACCCATTTACTTAGATTGTAAAGACAAAGAAGAAATAAAGCATATTGGCTTGGAGTGACAAAATGATTACAGTATGTTCTATTCCTATAAATATCTTAGCGTGGACTTCTGAAATCTTAGAAGGCCACTCAGATATGACAGAACTGTAGTTCTGTGTTCAGAAACCTGTTGGCTTAGTGTAAACAGTGTCTTGGATTGGGCTGCAGTCTTCAGGAGTCCTCAGGAAGGGACTTTAGCCAGCTGTGAGCTCTTCTTTCTGATGCTGGCACTCAGGAATGCTCCCGGAATGTTAGTCTGCCTGCCAATCACCTCTCCAGCCGTGCCGTGAAGAGAGAGGCAAAGAGCATTACTGAAGAAATGCATCTGTGCTGGATTATTGAGACCTCCTACAAGGGGTGTCACTGTCGAGGCAGAAGCTGAAGATCAATCATGCTTCAGAAATATCGTGAGTGGGTCTGATTGAGGCAAAGGATGTGCCCCCAATGCAAAACTAAGGTTAAGTTTAGAGTTTATGGTAGAATTGGGGGTTAGTATTTGTTTCAGTGTAATTGACATGACCTATGATCTTTAGAATTGGCCATGCAGCGATATTTAAACTTAATTGGTTTGGAAAACAGCACGTTTGTAAGTACCTGTAGGCTCAAGACAGCTGGAAAATGAACAAAATGCTACTGTGTTGAAGACACGTCTTAGTAGGATTGATCATTTTGGCTTTGACATACTCTTGTTGATCAACATGACATCATGACTTTTGCGTAAACATAAACGCCACTTTCGGGTCAAGTGGCGTGTTATCTCTATGCGTTTTGAGCTATCCGTGTGTATGCGTGTATGTCTACGCCATTAACGTCCGAGTGATTCTGCGTGTCTGTACACGCCGTCAAATGTCTGTGCGAAACGAAGCAAAATGTACATCTACATCTGGGGAGCGATCTTTTTTTTCCTAGGATGGTAAGGGAACAGTCATAAATGCCATTAACCCCAGTGACGGTTAGGTCGGTATAAGTCATATATTTATATATACAGTAATAACGTTAGTCAACGGCGTTCATAAACACGCTGAAAAGCGATTATGCGTCTTGATAGCTCGCCAAAAATGGAAATGTGAATTGGCGTGTCATACACACGCTACTTCATGAGATCAGTCTGTGTTGATTCTACAGAAAACCAGAGAAAACCAGTTTTAGTTTTCTGGACATTTGATATCGCTTAAAAAGAGCAAACATTTATCTTGTTTGTTATTTGTGTAATTTACTGTTATATTCTTATTTATAATATATTTATTTATTCACTTGGCGGGCACCATTCATAATGGAAGCAAATAACAGAATTTTTTCCTTTTTGGATGAGTTATGCCTTTTAAAAATGATGCTGTGAAACAGGCTGTTAGTAAACTCGTCAGATCTCTGATCTGATCTTTTCCACTGGGAACTTCCCAGTCTGATTCTGATGATTTATTTGCCCGTGAGCTGCGCTTTGCTGTTCTTTTGAACTGAACTCTGTTTCCCCTTGTGATTTAGGTTGGCCCATGTTCTGCACTTTGATGAACAAAGCAGAAAGGTAAAAGATGCCAACATGCAAGACGAAGACACATTCGAGATCTATGATCCACGCAACCCTGTCAACAAGAGGAGACGTGAGGAGAGCAAAAAACTCATGAAAGAGAAGAAGGCCAGGAGGTGAGACTACAGCTACTTAAGCCTCAAACTGCCCGTCTGGAATGAGTCTGGCCATTAGAAATGACACAACATCAGGGGGAAAAGCATTCATTCCTGAGAGGAATCGTATTAACTGATGTTCTGTCAGTGTGAATGGGACATCTTTTCAGCCTTTTTATTAAAAAGACATTCATTCCTGCCTACTAATACTGGATATACTTGTGAAGATGGCTAGCGTTTACTGTTTTTAACCCACAGAGGGAAAGCAACACCATCTGCTCAGTCCTTAGTGCATTTTTTGCATCTTCATACAAAAACCTTTTCATAGACAGGTTTGATCATGCTCTCAAAATGAGTGTAGATTTTCATCTCAGTAATAAAATTCTTTATTTCTAATGTTTAGGCTTTGTTGTTCACTTCGTGACCTATCTGACACATTGATTGAATTCACTTGCACACAATTGGTTTGGGGAAACCGTGTTTGTAAGTATACACTGTCAATCTACATAGACCAGTTCATCATAAAGTCGTAAAGTCACATACAGTAGCTGATTGCCATTGCCAATACAAAGGGAGTAAGGTGACCGTCAGTTGATATAAAATTTTAGATTCTACCCTGAGCATTTATTATTTCACACTTATTTATCGCCAGGGCCTGAAATTAACACCCGACCACCTGCCAATACGGGTGAATTTTGCTATTGGCGGGTAACACTGTCAATCTACCTGCCACATTGGCAGGTAGCCAATGAGAATTGAGTGATTCATTAGGATTTTTACATTTCAACGAAGTCCGCTATTGCGTTGGACTTTAGCTAAAATGTGGCGGCACATTACTGGGGTAAAGAGGCCAGCTGAAACAAAACAAACAGCCAACAAAAAGATGAGGATGAGAAAAACAATCGGCGGCAATGGCAAGGTTCGTGAGCGGCTGATTTATGACAGCGACTGTTGTTTCGTAACGTTCATGCGATCAGAAAGAAGATGAGGCTCTTTTTCTGACTACGTGTGCAAGTATTAAACTGTTGATGAGATGGGATGAGATAATGTAATGCGTCGCTGTTGTAGGTTAAAGTACAATGACAGTTGCACAGATGTGTGTGCGTGTGCAACTGTGCATGTTGGGAGTTGGGAACCGGTGAGAAAATGTCCGGTACCCGGTAATTTTATCAGTAATAACAGTATTAATTTAGTTCATATTTAACCGTTCCTGAACGCTGTAACTAAAAGCTGTTAAGAGTAAGACCTGTACGTGACTAAATCCGCCATCAACACAGCCACGTGTGATTTGTTTACGAGCTGCGGTAGGTCTATCTGTTGAGTATATTATAGCCTATACTATATATGTTGTGTGCGTGTGTCTGTCAAAATCAATGAATAAAAAGATTTTTTTTTAAATGTATGTTATTAGAGTTATTATTACTTGACAGCACTTAAATGTGTGTTCTTAAAAGTTAAAGAACAATATTGTGAAATTCCCGTTTTTTTTTTTGTTTTTTTTTACGTTTATGAGGCAAAAAAAAAAATGGCTGGTAAAAAGTCTCTGTGGCAGGTGAATTTTTAAATCCACCTGCCACAGTGGCCGGTGGCCGAAAAAATTAACTTCAGGCCCTGTTTATCGCAAAGCAAAAATAAATGTGTATGACAGTGTCTACACTGATTATAATAGAGTTTGTTAGACACAGGCCTGTGACAATACATGCTTTGATTAAAAAAAAAATCAATCCATCCATTAGGTGTTTAAATTGGTCGTTTCATCACGTTATTATGACCTTATTTTACTCTAACCAGAATATTTGCGATACCTCAAAACATGCCGTGAAACAATTCTTTCATCTCACAAATGACACCAAAAAAAAAAAAAAATAGACGTTTAATTGAACTCACCGCATATTGCAAATCCTGTATCCCAACTGGCACACCCACAACAAAAAATCCTTGGTTCTATACAATATAACTAATCTAAAAATATAGTTTAAATACAGACATTTTTTTGGTAATTAATATAGAAAAAAAATTATATTATTATTTTTTTTATCTGATATATTTGTATGCATATTTGTATATATACGTGTAACGTCTGTTTGAGTTATTCATTTTCCATCTAATTGGTTCAATAACCAGCTCTATGCCGCCGTATGACATAATATTAGCGTCTCTTATCTCTACTTCATCTCACAGGCATGACTGCCATCGTAAAAAAGAGCTCTTCTGCAGAAGCAGTGAAAATGTGCGAAGGGTAGATCCACTCCACATCTGCCCTAAATCGAGCAAGTACAAAGCTCAGAGTTCAACCTGTCCATTAAATAACAGGAGTAATGCAAGACGCACATGACCGCAGTGAAGTAAACCAGAGTTACGCTTGACTCGTCCTGCAGCCGTACTTCCAAAAAATACAGTCTGAATCATAACTCGATTCTCCCACCAAAAAAACCCTCCCATTTGTATAAAACGGTGGCAAGATAATAAACAGTTCCTATCGTTTTTCCTGCCATTCCTATCGGTCTCGTATTTTGTTACCGAAGAGCCGAGTCCATTGGCGTTCCTGATGATGTCGGCTGACTGTGGTTTGGTCTAAATGATCTACCACGAGTGTGCGCGACCAGCAGCATGGTTTGGCCAGCGCGCAACCTTTTACTGCTCCTCTGGGATCACGCTTAAATTTTCATATGGAACAGGAAGGAGAGTTAATGTTACACCATAAGAGCCGCGTGGCCAAAGCCGCTGCAAACTAAAACCAGGTGAGGCGCACCAAAGCCAGTGCAGCTTCTAGCGCTCTGACTCGCTCTACTGTGCCTCTGTCACAGGGAGACTGGGTCTGCCATTTTCAACACATCTCTACACCAGAGACTCGTCGGAAGACTGATCTGATAAATTATGCTGGATGTATGGAAGGGGAGATGATGTCTATATACTGTAGGTGGTGCGAGATATCCATCATACGATTATTTATCTACAATATAACAAAAATGTTTTCAGTGCAAAAGACTACATAATGATGTCTGTATAATCATAGTCAAATAAATGAATTATATTAGACTAAACAACATCATTTATTTGTGAAAATATTAAATATATGTTAGTGCTTTGACCAAGTTCTATTGGTGACAATTTATTACTATCATTGGTGCAAGAAATACACACTGAAGAGCTTTTTAAGAATTTGTTCCCATGACTCAATTCATTCAATTAAATTGTTCCACCAATTTTCCACCAAATCAACCAATCATGATTTTGACTTCCATATCCTTTCACAAAGAACCAGGATGTCACACATTGGTGCTGAGAATGTGTTTGACCTGTTTGGACCTTGATCAAGCATTTTATATTTAACCTCATTCTGAGTTCTATTTCAATGTGTTAATTCATATCAGCTCTTTTGCGGGGGCCTGGAGATCCAGAAGTGGCACCACTGAGCATTTCTAGAGAAATTCCATCTATAGTACAGTTTTTACACATACATTACATTTACTTAAGTTTAAAATTGTAAATAACATAAATAGCTAACATACTGTAGGCTAAAAGTGAAAACATTTAGATTTTATAGGCTCCTTGAATGCATTTCATTGACAATGGGTAAGAACAAAGTCCTGTAAGAAGCATTAACAAGTAGGTATGTTGGTGTTTAACCAGTTTAACCATTTAAAATGCGAGATTTTGGTAGGAATATTAAAGTAATGTGGCACCTTTTTGAGTTTTTGGTGCGAAAGACTCACTCTGTTCACCTTTCCTTTGGCAAGAAACATGAATATTGGCTTTTACGGTGGACTCTAAGGTGAGAGAAGACAAGACAATGTCACTCGTGCATAGCAACACTTAACATTTATTGCTGGCCAAGATACAAAATAGCCATCATTACTGCTGGTCACATGACTGTGGGAGATTAAATGGACAAGTAATGTCATTATCTTGCTCACTATCTGCCTGTGCCCTTGTGAATGAGTACTATAAATAGATCACTTAATCCTTTTTCCCCTGTACGAGAACAAGACGAAATCCTTCCTGCTTTTATCCCCCGGAGAAGCCAAGAAACGTTCTGTTCCCACTTGCCCCTTTTTCTTTGGCCTCTCTGCTGAAGGAAAATGACTTGTCAGATGACCTTATTACAGGTTGGGTTTCATTTGAAACTTTTACTACAAAGATTTGTCCTTTATTTTATATAGCCTGGTCATTTTCTCTCTGATCACACGATGGGGTTTTGAAAAAATGGGGCGTGTCCAAGTTCTACTTCAGTGGCTTAATCTGGTGGAAATGTTGCTTGAATTCCATCAGTACTCCTATTCATGGCTTTATATTAGGGCTGTCAATTTAATTCAATTAACCTTGTAAAGCCTGACATATGGAATAATAGTCAGAAAAATCTTGCCATTTAGTGCAGTTGCTGATATGTATATGGCCAAAACATACAATGAAATTGTAATTTAATTCATAAAAGTATAAAAGACTACTTGCATAAAACATATATGAATAATTTATCTGTTGTCACTCTCAATGTTGTCTCTTTCCAAATAATATGTGTTAGTAAGAAGATATTTAAAAAGGTGGTTGATTGTAACTAGACTAATCAATGAGTAGAAGATAACTATAATACGCATAAGCTACATAAAGTAATCTGCTAACCATTCAGAAATACTTTCTACATGTAGTCACTTCTGCTTGAGTCTCTCCATCATTGTCTGACTCCGGTTTGTACATAAAAGTTTTTAAAATTTCCAGTGCCGGGAGCAGCAGCTCATTTGCATTTAAAGGGACTGACAAAAACTGTGCGTTTTTGCTCACCCCCAAAAAGTGACAACTTTAACATGCTATATAAAAATATCTGTGGGGAAACTTCACATACACACTCTACATTATCCCCCTGGCGAGATTGTCTCACTTTTTTCTTATCAGTACAAAATAGACTCAAATAACTCTATTTTTGTCATACAGGTAAGTGTTAAACATTATTCAAAACTCTTAGATGTCTTCTTTTATTTGTATATAATAATAAAAACAAAATGTTGTGTTTTTCGTAAAATAAAGAAATGAAACATGATGCGTGTTCTCCCTTCTCTCTCAATGTGAAGTTCATTCTGAAACGTGACAGAATATGACCTGTAACTCGGTGTCGAATGTCACTGTGACATGAAACATTCGTCTTTACAAAGCTTGAAGTCTCCATTTTTAAATTACGTAAATCATATCAAAAACAAATATTCTCTAAGTAATTTGTATGAAAGCAACGACATGTACAGTTTCTCCAGGCCGAACTGATTAGCGCTAATGTGACCACGCGCACAAGCTGTTCATATGCAAATGATCCACGCGGAGGAGCACAGAGCTGTTACCGCCCTCATCGCCTCTAAACAAAGAATCAGCGAACTCAGCAGTCCTGCTCTGCTTTTCGTCGCATTTGAAGATTGTATTTACCTCAGAAGAATTAGAAGAACATGATTTGATTATGAGAACAATTTTTAAGGTAAGACACTAATAGTAGAATGTAAATGTGGCATAAACTTTGTAGCTACTTGTTAATAATTTGTCCAGGGTTTTTTCTTGCCCCCAAGTTTCGCTAGTCTCCCACAGAATACATTCAGGCAGGCCTTAAATGGAAATATTATTCCAGTCGCAGACTGCAAGGTTAGATAACAACCATCCAGGATGTAATTCAATGCAAAATGTCGTTCAGTCCGAGGTAAAATATTTTTGAGGTTTCCTTTTAGAGTTTAACCTTGGTCTTGGTTGAAGACTTGGGCTTAATTTATTGTTTTGACTGGTTCCTTTCTATGCTTTTCAATTTTGGGGAAATAATATTCATTCCAGATCGGTCTCGTCAAATTCCTCCAGTACCAAGGTCTTCACGCAATGCACAGTGGATCCAAAAGTCGGGCAGATATAGGAGGGAAAATTAATGTGTTTTTGTTGATGGTCCAGTCATTACACACTATCAGATTTCACTCACTGACGCTGTGGTTGGCATCACCCCTGCTGCTACTGATAGATTCAAGTGACAGATTCTAAATGAGATGCCCAATGAATGTCTTTACCAGTGGCCATCTGAGTGTTTTTGTCCATTCAATGTAAGTAAATGGAGTATATATAAATATATATATATATATATATATATATATATATATATATATAGAGAGAGAGAGAGAGAGAGAGAGAGAGAGAGAGAGAGAGAGAGAGAGAGAACAGGGGTTACAGAACTTGATTTTTATAAATCAGGAAGACTGATTGGACTGTAAAAAGTGGGCGTTTACCTATACCAGAATGGAGTCAGGTGGTTGGTGGGAAATTGGATTTGCTCAGTGATGACAGCCAAACAAAAAAAAAAGTCCCTTCATAATAAAAGATTTTACTTTCTGATAAACGATTAGGAACACAAAATCAATTAACCATGCACAACAACACCGGGAACATAAAGAAAACAGGGTCTGTCTTAATGTTGACTTCAAACATTAAACAACAGTTCAGTTTAAAATGATGCATATAAAAGAGGAACAACTAAAAGTGAATTCAGCTCGAAACAGCGTACATTTAATTAGGTTAAATGTTAATGTGAATTGTGGACTGCAAACACTGCGGATTAGGCAAGTGCTAAATAGTACATGACAGTTTACTTCAAGGGATAGTTCACTTTGAAATTAATTTTTGATATGTTTTAGCTTACCTCAAGGACATTCAAGATGTAGGTGTCTTTGTTTCTTTGTTTGCACCTACTTACAAAGAAATGAAAGGTCTATAATTTTTATGGTAGGTTTGTTTTAAAGGATAAAGACAAAATATCATCCAAACAATCAAAAAAAAAACTTCTATAAAGGTTGTAAATTGTATAAACGGTAGCATTTGATCGAGTGAAATCCGTAATTGATCCCCTACCAACTAGCAAGAATTCTGCCTGCCACTGATTGGTTATGTGCCCATGTAGAACACAGATTAGCCCTGTCACTTTAAGAAAGTACTCCTAATGTAATGTCAGTGGACACCTGTCCACAGAATCTGTATCTTCCATTCCAACCTCTCCACCGCCATGAGCAATACCAAAGAGCTGTCAAACGTCAGGAACCAGATTGTAGACCTGTGAATTGTGGAATGGGCTGCAAGACTATCAGCAGAAACTTGGTGAGGAGACTTGTTGGTGTGATGATTCATAAATGGAAGAAATACAAAATGAAAAATCAGTTGCCCTTGGTCTGTAGCCATGCAAGACCTCGCCTCATGAGGTAGGGGTGATCACAAGAAAGGTGAAGGATCATCTCAGAACTGCACAGGAGGAGCTTGTATATGATCTCAAGGCAGTTGGGACCACAGTCACCAAGCAAACCATTGGTAATGCACTACGCTGTATTGAAGTATTGAAACCCTGCCGTGCCCGCAAGGTCCCCCTGCTCAAGAAGGCACAGGTACAAGCCCATCTGAAGTTTGCCAAAAAACATCTAATGATTCAGAGAAGGCTTGGGAGAAAATGCGGTGGTCAGATAAGACCAAATTCAAGCTCTTTGGCATCAACTCATCTCACCGAGAACCTCCTTCCTTCAACCCGAAACTGAAGATGGGTTGTGGGTGGGTCTTTCAGCATGACAATGACCCAAAACATACTGTCATCTCTACTATGAAGTGTTCTGGTTCTAAGTTAGATATTATCCTGTCTTTTTAAGGATGTTTTTCTATCATTAGTCCTATGGTAGGAGTCCTACCAAAGGTGTCGTTCCAGCTAATTTTAAACACGCAATTGTGCAACCTATGTTGAAGAAACCTCAACTTGATCCAGAAATATGCAGTAACTATCGACCGATCTCTAAACTGCCTTTTATCTCTAAGCTTTTAGAGAAAGTAGTTTTTTCACAGCTTGAGTTTTATTTGAATTCTTTTAATATTTTGGACATGTTCCAATCTGGCTTTAGAACATTACATAGCACTGAGTCAGCTCAGTTGAAGGTTACAAATGATATCTTGCTTGCTCTGGATTCAGACTCTTGTGTTGTGCTGGTTCTGTTGGACCTGAGCGCTGCATTGGATACCACTGACCACAACATTCTTCTTGAACGGCTATAGACCATTTCACAAGATGTAAACAACACTGGTCCAGAAGCACTTCCTGTTTCAGTTTTTTAACACTACATAAAAGCTGGGATAAAATACAACCAACAGAACATTTAAAACTGAATAAAAAAGTTAAACCAACATCTTTAAGATGTTTTCTTTACATGTGAAATAAAGAAAACAGTTACAAACTGAAACAGGAAGTGCTTCTGGACCAGTCTTGTTTACATCTTGTGAAATGGTCTATAATGTATGGTAGGCATAAATGGCACTGTATTACAATGGTTTGCTTCCTACCTCAAAAAGATACTTTTTATGTAAATTTATGAAATTGTTCCTCGTCATCTGTGCCTGTTTTGTTTGGTGTGCCCCAGGGATCTATTTTGGGACCTTTATTGTTTTCCCTTTATATGATATACAAAATTCCATATCACTGTTATGCAGACGATTCTCAGCTTTACCGTCCAGTAAGGCTTGGCACCAGTGCTTCATTTGATGTGTTATTGGGATGTGTAGATGATATCAAGAGGTGGATGGCAAATAATTTTCTCCAGGTAAATGAGGATATAACAGAGGTTTCAATTCCGGGTTGTCCATCAGATTCCTCTCCGCTACAGCCCTCCCTCCACAGCGGAGCCTGTCGTGAACGCACAGGCTAGTAAGCAGGGACACCAATGACGGCGGATAACCAGTAATGGCACATTCACTAGTAAGGACGAAACATCAACAATATGCTTTACATTGTTACAACGTTATGAAATGAGATTGGCGTAAAAACATGAAGCCTAATGTTTGGACCACAGCGTGAGTGACTCAAACTTACAGCTTGTGCAGAGAACATTTACTGAAGCGATCGAGCCGCTCCAATCTATGAAACATTTTTACCATAGTATACATATCTACGTACATGGGACCAGATATCCACAAACATAGTTTTTAACAGTAAATACAGGTCTAAACATTATAATAATCACCATATTAGACTAAACACTCATAATTGTTATATACTCCAACTGTTATATTGTGCTGTTTAATTATCAAATATAAAAACGTTCTCGTGTCGTACATGTATACATTTAGCATTAGGCTTCATGTTTTACTCCAATCTTATTTCATAACGTACATTTGAGTCTGGCACCAGTTTAACCAATGAAGCAATCTTAATTCTTCAACATGGATTGAACATTGTGATAAAATGACTTGAACCCCAGTTATGAACACCAGGGTCTCTTTCATGGATTATTCATTAGTTTCTATGACTATGTTTACATGCAGCCAATTTTCGGGTTATGTTTGGGTTAAGGTCATTATTCGGGTTTCTGAAACATTAGGAATAACCAGTTTACATGCATGAACAGAGAGAGAACAATGAACGGAGAACATTTCCGATTCTTCTTCCTGTATCCAAAGACAACAACAACAGCAGCACGCGGATAATGAATAGTTCGGGGCAGATAGCGATTTCTTTACCTGTGTTTGCGCTTTGATGCTGGTAACGTTACAAAAGTATGCTGTGCTGTGTCTCCCATGTTTACTTCTGGTATACTGCACGCGGATTTTTGTACGTGCCGAAAACCTTAACGTGAACAGAAGCTCAAACTTGCTGCGTAACACTAGAATGATCCTCATTGGTTCTTACAGAAGCTCAAACTTGCTGCGTAACACGAGAATGAACCTCATTGGTTTTTTCTGAAGCTCAAATGTGCTGCGTAACTCAAGAATGAACCCCATTGGTTCTTGCTGAAGCTCAAACTTGCTGCGTAACACGAGAATGAACCTCATTGGTTCTTGCTGAAGCTCAAACATGCTGCGTTACATGAGAATGAACCTCATTGTTTTTTTCTGAAGCTCAAATGTGCTGCGTAACACTAGAATGAACCTCATTGGTTCTTACAGAAGCTCAAACATGCTGCGTTACATGAGAATGAACCCCATTGGTTTTTTTAACACAGTCTCATCCCAAATCGTCATATAACTGACGTTTTGGGACGTCTTTTGACCATACGTCAATATCCGCCTTTTTAGGGCCCCCTTAAACGTCGGTAGATGGCGATCCCGGGCCGTCATACAAGTGACGCTTTACCTTTAACGTCAGTTAGGTGACGGGTTAGGTTTAGGGTTAAGTTTAGGTATGGGGTAGAGTTAGGATCCCATAACCTCATCTACCGACGTTTAAGGGGGCCCTAAAAAGGCGAATATTGACGTATGGTCAAAAGACGTCCCAAAACGTCAGTTATATGACGATTTGGGATGAGACCGGGTTGGTTTTTTCTAAAGCTCAAATGTGCTGCGTAACACTAGAATGAACCTCATTGGTTCTTGCTGAAGCTCAAACGTGCTGCGTAACTCAAGAATGAACCCCGTTGGTTCTTGCTGAAGCTCAAACTTGCTGCGTTACATGAGAATGAACCCCATTGGTTTTTTCTAAAGCTCAAATGTGCTGCGTAACACTAGAATGAACCCCATTGGTTCTTGCTGAAGCTCAAACGTGCTGCGTAACTCAAGAATGAACCCCGTTGGTTCTTGCTGAAGCTCAAACTTGCTGCGTAACATGAGAATGAACCTCATTGGTTCTTGCTGAAGCTCAAACGTGCTGCGTAACTCAAGAATGAACCCCATTGGCACATCGAGTGAACATGATTGAGCTTCCGTTTACCACAACTGATGTGTGATTTAAGGAATGTTTATATGTGAATAAAAGCCTAAATTCAATCTGTTCATCATATAAAGTTATCGAGTCTCTTCAGAAAATTCTGAATAAATCACTCAATTCATATGGATTCGTTTTACGATCTCTTTGTGAACTTTTTTTTAAGCATCAAAGTGTCAGTGTGCGTACCTGTCAATGGAGGGACAGAAATCTCTCAGATTTAATCAAAAAGATCTTCATTTGTGAAGATGAACGAACGTCTGATGGATTTGGAACGACATGTGGGTGAGTAATTAATGACAGAAATTCCATTTTTGGGTGAACTGTCCCTTTAACGTCTCAGACAATTCAAGAGGCCACGTTCAGGAGGGGTGCTAGACTGCCGGGGAGGAAATGGGCTAGTCTGCTTCTTATTTTCATACCTTTTTGAAAAACATATCAGTGTGCTTCCTCAGAGGAGATGTTTGAAGTACAACAGTAATTCACATATTGAACGCTGACGTTTTCTTCATGGCTTCGCCAAAGATAGAGATAGAGTGTTGCGTGGGGAAACGGTGTCATCAGTTTTACCATTCTCACTCAAACCCAGCAGATAATTAGTTTGACTGTCCAGTTCCTGATGAGGGCTTTTGGATATATTAGTTTAAATGGATAGTTCACAATATATATATATATATATTCAATTCTCAACACAGAACCCTCAAGTTGTTCCAAATCTTTCTTTCTTTTTTTCCAAAAGAAGATATTTTTTCTAAGTGATTCAACATCAAAAATAGAGCCAATAGTAACCATTGACTGTAAAAACACAGCAAAATCTAGATGGTCAACGACAGCCCGACCGTTGACTTGGTGTGTTAAGGCCTTTACACCTCAACCTACCCATAAATCTACCCATAACGCCTAACCTATTTCTAACCTTAACTGTATCTCAGCTCAATAGCAGCACAAGAGTTTTGCAAAACAACATTGTAACAAAGTTCAGGGAAGAAGGAGGCAGGAACCGGATAATAATAATAAAATAAAACTTTATTTAAACAAAATAAACAAACAAATTACCTGCCAGCAGCCCCTCGCGGACGACTGCTGGCTACCCAAAATAAAACAAATACCAGCCAGCAGCCCCTCACGGACGACTGCTGGCTTACCAAATAAAATATAAAATACAAATAAAAGCAGGCCTGTTCCTCTCTCGATCATCCACTCCGTCGCTCCCCCTTTATGCCTCCGCTCCTTCGTGAGAGATGCGAGACTGGTGTGCCTCGCAGGTGCTGCTCATTAGCAATCGCACCACCGGCCTCGCGACTTTCTCTCACGTCCCTCGGCCGTCCTGCTCACCACAAACATGAACACAATAATGTAAGTACATATTTTTCTTTGTACGACATTGTGTTCTTTTGGACCCCATTGTGTTTCATCGCACAGAAACGGTTCTTAACTTGTTTTGTGTTCTGCTGAAGACAGAAAATCATATGATTGACATTGTCTTGGCAATGTTGCCCAGATTGCTCCAGATGGACAACTGAACCATGACTGGTGCTTGTATAAGTCTGGACTCTAGATATCTCCATAAGGGGTCAATCATTAAAAACAACTAGACCTCTTATAGGTTTTTTTGTTTGTTATCAACAAGCACAGTGCTACAGTTTGGTAGCAATGAAACATCACTTGCTTATTGAGAAATGCATTTGTTATACTATGCATGAGCTATTTTTCAGCTGTTCTCTTGCTGTGTTATTGTCATTAGGTTGAGATGAGGTCAACACAAATGTTTGACTGGGATGCCATGGACACAAGCTCAAAGCTGGTAATGCTGTGTCTGGATTGGAAGCTTGTGAAAGGTGTGGATCCTTTATCTTCTCTCACATTGTTTACCTTAATGACTATCATTGTTTTCCTATCTCGTGACATGCCAGCTGGAATATGCAGTCTAGAATGGCAACATTTATTTGAACACTTTATGAAAGCCCCTTTTGTAGATTTATATAGAGAGTGCAACGGTGTCTTAGAATAAAACCACAACATTACATTTGTGTATAATTATTTTGTATATAAATAAATACACACACATGCATGCATATTTAAGAAAAAAATATTATTTATGTATAAAATATTTATATTTATATATAATATAAATTATATATCAATCTATATACAGTATATACATGAAAATATTTCTTAAATATATACAAGCATGTGTGTGTATTTATATATATATATATATATATATATATATATATAATAATTATACATAGTGCACCCACATATATTATGTAAACACAAACTTTTATTTTGGATGCGATTAATCGCAATTAATCGTTTGACAGCCCTAGAGTAATGAACAATAACAACACTGATCTCATGAAGCATAAAATATTTTGCAAAGTATTGGATATTCGTTGTTGATGAAGTATAAAATGTGATGTTTTTGAAGTTCATTGCAAAATATTCAATATATGGTACTTGAGAGGGCAGTCAAAATTGAGCTCTATTGCAGCCATACACATGACTTCTGTGATTGGTGGATGTCTCTTCAAGATTACTGAGTACTTGCTATTGGGTATAATTGTTTTTTTTAAATGAATGTGAAATCACAATACCAGAAATGTTATGGGATTTGACCTCTGAAACCTTCATGCAAGGATCTTCGTCAAAGGGTTTCAAGCCCTCATTTGAACCTCATAGTTCTCTCGGGCAGAAAAGTCTCAGCAGTATGTAAGCCTGCGTGCAGTGGACCGAGTCCCGGGTCAAAGGCTGATGGTCAGGAAACAACTGGTTGCTTTTCTGCTATTGGCTGTGGAAGAAACACCTTAATTTGTACACTGCCAGCTTCTCTCCACACATTTTTGTTCATGTCCACTCAGGGACATCCAGCCCCCTGCAGTGCTTCCCAACTGTCTTCTCCAGTTCATTGTTTAGTCTAGGGATGGGTAACGGCACATTGGTTCCTCAGCGACTTTTTTTTCCCACAATAGTAGATCAGTTTAGAGTCATTTTATTTTGGAAACGAACTTCACAATAGATTCACGCTTGTAGTTCGGTTTGCTTGGTTCGTTTGGTCAGGACCAAAAAAGAAAAAATAGGCCTGCTCCGCTTAGTGTTTACATTGGTATTTTAACATCAAACCCAACCATATTTACTCCCATAGCAATTTATCGATTTCAGCCAGCTGCTTTCAATGGTTTTGTGTTTGTTAATGCCAGATGTGTTTTACTTTCTCCTTTTTTAGAGATGCACCGTTCATGATTTGTCGGATTCAGATTTTTTTTCAAGCAAATTGGCTGATCCTGATTGCCGTTTTCAACCCTTTTGTTAAGGCAAATTTATTTGTTGTCTATTTGCTCTATAACAGGCAAACTGGCTTTAAACTAAATATATCTGTAGCCATTTGAAATTGAAGACAACCATTGCATTTTAATCACAATCCAAACAAAGATGCTACACACTGGTCTGCTACAAATGGTCTAAGTTTTTATGTGATAACATGTACAGAATGGCAATGTAGCCTAAATGTTTCTCAGAAATCCCCAGTCTACTTTTGAAGAGTTAGAGTAGTAGTACAAAGGCGTAAGGAGGGTTCAGGACGACAGGTCCTCTTCATCTCCTACTGTCCCCGTCTGTTCCATTAGCAGCATGTGCTTAGAGTGGAAGACATTAGGGTCCTTCACCCTCTCCGGGCCTTTTTTTACCGTGCTTCTTTCAGGCTAAGTGATTGGTTATTGATTTGCAGTACAGTTAATCTACTTACCTGCACTCTTCTCAAAGTCAGTAAAACATATCATCAAAAATGAGAGACATCAAGGTGACCTGGTACAGCGGATGGTTTCGATGCACGTGCACATTTTTGGATCTCGCCATGTTTGGAGGAGTTAGCAAGCTGAATGTGTAGGCTGATCCTTTCCATTCAATGAAAGTGAGTGGTGAATACAAAAATGTATTATGAAAATAGTCTGATTTTCTAATTCTGGAATATGCTGCACTTCAACTAAACTGACTAAACTAAGGCTTGAAATAAAGTCCACAAGTCATAGTCACTATTTATTCTCATTGAATGGACAAGAGCAGTCTAGACCTTCCTAGACATCTGATTCCACTTGCAGCTCTCAAATCAACTTAGGCTCCTTTGCTTGTGCCATGTCAGATTTGACATAAATGGTCACAAGATGCATTAGAGTCAATCCAGCAGTGACAGAAACTAACTTTTCCAATTAGAGGTGCTTAAATTTCCCACTTTCATTCCCTTTAAAGACAATTGTTCTAACCTTATTAAAAGAACCCTTAATAAATGTAAAATTCTTAAACTTAGTAAATTAAAATAAGCCCAGAGGTGGCATGAATGCATTTACACAACATTTACAATGAATATTTCATTATAACATTCTAAATATAAAATATTCACTAGCAACTTACTGTCTTCATGAATGGGTCATTGAATCATTCACTCAACTGATTTGGTAAAAATGTGGATTCATCTACAAAACTGCATGCTGTTCAGACATGAAGCGGTTCTTCTGTGGCTTTTTTTCTTACATACGCCAGATTCCATCATTGCCAAATAATTCAAATTCTGACCTCGTCAACTATTGGTCTGGCAAACATAATACAGCATTTTTAGTTGTTTTCACAGATCTGTGTGTCTTTGTCATTAGTAATTGAAGATTTTATTACCTAAAGTCCTTTCCAATGGATTTCAGTTGTGATTGTTAGATACCAAGAACTCATACAGGAGGCATACAGGCCCCCATCCCTTGAAGGTTGAGGGTATTTTTGTTCGTTTTGGTTGCATTTTTACCCCAAGCCTATTAATTTCCAACCCTACAAATCAACTATTTTTGTGCCATTTAAGCAGCATATTTAATTTGAGATCTCTGGCATTGACACCAAGAGCGATAAGTACAAATATAACTAAACTCACAACTATTAGCATCCACACCAACAGACAATGACATTCTGTTTATTATATGCGCATTCCACAGTTATACCATCTACCTCAGTCGGATGGATTCTGGTTGTCAATGTTTTGATCATTTATTGGTTAGAAAAAATGTTCTGAAAGTAATTCCAACAATATTGTTTCTCTGTTTCTATACTGTTATATTTGTTGTGTAGACTTCCCTATTCTCATAGTATTGGAATTGTATAGTTCAAGTTATATTTATTGTACTTGAAAAGGACCTATCATTGAATAATTACATGGTTTGTGACTTGGAATATAATCATATGGTCTAATTTTGTTTTGTTGGAGCTTAACAGACATAACTATGAATTCTACTTTTGTGTTGAGTATAAGTTTGAAACCGCATGAAAGGAATAAAATGGTCTGATTTTTATTTTATTTTAGGCGAACTTTCCTTTTAACTAGAGTGCTGAACCTTTTTGTGCCACTTATGAAATGGAGTTTCCCAGTGTACAGTACGTTGAGAAAGCAAGGTAAGAGCATGCTCTGTTAATGTGAAGCAAGACTGATGCTGTCCAGCTTGTCGGCTCAGTAGCCATTTGGCTTTGATCTTCTCTAAAGTGCTGCAATATGGCAGTCAGCTGTGGGAAAAGAGCTGGGATACGAACCTGGGAGAGCCTCTGGAAGGAGCTGAGCAGATAGCAGTTGCTGATGATATGACCCTCCAGCCTCAGGGCAAAATTCCTCCATGACATGCCTCCAGCATGGGTGCTGTGTCTCCAGCAACACCATCTGGGGTGTTGGTGGAAGCTTGTTTGTTCAAACCAAGTTCTGTCAGAACACTTGAGATGCTCTTAATGGGTCTGGGAAACCTGGCTGGCGATTCTTGTTCCTGGCGAAGAGCTGTTTTTCATTTGGCTGTTATTTCCCACACCTCATCATATCAGCTTCTAGTGTATCTGATTCACTAACAGCCTTGTAGATCATGAAGCTACAATAGTCTGTGCTAAGAAGCAGACTACGTGAGCTCGGGGCTTTTTGGTGCCACAGATCAAAACCAGCCCTGTGTGATTTATCTGGAAAACGGTTGTTCAAGTAGAGCCAAAATTCTTTGAAGCACGTCTACCGTAATTCTCTAAAAGGGTACCAGACATGTTCCTGTGTGCCATTTAGTGCTTACAAGTGCACTTGACCCTATGTGGATCTGGATTTGTGGAAGTTACAGCACTGTGTATCTTTCTTGAATAACATTGTCCGGGAAGCACTGAGCTAGCATACACATAGACTTCTATAATTCAATGTTGGGCTGCATAGATTAGGTCATCCGGAACCGGGAACACTCCCCATAAATCCTGATTTACTCGTTACATCATAAGAAGGATGGCGTCTACACTAATATTTGTCTCTCTGTTAATCCGAAGTTTATCGCAGTCCGCCAGATCCAGGCCGTATCCAGATCTGATGAAGGACCTGCGCCTGGACCTGAAAGTGTCAACTAGTCTCTCCCTTGTGAAGGCCTCCTTCCCTTCCCTTTACCACTGTACAGATAAAACTTTGTCGGGATAATTCCGCTATGCGAAAGTGATAAATAATTAATTATTATACATTTTTATGGCCAGACAAGTAGTTTGTTGACTACACGCCTGCGCACATATATATTCAAATGCGCATACCTATAAACTAAACATGTGATGCTCATGTGCACGCCGTCAGCGTTCTCGTGGGCTTACTCTTTTTTTACATTTGTTCAATGCTTGCACTTTGAATTCTATGTCATGGTTTGCGTTCTTGAGCCACCAAGCACTGTTTTGTGGAAATGAGCGGGTCGGAGCGCGTTGAGTGTTTTCTGTTAGAACGGTGTTGTGTTAGCGACTAAGTTAATAACTAATTATCTTTGCAAAGGAAGTGAATTAATTAATAAAAACTAACTTTAGCTGAACAATAACTTTATTCTAGAGCTCAAGTCAAAACAATCTCTGTTACTGTAATTTCCTATTATCACTGTGCGGCTTTGAAACCATCTATACCGTTAAAAGCACTATATAAATGAAGGTGACTTGACTTGACTTGACATCATCGGGACACCATGATGCTGATAGCATCCGTCGAGCTGAAGGAAAATAAGACAGGAAAATATAAAGCGATAGTTCACCCAAAAATGAAAATTCTGTCATCATTTACTCTCATGGCATTCCTGTTGTATGACTTCCTTTTATGCACTGCAGAACTCAAAAGTTATAGGGCAACACTTTACAATGGTTCATTAGTTCACATAGTTAACTACCTTAGTTAACATGAACTAAGAATGAACAATACTACACTGTAAAAAATAATCCTGTAAAAAGCAGTAAACTACTGGCAGCTGTAGTTGCCAGCATCATAGCGTATCTATACGGTCGGTGTGTTACTGTTTTTGTTAGAGCAAATAGCTGTTCAATTAAAGTTTTATACTGTAGCTGATAATACGGTATTTAGCTGTTAATTTCAAAAACAGTAACTGTATTTTTACGGTATGATGCTGGCAACCACAGCTGCCAGTAGTTTACCGTTTTTTTACAGCATTATTTTTTTACAGTGTATGTCAGAATTTATTAATCTTTGTTAATATTAATTTCAATATTTACTAATACATTATTAAAATCAAAGGTTGTATTTGTTAACATCAGTTAAGGCACCGTGAACTAACATGAACAAACAATCAACTGCTGTATTATTAATATTAATAAATACTATAACAAATGCATTGCTCACTGCTAGTTCATGTTAGTTAATACATTAACTAATGTTATTGTTAATTGTTACCGTTATTTGTTTGAACTGTTTTTGTCTAAACAGTAAAAAAGTCAATGGAGTCCAGAACAAAGCATTTGAACCCTATCGACTTTTTATTAATGTTTTGGACAAAAAAGAACAGAAGAAAGAAATTAATGTTATATAATATATATAATTCAGGTTTGAAATGACTAGAGGGTGAGTAAATGATGTCCATTTTTGAGTGAACTCATGCATTTTTTTTATTCCATTATGAATAATGCTAACGTATGTTATCAGTCTCTATAATTAACTGTCTATTTAAAGAAGAATCCTCATTGGGTTGGTACATTCTGGTTCTCATTCACACCTTTTTATCAAAACCGCCTATGATGTGCTAATGAGTTCCCACCTCAGTGAAGCCCCTGTTCTCGGAAAGCACTTGTGCTGATATTTTCTCTCCGCCTGTAATGGGCTACAAAGCAGGATCAGTAGAATCACAGAATTGATGGTGTGTGTTGCACCTTTGGCACTAGTTCTGATTCCCCGTTCTGAATGACAGAGACAGACTCCTGGCACCTGCTCATATTTCATCTCATGCAGAACATAATGTACGTGTTGATTGGCCATTGGCTGTAGTTTTTGCGGTGGGTTCAAGCGGAACTTCTTGACTCGGTTGCAGACGATGTGAGGCGACAACACTGTCAACTTTTGTCAATGCTAGTTCTTTGTTGGCTTGACGTGTCACACCTTTTAATTTAGCATGCTGAGCAACCTACATAAAATGAAAACCTCACAAATGACTGAATTGGAAGTCTTCATAGGCTGTGACTCAGGGCGTTATGTAAATTAAGTTTTTCCATGTGAAGTGCACAGGAGATTCATTTCAAGTGATTCTAATACAATTAACATGTTGCTAAGCTAACGACACAATGTGCACAAAAATACATACTACACACAAATTTGGTAAAATATAATTACATTGGGTCATTTTTATCAATGCTATTGTTTTGGGTAACACAGCATTTGAAAGCAATAATTTCTAATTAGCTCATTGTAGTGCATTCTGGGATTTTCTTATATTTAGCCAAAACAAGGTAGTCTATGGCAACACATTCTCATCCCAAGACGTCATCTAACTGACGCTTTTGACCATACGTCAACATCAAATGTTTTAGGGTACCCTTTAACGTCAGTTAGATGAGGATCCTTTAGAAATCGTTAACGTGGTTTAACGTCGATGTAATACGTTGTTTTAGCGTACCTTTTGCTTAAACGAGGAGCTGGGGGACGCCGGAAAAATAGACATTTTACTCATTAGGCTGCTTCATTAAAAGCGTGACATTTAGACGTTTTCTTCGGGGTGGATCCAGGCAAATGAATCCTTTTCACCTTGAAAATAATATATATATATATATATTATATATATATATATGAAGAGTTCAGATGCAAAAGCCTCTAAGTGCCATTTGAAATTTAGACGTTTTCTTCAGCGTGGATCCATGCAAATGAATCATTTTCACCTTGAAAATAATAAATGTTTTTTTTTGTTGTTTTTTTTTTCCCGCATTTTAAATAATAGAACATTTCTCGGTGATCGTAAATAAAACAAAATTCCATTTTCTCGGTTTAATGAAAACCAATAGGTCGTTATGGCAGAGGCGAATAAACATCCGGATATCTCTCCAATGGAGCGTGTTAACGCAAACGTGTAAGTTTCACGTTTGAGGGGGTTAAACCGTGACATCTACACATTTTCCAAAGTGGACTATTTAGGCTGCTTCATTAAAAATGTGACATTTAGACGTTTTTTCAGCGTGGATCGAGGCAAATGAATCCTTTTCATCTTGAAAATAATAAATGTTTTTTGCATTTTAAATATTAGACCATTTCAGTAATCGTCAATAAAACACAATTCCATTTTTCTCAGTTTAATGAAAACCAATAGTTTCAGTTTAAGTGTAAGTTTCACGTTTGAGGGAGTTTAAACCGTGACATCTACGCGTTTTCAAAAGTGCACCAAAGTGATTATTTCACGTCTTGTCGTGATACCGGGTTGAAGAAATGTTGTTTTGGCCACTTTGTTTGATATAATCACAACAATTTAACGTAAGCAAGAATGGGAATTAAACTCAGGTCTTCTTGATTAAAGCCCAACGGTTTATCAACTGAGCCACTGCACTGAGTCTGTTGAGTTCAGAGCCGGCCCGAGGCATAAGCGAACTTCTCAACTAAGCGGCCGCTTTCGGGGTTATTTTTTATTTTTATTTTTTTTTAGATTACTTAAGTGACATAAATCAATGAATGAATGAAAATGACTGAATGACTCATTCAAGACAACAAAACTCTGATTTAATGATCAATATACCTGGCTACAAGTTACTGTTGCGGTGTCTGCCTGCGTTTAAGTCATGCGCATAATCCTCTAGATCCACCTCGCGCGTGCATAGACAATTTGTGCGCAAAGTGCGCTTAGTCACGGTATCGGTATTGGAGAAAACAGCCCGCAGGGGAACTTAACCTTCAAGGTGTAAGGGTAGCAGTTTGAATAAATAATAAACATAGCAGTTTGAACTTTTCTCCACTTTATTATACCACACATCAGACCTCCAAAAACCTACTCAACTCTGGCCATCGAGATCCACTTTTCTTTTTAGCTCCAATCCTGATGGAAATCACTATCCACAAGTTTCCGGGGGGCGCTCCTGTAAAAAATAAAGTGGGTGAAACTTTCGGCAAGGCGGCGGAAGTAGCATTCCAATGGTATTTTGTGTGTTAGTTAGCGAAGAGGCTAGCTGTTTTTCGGAGAATTATTTTACTATTTAAAGACGCAAATCTTTATGAGAGATGTCGTTACGGAGCTCAGGGACAACATGTGCTGTTCGCGGTTGTACGTTTAACCGGACTAAACTAATTCAGTGGCTTAAACGTGATTGTTTTGAACATAAGCTAAAAATGAAATCAGAGTGATCCTGCCAACGACTGTAGTTTCCATCACCTCCCAAAAGACGACGAATCTTCCTGTGTACATTTGTTTAAATTCTTAAAGGGGTGATCTGTGAAATCAAATTTTCCTTGAGCTTTTGATATCTAAGAGGTTATCATATTATAAGAGTTATATCCTGTAAGTTTCAGAACTGAAAACGTCCTTGTTAGTCCAATAAAAGCTTTTATTTACACCAGCCTCTGAAAACGTCTCGTTTTGAAAAGTTGGAATCTATGACGTCGAAGGGGTTAAAAGAAGATCAACGCCTACTTCAACACGGCCGGTTTAGCCCCGCCCACCGATTCGCGCATTACACGCATAGCTAAGTAGCCTAACATACATGCTACCTCGTGATGACAAAACGGATCGTTCTACCGAGCAATACAGAATATTTTGCAGTGCCTTTGTAGAAGAAGACAGTCGCTGCATAAGCTTCCTCTGGATTAGGACTTAATGGATAAAATTTGTTTTTAATGAGGTTCCAGCTGGTGAGGGTAAAACATCGTCGTCTGTTCGCTTCATTTCACTGAGGATTGTTTTGTAAACAAGACTGGATTTGCAGACCGATTAAGAGTAAAGAACGGTGCGGTGCCGTCTATATTGGATCTGACAGGAATTGTGCAACACACGGACTCTGGGTCGAACATGTATGGGCGAATCCGGTTGCCATTTGACAACATTGGACGTTTTCCCCCACGTACACCGACGGGTGAGTGAAACTCATTATAATATGCAAAACTGTTATCCACTCACAGCAGTGGGCGTTTATTTCCAAGTCTTCAGTGCGACACGCCCATAAAAACCGACCGTTTTTTCAGGAAGGCTCACAACTTGGGTACAAAATAGCCTATTACTTTTTCATTTTGATGTTTTTGAATGCAAAAACCAAGCGAACGTCTTAAGTTGACCTCAGACAACAATATAATAACATTTTAAAAGCCAGTTCATGACCCCTTTAATATTCTATAAACTCTATCAGCATGTGATTGGATGTTCGCTACTGATGTTACACCTAAACTCAGGATCAAACCCAGTTGACAGAATACCAAATGTGTCAGTTAATGTATTCAAGTAGCACATTCATTTATAATTTTGAATAAACTCCAAAGCACAATAACTAAGTGTGTATTTTTTATTTTAATTGTTTGTCAGCTCACACAACTGTCTGTCACCATGCCTTGATGAGTATTGATTATTAATAATGTTATTATAATACTCCCAACCAATTACTGCGGAGGGTAAAGGTACTGTTATTTCAATTTCAATTTAATTTCGTTGAGGTTGTGTTCCCACATCGTTAGCTAGTTTGGATCGCTATAACTTGAATGACTGTCAACTGTTGAATGAACGAGTGTCGCGCTTTGTTTACTTCGAACCGGACCCAGATAGCAAACTGACATTGAATCAACGTGGAAATATGACATCGAAACAACGTTGATCTGACATTGTTTTGCTCATCGAATTAACGTTGAACCAACGTCAGACGCGTCATTCTTTCAAAACTAACGGAAAATCAACTTGAAATCAACGCGTTGTTTCAACGTTATGAAAGCAAACCAATTTTCGATTTTCATTTAGCTTTGAAGAATGCCGCGTCTGACGTTGGTTCAACGTTAATTCGATGAGCAAAATCAACGTTGTTTCAATGTCATGAGAGACGTCGTTTCCACGTTGATTCAATGTCAGTTTGCTGTCTGGCGAAAACGCGCCCAATTTTGACGCAAGGCCTCATGGGGCGTAGGAAACTTGTGGATAGCTTTCTAATTATCCTGAAGGTGTCGATTAGCTTGTTCAGGTGTGTTTGATTAAAGTCGAGCAAAACTCTTCCGGACAGTGGATCTCGAGGGCTTAAGTTAAGAACCTTTTACCTTAAATTTAGGTCGGCAGCTCACTAGGTTTTTGAACACTGCTATTGTTATTTGTCATTGTTATAGTCTTCAGAACTGAAAGCTTGTATATTCTGCCGAATCTGTTATAATCCCGAAGTACAAATGTTATAAGTGTGATACAGGAGGGTGGTTTTGTCTGTCGTCCTCAATATACTCTATCACGAAGAAGTGATCAGTGATCATGAATCACTGGCTAATCTACATTAAGACCACATAGGGACAGCATTAAAACCATACCTCGGGGGGTCAGGCACTTTCAGGCAAACAGCTTAGCCACTCCAGAGTAAACAAAGCCTTTGTTCCTCTGAGAACCTTAAGATAGACATCTGTTTTGGGTAAGTAAAAAACGCGAGTGCAATCTTGCCATCAGCATGTCTTTGATCACCATTGCCTTATGCACATCCCCCTTACGCTAACAATGAGAACGCTCAGCTCTTGGGGGCGCAAAACCGAATGCTGTTCACAACATGTTGCCATCGACTGAAATGTGTTGACATTCATGTATGCTGTTGCAACATAAAGGCTTCAACTTAACTGTTTTTGGCTTCCATGCATAGGTCTGCCCTGTTATGCTATATCATTATTTCTTTTGACATCTCAGCCTGTCCCTTTAGTTTACAAAGAGATAAAGAATGGAATTGTTTCTTGGCAAGTGTCTCTGCTGTCTTGCTTCATCTTTGTTGTGGCTATGCTAAGAGTCGACATGTAAACAGGCGAATTGTAGCTGACAGTTGCAGCCAGCTGCTAAGACGTTCTTAATCTTCTCTCAGTCTCTGTTTCGATCGCTCTCTTTTTCCAAGTACACGAGACAGAAGCCCAAGCAGTTTTTCAGGTATTCAAACGTAGTTGCTTTAGACAAAACAGAGCTGCTAGTAATTCATAGCATTACGGCAAGTAGGGCATACGTGTTCAAATAGCACAATAGTTGGGTTTGCAGTATGAATATGAATATAATAATATGAATATAGAGCAATATGAATATAATAAGTAATATGAATACTGTCCTCTGAGGTCATTTTCACAACAACTTTCACTGAGATGCAAGATGGAGGCATTGAGTTTGTACTGTATGAAACAAGTAAGAGTGACATAAAAGTTGAGCCAGTTTTCGGGTACGTTTACACAACACACACACAAACGATATGCATAAAACTGAGAAGTTTTTCCTTTGAGTTGCGTAAAGACGACACAATTTGTCAAAACAATCCCCATTCACACGGATCCGCGAAAACGACTAAAAGTGTCATATTCTGCTGCCAGGCCATTAGATGGTGATCTGAACACATAATAAACGTGCATGACGTCATCTTCAGAGATTCACGTTTTTGTTGTTTACAATAAGACAGTTTAAAAAAATTATTTACTTTAAAACCCCTTAACAAAAGTTTGCTTTTTCAGGCACCCAAAACGCCATTAAAAGGTTTAAGTTGAAAACAGCCACTTAGTTACCCGGATGGTCAGTCTGACCAATCAGAATCAAGTATTCAAAAATGTTTTTAATAAGTGATGAGGAAAATTTATGTTGAGTGTCATGTTTGATTTGTTCTGTAGTGTCACGTTTGAATTCCCAGTGAAGAACTACACTATCCATGATCCTTACGAGAGACATCTTCCACTCAGCAGCAAGCATACAATCCCATAAAGCAATGCAAAAAAAATAATCCAGTCCATCTCCTTCAGGTGGTCAAGGTTTGGCTTGCTAACACATCTGTTAGGAGGCAGTTGCCGTACATGCTATGCGAACAGTAGCAACTTTATCCACATATAGCCATTAAGAAGTAAACAACTTTACTGACTTTTTTTTTTAAAGATTCAGAACACTCTGGACATTCAGCAAGATCTTCTTGTGTGTTCGACGGCATAAAGAAAACAATCTGGGTTTGGAACAACATGAGTAAATCATGACAGAATTTTCTTTTGGGAGAATCATCCCTTTAATACTGGAGAACAACAAGGCTCATTCATTAACTCATTTAGAATTACTATAGGCATTTGTGGGAGACCACTGGAAAGAACATCTAAGCAAACACGACCCTTTTAAAGTCATTTTATTCAGGATCCATTACATGTTGTAGGATTCACCAAGGGTACAAGCCAAAGGACTGAGAATGTTAAAGTTAATATATTTTTTTGCTTACCCTTTGACACCATTTACCATTATTTTTGTGAGCACTGGCCCTTGAGAAACAGTGCAGTAATACCATACCGACATACGCACACTCAAACTCACTGACTCACACGAAAGCATTCTGACGTATTTTAAGAGCGGCCTATAGTAGGAAAAAAGACACATTCAAACTCACATTTTACTAAAATAAGATCGTGATGGGTGTTATTCCACTGCATCGTTTTCACTAGACTACAGTTTGGTTTGCATGCAGTGAAACATACATAAGACAAGTGACACATGGCAATAAATTAGCATATAATTTACAAATGAAAAAAATTAGTAACAGTGTACCAACATTAATAATACTGAATATAAAATGTAAGCAACTATTCACAAAAATGCAAAACTCTTCTATAGGTACAGGTTAAACAATGTGACATTCAAAGACACAAGTTCACAGCGATCAGTACCAGTTTCATTGAGTGTCTTATTGAGAGCCCGTGTCCCAAAGCCAGTAAACTTGTACTTCAAGCTTTAGAATTTTACCGAGCACAATATCCGGATGCTCAGCATGTTGGGCCTACAGTTCTGCTGTTAAAGGTTCACTCTTGAATAAACCCAGTTTAAACATTTCATAACAATACATATCCAATTAATGTTGTTTGTGGCTACAAAAGAGTAGCAGCAGCAAAAGTAAAATGGTTGTATGACTAAAAACATAAAACTGTCCCTCAAAAATTCAATAATCAATTGTGTCCCATAACAAAGGTGAGATCTACGATTGAGGTCCCCCAAAGCTCTAGAATTTGATGTTCCCTTGGCTAAGAGATAAGGGTAAAGTCACTCAGTCATGGATGGTGGAAAACTGCTACATGTAGTTGGTGGAATGTTAACTTGTGACCTTAAACCAGGTAAAAAAGGAAGGAAAGACAGAAAAAAACATGCAAAAGCTCTGTTCCAAAACTCAGCGAGCTGCTTTTCTGTCTATGTCTAGTGAGTCAATAAGAGACGAATATCAATTGACAGGAAAATCGACCAATCATACACTCCCTTTTAATGGGTGGGGCTTGTTATCACTGAGTGTATGGAGTACGATCAGAACGCGATCAAAAAAAAAAAAAAAAACCACCAGTAAAATAGCTGACGGTATTTACTATACTTTGATGTTTGGTTGTGGCATTTTTTTGTCAAAGGCAACACAACATAACTTTAACTAACAACAAAGTTATAGAAGAGGGCACAGTAAGCTGCAATGATTTTAGGCCGAGTTTACTTTTTTCCCGATGCGGGAAGCTGGTGAGAGGGCCAAGGTTCAAGAGTCACGGTTCGCTACTGTGCCACATAAATAGCATTCTTAAAGTGCACAGGAAACTTGATTCCAGTAGAGTTTAATGCTAGCATGCTGGTAAGTTAAAGGGGTGATGAACTGAGAAATCAAATTTTCCTTGAGCTTTTGACATCTAAGAGGTCATCATATTATAAGAATATCCTGTAAGTTTCAGAACTGAAAACGTCCTTGTTAGTCCAATAAAAGCTTTTATTGACACCAGCCTCTGAAAACGACTCGTTTTTAAAAGTGGGGAACTATGACGTCGAAAGGGTTAAAACACCACCCCCGCAGAAGAAGATCAACACCTACTTCAACACTGGCGGTTTAGCCCCGCCCACCGATTCGCGCATTACACGCATAGCTAAGTAACCTAACATACAGAACATGCCTACCTCGTGATGACAAACCAGATCAAGCTATCCAGTAATACAGAATATTGTGCAGTGCCTGGTTGTGGAAGAAGTCGCTGCATATGCTTTCTGTGGATTCCAATAGGACTGCATGGATAAACTTTATTTTTAATGACGTTCCAGCTGATGAGGGTAAAACATCGTCGTCTGTTCGCTTCATTTCACTGAGGATTGTTTTGTAAACAACTGGATTTGCAGAACGATTAAGAGTAAAGAACGGTGCTGTGCCGTCTGGATCTGACAGGAATTGTGCAACACACAGACTCTGGGTCGAACATGTATGGGCGAATCCGGTTGCCATTTGACAATATTGGCGTTTTCCCCCACGTGCACCGACGGGTGAGTTAAACTCATTATAATATGCAAAACTGTTATCCACTCACAGCAGTGGGCGTTTATTTCCAAGTCTTCCGTGCGACAAGCACATAAAAACCGACCTTTTTTCAGGAAGGCTCATAACTTGAGTGCAAAATAGCCTATTACTTATTCATTTTGATGTTTTTGAAATCAAAAACCAAGCGAACGTTATAAGTTGACGTCAGACAACAATATAATAAAATTTAAAAAGCCAATTCATGACCCCTTTAATGCATTATAGTCCGACAAGCATAAAAATGCACAGCACACAAGTACTGGGTTCAATTGTATTTTTATACATTTTTCATACTCTTCAGTATTAAGTCAAACATTTATACTTATCACTTAGTCTGCAATCTAGAATGTTTTACAACACAATGGATTCTGGTTTTGCCTTTGCAAAGGAAATATGCTATTCCGCCTTCCGTGACATAAAAGGAACAGCTTACTTTTTGGAAAAGTCTTCAAATCAGGAACGCAACTATGATGCCTTAAAAATCTGGTCTAGGTAGGAAGCTCACTAGAATTTGGAACAGAACTAAAGTATTCTTGGTTTTCTGTCATTTGCTTAGACCGCATACCCAGAATGCATCAAGGTCTTATAGCACCACAGGGCCACTCAAAAGATGAACGGAAGAAGGGCAGTGGAACAAACAGTCCTCCACTGAGACAAGAAAAGCACCATTGAGTGTGGAGGGTTTAATGGAGTGGGCTGGAAGCACTGCTATCTCAGGGAAGGAGGAAGAGGTGTTTTGGAGGTAGTCGATGGCAAACTGGATCTGCGGGATCTGGCAGGTTACCCAGGCACTGGCCCTTCACTTAACTCTACTAATGCTTCAGCGTCACAGACCAGGAGGTATCCAAGCAAGTCACCCCCGTGCTGATGAATTGTCTGTGTATGGTGCTGATAATGTGGCGGATTGTGGCTGCAGCACGCATTATGCGAGAATTATTGCGTCTGGAACACGGCGGGCCCCGGAACAAACGCATAGATGTCAGAACCCCGGAATTTAAAGCAAAATACGGATCCATAAAGCAGAATCACGTCAGAATCGCAATTAATATCTCTCTGGTGTCCACAGTAATTCTAAAGACACAGTAGAAATGTCCCTTTGGAGCTAATCTGAATTTCAGGCCTTGTTCGAGTGTCAGACAATGGTGGAATTCTTTGGCCTGTGGTCATGTGATTCAGCTCAGTAAAACAGGTGACTAGCACAACTGAACATCTGGACTCTGAAGCTCTAATTGAGATTTCTCCTGCACAAATTCAGCATCCAATCACAAACCATGTTTGTCTTTGGCCCTTTTGGCCCTGGTCTCAATGTTATTTTAGAAAGTTATTGTCGAAAGTGTAACAACTAAGGGCTGTCAAGTTTAGAAGTTCCTCAACTGGCAGAGCCTGCCGCTAACAACTCCGAGGTCAAGGGTTGTAGTCCTTGAATTCAATGCAAGTCATTCTGGATAAAAGTGTCTGCCAAGAAGTTTATAGTACATAGAAGTACAGAGAAGTTCCAAGTTGAACTTTCAATAAAAACCACATGCATATCTAGTATTGGGTAACTCCATTTAACCCCAAAAATAAACAGTTGAGCTGACCAACACAGGCTCTAACCATCTATTACAGTACCAGGGGTGTCCTATCCTATTCATGGAGGGCCACTGTCCTGCAGAGTTAAGCTTCTACCACAATTAAAAACACCTGAACCAAGTATTTAAAGAATGCAGGATTACTAGAAACTTCCAGACAAGTTTATTGGGCAGGTTGGAGTTAAACTCTGTAGGACAGTTGGTCCTCCAGGAGGGAGCAGGATTGGACACTCCTGGTCTATATTTTTGAAATCAAAGGTCAATTCAATCTCTACCTGGGGTAGCCAACCCTGCTACCATCCTGCAGTGTTTAGACACAATTACAGTGAAGGTAGCACTCCAAGAGCAGGGTTTGGTACCCCTGATCTACACTTTTTTTTTAGGGGTGGAAAGTATCATTTGGGTGGAAAATGTGAACATTTTTTATAACCCTAAAGAGGCATTCATGTCACCAAGTCGCTGTCCTGTCCATTTTTTGGAAATGTTCCTATCATGTGGCAGATAATGTGTATGGCAGTGTTCGCACTCCCATTGTTGGTTGTGGTCAGTCTCTGATGCTCATGTTGCTTCAAATCGCCAACTGTTATTGAAAACAAATGACTTCCAATTACTCCCATAATGAGTAATCGCCATCATTTGGAATGCCTCTGAGTTGCCAAAAGAACCGTGGGAGGAGTGTTTATGTAAGACAAGGGGATATACCAACATCCCAAACTCCTGTAGATGGCCACCTTGAAGTAAACCTCTGCCGTGCTACTTCTGTGAGCGTTGTGTCCAGCACTTTGGATTATAACAACAGAAAGACACTGATAATAATAATAACCATTAGCAATTATTATTATTATTATAAAAATAACAACAATAATGATCATTTTATACATTCCCACTTCACAGAAGTGAAAATTAAACAGGTGTCAGCGCAGTGCTGAGCAGTGGTTTGGGTTCCACAGGGCTAAAAGCAGTTATGTGTGTGTTGATGAGCAAGAGAGAGAGGCTTCCTTCTCCATGCCCAGTGTTGACTCCTCCAACACTGGTCTGCTTTTCTCTCTCTCTGCCAGTTTTCTGTTGCAGCATCTGTCTCTGCTTCTCCGCAGGGTCAGTGTCCTTGGCACGTCTTGCAGCACATCTGCCTGAAGTACGCACGACTGCAGAACTTGAACTTCAGCACCAATGGGCAATATGCCACCTTATTTACGTCTTTGCACTCTAGGGGAAGAGAAAAAGGTGGAATAAGAAAGGATACGAGGAGTGAGTAAAGTGGTCGATGCTGGGGAACCACAAAGGGGAAACTTTTAGGGATGATTCACCCCAAAATTAAAAGTCTGTCATTATTTGCTCGTTCCAAACTCTGTGGAACACAAAATGTGAAATTGAGTTGGGACTGTCAACTCCAAAATCAGAATAAAGGTATCTTAAAAGTACTCCATACGAGGACATACCTTTGTGAGCTGTATTCCAGTGCTGTATTCCAAGACTTACAAAGCCATGATATAATTGATTTGTGTGAGAAAAACACTGCATTTGAAGTTGGTATTCACTCAAAATCTTTTCAAAGTAGACAGGATATTCTTCAAGCATTCACCATTTGAGTTCCACAGAAGAAAAAAAAAAAAGACAGATTGGTTTAGAACGACATGGAGGCAAGTTGATAATGACAGACTATTAATTTTGGATTTTTGGATTTGGATAAGGAATATGGACTTGCTTATCATTTAATGAAAAGCATGTTTGCATTTCCTCTGAGGACAACCTTTTGGGTTCTTAGAAATTCAAGCCATATTTTAGATGTCTGTGCGAATCCAGGTGGTAATCGGTCCAGGGTTTTAATACACTTGTGAAAGGGAGCGCAAATGGAACGACTCAGAATTTGTCGTCTTCATCACATTGATGATATTTAGCGATCTATATAAATCTCACCGCCTCGTCACAGGACGATGGTACAGTGTCAGAGGGATGTTTTACAACTTAGCCTGTGCTAATGTTCGTTTCCTGTCTATTCCAACCTATTGTGACAGCCTGTCCAAATCAGATGCAGCATGATAAATTTCCAGTAAGTTATTTTTGTTGTGCAAGATTCTATCCCTCTAGTACCCCAATAAGTAGCCTCAAAATGTATCAAGTTATTATCATTTTGTAGCTGAGGTAGCTACGAATAGTAAATAGTACAAAAAAGTAGTGGTAGTGTAGCAAATTCCATATATACTAAGCTAGAATGACAATGAGTTAATGGTATGCTAAGGTTACAGGCTAATCTGTTAGCATATTAAGCTAGCAGACTCTGGCCTTGTTTACACCTAGTATTAAGATGTGTTTTGGTTGATGGGTTCACAAGTAGACGAGGGAGACACATTTCACACATTCGACCACATTAAACACATTCGAGTGTTTACACTACGAAAGCAATCCGTTCGAATGCGTTTTCGACTACCTCTGGAAGTGGCCGAAAGTGGACAAACTCATAAAGTTTTAGACCCGTTTTACACTTTTATTTAGCCATCCAATTGAGCAAAACGCATCTTAATACCAGGTGTAAACTGGGCCTAATAGCAGTGTATAAGATAGCAGGCTAATCATTTAGGTCATAATTGCCTTGGACTATGCACAGCATGTAGGCTAATTGGTTAGCTTACAGACTTACAGAAAAAAAAAAAAACGGACAAATGCTTAATTAGTTTTGATGATATACATTCTACTAACCCTAAATATTAACCAGTGTGAGTTTTTATAGCACATAACTTTTCATAAAAGGACATGGTTATGCACATTGAATAACTGATATGTTTTTCAACATATAAGTGTGTTGTGCATTTTATCATAGTACCTGAGGTTGTGTCTGTAATATAAAATAAACATGCTTGAGAACATTTATTTGTGTGAATATGAAGGACAGACGGTTATTCTGCAAGAGGCGGGCAGACTCCAAGTTTAGTTTATAAAATAAAATAAGAATAAGTGGCTGTATTTTGAATGGATCTCAATGGGGAAGGGGCTTCACTATGCTGAATAAACAGCTTTTTTTTGGAAAGTAATCTTCAACATGTTTCCCATTAAACATTAATTTTGGATTGACCTATTTTTAGAGTGTATACCTGAAATGGCTGTTTTTAGTACTTTTGGTATTTTTTAGGATTTAGTTTAGGCACTTCTCATTCATTTCTATTGAATCCTCAAACATTGTTTGAATGTCGCACAACTCAGACGGAAATTCAATGATGTCAAGGTTGTAATGTAATTGGTCATCAAGGCATACATGATCCAAGTTGAGCATTATGATTTTTCCTTCTGGAAGAGCAGTGGAGGTTGGTATCTCCTAATAATAAGACCATCTCTGGAGGGGGACAGGATCTTGATCTACCCTGTAGCACTGGAAAAATAATAGACTCAAAACTCTCCCTTAAAAGAGGCCATGACTCAGGGCCTGGACACAAGCCTCTTAAAGTAATTACAGCGTAAAAGAGAGCGACCTGATTCACAGCGCAGGCAGACAGCCATCTGCATTAGTGTGGCAGCGCACTAACCGGCCCTATCGCAATTACTGTGTCTCTTATTAGAGTCTTTAAACTGCCAAGGCTGATCACAATGAAAGTAGACATTCCGTCACTGCTGTTGATTAGGATACAACTAATCCCATTAGAGTCCATTAGGAGAGATAACCTAACGCTGCTTCCCCAGTGAAGGAATCTGAATAGGGATCCATCTTGCAAGGGTCATGGAGTTTTTTTATTGAATCCAGGATTGCCTAAATAGTGTCCAGCCTCGATTCCAAACAGAGGTAGTTCATAACGGCAAGAATGGAACAATATAATCCTTTGTTAATTCGAGATTGAAAACAGAGGACACAAACTTTGTAAATGTCAACACTATGATCAAAGCCAGATGCAGCTGATACGAAAGTCGTCATCGCCGCTCTTTCATGGGATTAGCAGAAGGGTGACTGACTTACCGTCGCCACTGGAGATGGGTGTAGCGTCACACTTGCTTTCACACTGCTGCATTTTGTTGGGCCGTAGTGATTCTGGACATTCGTTGGAGGGCTGTCCCGTATACGACAGACACTGAACCGTCCGCATCTGCTGCCCTAGGCCACACTGAGCAGAGCACTGTAAAAAAGCATGCAATGAGCCGTAAATTCAGACTGTCATCCATATCTCAGAACCGTAAACTGATCATTTATTTTTTATGTTATGGCTATTAACAGATAAATGGATTATATAAAAATTCCTTATTTTGTCTAAAATAATTAAAAAAAAATAAAAAAATTTTACATTATAATGTAATTTATATACACTTCACCACCACTGTAAAAAACAAAAAGTTAGTGTACTTGGTTATCTTAAATACATCAGCAACAGTGAAGAGTATTTTTGAGATGAAATTTAAGGTGTGATGTATAAATAACAAGCAAAATTAAGATTAATATAATTTAAGGCACTTTGCCACAACGAGTCAGTGAAGTTAGACTTCAGGAACTGGCCCAAAATTGGAACAGTATTTTCAACCTATTTGTCAACAGACATTAAGTCTAATCCACTTTCCAGCCATTGAGTTAAACAGGAAAAGGGAAATCTGAATGATGTTTAACACAACCAACGTTGGGTTGGATTTTTACTTACGTAGAGTTTTGAGGTAGCAAATCAGATGTAATTCTGAAGTGTTCAGTGAGCACTTCAGAATTACTGTACATCTGATTTGCTACCTCAACTCTACGTAAATAAAAATCCAACCCAACGTTGGTTGTGTTAAACAGTAAATCTCTCAAACTCTCAAGAAATCATAAAAACCCAATGACTTCTGTAAATGAACTATATGCACAATCACTTCCGCATTTAGCCTCAATGGCTAACACAACTTCCAGTGCAGTGAAGTGTACTGAAATTGTGAAAAAAAAAAAAACAAGTGAAAAAAATAAATAAAAAATAATAATCTTGAGGAAGTGTCCCTCAACAGGACAAAGCACTATTGATACCATCCACCTTTATCTAAATATATTTAAATCTTCTTGAAATCATTACTAACATGTTACATTGTAATGTACTAAAATATTATGGTTACCATAATTACTAATAAATATATATAATATTCTATATTTTAATATAGTTAGGTGTAATCAACAGTTTGCTATGGGAGAATACTATACCAGAAGCTTCTGTAGTGTGGAGTTTTTAGTGTGCATATAGAGTCCATTGTGAAGAAACCAACCAATTAGACTGGTGTGAGTGATTTTAAGGCATTTTTTGTGTGTGGTGTGTGTCAGGCGGTCCGTGGCATGCTTGTGAATTCGGGCCCAAACTCGGTGCTCCAAAACAAAGGACCGAGAGCTACTTGCGGAATGTCGTTGTAATAGTTTAATTGAATCTCTGACTACTGTCAGCTGTTCTACATTAGAGCTCTCCACGTTGCTGGAGGGAGTAAATTGCGACTGTCTGAAGTGAAACTGAGATGTATTCCAGTAGTCTCCTACCATGATGTAGCACAGTGATTCAATGGAAAAACTAAAGAGTTGCCTAGCAATCCACTACAATACAAAAAATTGAGCTCATTAGTCACTGTGCTGCAGCGCCTAGTGCGAATGCCACAGAAACTCTGATGACGCATGCCAAGACAAGGATTTAGTCATAAACACGTGTAAGACCCACAGTGAAGGACACCTCACGGGACTTGAGTGCAGACATCTCAGATGAGTTTCCAGCAGCCTTCCCATTTCATCCCCTCTGTATTAAACAGACTTTATTAGAGCAGGAGTCCCTGACAGACGGGATATGTCAGTGCATGCCTTAAGTGGGATTTGAACCAGTGACCTTTTGGCCCAGAAGGCTCCCTTCAACAGCCACTCCATTTACGAGAGTCTCAGTTCATTGCAGGAATCATGGGATGGCGGGAAACTCGTAATACAGTAGTTGTCACTTCATTCGGGATGATAGTTAAAGCTATACTTTTGTTATATTTCAGATCATTAATAAATATAGTTGTTCTTGTAACCTTGTTGCTTATAATGTAGGTGATGTGAGAAAATCTGACCACATTACAGTTCCATATCACTTTGCATATGTTTAGCTTTTATTTCTGTTGATTGTATTTAGACTTCAAAAGTCTAAATTTGTCACAGAGCTTATGTTCTGCAGTAATCCAAAAACCTATTGGGCTTTAGTTGAGGGAACCAGGGTGATCTCTCCTTTTCAACTGCCCTACATTTTTTCCCTCCCCTTATGGAATACTACCTGTAAAGAGGTAGATATTATTATTACTATTTTGTTTATACAGAATTTTGAAAAAGATTTACTACAAGCCACCACAGTTATCCTGATCGTATCCTTATTTTCAAGAGAGAAACCACAGGGCCGCCTGAGAGTGATTTGTTTTGTCTTTTTAAAAACATATTCTTGGCACTGACAGAAAACCTTGTCAACCGCAGAGATAAACTTCAAACAATCTGGATGATATTACCTCCACTTACACACTCTTGGGCTGTTATACTCGCCGTCACTCAAGGAAACACACGTCACTGGCTTTCCAGACGCTCTAGTTTATCATGCGAGTGTAACTTCTGTTGACGTCAACTAAACACATGGTCTTTTTCATGCTGTATTAAAACAGTCTTTACGCATGTTTTGCACACCAATTCTCTTTCTTTAGTTGTTCTAAATCTTAACGACACATGAAATTCTTACACTTACACGCATTAGCTTGTAGTTTACAGTCAACATGAAACCGCATTGATTTTACTTCCATAATGTAAGAGTGAAACAATATTCCAAGTAGGATGGTACTTGATTGGATCGAAAAAAGTGGGCATTACATACCAGAATGAGGCTAGATGATTAAAAGGGAGGAGTTGAATATTTTAGTGATTACTTCCGATTCAGATTCAGATGTATAGCATATACGCTACAGTTTGAGATCAGTAAGATTTGTATCTTTTATTCAACAAGGATGCATTAAGTTGATCCGAAGAGGCCGTTAAGACATTTATAATGTTACAAATTTCTGAATACTGAATACTTAATGAATACTTTCTATTCATCGAAGAATCCTGAAAAAAATCTTTGTACCTGTCCCCATTCTCCAGGGATCCAGCGTGGCGGCGGACAGCGACCGAGGCTGCAGCGAATCCGGACTGGAGGTTTGTTATGGTCCGCACAGAGGGCTGGTGGGAAGGTTTTGGTCAGGTCGCTACTTTTACACAGAACAATACGATGTTTGAAGCCAGGGCCACACTTTGGGGTACACTACAGTACAGACAAAAACACAATGCAACAATATGAAAACAACTTACAAGAAGATTATCCAAAGACTTTAAAGAGGAAGAACACATCAGGTCACCTCAGACCAATCCAGCGTCACCCACTGGGGTGGGCAGGACTGATTGTTGCAGGACTCTTGCTCTATTGGTCGATGGGTCAGACAGTGGCTGTCCTGCAGGGTCTCCTCCTCGGCGGGACCGAGTTTACGTATACACAAAACGGTACGTGTTCGGATGCCTCCGTCACAGGTTTTCCCACATTCTGACCAGTCACCGATAAACCACCTGAAAACAAATGGGAAAAAAATGGGAATTCAAAATGGGAATTCTCCATCCATAAATATTTATTACTAACTGCATTTTGTGTGTTTTCCTCAAAATATAAATTTAGTATGTATATGCTACCCCCTCAAAATTTTAGATTTTTAGATTAAGCAATGCCAAAAAATGATCAGAAGTGACAGTAAAGACATTTAAAATCATTTAAGTACTGTGTAATAATAATTAACGTCTCAGGTTACAACTGTAACCTATGTTCCCTGAGAACAGGGAACGAGACAATACGTCGAATGACGCTATGGGGAACGCCTCAGGCGTGACAGGTGTCTGAAATCAAATATCAACTCACAGTAATCAGGTTGACCGGCGACAGCCCGTGCATCATCAGCTTGAATGATGAGCGCGTCAATCTGGATGTATAAGAAGGGCGCCTTGAAACCGTGACAACATCCTATCGTCTGAAGGGACTGTTGCAGGCAGGCCCCGAGGCATGGCAACGAGACGTATTGTCTCGTTCCCTGTTCTCAGGGAACATAGGTTACAGTTGTAACCTGAGACGTTCCCTTTCGAAGGGAACTCAACAATACGTCGAATGACGCTATGGGGAACGAAATACCCACTCCGCCATGCTGAGGGGAGTGCATGCCGAAAGGCAGTGACAACTGTCAGAACCAGTAATTCCAAGAAACACTGAAACCACTCACCCTATGTTACATCGGGCTGTCAGTGACAGCACTCCCTACCGGTCATAGCCCAAGCTAATGAACCAAGAAAAACCAGAACGTAATAACGTGAGTAAATCAGGGCCAGCTCAAAGGCTTTAGGACCACAACTTCAAAATAGAAGGGGTCCCTTCTAGGGAGTGTGGCTAGGGGGCCAAAGAGACCCCCAGCCAGTCACTATTCAGGAGAACACTCCTCCTGAAATGCCCCCAGGCTGGCCTGGTGATCTGTACTAAGACACACAGTCTGGCCATAGCCTGTCCGTCCAAGACAGAGCCTCTGGAAATTGCCTAGAAAAGGCATCCAAAAACTGAAGGCCCGCGAAGCTGGCGGAAACCATCGAGTTTCGGATCACAGAGACGGGATCCTCCGGAGAGTGTGACTCAACCTCGAACCAATGGGAATCGTACACTCAATCCACGAGTTTCCACCCAGTGCTCGCTTTTGAGCACTGAGGAAGTAAGAGAGGGATCAAAAATCAGGAAGGTCAAAGAGACCTAAGACCTGATGACCCCATGTGTGGGGAGCTCCGATACATGAGGGCTCATGTCAGGAAGGCCGTACGTTGTGCGGCCTGAAACCCAACGACCACAGCATGTGGAAGCTCATCCTTCAGGAAAGCCAGAGGCTAGAAACCTGACAGACCCACAATGTTGGGCTACCTCGAAAAAGGTCTAGTCAGACCTAAAACCACAGTTGTGGGAGATAGCTTGAACAAGGGAAGTGCCTGTCGTAATGTATTGCGACAAAGACACATCTACAGTGGGACCCAAAGTGAAGAACCGGAGTCTGAACCACATAAGAAGGGACCGAAGCATACCGCGCGTGACCCTCACCATATGAAATGGATTTTAAAAACTGCACAAGACATCTCGTCAGGTGACTTACCACAATAATAGGTGAAGTATAGGTTTGTGTACTTCACTCTGAATTCAGGAAGGCCTGTTGAGGCCTGTAACCTGGCGTCCACAGTGTGTGGGAGCTCATGGCCAGGAAGGCCTGGTAAGGCCTGTAACCTGGCGACCACAGTATGCGGGAGCTCGTAACCTGGCGACCACAGTATGTGGGAGCTCACAACCAGGAAGGCCTAGTGAGGCCTGTAACCTGGCGACCACATCCGGTGGGAGCTCGTACTCAGGAAGGTCAGTGAGACCCAGCCTGGTGTACCTGAAAAACCACACCAAGTGGGAGCTACTTCCAGAAGTTAGCTCTTAAGAACTCTTAAAGTGGGACCCGAGGAAAGACCGGGGTCTGAGCCACATAAGAAGGGACCGAAGCATACTGCGCGTGACCCTCACCATAAGAAATGGATTTTAAAAAGTGCACAGGACATCTCGTCGGGTGACTTACCACAATAATAGGTGAAGTATGGGTTTGTGTACTTCACTCTGAATTCAGGAAGGCCTGGTGAGGCCTGTAACCCAGCAACCACAATATGTGGGAGCTCATAACCAGGAAGGCCTGTTGAGGCCTGTAACCTGGCGACCACAGTGTGTGGGAGCTCATGACCAGGAAGGCCTGGTAAGGCCTGTAACCTGGCGACCACATTGGGTGGGAGCTCGTACTCAGGAAGGTCAGTGAGACCCAGCCTGGTGACCACAACCTGTGGGAGCTTACTCCACCAAGTGGAAGCTACTTCTTCCAGAAGTTAGCCAGAGAAGGGCGTCCCTGTAGCCAGTGACAGGACGCCACTTAAAGTGGGACCCAAGGGAAGACCGGGGTCTGAGCCACATAAGAAGGGACCGAAGCATACCACGCGTGACCCTTACCATACAAAATGGATTTTAGAAAGTACACAAGACATCCCGTCATGTGATTTACCACAATAATAGGTGAAGTAGGGGTTAGTGTACTTCACTCTGAATTCAGAAAGGCCGAACTTGAGGCCTGTAACCTGGCAGCCACAACAAGTGGGAACCCATAATCAGGAAGGCCTGACAAGGCCTAACACCCGATAGTCCCAATGCATGGGGAGCTCACATTCAGGAAGGCCGCTGAGGCCTTCAGCCTGACATGTGAAGACTCACCACTACAACTTAGCGACCACGAAAAGTGGGGGTTTCACATTCAGGAAGGCCTGGTGAAGCCTGCAACCTGACATGTGACAACTCACAACCAGGAAGGCCAATGAAGCCTGAAGCCTGGTGACCACAGAGTGGGAGCAAAGTGCTCAGGGAAGGTGGTGAGGCTGTAGTCTGGCTACCGCATCATGTGGGAGCCCACATTCAGGAAGGCTGGGTGAGGCCTGTAAACTGACTACCACAGTATATGGGAACTCATAACCAGGAAGGCCCCTTTGAGGCCTGTAACCTAGCAACCACAATGTGTGGGAGCTCATCACCAGGAAGGCCTGGTGAGGCCTATAACCTGACCACCACAGAAAGTGGGAACTCATAACCAGGAAGGCCCCTTTGAGGCCTGTAACCTAGCAACCACAATGTGTGGGAGCTCATAACCAGGAAGGCCTGGTGAGGCCTGTAACCTGGCGACCACAATGTGTGGGAGCTCATAACCAGGAAGGCCTGGTGAGGCCTTTAACCTGGCGACCACAGTACGTGAGAGCTCGTATCCTGGTGACCACAGTATGTGGGAGCTCATAACCAGGAAGGCCTGGTGAGGCCTGTAACCTGGCGACCACAGTATGTGGGAGCTCATAACCAGGAAGGCCTGGTGAGGCCTGTAACCTGGCGACCACAGTATGTGGGAGCTCATAACCAGGAAGGCCTGGTGAGGCCTGTAACCTGGCGACCACAATGTGTGGGAGCTCATAACCAGGAAGGCCTGGTGAGGCCTTTAACCTGGCAACCACAGTATGTGGGAGCTCATAACCAGGAAGGCCTGGTGAAGCCTGTAACCCAGCGACCACAGCATGTGGGAGCTCATAACCAGGAAGGCCTGGTGAGGCCTGTAACCCGGTGACCACAATCAGTGGGAGCTCATAACCAGGAAGGCCTGGTGAGGCCTGTAACCTGGCAACCACAGTATGTGGGAGCTCCCACAGATGTCTCTCCGTGGCCACCATAGCACCGACAGAACAGCAGCTTGCTTGGTGGCCCGGAGTCCCGCAACAGATCGGTCTGGTAGGCCTGAGGACCACAAGGGCGTGCAGAACCGCACCTGCCTGACCTGCTGCCGTGTACGCTCTGTCATTCAAGCATGAAGATGTCTTGAGCAGCTTGGATGACAGGGTCAGAGCTCTTAGTGAAGAGGACCAACCAGAGACGAGATAGTTAGCCAACGTCTCGTCCACTGGCGGCCTCGACACTTATCCGTTCTCCACGGCTCCCTCCACAGCAGCGAAACTAGCCCGCTGATGCAGATAGAGACGTGAGGAGAACGGATTCTTCCATACCCTCTCGATCCCAGCGTGGAGATCGGAAACGAATGGAAGGCTCATCCGGGCTGGTGGCTTATGGGTGGGGAGGAACCAGCCATCCAAAATACCATGAGCGGGTTCCTCCCAGACGCGCCTCCACTGCAACAGCAATCTGTCTGAGGCGCGCCCCATAATGTCAACCAGCTCAGCGTACACTGGGCAGGAGGGCTGAAATGATTCGGTCTCAACCAAACTGACATCCTTTTCTATATATATATATATATGTATATATATATATATATTACAGCCAACTCCTGCCCTGCCCAAAGAGAACAGTTACAGATTCACCAAAGAGAGAGAGCGCTCATTTTCTCTCTTCTTAGATGTTCAACATTAATCTGTAACTCACCCTCGTCAGCTGGTAGATCATCCGCGAGGTTAACGCCCCTCTCCCGATAATCTGCCAGCTCCATCTGAAAGCTCCACGAGCTCAACCGCCACTGAGCCTCAGCCCGAGCGGGAACCGGAACCGCGGGGTTCAGATTCCGCGCCCACTTCCCTCGAGAAGTGGGTCAGACGAGAGCAGAGAGTTCTGAAAGGAAAAACTCTCAGTTCGCGCAAAAAACTCCCTCGAGAGCTTCCCGCGAATGCTCTTCTCTCAGGCAGAACACGCACAGATCGTGTGAATCCTCCGGTGTCAAATATCTGGACACAAGTCGGCACACTCGCGCAAAGTGTTTCTCCACGTCTCTGCGCGTTTAATCGTTGATACTATCACACAGACAAACAGTCCCTGAAGACGAAAAGATGTTGTCACGGTTTCAAGGCGCCCTTCTTATACATCCAGATTGACGCGCTCATCATTCAAGCTGATGATGCACGGGCTGTCGCCGGTCAACCTGATTACTGTGAGTTGATATTTGATTTCAGACACCTGTCACGCCTGAGGCGTTCCCCATAGCGTCATTCGACGTATTGTTGAGTTCCCTTCGAAAGGGAACTACATGTACTTACTATAGGGTTAGGATTAGGGTGTGTTTTATGGTTAGTTGTATGTAATTATGCGTAATTTATAGTTATTATTACAGTAACTACATGTAACGTCTAACAGTCAAGGACACGGTAAAATAAAGTGTTACCACAAACATTTCATTTAAACTGTAATAATACTTCACAACTTTACTGTTTTTACTGTATTCTTACCAAACCCAAACTTCTTTTCACAATAAAATAGATCTTAGTCTTTGCAGTGACAAGTTAACAATCTCTCAGAGAAACGCAACATTGAAAAATCCATCAAGATCTTGATTTTGATATATTAGTTTCAAATGCTTAATGCCTTGTCACATAGTGGCCTAAAATTAGCAAGAAGAGAAACATTTGGCATAAATTGCCTGAAACGCCATTTTATTTCAACCATATTTGTACTCTCAATTGGTTTTTGGACTCTGCAAATGCACTTTGTTAAGGTTCAACGCCTGTGAACTCCACACAATGGCAACAACAATTCCAAATTTGCATTCAATTTGTCTTCGTCTTTGGCAAAACTACTCCTACACTTTCGCTGGGCTGTGGAATACAGACATTTTATATAACCGTGTCTTTTTATCATTTGTTACGGCTGAATTAAGTTCCGTGGGATTTGTTTGCATTCTCTTGGCGATGCTCTGATAAAGCCACGGACTATGCATCTTACGAAACGCTACAAGTAAAATAAAATTAAAGCTGAATATAAATTAATAATGAAATAAAAATCTGTCATAATCTGCACGATCATTAGAGAGAAATGACCACCCTGAAAACAACAGGGTGTTCTCAAATGACCATTACGACCCTTTCTGGGCCAGAGACTGCATTCCTCTGACATCAGGTGGAGATGGAAATAGATTTTAGATTTTAGTTATTAGCGATGCCCATCTTTGGGTTCAGGTTCACTTAACCCTCCACTGGCAAGATGCAGGAGTGCAGAGGCCAAAACCATTTAATTCCTCCTTCCAATTTCAAATTTGCAGACACGAGTGAACTTTGCTCAGCTGCTCGCCCCATTGAAAATGAGCGTTAAGTGCGTCTGGCCGCCGCACACACGCATACTCCACACACATTTATGGATATTGTCCCTTGAGGGTTCATGAATTCTGCAAGCCAATACAATTAAACGCAGGTGATCACTCATACTTTTTTGGATGCCTTTAGGATTTTGGCACCAAAATCCAAATGAAAATAGGCAACATATGAAGAAATAAATCATGTTGCTTAGTTTTTAAGCTGTCTTCAAAGAAGCTCTTTATGGTCGGGGTGCTATGAAGACAAATTAAACATTACGGGTTGTGGGCCTTTGCACTTTTATTGCTAAACAGCTATGTATTATTTTGATGAGACTCATCAAAATAGAATTTGTGGATTTTTTTCATTTTTTTTTCATCCTAGGCTGACAAAGAGAGCGAAACCTTAAGTATAAGCCACATGTTTGATAAATTATATATATTTAAATACAAGGAAAATTATTTTTAAAAACTTTTTTTTTTTTGCAAGAAGTAAATTAAGTTTTTATTACAATTTTTAGAAAAGATTTTTAGTTACACTTTATTTTAATGGTCCACTTTACACATTCTACTAACTATGGCCCAGTTTCGCAGAGAGGGTTTAAATTAAGCCAGGAATAGCCTTAGGTCAATAAGGACATTTATGTAACTTTTATAAACATGCCTTAGAAAAAAAAAAAAAAACATTACTGGTTGCATGTTGAGACAACAATACTGACCTATTTTAAGATATGCCAGTGCTAGTTGCTTTCAGTTCAAATGTGCATTTTAGTCTGGGACTAGCTTAAAACTTGTCTGTGAAATCGGGGAAATAAGTGACTTTGCAACTACATGTCAACTATCTCTCATTGGAGTATTAGTAGACTGCTAAATAAGGGTTAGGTGTTTGGGTTCGGGTTAAGGCTGGAATAGACTACAATCCATTTTATAACACAAGGCATCATACACTTGCTGACTTTGTAAATAGTTAAAAAGTAAAAACTGGGCATCATATACACTAAACGACTGGGTATCCTCACACACTAGACTTTCAAATCATTACGAACACAACAAACTCACACAGAAACATGTGATACGAAATACGTTCTGAGGAAACTATTTTGCAAATCGCAATTACGTTACATGCCAACATAAAGCAGTGCTATTACGTTGGTGCTTAACCTAATATGTTTCAATGTTAATACGTAGGTATTAATACGTTATTTTCAAAGATATAAAACGTACGTTGCTAAAAACGTATAATATGGACGTATTTGCAACATTTAAACGTAACATTATTACGTTTTTACAGCTACAAAACGTTAACTATTTACGTATATTTCATATCATAACGATATCTGTATACTTTCACTTTTAAAGATAAATTTAACAAGATCCCTTAATCCTACTCCCAAAACCTAAACATATTCATTTTATACAGAATATAAAAAGGATAAAACATAATGGACAGAGTGAGATGTGTAAGTTAGGTAAGTTTTAGCATTAGCTACAATTTTGAGCCACTAATCCTACTCCTAGCAGTTACCCCTAAACCTACTCATAACCATTCCTTAAAACTACGTAAGCTAACACAATTATAAATAAAAAAACAGTAATAACAATAATTACGTAACAGTAATAAAAATCATTTATTTATTGTGAAAATGTCAAAACCGGTAACGTTAACATTACCAAAAGTCGTTCACATCGCAGTCCTCTGGCAGTATAGTAGTTGTGTATGAGGTACAGATCAGAATTAAAGTTATTAATATTAATCTTCGGTTCGCTCTCTGAAGGCGCGCACTCTTCTCCATTTCAAAAGTGAATGTACTACACCGACTGAAATACGGCATGTCGCAATCTGTGGAGAAGGGGGTCTCTGCAAACGCAGGGAACAAACGCCTTCTTGTTGTTCCGCAGGACGTCTATTTGAATCTGTGACGAAGCAGGCGAGAGCCAATGAGCGTTTGATATCACTGCCGTAAAACATGTCGTAACGCTTCTTGAAGGCGCATTTTTTGAATTTGAATTCATCACCAGCGCGGGTTTGACGTTTGCGGTCGCTGCTGAGAAATGAAGATGAAGATCACTGGATAAAACCACTGGATTCACAAGATCACTGGCTGGATTTGGATCTGTTTCTTGCAAACAAAGTATGGATTCTAGGATTTGGTTTACATCAAGCTAATAAAATGTATGTCTTTTGTGAATGTATCAGTATGTTGTGTTTTATTGGAGAAAATGCTTTTTGTGTAAATACACTAAATACTACAAAATGGTTAAACAAGGTATTTTTAAGGTTAAAAGTGTATTCCTTTTTTAACACCACGCAGGCTAATCCTCCTAAACGACTTTGCTGCAGAAAGCACGAACATAGCGAAATGTTAATGTTTATGAGAAACGTTGGCCTATTATATTAATAAATGCGAATGAAAACTTAATTGATAAGACAGTTGAATGCAATAGAGTAAAAAATTAATGCCACGATTATGCATAAATAGTAAAGAAACCTGCTTCGGATGTATTATGTTCAGGACCAACGTAATAGCACTGCTTATATGTTGGCATGTAACGTAATTGCGATTTGCAAAATAGTTTCCTCAGAACGTATTTCGTGTAATACATAGTTGGACAAATGAAGACCTTATGTGTTCTAAAATCAGCTCATAATATTAAACATGTTTGATATTATACATATGGACTCAAACGTTGAAGTCTGTGACCGTCATTCTGTGAAATCTGTCAAGGCAAATCTGACTTTTGGCAGAAATTGTGTCACATTGTGCAGCGTTTTAGCTTTCAATGTGGACATTATTGCTTATTAAAGAAAACTTGTCACATCTTACCAAGTTAGGGCATGATGTAATGCAAAAAGTTTGCTCTCTTTGTCATTCCCATGATGCAATAAATTAATGATATATCATCTCAAGTCCAGTTGTACATGATGTAATGGTTATAAATAGGCTATCCTTTAATTATGCAATAATAATAATTAGGTTGTCAAGCCATTAAAAACGTTATAATTTTTTATAAAATTATAAGTCATAATTTTGTTAAATGAGAAAAGCATCAAGTAGATTTAGAGGACAAATAAAATTAGTAAATTATAACAGAATTTTCATGAAAAACTTTCAAAAAACTTTAATGTTTTTTTTATTAATATGGAAATATGATTTTTTTTTTTTTATGAAATGATACTCAAAATAAGAAGGTAAAATTGCCAGAAGGTGGCTGTTGAGTGAGTCATTGAGTCATTCATTCGATTCGTTCAAACGGCTGATTCACTCAGGAAGTAAATAGCTCTCTTTATGAATGGGTCATTGAATCATTGGTTCACTGATTGATTCGCTCAAAAGGTGGATTCATTCAGAAATTAAACTCCGCTGTGAGTTGCTCGGAGGTGCACAACAGTCCTGCTCTGGCTTCTAGGTAATATTTTCATGAGCAAAATTGACCAAAAGCAGACAATTGTGCCTAAAATATAACACAATATTAACTTCTTATTTGTTGAACTGTTGTATAAAATCAGTACCACATTTGCACTCGTGCTATTCGGGACAAAAACATCACATGAGTGATATTGCACTGCGATATAGCTTAACTATATCATATCATATAAATATGAGAAATCATACAGGGCATTTTAGGGGCTGGAGCCTATAGAAGGCAATTATATGCCCCTAAAATTCACGAGTTAATGCCCCAACAATTATATATCTCTTTTTTTTGTTTCCCCAATCAACACGCCTCAAAGTTGCTGTACTCACTCGGGAGGGCAAGGCTCGGTGTTACAGGGCCGCTGGTTCCCTGGCGGTTTGCTGTCCGAGTCACAGTAGCTGTTTTGGACCACGGAGTTGTCATCCAGTCTTTTACACACCACCTCCTGCTTCTGCGAACCTGCAAAAAGACAATAAAACATCACTTCATTCATCTGCCTCGGCCATTTTCGGCACTTCAGCAGCTCGTGCGCAATAGCGCTGTGTGGTCGGCATCGGTCCCTGAGGTTAAACTAGCTCTGTGTCTCTTCTCCAGGGGTCCGCTTGCTGACAGAGCACTCTGTGTGGATAGAGGCACGGAGGTGATATCAATTTTCCCTCCGTATTATATCTAGGTGTGTAAATGCCTCGGTTGAAGTGAGTGTCTTAGTGAATGATTTTTACAGAGAAGCCAATCTTTTCTTTGGCTCTTGGTTGTGAAAAGTGAGCATTACCACAGTAATGGCAGAGTAGTGCGCTATGCTTAGCGCTAGAGGCCATTGGACTCTTTGGGGCCCATAAGGAAAGACATTAGCCTCCAGTTAAGCTGGTTTATGCCAAGCTTGGCTAGCGCGCAAGGCCACCTTGTGAGGTGGATCTAACAGCTGCCAGTACGGCATTCTTGACTGGGTAACCGAAATAACAACCTACTCCGGTGGGAGCTCGATGAACCCTTTCAAGATAAGAGATTTCGTTAGTACCGATTTGATTCGCTGAAACCCAACCAGGGGGTAAATGTAAAATCTCATGACATCAGTTCATGATGTAAGACCGTTATCATTGCTGCACATAATGATCAAAACAATAAGACCGCAACATTGAAATTTAATGGGAGTTTGTAAAAAAAAAGCAGGAATCAAGTCCAAGTGTCTGAATCACAAATCATTTCTAAAAGAATATTGCTGAATTTTATGGCAGTTCGCTTGGTGTTCAAATGCTCCCTGTGTGGCTTGCCAGCAGAACAGCCGGGAGTTGTATTAATAACCCAAAATTTCACAAATGACATAAGTGTTGCCCTGGGGTATTTCCATATAAACTAAAATGTGTTCAAATGAATTGAGCAACGAATGAGGTTGAGTTTGCGGAGCTCTGTGAAAACCCTCAGTGGACTAGCCTGCGATGTTTGCATTTTTTGGTGAAATATAACAAGTGCTTTGAATGTTTTCAATGGCCATAACTGAAAAAAGGATAGAGGAAAACTATTTATTGTTGTAAGAAAGCCATTTATTTCGGAGGAGCCTGAACAGTCTGGTCATATTTGAGGTGAGGGCTCACATTTACATGTGGTTACGACATTCAGATGTTGAAATAAGAGGCAGCCTTTCTGCTCCCTGCACAACTTGTATGTTGGCGGCACAAATTGGTGAAACATAATCATATGTAAGATAAAAATACATTTATCATTCTGTATCATTCTGTAGGATTTTTTATCATAATCAAAATGTAGCAAAGCAAAATAGAGCTTTCAAGCTTCAAAAAAGACATAAAGGTACCATAAATGTATCAAAGGCCCTGTTTTCACCTAGTATTAAGAATCGTTTTTGTCAATCTGATCATATTTGGACGACAAAATACAGGTGTAAATGCCCGGGTATAAAACTTTTTGACCCTGTCCACTTCAGACCACTTCCAGATGTTTTCGAAAACGCATTTGAACGGATTGCTTTCCTAGTGTAGATGCTCATGTGGTCGAATGTATTCAAACAGCCACAAAAGACCTGTCTTATCTCCGCCACTGACCTAATGTGCAAACATTATGGGAAGCGTATTAGCCAAAAGGAACCTACTTTTTGCATTCAAATGTAAATTGCACAAGCTTATTTCATCTATTAGATCGAAAGATCTCAAAAAGCCCTTAAATTTACCTACCCATAGACCCTCCCCTAGAAGAAACCAGGACAGATTTGGTCAAAAGTGGACAAAAAAAGACACCAGGTGTAAACGGGAATGTGTCTCCCTCGTCTACTTGCGATAAAAACCAAATTGTTTGTACCAAAATACCAAAACGTAAGTTCCTATTTACTGATAATTATGAAAAAAATCCTTCCAACCAGTTTTGTGAACTGGATGAACTGATTCCTTCAAAAGATCTGTTGCTCAAGAATCAGACTTTTCTACTTCTCTCATTAACTCTCAGCTCAGTGTAACTGAACAGACAACTAATAGATTCTTCAAAATGTATTCGTTGGTGTCCGATCTTCTTTTAAACTACGTCTGATGCCTGGGGACACCATCAAGAACATGTTTTCGTCCAGTCTGTCCACTTGTTTTTCACATTTTCTCATTACTCATCACAACAAACTTCCTCAATAAGGACGTGTGGAATTGATTGTCGTACCTCCTGCACATGTTGCTGAGCACTCAGACCAGGGCAGATGGTGCCAAGAGAAGCCCACTTCATTGTCCCCACTTCCTGTACGCTGGATGGGCACATTGAACTTGTAGTGGATGCCCAGGTTCTGTTCCTGTAGCAGCACCTGTAACATTTATAATGGAATAGGGGTTTCTTTATTGAATTTCTTTATTCAGACATAACAAAGAGGTCAGGGTCAACCTGGTTGCTTTTGTTCCCAGTTTGTCCCAAATAGCACTTTGACGGATTGCAATTATTTATAGTAGATGGGATGTTAGAGTATTTTTTTGGTGGGACAGTTCACATTTTTGTGGTTGCATCAGCCACTCAGTGTTGTTGTGACGTCCTTCCTGACTGGCTCAAACTAGAAATGCAGGTTGCATCCTTCCAGGGCTGGATATGCCAGCCGAGCAACTGTCATTGAGATGAATGGGAATTCTCCAGGTATTATAGACTTTTACGATCTTAACCAAGGATTTTGGCAAAGGAAGTTGGTCTTGGATTAGTGACAAAAAGACAAATACTGAGGTCTTAAAAATGTATCGAATGGAGCAAACAAATCATTAGGAAGAGGAGATTTTTTGGATGAGCCCAACCTCAGTTCAGCTTGAACGTGAACGAGCACATATTTAGCATATCACATCAGCTTTATTCCTGAATTACTTAGTCAGAGAGCTATAATTGCAAGTGTGTGTGTTATAAATTGGAAAGCCCTGTTAACCAGTGTGGGCCACAATGGAATGGCTTGTGGTGCATTGGCTACTTGTATGTTTTCCAGCGGTGCTGCGACCAGGCCTGGTATTTCCAGCACTTTTTGTCCAGGCGAAAGCGATTGTGGTTGCCGAGACGGGGCTTTTCAGTATGAACACACACACACACACACACACACACACACGCGCGCGTGCTAAAACATGTGCACATGAGCACTCGCACTTGGCCAGACAGAGGTTTTTAGTGCAAACATATATAACGGTTAACTCTGAAACCGCTAGATTGAGTTCATGTGAGGTTTGTACACAGATGTGGACTTTATTTAGAAGGAGCCAAACAATTTCAAACTGCGCATTCAAAACATAAGACCTTACTACATGAGCTTTTATAAATAACTCAGAGGAAAGGCCTGAATTGTTGTAAAATAGCCATTTTGAAATGATTTTTGTCACTTTTACTGAAAGGGAAGTGGAGAGATAACAGGAAACTACAGGTCCAACAGAGAGGAAAGGGACATGACACAGGCTAGATTGAAATCACATAAGTGCTTCAGCGCGTCTCTGAGCATCTGAACGACCTGCCAGGCCACATCTCTGGCATATACTTCTAAAACACTAGAACTACTGAGATTACTGTGTTCCATATAGATCTACTCACCATAACCACCAGATTTTCAGTGGTGGCCCCTAGAGCTTCTAGCGACTCGGGTTCATCGGTCGGCCTCTTGTAGTGGAAGGCTGTTCCTGCGATGTCAAATTTGCGGGGCCAGTCGATGGTCCAGGCTCCGTTGATGTAATAGTCATCCCCCTCCGATTTCAAAGCTGTGACAAGTGAGAGCACCAGTTAATAACCCGACACGAGCGAGATGCTGCCAAGCTGAGAGGGTGATGTCATCGCTGTCATTCATCAACAGGACGAGCATCGTCTTACAGAGGGGCTCAGGCTTCCTGATGTCATGGGCAATTTTCACTCGCGCTTTCAGACGCAGTGCAGCTTGTAGATCTAACTTACCAAGTTCAGTTGAAAGCCTGCTTTCCTCGCAAATGCCATCACTGCTCAGTTGTCAAAACAAAGATCTCATCTCAAAGCATAATTGTAGAAAAACGTCTTGATTGAGATTGGGCCAAATTGTAGAAAAACAAGGTGTTTTTTACTCACTTCAGCTCAAAAGGACTTTTGCACCACTTATTTTTCCTAAAGGTACACCAAGTTTTTTTTCTTTTTTTTGAAGATTTAAACAAAGAAATGAACAGTACTTTAGATAAATCTTTAAATGGATAACAATCACATTTCGCAATGGATAACATAAGTCACTCCATCATGGTGTACAAAAATATAGCCAAATATTATCTCAGTAGTAATATTTGGTTAAAATAGACAAAAATAGCACACCATCAATTGTGAATTAATTGAAACAAAACTCTTTTTTTTCGCCATGGGAGAAAAAAGGGATATTTAGCTGAAAGACTTTCTCCAAAAAGCATCATATAATATATATATATATATATATATATATATATATATATATATATATATATATATGAGTGTGTGTGTGTAGTACATATGATTTTTACACAAGTCTTCAGAAGCCATATGATAGATGTATTAAACACACTAAAATCCAAGTTATTATTACCTAAGAATTCACATTTTTAAACTTTCTGTGTCAAGATGTGTTGTGACAGGTTACACATCAATCAATGATGCCAAATGCTAATTGGTTCTTGCAGGTCATACAAATTCTGCATACATATGCTGCATTCAAGTCCTCCTGGGAAGTTCGTACGTACGAGTTGGGAAGTCGTGTTTACGACGTGAGGTGCGTTCAAGTGAGTTTCGTCGGAGCAAAATGGCGGTGTACCTTCTTTTAATGAATTACACGAAAATACAGCAAGGTTTGTTAACTCGGCTAATAAAAAAAAATGAAGAACAAAGAATGTGCATCAGGTGTGTTTTTCTTTTTATGTTTTTATTAGCTTATGAAGCCAATGTAAACTCTATCATTAGGTATAATTTTTATATTACAAAGATATCAAATTTTGTGCAGAGAGCTTGCTTTATAAATGAAAAAGCCTTACAATGTCAATGAGTAAACATTGAAATTCAATTAAAATTTACCGTCAACAGACGTTGAATGAACGTTTCTCACTGACACGCCCCCAACTCGTACAGATCGGGGCTTAAAGAAAATCCCGAGCTCCCCACTGGTATTTACGACATTGTGGTGAAGTTCAAGTGCGCAGCAAAATTCTAGGAAACAATTCCTTTTATGTTTTTAATGGAAGAATAAAAGTCATACAAGGGTTTGGAAAGACTCAAGGGCGAGCAAATGATGACAATTTGTATGCTCTCAAACTGCCAGTTATATGATACATTGGCTAAAATCAACTAGAGAGATAAGAAGACAGTTGTTTCAGGTACAAATTAAATGAAATGACTGATTTTAAACATGAATGAACCAATTCTGTAGCATGCTTTCATTATTAGCCAAATATTTGTGAGACATTTGAGATCCTCATTTTAAACAGGGCCATGTGTTTGTATTCCACAAACATGCCATGTGACAAAATGTGTTTTACAATTTCCTTGTGTTGCCAACGTCAGAACATCTGACAACTTATCTTCCTCTCAAACGGCGAGAAAATCCTCCACGTCAACATGATGGACAGCAAAACTCAACAAGCTGTCATACACACTAGCTATATTTATGTTTGCACTCAAAACAACTTAATTGGACCCGATTGTTTTAATTAGTTACATGGCTGGGAACCATGATGGTTTAACTCAGCTTGTGGTTGGGAAAAGACAAAAGACCCATCTTAAGAGAATGAACATGAGAGCGAACAGATTTACACCCACAACAAAGCTTAACACACACCACTTCACCACTTTTGTACTCAGTAGAGCTGTTTTTTTATTATTGATGATTGAGAATTGATGAACTGAGAATTGTTTCAAACAGAGATACCCAATTCTGAACAAACAAATTAAACACGCCATAGAGAATCTGACAAAATGTTAATTGATATAGTATAAAGTAAAAATGTTTGATTCATTCAAATGAATTATTTTTTAAAAATCACTTGAATGAAGGATTCAATGACTCTCATTAAAACTTCACTTGATTTATCATTTGATGAATCAGCATATTTTTAATGAATCTCTTGAATTGAATGATTAAATGATAGGTAAATTTTTTGACGATCACTTGAAAAGGGTGATTTTTCATAGGCCTACTGGTGTATCGATGTAATTAATACACTCTTTATTTGAAAGTAAGTAAACTGTAAGTTTCAGAACTGAAAACGTCTTTGTTAGTCCAATAAAAGCTTCTATTGACACCAGGCTCAGCAAACGACTCGTTTTTTAAAGTGAGGAACTATGACGTCAAAGAGGATAAAACACCATAAACGCCTACTTCAACACTGCCGGTTTAGCCCCGCCCACCGATTCGCGCATTACACGCATAGCTAAATAACATAGGCCTACCTCGTGATGACGAACCGGATCGCGAGAGTGAAACTCATTATAAAATGCAAAACTGTTATCTACTCACAGCAGTGGGTGTTTACTTCCATGTTTTCAATGCGAGACGGCATAAAAACCGAGCGTTTTTAAGCTGGGCCCAAAACTAGGGTAGAAAATAGCCCATTACTTATTCATTTTGCTGTTTTTTAATGTGAAAACCAAGCGAACGTCATAAGTTGACCTCAGACAACAATATAAAAAAAATTAAAAAGCCAGTTCATGAATTCTTTAACGATTAATCGTGCAGCTCCAAACAATCATAGCTTCAAAAAGCTTCAAAAAGATAGATAAAAACACTCACCAATATAGTTTTTTGACACGGCCACTTCCCTGATTTCAATATGAACCGATCCTTTAGGTATCTGGACGACCTCCATGTAACCTGCAAAATGTAAATGAATCATAATTTATTTTGCAGTTGTCGGTAAATGCACATACATGTACACCTTGTTTTAGCAGCATTTTTTGGCTGCTATGAACCACAATGACATATTTAGGCCATGGTGGTCACCTAATCAACTTGTCTGCCCACAGTATGTATGTATTTTGTATTTATATTTATCGCAACGGTTCTTAAATTAGCATGTTGTGCTTTAATTAGCATTGATATACTGTAAAACTCTCTCTGAAGTTTTTTTTTTTTTTCTTGAATTTGTCCACAACTACAGTGGATGTCTGTTTTGAAAGCTGTGTAGTTTTGCAGATTCCTTAACTCTGGACTCTTTCAAACACTTTCACTTTCAAGAACTTCTTCATTTTGTCCTTGTTTAAAGCTTTCTGGCTATTTCTTAGTTGTATCTAGTGTTTCGTGTAAACTAAACAGACCCAGAGCACACAGTTGTATTTGAATAGAGTCCCAGCATGCTCAAAGAAAACCTAACTAACTTAGCAACAGCAAATTCATTACAAGAGAAGAATCTACACCGTACCCTTCACTCCCCCTTAAAGTTTCAGATGATTTACCAGCTATACCTTAAAAGGAGAAAACAGTCCCTTACCACAGAGAATACATTTGGATGCGGCCCGACAATGCGTGCAATATTAGAAGTTTTATTGATTCTCTCACTGGATGATGCAATTAATACTCATATATTGTGTTACCACTTCTATTTTGACAACTTGTTTCTTGACCCAAAAACAAAAGCTTTATCATGGTTGTCTGATGAAAAAACCTCACTGCATTTCCATGAAAAATGTCGATCTTGGCCAAAGCACCCCATTGGCCCCCTGACAGGAGCCACTGCCAAAAAGACAATGCGTTCCTCCACTCGCTTGTGCTGTGTTTTCTTCAAGTGGGATTTCTCTAGTGGAAAGCGATTAAAAACTTGTCGCGTTTGGCAGGCATGCGGCGCGCTCTCTGGAACGGGATTCTGAGGGGAGAGATCGGTCTGCGTCGAGCTCCTCTTGTTCCATACATCTCAGCGGTGCATTTCACCACACTAAATGGAGCTGTAGATGATGATCCTGACATAGCTTAGTATGATTATGAAATCAAAGGCTGCGATTCAATTAAATAACTTTTTTTTTTTATTTACTTTATTTACACATTCGCATAATTTCCAACATTTTTGTAGCCAGAAGTTTACAGTTTTGCAAGTACATAAGACATAAATATTAGTTTTGTAACTTGAAGTGTAAAATAAAATTATATTAATTATCAAATATTCATTTGTATTAAACAGTACAAGAATAATATTAAAGGAGTAGTTCAATTTAAAAAACACTTTTGCTGATAATTTACTCACCCCCATGTCATCCAAGATGTCCATGTCTTTCTTTCTTCAGGTCGAAAAGAAATTAAGGTTTTTGATGAAAACATTCCATAATTTTCTCCATATAATGGACTTCATTGGGAACCAAATGGTTCAAGGTCCAAATGAGAGTTTCAGTGCAGCTTCAAAGGGCTTTAAACGACATCAGGCGATGAATAAGGGTCTTATCTAGCAAAATGATCAGTCATTGCAAAAATAAATAAATAAGTTTAAGTTTTATAAGCACAAATGCTCGCCTTGCTCTGTTCTGTGATGAGCGTTCGTGACTCTCCTGTTCGAACTCGTTCATCAAAATGAACAAATCTTTTTTCGAGTCATGACTCGAAGGGTCCTAGATAAGACAATTATTCATCGTCTGGTGTCGTTTAAAGCCTTTTGAAGCTGCACTGAAACTCTCATCTGAACCTTGAACCATTTGGTTCCCAATGAAGTCCATTATATTGAGAAAATCCTGGAATGTTTTCATCAAAAACCTTAATTTCTTTTCGACTGAAGAAAGAAAGTCATGGACATCTTGGATGACATGGGGGTGAGTAAATTATCAGCAAAAGTTTTTTTTAAAAAGTGAACTACTCCTTTAATTATAATTATTTTATATAATGGGTTCCTAATACACGTTTGAGTCCACTTAAAGTCCAGCTTCAAAGTCGAAATAAATGCGTACCTAAATTTTTCATTTATTTACTTCTTTTAACATGTCATGTGACCATCAACTATTGCAACGCCAGAGTTTATGAAAAACAAATTACCAGCCAGCATTTTTGATCAATTTCACAACTTTTCATGGCCCCAGAATGTTTTGTTGAACTGTGTATCAGAACATACAATATGTCAAAAGAAGGAACAGAGCCTTCAAACCTGAGAAAATCTGAGGAACTTTTTTTTTTTGTCAAAGACTAAATCCAGATTGGATTCAGAACAATGATCAAAACACAGCTGGAGTAAACTAACATCAGAGAACTGTGAACATGCAAATGTGTCGTTAAATTATTGAAACTCTAGTCAAATCTTTGGGGGAGCTTCAAGTGAACACCTACGTAAGGGGTTCATGGTTAGATGCTGCCTGGGGCCAACCATCCAACATTTGTGTTACACCAAGCACCAACCTACTTACCAACTCAAATAGACCTAGTAAGTACCTAGTAACACATTATCATGGTAAGATACTGAATATTTGATATATGTGAGTGTATAATCTCCTGACCTCCTCTGGGTAGTGAATCGTTGAACAGTCCTTCGGTGACCTCACACGTGCTGCCGTCCCCGCCGCACACACGGCATCTGTCCTCCTTGGCATCCGAGCCCAGGATGTTATCACAGCCAACATGCTGGAAAGACACACAGGTTTCAGTGCAGGGGAACACGGTCGAAGCGTTCTCAGACCGTGACTGTCTGATTCGAAGAATAACATGTCATTCGCACAGCTGTATCGAGTCAGAACATGACATGAAAAGACAAATGGTTCTGGTTTTGCTTCGGGACCATGATTTCACACTGGACATCAATACAGTACCAAAATGATTTACAGCATAGTACGAAATTAAATAAAAATGTCCTTTAAATCAAACAGTGAAATTCGTTGATATGACAGGCTGATTATGAAAATTGACAATTTTGTAAGTGCATAAACAATAGCAGAAGCATGAGTTACAGTATTTATAGTTCTAGTGTTTTGTTTCTAAATGTCTAAATGTCAATTGGACTTTGTTGGTTTTCTGCTCTTAGCAGCCAATAATTCTGCACACTGTGGTCGACACAAACCGTGTTTATCCATGTTGCGTCAAATTTTCTTTCATCTCACATTTTGTTCATGAGGGCATGTCACGCAACCTGTCCATGTTGACATTTATCTAACTTGACTGGCTTCTACAAAATTACAGGTGAACTTGTGCCAAAATACCGTAGTCTGACTGGACACACAACCGTTTCAAAATTCGCCTGTTTTTACGTATTGATTACCTTTACCTTCATCTAATGCTCACTTAAAGTAAAAGTTGTCAATATAACAAAGTCTTTCTACTTAAAAATGGCATGTTTAATCGATGTGTTATTTACCATTTCTTAATTATTTGTTAACAATTATTTCAATTAAAACTGTTTTAAAGCAAATCCTATGCCAAATTTCTTTCAATGAATGCACATGTTGTGTTGCATTTCACTATTTAAATTTAACATGTTTTTCCCTGCTCAGAACTAACCCAGCAGTTGCGAATCACTGGACTAGACATAAGATTGATTGCGGTTTTATTTTGTTTTGGACATTCCCTATAAAACCCCTGTGCATGCCTTTACTTGCATAATTATTATCGTCCAAAAGGCAATGAGAGGTTGTTGGGTGCAGCACAGATTGATTCCTTAGAGTTTAAAAGAACATTGTGTGGATTTCTTCGCTCCAGATCAGATCAAAGGAAACCTTGGGGATCAATTAAAATAGTATCTTAAACCACATAAATCAAGGATGCGGACAACAATGTGTGAGACTAACAAATACCAAACTGCAGACAAAATCTTTTCAACATGGAATTCAAAAATGTTACCCTAAAGTAAACAAAGGGTCGCACTATTACGTCAATTTGGTTTGTTATACAAATGATATTGTAAGCGAATTAAATATAATTCTCGAGCAGTTTTGCCGCCTTTTTAAAAACACAATTAGATTCAAAACTGTACTGTCCTGATAAGAGGGTCAACCCTTTCAACAGCAGTCTTTATTTACGCTTCATTGTTCTGTGTTAGCGATTGGCTACGTTGTGTAGACTTTACGTCTGAGACCGTTAGTGTCTGATAAACAAAGATAATGCAACATATTAGGCCACAAGAGCTGCATAAAATTAGAAATCTATGAAAAGCCACTCTGAAACATGAAGATTGCGGAATTCTGGGAATGTCAATTTTTGGATTTCACTGTTGAATATATTGACTTTTGCTGCAGCGTACTGTTTAATGTGAAAAACAGTAGGCCAAAAGACAAGTATGTCCGAATATAGTATTCAAAAAACATTCGATGGACACTTTACTATCTCATGAGGCCACGGGACAGGATTTGTGAATGGCAGTGAAGTGACGCAAAAGTCACATGATAATAACAACATGGCGAATGTAGTACGCCATGTAGTAGTAGAACATACTTTTTTAGTGGTCATGAAGATGACCTACTCAGACGCAGCGTTGCTCTTTTGCACTTCCAAAAACTAAATTTAACAGTATTTTACTGTAAAATTACATTAAATGTAAGATGAGATCAATTACTGTAATTAACCATATGGTAAGGAAACTTACTGTTAACGAATTGTCTATAGTTGAAGTTTACAGATGCAAAAAAAAAAAGTGTAATAAAAGAAACACTTAAATGTGAATTTTGGATGTTTTTTTGTCCACAGTTCTAATAGAATAGTTAGTTCGTAAAATCTAAAAATTGACCAGTGCCTGAAAGAACATTGGTATTGGCTGTAAATAATAAGTATTTCCTTAAATAGTAGTATTTACTGCTCAGTATGAAGTATGCTAGTACTCCATTCTGAACACAACCATATGGTGTTGAAAATATTTTGGCAAAGGCCTGGATGATATAATATTTCTAGTGGATTTTAGAAGTATGCATTCTTGTATTCCAGATTCCGGATCCAGATTCCGCTTAGCAACACAGTGTCGGCCCAGATCCGGTCCACCTCCATCTGGGCTGTGTGGAATCCATGTGTACCAAATGTGGGCCGCATCTGGAACTACACTATTGCTGACTTGTGGGAACAAAAAGAGGTATTTTAACTTGTTTGCCAACGGGATATGAGAAGTGTGTTATTTTCCAAGTCTGAAATTCTCAGAATAAAGCCTATATGTGTCCACCTAACTTTAAACAGGGCTTTTTGAAATGCACTATTGTTACAGTAAATGATTAAGGTGTTGTATGGACATTGACTGTACACTTTCACATGGTGCAAAATAAAATAAACTGTGATTGGTTGTTTTACATGTCAGTTAGATAGTCCTTGGCCAATGAAAGCTGCTATAGAGATCAGATCTTTTGCCATCATGACAAGGTTGTGTACAAATGTACATCTCAAAACTGCTGATTCTCACTCGATATAAATCTGATATAACTCTGATTCTCACTCGATAGAAATTCTAAAAACGATATAAATACTGTTCGTTTACTCACACAAACCGCTCGTTTCGTGTCTTAGGCCATCAATGTGTACTTACATTTACGAGTCATTAAATCATGTTTAATTTTGACTTCTCTGTGCATGCTCTTTGAGGTGGACCCCCTTAGCCTCCAGTGTATGACTGATAGACAACAACGGTTTGACTGAAAAATGACAAAATTGAAAATACTGTGGAAACAAAGACACCTACATCTTGGATGCCCTTGAGGTAAGCTAAAACATATCAAAAATTAATTTCAAAGTGAACTATCCCTTTAAGTGAATAGAAGTATTCACTAGCATTCACTAAAAAAATATATGGTACAGTACTTCTCATACACTAAGGTCTCAGAGCATAAAAAAACATTTTCTTCAGGAACTGTGAGTGATATTTGGGCTGTAGACTCACCTTACACTCTCCATTGATGCATATGTCCAGCGAGTCGGCCTGGCAGCGCGTGCCGTCGATGACAGCGGGGGAACGTTCTGTGTAGAAGTTGTAGCCCTCAGCCAGACAGTTCAAAGCACACGGTTTCACTCCACCTGAAAAACAAGCAGTTTATCGTCAAACAGCTCTCGAACACCAATGGGACTTTTTAATCAGGTTATTGATTGTTCCCAAGGTCCCCGAGAACTCATTTACACCCCAGAAGTGTCTAAGAGGTGGCCACGATTTATGTCATACGATAAAGCAAAAATCTATACGGAATAACAGAGCCTCTCGCCTCACCAGTGCATTGATAAGTAATTCGCAGTCTGCTTTTCTTGCAACCGTCTCGAGCCAGGGCTCTCAGACGGGGCCCACGGTTTTCTTTTATGCCTTTGTTGATATTAACAATCCAGTCAAAGCACTCGAGCACACGAGAGGCATTACTCATAGTGGAATCTGAATGTTCTGCCTGACATCATTACTGCACAGACACGGGGAGAGATTAACACAGCTGCCAACAAAAATCATGGAGACATCGACAAAGGTTATCGCAGACTTTACAAGTGAAGTTCACCTCCAAAATGAGTTTTAAGAGCCAAACAATCGGTAATGATAATGCTTATTACAGGGCAGTGAGATAAGGAGATGATTGAGTCGACTGTGAACTTCCCATCAGAATGTTTTGGAAATGCCTCTTGATCTCTCGCAGTTTTTCTTTGTTTATTGGGTTCGGGCCATTTTGTTGTAAACATACACCCTTCCCACTGGGTTTCCGGCTGCACTTTTTCAAAGCTGTCAGAAAATGTGTCAGAGAAAAACCCAATGAAACAAAAAGGGGGTCAAAGATTGGTACGATGTTGGTTGAGGTTTGATATTGATATCTGACACAGAAATCAAATTTAATTGTATTTCATGCTACTAAATTAAACAAATAAATCACAATTATTTTGTGAAAAAAGTTGAAGAGCATTCAAAAACATTACATAGGGCAGACAAAAGCAATTATACTAATTGTGTGATCATATATGTTTAAATTCATAAAATTCATATATATATATATATATATATATATACACACAACATTAGACCCCATTGATTTTAATTGTATAGATATAAAAACAAAACATTTGCCATCTTCTTTATTTTTCCACAGAAGAAAGTCACAGAGATTTGGAATTACATGAGAGAATTATAATTTTGGGTGAACTAATTAAATTGAAAATTGTACTTTTGCAGATTTGACCTCTCTGAGAGACTTGAGTACGTACGCAGTCAAACACACACACACACACAAACGCACTTTTGTTTTGCTATACTTCAAAGGACCTCCATAGAAATGATTTTTATACAGTACAAACCACATATTCTATCCCCTTACACTAAACCTACCCACCACACACACACACCAAAAATAAATAGATAAATAAATAAAACACAATTTATTATGTTAATTAATCAATTTCCCTTGTGAGGACCAGCCAGCGGTCCTAACAATGTAGGTAATCTCAGGTTTAACTATCCTTGTGGGGACATTTGGTCCTTTCAAGTACAGTATACCAAAACATGGCCACACAAATGCACACACGCCCAGACATACACAGAGAGGGAGAGAGAGAGAGACTAGCGATAAATGGTGTTCTCTCTGGAATCTAAAGAATTTTCAGACCATCAAAGAGACTTTCACACTGTTGGTGTTAGCAGGGTACACACAGCAAGCCAGTATGTATACGGTCACTGGAGCCCAGACTTGGGAAGGCTGTGGGAGAAAGCGGCTCCCTCTGTAGCCTGTTGTTCTGTGTTGCGGGCTGGGAACTTACCTCCAGTGTATGGCTTCCAGTTGTAGTACTTCCCACGGAAAGGCATGTTGTCAAAATCGGCACACTGCTTCTCTCTAAAGTCACGTGATCCTGCTGGACAAGCCTGCAAATGAATGATCCTTTGAGGCCTTGTAAAAGCATTCAGATGGTACTCTCATTTACTTTCATGTATATTAAATTATCTTACAAAGTATTTATAATACTTTCATTTTATTCAATTACAAATCATACACTGGATGATATTAAATAGTGTCAGAGATTCCCAGCAGTCACTGGTGATGGAAAGTCCTATAGCATGGTGCTACACCATACAGTAGGTATATGATTTTTTTGAAGTGGCCAGAGTTATTTGGGAAATTGAGCCAGCCATCTTTAATTTTGGTTTTAACCCTTTCTGGTAAACTCTAGACATGGTTGCACAAAAAGGTTCATGGTTCATTTGGAGAAATGGATTTTATAAGAATTTATGTCCCACACAGGCAGATGTGCAGTGCTCTTGATAAAACTCATTCTTCTAGATTTTTATTTGACAATATTTCTTAAGTAGTTTTAGAGTGTTTTATCGTGGCTTTGAACACAACCAACTGTGGCATCCAAACACTTGGGTATTGTTTGAATCCGGTTGAAGCCAATGAACGCACCGCTCCTTCGCCTGGAGGATTCACACGCATTCTGACATGCATTCACCCCTTGTCTAGGTTTCCTTTTGTTGTTTTTTTTCGCCACCTTTTCAGAGAAAGAACAGACTCCGCACTTCCTGGGTCACACAACCTGCAGACCGAACATGATGAAGGTGAGCCCCTGCCTCCTCATGTTTCGTTGCAGCACACACAAAACCCCACACAGGTCATTTTGGCATGTTCAGAGAATGCAAAGCTTCTTCACCCGCCAGTTTCAGTTGGGGTTTGCACAGCAAGGTTGGTGTTCCAGTACACCTACAGCCACAGAATTGGGACGCACAGCTTTCCAGCATGGAGGCCAATGCTCTGCTGTGCCACCCCACCATATGTCAAACACGATTGCTCCTCTGGTGGCACTCGTGTGGAGTTTAGGAGCCTGTCTAAAGTTTCCCAACCCTTCACACTGGCTTATCAGGACAATCAGACTCGACCATGCTAGATGCCTCTTGCCTCTTTGCCTCAGTAGCAGGAATATACCCCTTGTCTACATGCGGAAATTGCGGTCCTATTGGTGAAGGGCGCAAAAAAGATTCCCTCCAGCTGAAATGGAGAAGGGTTTCTACAGCCCTTACTTTATTGTCCTAAAGAAAGTTGGAGAGTTACGACCATTCCTAGACCTTTGAGTTTTAAATCGGGCTTTGTACAGGCTCCAGTTAAAGATATTGACTCAGAAACGCATTCTGACATGCATTCACCAACATGATTGGTTTGCGGTGATAGACCTGAAGGATGCATACTCTTCTCATGTCTCAACCTTTCCTCAACACAGACCGTTTCTTCAGTTCGCCTTCGAGAATCAGGCATATAAGTTCAAGGTCTTACCTTTTGAGCTGCCCCTGTCTCCTCGCGTCATACCAAAAGTCCCAGAGGCCACCCTTGCCTCATTAAGCAAAGTAGGCATTTTCAATTATCTCTCTGGATGGCTGGCTGGCTGATTCAAGTTCACTCTTGAGATCTGCTAAAACACCTCAGTCGATTGGGACTTCAGGTCAACTGAGAAAAGAGTAAGCTCTCGTCAGTGCAGAGCATCTCTTTTCGGTAACGCTTCCTTTTACAGTCCTGTTACCCATGTACATACTATGTACTTATTATAGCAATTACAATTACTGGTAATAACTAGGTACTAACCCTGAACCTACCCCTAAACCTACCCCTAACCCATGTACTTACCTTATATTAGCCAGTACTTTCCAGGTAAGTACACTGTAAGTACACAGAAGTACTCTACTGTAAAAGGAAGCGTTACCCTCTTTTTTTCCGTTACCCTCGGGATGAAAACAGATGCATCCAAGATGGGCTGGGCAGCTGAATGTAACAGGTGCACAGCCTCAAGTTCCTGGACAGGACCTTGTCAATGCTGGCATATCAATTGCCTCAAGTTGCTTGTGATATTGCTAGCCCTGTGGAGGTTTCAGCCTTTGATCCAAGACAAGCACGTGTTGGTCTGGACCAGTGATGCGCGGGTCAATGTATAAACAACCCGCAACCGACCGACGTTTTCAACTACCCGCCCGCAACTCGGACCGCAAAAAAAAAAAAAATTGTACTCGACCCGCTTCCTGACCGCATTTTTTTAAAGTAGTAAATGCTCATCGGAGTGTTATTGGGCCATATAGACGTGTAACAACACAGCATCGCAAGAAGACGTAGGCCTACACATAACAAAGGCAAAGGCAGCACTTTGGTCATCATCTTTCATTATTTCAGCAAATGTCTCCCACACTTTTACTCTTTCTATTTGTGTGTTTGCGGAGCTTCCACTCCCCAGTCTTCACCTTTTCTCTTGCCGCCTCCATCTCTCTGCAGACTGTAGTGATCATCGTAGACACGGCCGGTTCGTGAACGAATCGTTCTTTTGAACCGGTTCTTTTTAGTGAACCGGTCGAACCAGTACACTCGAACTGAATCGTTCTGGCGTCTTGCGTCAGTGCTGATCCACAAGTTACTAAAGTTACTCACTTTCAGACATTCCTGACAGTCGCCTCCGAATCGAAATAAATCAATATCCTGAATTATATTTTACTCCAGTAACTCCAACAGTTCACTGAACCGAGACATGTTGCTGCCACTGTTGAGAGAAGTGATCAGCACGAGCAGCTGATACTGCATACCGAACGCACAGGCACAGCGGTTCTCGAATCACTAGTAGAACCGAGAACTGTTTAGACTGAGCTCGTGTGTTATCTTCGTGCCAGTTATTCAGCCAATAATGTGTAGGGCTGTATATTTCATCAAAAACTGTGTCTAGTACTATATACAAATGTTTAATTGGCATCTTTTTTTCAAACGACCCGACCGACCGCGACCCGAATATCATTAAAAACATTTTTGGATGACCCGTAACTGCGGGTAACCGCGGGTGACCGCAGGCACCCGCTCATTTCGGATCAACCCGCGCATCACTGGTCTGGACAGGCAACACGCCAACGGTTTCATACAAAACCGCCAGGCGAGCTCAACCGTGCAGCAGACATGCTGTTATGGCAATTGATGCTCCAAGAAGAGTGGAGCCCCAGTTTGTACAGCTGATCTGGAGTTCATTCAGCAAAGCACAGGTAGATCTGTTCGCTTCCCAGGAATGCTCTCTGAGGTATTCCTTGACCAAGGCCTCCCTTGGCACGGACGCACTGGCCTACCCGGACTTGGTTCTTGGAGCTCAGGCTCCTGACGACAGTCCCTCTCTGGAAAATCCCCCTGAGGAAATAAGTAGCACAATTTGGCACCTGCTCCCAGACCTATGGAACCTCCACAACTGGCCCCTGGACAGGAAGTGAAAAACTTGAGTGGGCTATCACCAACAGTGAAAGACACCATCACTCAGGCTAGAGTGGAGCTCTACGAGGGAGGCAAATTCTTTGAAGTGGAGTCAAACTGGTGTGCTTCCCAGAAAAACAGAAAAGGTCAAGGAAGTCCGGCTGAAGCGACCCTTTCTCATTGCAAATACTGTCCCGATGGGTACAAAAAACTACACGGCTTATGTGGGGCGCAGGGTAGGTTATGATGTCGCGAATGCACATGTTACCCGGCCCACAGGGGTTTTATAACCACCTCGTAACTCAGATAAGCAGTTGTGTCGTTTTCTAGCTTTTGACATCATGTTGAAATGACTGGTTACTATTGTAACTTCTGTTCCCTGACTAAGGGAACGAGACGTGGTGTCCCCTCTTGCCACAATGCTGAACTACCCTCTGAATGGCCGGGACACACACTTGGCTCCTAAGCACAAACCTGAATAAGTGGATGCACGCCAGATCCTTTTGTAACCGTATGTACGGGGGAGTGGTGCATGCAAATTCCTCTTGCCAATTCTTATTGGCCTTTTCTGAAGTATCAGGGCTCCCAAGTGTGACCCATAGTGTCAACATTCGACACCATGTCTTGTCCCCTCCATCAGGCAACTGAGTTTACAATAGTAACCAAGACAGTAGTCACAGGAATATAACACATACTAGCCTACCATTTAAAACTTAGGTCAGTAAGATTTGTTTTAAAATAAATTAAAACTTTTATTCAGTAAGGATGCACTAAATAGATCAAAGGTGACAGTAAAGACTTTTACATGGGTGGAAAAGATTTCTATTGCAAATAAATGTTGTTCTTTTGAACTTTCTATTCATCAAAGTATTTCATACTATATACTAGGGATGCACGATATATCGGCCAGCATATCGGTATCGGCCGATATAGTATGTTTAATGTTATCGTTATCGGCCTGGTAAGAAAATGTGGCCGATATATTAAAGCCGATAAATAATGTATTATTCCCTTCAGTTGAGACACTTGTTGAGCACTGTTTATGTTTTTGAATTTCTTGAAATATAATTGAAATCTCTTCAAAAAATGAAAATATGGTTCGGTACAACATGTGCAGCGCAAATCTGTCATATCGGCTATACACTATAATGAGAACATCATTATAATTGTGCGCTTGGGACATGGATTTAATTGTGAGACTTTTGTATTTGTAATCAGGCTCTCAAAATTAGATAAAAATTTGGATTTAAGTTTATCGGCCGATATATCGGTTATCGGTATCGGCTAAAATTTTAATATTGGTGCATCCCTACTATTTACTGTATCTTGGAATCCACAAAAAATGTAAAGCAATACAACTGTTTTCAACATAGACAACAGTACTAAATGTTTCCTGAGCATCAATTAATCAAATTAGAATGTTTCTGAAGGATCATGTGACTGAAGACTGGAGTAATGACGCTGAATATTCAGGTTTGATCACAGAAATAAATTGCATTTAATATATTCAAATAGAAAGCAGTTATTTTAAAGTGCTTTAAAATAATCACTATATAAAATATTACTGTTTTACTGTTTTTTTTTATCAAACTAGTGTCTTTTTGCCTCTTGTAATTACAAAAAAATCCCCCCTCTAAAAAAACAAAAACAAATAATGTACGTGCACAGTGTAATGAACTCACATTGTTATTTAAACATTATTGCCCTAAAGCCAATTAAACTTTAATATGCAACTCGACTTGGCCTTTTTCCATTGCAGCATTGTTATTAACCATAGCCTCCATGTAAACTGGCGGATCATGGAGTCAGCAGTGAGTGAAGGGGTGCGGATTAGCTCATTGTTTTGAAAAGTAGAACAAATGATAGCAGACCTTTGCTTGGTACTGAACAATAGCCGTGGCTGGAACCAGAGCCGTAGGGGGGCCGTATCCTCAATGACTTAATAATTTCAAAGCCACAGCCATAATAAATCCAGACGTTGGAATGCCCCACATAAACAGCCAGAGTGGTGTTCAACCCTTGGTTGTCTCCTTCAAAAAGATTCATTTGATTCCAGGAGGTCAAAGAACCAATTACATTACATTCGTGATGGGGTTGTTGTTTTATAAGCGCTGAATCAGCGCCGGGCTGCTGTCTAAAGCTCCCAAAATATGACCAAATGTCACCAATAGTCCATATATCCACAACAAGTTTGTGTTGGACAAGACCCTTTCATTTTCAGTGCAAGGGGGTGCTGTTTGTTTTCCAAAGCACACATTTGTTGCTTGTGCTTAACTGTTATTTTAAAGATTTGTGGCAGCAAGGATGCAGAACAAGCTCAATTTTCACCTTAAAAACCCCATAAAGTCCTGTGGTGACGTTTCCTTTGAATCAGGAAGTCTGGACGGGACATATTGAAAGGCTTGCCCCTTTTTTCCTTTTTTGTAAAATAGTCCCAGTCCTAAAACCACGATTAGCTGCTCATTCTAGAGAGCATTTGAAAAGAAAATGAAAAGTCCAACATTAGTCACCAGAAGAGAAAAGTATCTGTGAATGGAATTTTGGCGTTTTTAGATTTAGACTAGAATCTAGAAAACCTCAAAGCTAAAACACATGAGCATGAAAGCTATATATAAAAAAAAAATGAATAAAACCATTTTAACTTTTAAATGAGAATATATGTATTGTCATAATCCAATAAATCATAATCAGCAGAAGTCAAAATCATTCAGATTACAGAAAAAAACTCACGTCAGTGTTGCACGATCTGTAGCGCTTCCTCTCTCCGAGACAGTACTTCCCTCCGCCTGTTGGCCTGAAAGAGTTTGAATAAAAAATAAACTCATGAGGTACCATCATGAGAGACAAGAAATCAATGTGAAAAATGCATCCACACACTATTCTAATCAACACCTTAGACTTAGACTTAGACTTATCTTTTTACCGGACAGCATCTGAAGCGCATTTGCTTTTACAGAGGAAGACTAATGGTCCAGTAATCTCTACATGCAAGCATATTTTTCCAGATTGAAGTTTAGTGTCCTAAAGATCAGATTGGGTCATCAGATCACACACAAAGCCATATTTCAGATCTTTTGTGCTGATCTCAGACCAGTTTAAAGATCATGTGTGTCATTTTTTTCAACATTAAAATTCTTCCTTCTATCCCAATTCAATGTGCGAAGACACATATAAGTAAGTCATTCATAGGTTGACTTCTCAAAGAGTGAAAACACTTCTGGGGCAGTAGAAATAGCAAGTTTGAAAACAATCATGTATTAAAAACAGCACCGTCATTTCGAATTTCTCAGTCATGCCTATCTAAACTCCCCTGAGGCTGTTTGATCAATTCATATGAAATTTGGTGTGACACATCATAGAAACCCATCTGACAAAATTTTACCAAAATATTTTTCATTTGTCAAACTATTTGACCCCTACAATAAAATATTTTTTTTGTGACGTCACCCATTATCACTAATTGACCTGTATATTGTTAGACACATCTGTAGCGCCCTCTTTTGAATGTTGATGTGTAGTCAATTTTACCTACAGTTACCAAACTCTATACATGTTTTCATCAAGCTGGGGAACTTTCAAAATTAAAATCATTAGCTCCGCCCAACGGAGTTAGCCATTTCTTTTTTTTTTTGTTTAGCACAGGCTATGAATTTTTAAAAAGGATTCATGATTTATTGTGATTTGCACCAAACTGGGTCTATATTGCCACAGATTTGTTAAATCCTCAATGTTGTTGGTGCCATGATATACTGTATGAAAACATTACAGGCAAAAATTTCAAACGGGAAGAGTCTCATATCATCCAAGTGCATTGTCTTATTTAAATAAAATTGGGGTTGTATGTTCAGCCATAGCAGCTGATTAAATGGATATGGCTATTGTGGGTAACTGTTATAGCGCCACCAGCTGGCAGCAGGAAGTGTGGCACTCAAAATAAACTTCTATAAATATAATATATATATATATATATATATATATCCTGAAATAATATTTACTTATATTAACCCTCTTAAATACATGTCACTGGTTTCTTTTAGAGGCAGTCATTGCTGATATATTATATTTGCAATTCTGCTCTGACCTAATAGGAGCACAATAATTATGCACTTCACATTTAAATACCTCCAAACCATATCGTTTAACTGGATTTCAAAATAAATCAGAAAAAAACTATTATTTCTATAAAAAATATTATTCTTTTGTTTATCTAGCCATAGTTACTGTATTAGTCAGTTATTATCTTCTCTCTGGTCTTGCTTTATCTTCTTGTTGTGTCTTATCTTGTTCATTGTGAGTCCTGGGAAAAGTCGGTTTCTAAGTGTCAAGCCTCTGGCTCCGTGAGCCTCTGCCTGGCAGCAAGACTGGTGCTACATCCAAGAAATCATCAAGTCTCTGGTTCCTTGTGTTCCTGCCTTATCTTCCACACCATCATCCCACTCCACTTGCTGGGCCCTGTCAACAGTCATGTCAATAAAACATCACCACCGCTCACTCTGCGCATGGGTCCTCTCTCTTGCAGAACTGTGACAATTTCAGCCTTACATGGAGTTCCATTGTTCAAGAGCAAGATGCCCTTCAGGCCAGTGATTTCCAATTCTATAAACAATAATCCCCATAATTAATAACCGGGCCCCTAATAAGTCCCTCGAGTATCCATGTATTCTATCAAGGTTGAATTCAGTTCCATAAATGGAAATTTAGAAAACTCCTCAACCCGCAAGCAAATATGAAAAGCAGTTTCCATTTGTGTTTGTTTGACAGAGAGCTCAAGACATTCGTACTATCTCCCGTGTCTGTTCAGGATGTTATGACCAGCAGGGCAGTATGCACTTTTTCCTCATTGCCTTATAAATACTTGATGAATGTATCCAGGTCTCTCTCAGAGAACAACTAAGCTGTTTGGCCATTTCTCAGCAGGTTATTTTAACCCCTGAGAGCAGCGTAATGAGGTTAGCCAAGCCTAAGGCCTAAGGATTCTGGCCATCTTCCTCTGCCTCCCTACGTGGCGTCTGGCACCAAGAGTGGCTGGTTGTGCTGTTTTCTCAGGGCCGCTCTTAATGAATGCTTTCCAGGGCAGCTTGGCTTGAAGTGCTTGGGTTTCCTTTTTCTCGGGTAGCCAGGTTTTAAGGGCCGATCATCTTACACAGGTGTTACATATTACACCGGCCACACTCCCGCCACTGTCTGCAGCGAGAGTGTGAGGATAGACATTTCCGCAACCGCCGGGAATGAAACCTAAACTCCATCTACATCCAAACCTATTTTGAGCTCCTGTGGCTACCTATGAAAAGTTTGGAGAAACTGGCAAGAAAAAAATTAAACGGCAAGAAGTCGAAAGTAAAAAATGATTTTGGACCAACAATCATCATTACATTTGAGTCAGATATGACAAGCACAAGTCACACAGACATCACTTTCAAATCAAGCAGCTTTCTGTTGGCCAACACAACAACTTTACACAACCAACTTTGTAAATCAATGTCTTTCGCTCTGAAGTAAAATTCAAAATTGTTTGAAACAGTAATGGTGAAACAGTAATGCGAGAAGGACCAAATAGGGACCTGTTCAGCTTTGTTCTGGCTTACTTTGCCTACTTACGCTGGGCTGTCACAATGTCGCATGGACGAGGAGACGCCACCACCGCAGGTACGACTGCATTCTCCCCAGGTTGTCCAAGGTCCCCAGCTTCCGTCCACGCTCTGCGGCCATGTCCCAAATGCCACACATTCACCCTGATAACACCACTAACACAAAAATATGGAGAAATTAGTTCTTCTAAAATTTTCCCCTCTGTCATTGCTCTAAAATCTATTGAAACCATAGGCGCTGACTTATGTTTCTGCCGGTGAGTGACCACACCACATACCACCCATAACCCCCATCTTTCTTTCTTTTTTTTTATTGGAAACTAGATCTGCTATATCTGCTGTATTTCTTTGAAACAGTGGCTAAATTAACGAAAAATAAAGCTTCAACCCCAGACGTTTCCAAGCTGCACAGCAGTAATGACTTTATGAACTTCTTTACTTACAAGATTGATAATATCACAGAGAAAATTATAACTATGCAACCGTATACTACTACTACATCAAGATGCTGGGTCTGGGAACTCACCATTGGCAGAGCTCAATCCAAGGGGAGGGATAAACGGTTGTCTTTCAAATTCCCTTTGCACTCAATAGGATAGCGCTACAACCAACCAGAGCGTTTTCCCACCAGCGGAGCTAGTTGATAGATTAAACTTTTGCCATATCTGGTCGGCAAAACTACGAACACATCTTCCTTTTTAAGAATGACTTAAGTGCCAATCTTTTTTCTTTTCTCAAAAAAAAAAAAGATTAACTCCAAATCCTCCAGAGTCACCAACACTATCTCACGACCAATTCGTACGAATTCGACACATGATTAAAAAGTGTCTAATTCGTACGACCTCACTCGTACTAATTCGTACGATTTGTCTAAACCCACGTGATGGTCAGGTTTAGGGGCGGGGTCAGGGGTAGGTCATTCGTACGAATTCATACGAATTGGCCAATTCGTAAAATATGTACGATTTAGCAAAATCGTATTAATTCGTACGAGTGAGGTCGTATGAATTGTTACGAATTAGCCACTTTTTAATCATTCGTCGAATTCGTACGACTTGGTCGTGAGATCGGGTTGGAGTCACGGCCAATTCGAAAGACCACTGTTCGTCAGCAGCAGCAGCAGCCATTCTTTGTTTTCAAGTAACAGGGAACTGTCGCAACTCTGTCATCATTATGTTAAGCCCGCCCGTCGACTCTATACACTACAGTATGTGCTTGAGTTTGGTTTTTCCAGATCGAAAGCTAATGGAGAGTTGCTAGACAAAAATTTGTTGCCACAAGGGTGCATCTAGATTTATAGGCTAGTCTACTACAGTATCGCATCAAATTCAACAAATGTCAATACAAAATTTACTGAAATGGCATATTCAAACTGGTATATCATGATCGATACAACATATGGGTCAATGACATGATATTTTTGTCATATCTACTCATTTTTTTCAAAAATACATTAAAAATTTCAGGGTGATACTGGACAACTGCTGCCGTGTGTCAAGATAATAAAGTATTTTATAATAACAGATAATTTAACATTTTTTGACATGGCAAGGTTATTTCAATGTTGTAAAATGTCATGAGGTGCGATTCTCCAAAATTGTAATGATATTTATTTAAAAGATATATGGAAAAACATGGTATTTTTATTAGTAGCTATTATTGGTCCATTTTCCTCTGACATTATTAATCCATGAGCATTCCCTTGCTCATTATTACAGTTATGATTGTAATTAGCATGTCCAATAAGTTAACTGCAGCTGTCATTTGAGAAAAAAAATCTTTGGCCTAATCTTGTATTGTCTAAACAGCGCATTCACCTACTGTCCCTAATCTGAATCTACTCCAGGATAAAAACAGACTCAAGGCATTGTAATGCTTCAGGACCACGTGAAATCTTCTCAACACTCAACCTCATAATCCATCCAACCCAGGGGACATGAGGATAAGGATTGGAGACGCTGGAAACTGTCGTCACTGTGCAACTGTGTCAGTAGGTTAAGTTCTGTCTCTTTCTCACTCTCTCCCTATGTCTGGGTGGTTGTTCTTGTTCTCAGACTCTATTTATTTCTCTCGTTCACAGACAGGAAGAACTTGGCAAGGAAAAGGCTGTGTCCTCAGCTACCAGTGTCTGAAATCAGGGTACTGTGCTAAGACACTAGCAGGCAGATCCAAAATAACCTCTTAAAGAATGTCTTATCTAACAGACGCTCTGTTCTGAAGCCTGGTGAGCTGCCTCCGCCAGCATCATTTGAAGGTACTGTATCACATGCATGCTTTGAAAGTAAAGCATTTTGAAGTAACAAATATTTCATTTGAATATATAAATTGTTTTTAATTTGTTTAATGTTTAAAATGTACAATATAAAATAATTTATTTTAATTTATATTTTAAATTCCATTCATTTAAATTTAACCCCTTCACGTTCAGATATCCTACAGCCCCATATTATTGTGGTTCAACATATATTTATACATTTAAAAATGATATTTTTAATATTTTTAATGTTTGAGTTTATATATCCCCATATATGAGTCTGAGCAATTATGAGTCTTGAACTGTAAACTCTGTTGACGGTGTTGAATTTCTCAATATACATGTTGATATTTCAAAATGGGGTGTGTGCAGTAAGGGGTACATTTTGAATACAGAAATTGTTTATTATAATTTGACATGGGGGTCAGCAGATTATAGAACTGATATTGGTGGACATGATCGTTGGCTGATGCAGATAAAATCAAAATGGATGGTTATTGGTTGGTTTATTGGCTAGTAGTCTCAGCCTCAGTCACACTGTTGGCTTGGCTATATTGCACACTTAACTGTAAACACTTCAGGTTTTTGATTTTCGAAGTCGTCATCGAGTTGGATGAATGTCTGCGAGACGTGTGTGACGTTCTTTAACGGTCCGCTTGGAAACCCCCTCATGGAAAAAAAACGCTATTATGTTTACAACTGAGAATAAGCGCTTACTAAGATCAACTAAAATGATCAACTTCAAGTATGTGAAGTTTGTGGCTCCAGTGTTGCAGTAAACTTGCACAATGTTCCTGAATTAATAATTTATAAAATGTATGCCGGTCTATTATCTTGGGCTGCCCTTGGCAAATGAAAACTCCGATAGAGTCATGACCTTCTGCCGTCAGTCTGAAGGTCTGGCTATGCAAGACTAATTGGCTAGTCTCACTATCTCACTAAAAAGTATATTATATATCACTATCACATATATTATTTATTAAAAAAAAAAAATAATAATAATATGCACTGATAAATAAGGGCATTTATTAAGAAAGTTATTTATAAAATGTTTATTTCATGTCACATCAGATGAAAAAAAGGAGAAGAGTCCTAAATAGTAGATTAAGAATGAATTTTGCCTTATAATGGGTGTTTTTTGGCATTGTGCTTCCTGCAGTGTTCGACAGCCATTCTTTACGATGTAGCAAATTCATTATCAGTGTTGACGGTGGATAGCACATTCAGTAGCATGTGTGGTCACTCCTTTTTCTCTGCCTTTACATTTATCAACTTTCTGGAGCCGGCAGGGCCTCCACTCCATTACACGCTGGGTGAGAAATGGCTGACATTCGTATTCCTTTGATGCTGACCCAGCCGGGGGCAGACATAAGTACGGCACCCGCTAAAAAAAAAACAGCGGCTCAACCTGGGGCTCGCTGCTTGTCCAAGACAACGCACAAGAGCTTGGCAGTAAATAGATCCATTGAGCGAATGGTAACAAAGATCGACAGCTTGTGGTCCTCTTCCATTCTTCCTCTTGAGCCATCCTACGAGCGAGGACAATGGCCACCCTAATCTTTGTTAAAACTGTCTCTCTAACCTGGCCCGGCAGAAAACTGATGACCCAAACGCTGCTTGCATGAGTGAACACTGGGAATAGGCTTTCTTATTTCCATTTCTGGTACAATGAGAGCATGGCCAAGCCACGAGGAGTCCGTTTCCCATTACCTGCCATTTCATAACCTTTCCTATTGTACTGTATAAAGTTTTCTCCCTTATGGCACACTGACTTACCCCCTTTTCAATGGTGCTGGTCTGGCACAGGGTTCCTTCTGCAGCGGGGATACTGTTGGTGACACAGCGATTACTTTTGCTAAGGCACCAGAGCTCTCTACACACTTCCTAGGAAAGAAGGCAAAAGCAAGTTGGTCAGAATATATCAATTTCCAAGAGAGACCAGAAAAAATGGAAACAAGATTAGCATTGAGCAGTGGGCTGGTATCCCCAGCAGGCTTCTTAGAGACCCAATGAAATCGCTTCTTTCTTGCGTTGACATACCTATTGAAACAAGATGTTTGGGTGGGGCATACTGAAAGGATAGTACTAGCCAATAGTACTAGTCAGTGGCAGGTGGTTTTGGTGGAGGAGACATACTTATTTTAAAAAGAATTTGATTGGACAAAATCTGATTTGACTTGACAAATTATGCGTTATACAGCAAGCAAAAACAGTTCCCTTTCAACACTGAATTTTGGATTGACACAATGGGAAACCCCATCAGGGTGATTGGTGATGGCGTCTGAAACATGTGCTAGGGGTGGAACGGTTCATGAAAAAATTCAATTCACTCGTCACAGTTCGAGACACGTGTGTATTGTTCGCGACCGGCCACGCGCAGTGTGACGTGTTTTTTATCATTTGGCATGGAGGCCAATGTTGGGAGTGTCGAGTGCTTGCAGTGCAGCAGGTCAACTTGATCTACTGTGTGGGATCATTTTGGATTTAGTCAGCGTTAGTTACTGTAATTTAATTACTTTTCCCTTGAAAATGTAAAGTAAGGGATAACTCTTCATTTATCTGTAATTTAATTACAGTTACTTCTGATGTAATTGAAAGTGTAATCGAAGTGAATGGATCAATCCGATCTCACAGCGATTCGTATGCATTTTATGAGGTGTCTAAATCGTACGACCACACTCGTACAGATTCGTATGAATTATTGTAAAATATATATGGAAAAAGCGTGAAATGTCATGAGATCAGACATAAAACAATAGTGGGTTTAACATCAAAATATATTGCCTGATGTTAAAAAGTATGTTTTTATAATGTAAACTTCTCCACCTTGGTCAGATTAAGGATAATTCATGCAATTTTATAGTATTTATTTGAAAGAATTAAAACGGATTCATGTCTATCCTTGTATTATTCAGCTGTGCCATATAGCATCCTTTCTTTTTACAGGGCACCTCATCTAGTGCTGGGAGTTTTTGGATCCGGGACGAGTCCAGGCATCCAGGCAAGGTGAGAGCACTTTCCCCAATTGCTTTGGCGTTTTAGAGCTGAAGCTCCCCTGTGTTTCCCTAGGGGTTGTGTATTTAGGGTCAAGGATAGTGAGAAACAATATTTCTTGCAGTTCACGTGTATGCTCACATGTATATAGTGGTGGGCCAAGCCAAGATCGCAGTTTAAAACATTCTCCCAAAGCAAGTATTCCCTATGGGCTGGGTCAAAATAAAAAGAAATTTACCTAGCTTAACCTTAGTGCTCTGCTCTTAGACCTCATGTGGCTAATGCCTGGCCCGCAAGGAAGGGAGGAAGGTTGTTAAGGCCAAGACTTTCCTTGTCCCGGAGCATAGAAGCTTGGATAATGGCCAAGGGAATATTACCACTTGACAGACTTGCTTTTACCCATAATTAAATCTGTCAATAGATTGAACTTTTAAAAAAAAATTTATTGTAATTAATCCCACCCTTTTGTTGAAAAACAGAACAGGACCACATGGAGATGGCAAAAAAAAAAAAAACATTTTAAAATAATCCAATGACCTGACTGCATTACAGTACACAGATCCATTCAGAAATACTAAAACACAAATCAAAACATTAACATGTGTGGAAACAACGGATGCTTACTGTACAACTCTTGCATGTCACCGCAATCATTTTTACCTTGATTGCAATCCTCACTAGGGTTGGGTATCGTTCAAATTTGAACGATTCTGATTCTGATTCCGATTCCTTGTTTCGATTCCGGTTCCTAACGATTCTCGATTCCGATTCTTTTAAGAGGCAGGGTCAAAAAAGTTTAGCTAACCTTGCTAACCAATGGTATTTCTGAAGGAAATACTCCTTCTGTCACAAATTTAGAATTTTGCCGAGATTTCGTTATTTGTAGAAAAGTGAAGCCACACTTTGGACCACCGACGTAAGCTACTCATGTTCGACTCGCGCGGTTATGCCAACACTTCCGGAAGACGCTTCTCCTTTGGTGTTGTTCAGCGGTTTCTTCTTCCGCTTGGCGGACTGTGAATATCGAAACTAGGAATTGAAATTTTAACTTTTGAACGATTCCGGGAAAAATGAAAAGTTAGTCCCGGTTCCAATCGATACTCGATTCTCGATACCCTACCCTAATCCTCACCCATCAAAACTTTACTAGTTTGCTTATCAAGCCAGGAAATGTAGTTCGCACATCATCTGGCCATAAAGCGGTGGGATCTTTTGAAGTTAAATGATCTTTTAACGTCTAAGCTTTATTTGAAGACATTTTGTTGCTCATCAAGTCAGTATGACCCTCAAATTTGGCATAGTCAGTATGAATTGCTAGAACTCCCATATAAAGTAGCTGACGAACGTACCAAAGGTGCTCTGAAGGAACTATGCAGGGGCCTGAAGTTTGAACATATAATGCTCTCTGTATACAAGTGTAGCTTTGTAGAACCCTACATTGTATTTCCCTATAAAGTGCACAAAGTCCCTTTAAAGCTTGAACTTCACAGGATTTACAGGACAGAGAAGTGCCCCCATGAAAAAGACTTATGATAGGGAGCACCACCACTGACCCCAGGTCAGTAAATAAGACTCAGCTGGCCAGCCCATCCAGATTAAATAAAGCGGCAAACTGCCACTCTCGGGTTGCAAAAGCTCCACTTCTGCAGCTGGTTTTAATAAGGTTTCCTGCTGGCTCATTCAAGATGCTCATGCTGAGAGGGTCAGAGGGGTAGGCTTGACCAGCAAGACTCAGGCACGGATGGGTTTAAGCTGGGAGTGCAGGGTAGCATAACATTTGGCCTACTTCACTAAGACCAAAGTAATTACCATCAAACTTTTTTTTAGAATTTTCAAACTACTAAAAGAGTAAAATTGACTAACATCAGTGGGTCTCATTCATGAAACACGAGGAGAACGAATTTTTCGGAAATTTTCGGATTCATTAAAATGATCGTATTTTCCAAATGTTAGTTGGTACGCAAGAAATCTACACCTGCTCCCAGCCACGCGTAAATGGTGCGCTTAACATCCGAACGTTTTATTCACTAATAAGGCTGCATTTTAATTCACCTTAATCGGGTACGTATTTAAAACAGCATTTTGAAAAAAATATTTTTTATATAGTAATTACATACGGTTTTTCTTTTTACTTTTATTATGAGAGCCAGTAATAGCAGATCTGGTGATCGATGGCAGTCTTTCTCCAGTTTGAATAAGATTTTTCCGAAGTGAACTAATTCATTTTTTGCTGTCAAGCTTAATGTCGAACCATTTTCTTCTCACTTCTGGGATTGTTGGATTTACAAATGAATTTCCATTAACTGCATCTGTAATATGCTGCCAAGCTTCCTTTTTTAGGACCTGATACGCCACTATGTACGCATGAAAATAAAATGTGTTTTGAATGAACTTCTGATAATTAAACTTCAATTTCTGTATCGGAGAAATCTTTCTTTTTCATTCCCATTCATGTTATTATATGCCTCTATATAGATGTCAGTCCGATATAATGGGCAGGATTTATGGTAATTGAGAATGAACGTGTACGCGCATGCCATTTACGACTGGTTGGAATTCATTAACACACACACACATTTCACTATCACATCTGACGTTTTCGGGAAGGTCTCTTTACGAGCAAATCACTCTCATATTGACTCGTATATTTACGAATGTTTCATGAATGAGACCCAGTGTTTATGACAGCTGAGTTAGGTCAGGTGGAAAATATAATGTAATATTACACATATGTTGTCCATATCTGATTAATCACATTATGTGTAAGACGTTTGAGTTCATCAACCACCCATGCAAAGAGGGTAAATAGTCAAATAACCAGCTGAAGGTGAATATACCACAAAAAAATGTACAATTATTTAATGCCTTGAGGTAAGGAAATGTTATGACATCATATGCAAAACATGGATGACATCAGCATAAAAGTTGTTCCAAGTTCACTCGTACATATCCAGCCTCCAGCGTCAATATGACCTAGTAACGTTGAAATTGCTGAATCCACTTTACCATACTAGGTGCTCTCCACTGTCGCTATGTTCCCATATTCCATGGTGATAATCTCTCCATATGCAATGCTAATTAATTAATGGTTAAATAAACAGAAGGATAAAGTCTAATGCCTCCCACATCCTCCCTAGTCACTAGATCCAAACACCGATCTGAAGCAAAACAGATTAAGAAATAGATTTCCACTGCTTTTGTCCTAAAGACACAATAGGCTCAATGTTTTTTTTTTAATTATTGGGGAAGAATGGGATAAAATTCCACTCACACACCATTCAGGATATCAATGATAGCATTCCAGGAAGGATTGAATGCAAAAGGTGGTTGTACACCTTATTAGGTCTTTGATATGAATATATTTTTAGCTTTCGATTTTTTCGTCCACCCCCTGGGTGTGTGTTTATCTCTCCGTAACAGTTTTTCCAAACCAAAATCAAACCTCTAGTTCACTGGTGTGGTTATAATTCTCCAAAGGCATGTATTAAACAGATGGTTGGCAGAAAAAAAAGATTGTCAGAATCCACTAACACTACAAGCTGTATTATACTTGAGCCAAGGGAATGCAAGACTTTTTTTTCTTTACATGACCGTCTTCCATGCTGATCTATACCACAGTTATGAGCTTAAGAGAGAAATTACAGGGTTCGCTTTTTGGCATGCGTTCATCCACTGTCGGATATATCTCTCAATGAAACAAAAGAACTCTGTAATCTCGGGTAATTTAATTCTTTTCTGGTGTAGAAAGCAAAGCCGCATATTTGTACTAAGCAGAGCGCCATCTCTTATTGATCATTAATTTTCCTGGCTTGCTTCAAGCTCTTTTTTCCCCCCTGTGTCAGTTTATTTGCTTAAGTTTGTTATTCTTTGGGTAAAATCATTATCATTTCCAAAAGTCTGGGGATTCGGCAGGAAAAGAAACAAACCTCAAGTATGGACTTTCTCTGAAAGATATGTGGCCCGACTTCAAACGGTCCTCGGCAAAGCTTGTTTCAGGTGCTGATAAAACAACGATCTTTATTTTCGACAACATGAATGGCATCATGTGACGTACTACAAGAGAGTCAACTTGGCAGCCTCCCTTCTAGCCCTCAAAGGAAGTGAAAATAATCTCATCTGATTGCTATCACCTGTGTTTCTTAAAGCTTCCAAAAGTTCTCCACAATCAGGGCAAGTGTTACAAAAACTTAAACTCGATATATTCTTTACAAGTCCAAATGAGACACCACAGCACTCGCTCACAGCACGTTTTTTTCCCCTCGCTGCTCTGTACATCAGAGAGCTCTTCTTGTAATTTTGCCTGCTGAACAAATCATGTCCTTTGGCTAGTCTCCTCTGGGTCAGTGGTAAAAATAACTGCTTGACCTCCGGCTTCATGTCTCCTCCGAGCTCTATTAGTAGCTGTCTTGCTCTCTATGTCCAAACCGCCTTCTGAATCGTCCAGTGTTATTAATATCAGCTCTTGAATTTAATGCATATAAAGCAGGTTCTGACCTCACAGGTAAAGCGTCAAGAATTCAAGAATGTAGCAAAGATCTGATGTGTTCACATTATATTACTCTGTGTCCAGGCATTTTCTAGCAAAGCACACTTGGTGAGGACAAACATTTGTGTTTACATTGAATATTTAGTGCTTTTCGCTTCCTTGCATAGGGCCTGTTCTCATATCAGGTCTTTTGCGCGCAAATATAGGCGCGCGGTATGCGCGCTCATAATGGAAGCGACGCGCTCGTTTTTTCCAAGCACGTTCGCGCCGCATCAAGATAAAAACATTTCAACTTTTCAGAATGCCGCAAGCGCACCATAAGCGCACAGTAGGCCACATGACAAGAACCAACCAGGTTCCCGAAAGCATCGTTAGCCAACTATGATCGCAAGTTCCGTCGTTATCAGCATAGTTCAACTAGTCGGTGTTTCCCGAAACCATCGTTCCAACGAAAATTCGCAAAGAGCATCGCAAAGTTGTGTGGTTTGAACGACAGCTCTCGACCTGTCGTTAGAGGCATCGTTTCGATATTGCAACACATACTGGACGTAATAAATCCTTATCTTGAACAATATAAGCAAGCTGACATTCAGTACAACCGATGCCTTTTATTTAGAATACATACAAATGTAATTTACGTCTTTTAGGTTGTCAAAAGATTTGAAGTAACGTGTTTGAAGAGTGCGCATGTGCGAATGTGCATACTATGTAAGAACGAGCCAAATATTGAGTCTGGTAATAAAGCAAAATAACTGAGAACAATTAGAAATAGTCCTCAAATTACATGTCTGTAATTTATATAAAACAAATCTAGCGTTAATTGGATCTCAAACAGTTTCATTATAAGTAGTTATTACTCCACCACATGCGAAACCAACGTGGTTGAACGATATTTTGCGACAGTGGGTTTCGGGAAACAGTCGTAACTAGCTAGTTGATTTTTCCAACGATGCATCGCACTATGGTTGTGAATCAGCGAACTACGTCGTTGTACGGGAAACGCACCCCAGAGTGCAAATTAGAATGTGGCGCGCCCAGCGTTTTCTACGCGTTTAGGCGCTATATGTGAATCTGGCCTTAGGTTGCAGTTAGGTAAAGTTGTAATAACATATTTTAAACATTCTTGAAACAGCACCTAAAAAGTAATCGAAACAAAATGATTTTGGAATGTTTCGAAAACACCTACTTTAAATAAGTTTCTTTAGACTCAAAATGACAATATAAAGTAAACAAAACCAGCTTTTAAATGAATGCAATCTGTACATTTGAATGAAGCATTTCAAAGACAATAAAAATACCGAAATTCATCAAGTCCATAAACTGCTTACGAACAGACTTCACCCATTGTTGGCATCGATTTGGGATATTAACCACAACAACCAAATATTTAACTTAAATCTGCAATCCAAAGTTTTTCCTCTGTCGCCATCTCTGTTCGAAATCTGCAATCTATTGTGCTTGCTGCGATAATAGTTCATTTTTGGTTATTGATATGTGTGCGGATGTTTAGAACAGAAGACTGTAAAAAATGTATTTGTTGCTCCTTCTGTATGAAGACCAATCCGACACAGAAACATTGTCTCAACCAATGGCATGAGTTTGGGAAACCTGTCTGAAAACAGATATTATTTTTCCATTTGGTAACACTAGTGGCAAAAATATTTCACACTTACATTTAATTTTTTTTCTCTTTTAATGAAAACTTTATGATTAAAGCTATATTGTTATTTAAAAAAAAATCCTGGTTTAATCCAAACGGTCTAATTTTCTGCCCCCAAAATTCTTTGTCTCTGAGCCAACAAATGTCACCATGTAAGAACGACATTCCCAGAGCATGATAGTGTGTTGCAGCCTTCTTACCCCATATTTGCACTGACGGGAGGAGGCACCGTACTGGAAACGACACTGTTCATCTGCATCGTACACCTGCCCTGGAGCCACAGTGGGGTACAGGAAGTCTCGTTTCAGAGGCTCATTGTCCAGACACGTTCCCCGACCTGAGCTGTCAAAAAAACAAACCTTCAATGGGATTGGCTCCTCTACAGAGGTTTCATTTGTGACCAACAAGAGGAAAAAAAGTGTCTCATGCCAAAAGCTCAGATGAAACGAAATGGGAAGGTGTATTGTTAATAGGAATTAGCGAGTGAGAAACCTGGAAAAAGCAGAACGCAAAATGAGGGGAGGAAGCATGAATGACAAACAGTGGCCATAAAAGACTGAGATTTGGACTTATATGGTAGGCTACTGCGGTGCGCCTATGGAATCCTTTGAAGAGTCAATAAAATGACGAAAGAGACCGAAGGAGCAAAAAAAACGCAGAAGGTACCGGAGGTCACGCGTCCAGTCAAGAGTTGTGTTTAGTCTGTTTAGTCAGATAGAAATATGAACGTTCCCAAGAAACCCTAAAAAAAAAAGGGGGCCAGTGCTCCGTCTGCAGTGAACAAAGTCAAAAAATAAAGCCCAAGAAGAGGCCAGACAGTGCATGTTTTGCTGGACTGTGTTTATTCTGGGTTCAGAAGTGGATCTTGTTTTATTCTCGGCGTCCCTGTTACGGACGCTTTTCCCCCCTCCCTGGCGTGTGCAAGCGGCTGAGAGACGTGTCCGCCCCACGCTGCTGCTGCTGTCCGCCGGAATAAAACAGCCAATTATTATCTCGCTCGCTTTGCCAGCAGCATGCCGCGGAATACGCTCTCCTTCTCTCTGAGGGAACAGTGGGCTCGCTAACAACATAAACGCTAACATTTCATACTGCTGGAGAGCAGGCGGCTCTATTCTAGGTCCTGTCTGGCATTCGCATGATTGCTGCAACTGAACGCTGAGCTGCAACCTAAAGCATGTTAACCAACCACCCCACCGTGCGCTGCTAAAAGCAACATTGCCTCTAAAGAGAGCGAGTTTACATTGCATCAGCCAAGACACACTCGCCCTCTGACGGTTTGCCATTACATTTTCAGACACTTTCTACATGGAATACGGGTCTAACTCGCACTTTTATTGGTCTGAAGATGGAAAAATGGAAAGGAGTGGCTTTAAAACTTAAATTATAACTATTTGTTTTCATGTAAAGAGGGCCGGAGCAAGTGTGCATTGGGGCTTAAGCTCATTAAAATCACCTAGTTCTTAAATCCGAATCTTTTTTTAATGAATTTAGCTTTATTTAAAATAAAATAGCAACAACATATATATATATATACACTCACCGGCCACTTTATTAGGTACACCTGTCCAACTGCTCGTTAACACTTAATTTCTAAGCAGCCAATCACATGGCGGCAACTCAGTGCATTTAGGCATGTAGACATGGTCAAGACAATCTCCTGCAGTTCAAACCGAGCATCAGTATGGGGAAGAAAGGTGATTTGAGTGACTTTGAACGTGGCATGATTGTTGGTGCCAGAAGGGCTGGTCTGAGTATTTCAGAAACTGCTAATCTACTGGGATTTTCACGCACAACCATCTCTAGGGTTTACAGAGAATGGTCCGAAAAAGAAAAAACATCCAGTGAGCGGCAGTTCTGTGGGCGGAAATGCCTTGTTGATGCCAGAGGTCAGAGGAGAATGGCCAGACTGGTTCGAGCTGATAGAAGGGCAACAGTGACTCAAATAACCACCCGTTACAACCAAGGTGGGCAGAAGAGCATCTCTGAACGCACAGTACGTCGAACTTTGAGGCAGATGGGCTACAGCAGCAGAAGACCACACCGGGTGCCACTCCTTTCAGCTAAGAACAGGAAACTGAGGCTACAATTTGCACAAGCTCATCGAAATTGGACAATAGAAGATTGGAAAAACGTTGCCTGGTCTGATGAGTCTCGATTTCTGCTGCGACATTCGGATGGTAGGGTCAGAATTTGGCGTCTACAACATGAAAGCATGGATCCATCCTGCCTTGTATCAACGGTTCAGGCTGGTGGTGGTGGTGTCATGGTGTGGGGAATATTTTCTTGGCACTCTTTGGGCCCCTTGGTACCAATTGAGCATCGTTGCAACGCCACAGCCTACCTGAGTATTGTGTCTGACCATGTCCATCCCTTTATGACCACAATGTACCCAACTTCTGATGGCTACTTTCAGCAGGATAATGCGCCATGTCATAAAGCTGGAATCATCTCAGACTGGTTTCTTGAACATGACAATGAGTTCACTGTACTCAAATGGCCTCCACAGTCACCAGATCTCAATCCAATAGAGCATCTTTGGGATGTGGTGGAACGGGAGATTCGCATCATGGATGTGCAGCCGACAAATCTGCGGCAACTGTGTGATGCCATCATGTCAATATGGACCAAACTCCCTGAGGAATGCTTCCAGCACCTTGTTGAATCTATGCCACGAAGAATTGAGGCAGTTCTGAAGGCAAAAGGGGGTCCAACCCGTTACTAGCATGGGGTACCTAATAAAGTGGCCGGTGAGTGTATATATATATATAAGCCCTAATGTTCCCTTATTTATTGTTAGCTTAATATAATAAAATAGTTAATGCGGTTGATAAAATCATACATTGTATTGACAAAAAGGCATATAAAAATATATCTAGATGTCTAAAAAAAACATCCATGGATCTGGTTTCTGTAGTGCATTTTTAGAGGAAGCATTAGGTGAAACAGGGATATCTGGCTTCCCACCACAATACTGGAAGTCTAATCTAATTATAAAACTAAACCAAATACATTGGAAAGGAAAGAAACACATGAGCTCTAGCCTGGGGGTAACCAATGTTGTATTTGGTTTCATCCCCTTAGTTTTCTATTTTTTCCCATGCGTTTGGTAGAATAAAAAACCCTCACTGGGGAGAAAGACAAGCCTGAATATGTCCTCTTTTATTGGAATACACAAACAAAGACTGTTTATTATTTAATTTTTTTAGAGAAAGACAAAAATGGCCACTTTAAAAACAGACATGTTTATTTGACGTCCAACAAAACTTCCTTGGGTAAACTCATTCACACAAGCAGATATGCCAGCAATAAAAGAAAACTTAATGACTAACTATTTACAATATTTTAGCACAAAAACAAATAGTTAAATAGGAAATCACAAAAAAAGGCAATCGTTTTACCTAGTGTTTGATTGATATCGAAAAATGTTAAGCTAGTGATAAGACAGATAATAGTTAGGTCTGGTCCTCTAATCTACATAATTGGACAAGCAGCATTCCAAGAGCACTGATATCTAGCATAAAACACATTACCGTTTGTATCGCTCAGGGGTGCGTTTCCCAAAAGCATCGTTAGCCAACTATGATCGCAAGTTCCGTCGTTATCAGCATAGTTCAACGAGTCGGTGTTTCCCGAAACCATCGTTCCAACGAACATTCGCAAACAGCATCACAAAGTTGTGTGATTTAAATGACAGCTCTCGACCTGTGGTTAGAGGCATCGTTTCGATATTGCAACACATACTGGACGTAATAAATCCTTATCTTGAGCAAAATAAGCAAGCTGACATTCAGTACAACCAGTGTCTTTTATTTAGAATACATACAAATGTAATTTACGTCTTTTAGTTTTTCAAAAGATTTAAAGTACCGTATTTAAAGAGTGCGCATGTGCGAACGTGCTCTATGTAAGAACGAGCCAAATATTAAGTCTGGTAATAAAGCAAAACAACTGAGAACAATTAGAAATTTTCCTCAGATGGCATGTCTAATTTACAAAAAACAAATCTAGCATTAATTGGATCTCAAACAGTTTCATTAAAAGTAGTTATTACTCCACCACGTGCGAAACCAACGTGGTTGAACGATACTTTGCGACAGTGGGTTTCGGGAAACAGTCGTGACTAGCTAGTTGATTTTTCCAACGATGCATCGCACTATGGTTGTGAAGCAGTGAACTACGTCGTTGTACGGGAAACGCACCCCAGTTTGACTGTGTTTGAGTCCGTTTTTTCTTGTTCGATGACACGCAATGGTTGATCCTGCTTTATCTTAATTTGGAATCATTTTGTTTGACAGAGCGAGAATAGACAAAATAACTGGCCATGTTGTGTCTAAGGCCCTGTTTACACCTGGTATTAAGACGCGTTTTGTGGCATCTCACTTTTTGACAAGTGGACGAGGTTAAATACAGGTGTAAACGGGTCTAAAACGTTTTGAGCTTGTCCACTTTTGACCACTTCCAGAGGTAGTTGAAAACGCATTTAACCGGATTGTTTTTGTTGCAGATAGCTTTCGTTGCGTTGTGGCTGTTCGAACACATTCAACGCTCATGTGGTCGAATGTGTTCGAACAGCCACAAAAGACCCGTCTTATCTCCGCCTACTGACCTACAGTAATGCGCAAACATTACGGGAAGTGCGCTAGCCAGACAGGATTTCAACTTTGTCAGCTGGAAACCCACGTTTGGTTTGAAGATGAAAAACAAACCAAGCACAATGTTCTCTCAACATTTCTGAATTCTAACACACACTCACTCTGCTGCTCTCTTTATGATTTCCTGTCATCTCCGGTGGGCTCATATGTAAATTGCACAAGCTTATTTTGTCCATTAGATCGAAAGATCTGAAAAAGCCCACATATTTACCTGGCCATAGACCCTCCCCTAGAAAAAACCAGGACAGAATTGATTGAAAGTGGACAAAAGAGACAGATTAAAACACCAGGTGTAAATGGGAATGTGTCTCCCTCGTCTACTTGTGATCCGATCGACCAAAACGCATTAATAACAGGTGTAGACGGGGCCTCTAATTAAAGTTAAGCAATATTATCTTGTCCAAAAACAGGGTGGCCGATGGTTGAGAAAGAACAGAAATCCAATCAAATGCTTATTTGACAACATTTTTTACTCAACATTTTTCGTTACAATTGTTTTAAATATTTGGTAATGAAAGTTTGTTTATTGTATAGACCATTTCACAAGATGTAAACAACACTGGTCCAGAAACACTTCCTGTTTCAGTTTGTTTACTTCACATGTAAAGAAAACATCTTAAAGATGCTTGTTTAACTTTTTGATTCAGTTTTAAATGTTCTGTTGGTTGTATTTTATCCCAGCTTTTATGTAGTGTTAAAAAACTGAAACAGGAAGTGCTTCTGGACCAGTGTTGTTTACATCTTGTGAAATGGTCTATACTTTGGAACTGACATGTTAATTTTCAATTGGCCAAAAGGCATGTTTATTGTCAATGTCGATCTCAAAATGAGCATACATGTTCGATAGATCAGTTTTACAGTAATACTTACTACTGCAAACAGAAGGCATTTTTCAAAAGCCTCTTTCTTTATTGAAAGTTCCTACTGTACATGTACAAACAAGTACACTGGAACAAGTCGGAATCTACAGCCAAACACACCAGTTTCTGGTGAGAAAAGACCTATCCACACATCCAGAATCTGCTAGATGGGGATGTTGCGGAAATTGACTAGCATTATCATAGCAAAGCTGTTTTACTGCCAAAGATTACATCAAACTGAGATTTTAGAGAAGGCCCATTATTGATGAATTGCTCGGTGCTAAGCAAATCCAAAAAAGGAAGGGAAAGTATTCAACCTCAATCCGAAATGGTCACAGATGACACGGTGTGATTATGCAACAGGGAGTTCATCCCAAACCAACAGAGCAGCGTGTCTTTGTGTTTGTGTGGGAAGTTGGCACACGATGATAAAGCTTCTGATGCCAGTGATGGCTGTGATGTTAATCTTCTTCCATGAGGTCATTCACCAGGAAAACTTTTTGACAGCCATGGCAACCACTATTCTTTCCTTTCGTCTTACGTTAGGCTAACAATTCACAGTCCTGCCTATGACTGCCTACTACAGATCAACCACGCTCTCGTCTAGCCTTGAACTCTTTCAAATCGAGCGCTTATAAAAAATAAATTCACAATTTTCACAATTCTAAAGTGGCATAAAGCATAAAAAGAATCTATCTGCATACTCTTAACTAGGGATGTGCGATTAGTCATAATTGATTTTCGATTTTGATTTTGTCTTCGGTAAAGCGACGGTAAAGCGATTATTGACTGACGGAATCTGCCCTATTACCTTAGCTCCTCCCCTGAGTGATCTGTACACAGTCCGCCATGTTTATCTGTTACATCACCGACTGTGTTCATGTGAACTTTGTGTGTTTTTGACATGTAATTGTGTGTTTTTGACATTTTAAATGCAATAAGAGGCGAAAGACAAATTAGTTTAAAACTCACGGGACGCGCCATCTGACATACAGTTTCTGTGTGCGAGCTTCGCATGTGTGCGCTCAGAAAACCATATAGCCTATCAGAAGTTTAGATTGATAGTTTTTAAAACACATGCAGATAATAAACTTTCATGAAGATAAAAAAACACAATGTCACGTGACAGAGATACCGTAGAGTTGATAATTGAAAATAAACAGATGTTTTGTTTGTGTCCGAGGCACCTGTAAAGGCTCTTGTGGAAAGTGGGGCGGGGGAGAAGCGGTTCATTTGCATTTAAAGATACATGCACAAAAACAAGAATGTTTTTCCTTCCACTGAAAAAATGGCATTTACAGGAGACGTAATAATTAATTTGTAGGGTATTTTGAGCTGAAACTTCATAGACAGATTCTGGGGTCATTTGAGACTTAAAGGGGCATAATTGGTACCCTTTGAGCAAATCCCAGCATGCATTCTCTTAAATGCATCAGGTATGGTAGAATAGAAATGCTGCTGCACACTAGTTTTCAGGAGGGTTTGGTAATTTACATATAGAAGCACAAACTGAGAGGAAATAATAACATTTTCATAGAAATATTTAATATGTATTTATTTGAATTTATTTGAATTTATTTATTTTATTATAATAAAACTGTTGAAAAGTTTTTAAGGAATATTTTAAGTAATTTGAAGGAATATTTTAATATTTTAAAGGAATTTGGGTCTTCTCGGGTCCATTCGGTAAAGGCACAATTATTTAAAGTAATCTTCCCTATTGTCAAAGTTTTCGAACCCGCTAAGTTCTCAGGATTTCGGATCAAATTTAGATTATAAAATCTTGAGCATTACCGACAAAAGATGCATTCTTCAAATCCTCTTTTCACTTACTCCAAAAAGCTGGTGATATAGTCCTTGCTGCAGGCTGACCAGGAGAAGGGGTTGGTGTTGGCTGTGATATGGGCCGCCATCAGCTTGGCTGTCTCGTGACCTTTGGTCCCGCAGGAGTTCCCGATCCCATCGTGGTTCATGCCGAAACTGGGAGACAAGCGGCAGATCATGAGCTTTGATGGATCATGTCAATCACAAGGCTCACCCTGCAAACAAGCAACAAGCTTGGGCAGCTCTGAAAGATCAGGAGCGGAGGACATCTCCTTCAGCTAAGCTGTAAAGAGAGGCTTTTTCTGACTCGGTAACAGCTGTGAGAAGAGGACAGATGGGTCAAAGGTCAGGGGCTGTCTGGAGCTCTGGAGGAGGGTGAAAGTTGTAATCACCACCCTGATCCCGGGCTGTCAATCAGTAATTACACGTTTGAGCAGACATCAATTGGACAGCCATCTCTTAATGAACCTGGCCTGCATTTCCCGTTCCTCCAAGCTGCTTTCATCTGCTCATGGGCCATCGGCGTACAAGACTGCTGAAGCATTCAGCCACATTCCTTGCCGGCAACTCCACAAATACATCATTTGAGCCGTGCAAATTTTGTTCCCTTACATATCTGTCTGGATATTGTATGAAAAAGTTAGATCACGTTACAGCAAGACCTCGAAGCTTTCGTTGCCGGCCGGGGTCTATCCAAAATCAGTCTCTAATGCATATAACCCCCCCACCACACCACATCACACAACTCCTCTGTGTTTTTTTAAGGCACACATTTATGACATTTCACTCTACTCTCAATATAAATCAGTGCGGGAGAAACCTTCCCCACAAGAAGTAGCGGCTATTTTTACAACTGATCCACAACAGAAGCAGACGCGAGACATAATAGAGGAAATTGCAATCTCGCTGAACTTAGCCGAAAAGCTACGTAGACCAATAGATCATGGTTATTTTTCTAAGCTTTCAGGATAGGGTTCATTTGTTCAGACTGTCATTTGCATAAATATGTGTGTGCAGGCAGTACACGCTTTGCATTTTGGCTTGAGGAATATACATAATAATGACCACAATAAAACCAATCCAGACCCAAATATCCTATGAGAACTGAAAGCGTCATTTGTACAATATTGAGTCATTTTTCAACCACAAGGACACCAATAGAGTCTTGATCATCTCGTTAAAGAACTAACTAAACCCTAAACCAACTTTTTTTAGTTAATGATCTGTAAGAATGGATCTTTATTAATACCAGTCATTGATTCGAGTAACTTTTTTGACATTTGTGTATAAAGTGTTTTATTTCTACAATATATGGTGTAAAAACGTCTTAGTGCTGCCCTCTTCAGGTTGAACGGTGGCTATTGCAGTTGAATTTTCTTATTGGATGTTCCGCACTTTGTGACGTACGCAGGTTTCAGCTCACCACGCTCTTGGTACGAGCGACAGTATAAAAAACAGCTTGTTTCGACAAAACCACTGTAGCAAGTCAGGAGCTGGAATTGCGAGTATTGAAACCGATCAGGATAGAGTGTTTTAGCATCTATCTCCGCTGGGGTCTGCCCACTTTTTCAGCATTTTTCAAATATTGCCAGTGGGTGGAGTCAGGCTCTGACTAGGGGTTTAGTTACCCTTTAAACATTCATGGTTGAATTCACTAAACAGCTACAGTTGTATCTGAGCTTATTTTGCTTTCCTGTAGCTAAAACAGTAGAGTGTTGGCACTTGCAACACCAAGATCATGGGTTCGATTCCCAGGGAAGGCAAGAACTGGTAAGAATGTACAGTAAATGAGTACTTAGAAAGTCGCTTTGGATAAAAGCGTCTGCCAAATGCATAAATGTAAATGTTATTCACTTGCAACCCGCAATCCAATTCAACCTGATACTGCTCTGAAATAGGCGTCAAAATAAGACAATGAAAAGAAAAAACATTCTTTAAAAAAATGGTTTTGAAACAGTTAACACCCTGAATGCATCTCGATCATTATTTTAAAAAAAAAATTGTTTACATATATTTTTTTAAAGTATAAAAAGTATATATTTTTTACAAATATCATTACATTTATTCGTTATTTTACACCACATGACCCTTTACAGCCTGAATGAACTGTACCTAGTCATAAAAAAGACACATTTTTGACACAGTCGTGAGGGTCTCCATGTGTCTGCATGTTTTTGCATCACATGACCTTTATTTGGCGAATAAAAGTTTTCCAAATAAGCTGTTTTGTTAATTGAATAATTTTCTTTACCAATAATAAAAAACAGAAGATTACATGAAAATACTTTTAAGGTTTTCTTTAGGAAAATGTCCTGGTGCAGGAAAAATGATTTTCAATCTGGCTTGCAATTAACTCGTCAATTAACAAATAGAAAGAGAAAATATACTTACTTGTGTCCGATCTCATGTGCAATAGTGAAGGCAGAGCCAAGGCCTATATCTTCATTAATACTACAGCTCCTCTCTGGCTCACACATTCCGGCTACAGACGCCAAACCTGGCCACACACACACAGAGAGAGAGTGATGAGGTCATGTCAAGGTGTAGAAGTGCTACACTGAGTCACCACCATAAAATGAGATTCTTCACAATAACCTCGAAACCACTGAACTTGAAGCTGGTGAAAAGTTTATGCGAAAGTTTTTTTAAATCACTATAGGGGGTGGGTCAACACTAACGGCTAGACGATTAAATAAAAAAACAACTGATGTTGTAGCTGGAAAATGTCTAGACAAGGGGGTTAGATTTATAAATTCTACATCTGGTAACAAGGGACCACCTAGTAATGCAAGCCAGAGCTCAGAATTCAAGAAAACATTTCAATTTGCGCCCCCCCTAAAATATAGATGTTTTTATTATTCAAGGTTTCAAGAGTCAAAGAAATCATTGTTTTCTTAATCCTGTTATATTTGTTTTGTTCCAATTGAGATTTAGTTGACAATTTTTGGATATTAGCACAAAACTGACATTAGCTGAAATTTACTACTGACAGTGTTTTGGTCCCCAGCCTACAGGGACTTGGCTTTCTGAGAGGTTTGTACGTTAAGCGTTAAGCTGCACTGTCATTTTCCTTGCCATAAATAAACAGGCCTGTTATTTAATATGTATGGAATCAAGGAACGTTAAATCTACTCTGTTTTTATGTTGTAACTTTTGTAGAAAGCCACCTCTGTGTGGCAGCACTGGCATAGGGCACTTAATCTCATAAAACTTTCAAGTCTTTCTGTCCACAGACTACATACAAGATAACTGAAATGTAACATCATTATTGACTGATTTAGAACACTCTTCATAGACAGAAACTCATAAGTCATTCAAACAACATTGTGCCAAGTACACTGGACTAGAGACTCGTGTGTGACAATTCAAACACACACACAAACTACTTTTGTCAATTTTAATAACTTTAATTAAGCATTTTTAATCTATATACATCTTGGTTATTTAATATTAAAGAATGAATTTATAAGGAGGAGTTATTTTTTTCTCCCATAATTTTTTCCACTGTCTTTGTTCTGGGATTGCCATCACCACAAACATCTGGGGGGTTAATTGTGATGAAAATACTACAAATACTTAAAAATTTAAAATGTAGAAATTCTGAGAAATATTGGTCGCTCTTTTCCACGCAGTCACAATTATTGGGGCTTTCAAGCATCAAAATCCAACCACAAAATGATCATAGCAGTAGGCCATACGACTATTTTTAAGCATTTTTTTAAAAGAATTAACTAATTATCCTTTTAATTGTCCTAAAGAAGTCTTAATTTAACATCACGTCTTACAAAACACATCAGATGTTTCTTCCTGACATGGAAGGAGATGGAGCAAAGATTGAACCTTCAAGTCTCAAAGCCAGCTGCTTCTGTTAAGGGAGGGGATGTTCCCTTGAAGCTATGAAGTGTGTGTGTGTGTGTGGGGGGTGGGGGGGGGGGGGGGGGTTCCCTTGAAGCTATGAAGTGGGGAAATGGGCTTTTTGCGAAATCCAGGTGTCTCTAGTTCTTTTTTCCCCCCTCTGTCCAGCCTGGGAGAGAAGAACAATTCTCACCAGATTACATCTGTTGGTGATTGGTGGGAAGAAAACACAAAACCCTAAAGCTAGATGTACTGTATGGGGGACCATCCAAGATCCAAGAAGCCTGCTCTGGCCTCTGATTGGATCAAACATGTGGTGAGTAGTTTATCTTTGCAAACTGAAATCAACAAGGAGACCTTGGTTCTTTAAAGGTAAATGTACCTAATTTTGGGGCTTATAAAATTAAGTACTGTGAAAGAACGAAAAGAACAAGAAGTAAATGTCCATTTTCATTTGTGTGTCACTTCCATTGCAAGACATGTGACAACCAATGGTGTTTGGGGTCTTAAAATTTGAGAGCCATGTTGGAAAATGATCTGTGAATAACTTAAATTCCTGTCTGTCCCTCATATGACCTCATATTTACCACAAGTTGTATAGTTTATAATACGTTTGTGCTGCTTTTTATGTTATGGCTTGATACGATATGAAGAGTTCAGATGCAAAAGCCTCTAAATGCCATTTGAAATTTTCTTCTTTAATGATTTTTATCAAACTTGTAGTACTGAACTAAACTATACAAGTTTGATAAAAATCATCATTAAAGAAGAAAATTTCAAATAGCATTTAGAGGCTTTTGCATCTGAACTCTTCATTTGTTTTTGAAGTTCTTCGACGTGGATTCTTTGTATTCCTGTTGGTTTCATATGGTTTTAAATGAAAAATAATAAAACGTTTCTACCATTTTCTTTAGTTGAATAAGTAAACAGTACGAAAATATTCTTTACACATTGCAATACATGTAAGTGTACACATTTTAATCATGATATTCAAAACAGTATGTTTTGTAGTAAAAAGTAATGAATTCATAAACATCATAAGGTTTTGGGGAGTCGAACCACATGACATTTTACAACCTGAACTAACTCATCAAAACAAGTTGCAATTTTGAAATATTTAAGTTATACAAGACTCATTTTTTAAGTCAGTTTAGTGTACTTTAAGATGAAATGACTTAAACATCCAAGTTGATTGTACTTTTTTTACAGTGTTCATAAAAAAGTTGATTATGTAATAATTTTGACAGTCTGCATGAGTACTTTTGGTTACACTTTATTTCAAGGTGTCATTGTTACAGCATTATTATACATTTAAGTACAGAGTAATATTAATTAAATACATGTACTTTACTATAGGGTTGGGGTAGGATTAGGATTTGGTTGAGGTTTAGTTGCATGTAGTAGTATGGTAAGTACATGTAACATATGTAACAAAGACACTATTATAAAAAAAAAATACGGTAACACTTTATTTTACAGTGTTTCCTGCAAGTTGGTTGCACCACATGACATTATTGTTCGCACCACGTGTTTTTTTTTTTTTACAAAAAGCAGTTTTGTTTCACTTTATGCTTTCTTTTAAGAAAGAAAGAAAGAAAGAAAGAAAGAAAGAAAGGCATGTGTGACCCCCGTTCCACAGAGAAACTGGGAAAAAAGAAAGTAATAGAGATTTGGCATGGCATGAGGCTGAACTACTCCTATAAGTTGACAATATAACAAAAGAGTATTGAAAAGGTCTAAACCTGACCTCCCGGTGGGCAAAATATTATTAAATATATTGAATCCTAATATGGGATACGAAGGGAGGCTTGTGACTGTTTGGGAGCCATCGCTCCAACAAAGCACTTCTGGCCTCTTTATCTTCCTTATCCAGAGGCCCAAACATGAGCGGACATGCAAATCAAAGGCTAATAAGACACCGACTGGAGGCAAGAAGGGCAAAAAAGGAAAGCGATACAGGATGGAAGAGGGTTAGTGAGCCCAGGCTGACTCGAAAGCTCATTGGTGGGGCTTGTTTTCCTAAGCCGAGGGTCGCGTTGGTATTATCCCCACTCTGCGATGACCCCCAGAGGGCAACACGTTGACCCGAGATCGTGGTGATGCCTCTGAGTGAGTGGGGGGTGTTGGAGTGGAGATGGAGGTGGAGAAAGAGGAGGAGGGAGGAGGGAGGAGGGAGGAGGGGGGGGGGGGGGCAGCAAGGAAGCAGAGCAGATGCCAGGGCAATTAAAGGGACCCGGGGAATGTGACGAATGCGGTCAATCTGTCAAACCACCCCTGGAGTCACAATATTACTTCTAAGATATACGGTTCAGCCCTGGAGGAGGCTAGTTCAGATAAGACGAGGCTTTGACACAGACCATTTAGGGTGTTTGCGTTTTCCTCAGTTATCCCAACATTATTCTTTTATCATGTTGTTCTCGGTTATATATTGTATAGTCTAATTTTCTTCACTCCTTTTCTTTTTTTGGCTTGCACAGGGGAGGGGTAAACACCTCCGTTCTGTAGCAGACAGAAGTGGGAATGTTAGGAAATGAAACAAGAGACAGCGGTGTCTGTAGAGGCAGGCAGGCATTGAGCCATGTTTGAGCTCAACGTGAGCCAAGCAGCTCAATAAAGACCGGGCAGTGAAGACTTTCTCAAAACTCACGCAGAATTATTTGTTACACCATTAAAATAAAGCATGTAGCATTTGGCGTTTAGTGGCGTTTGTTTAAATCGAAGAATATTTGCTTTTAGGATTCATTTCGGGTACTTACCGAGAGTACCGCAGGGTTTGTTCTTATAGGTGCAGATGTCATACCTAAGAGAGAAAAGAAATAAAAAGTGAGGTCTTTAGACGACTGAAATTCATTGGTTCTCCATGAGGTAACTTTTGAAGAAAACATAAAAAACCGTGCAAAACTCGCTGACCAGAGAGTTTGAATGGGGTTGCTAAGGTGATCTGGGTGACATGATTTGACTTGTATGATATTCTGTTCCCGTAGATATGGCCCGGGATTTTTTCACCCATTTTATCATCTGCCTTGTGAAAAATCATAAATATTAGCACAACGCATTTGCCCATTATGCGATTATGGTTCATGTCCGTAACTAGAGATGCACCGATTGGGCAGGGACCGGAATCCGGTCCGTTTTGTTGCCATCGGCACAGGCAATAGGCTCCTCTCAGCATGTCGTGTAACATTATATTGGATCTGTGCATGAGCTCTTAAAGTGACAGCAGCCTAATAAACCTGCTGCCGTCTGTCATGTTAATCAGAGAACAAAAGACAAAGAAAATCACTCGCTGATCTTGACTGAATAACTTTAATTGTAAGCATTAATCTGTATTTCATTTTTACAATGAAGACTATCCAGTGTTATTTTACATTTGATTACTTTTTTTTCTGTAGTATTTCTTTATTTTATATCACAGAAGTATTACAATAAAAGTTTATAGGGCATATAAGAATCCATTATAAATTAACATCTGTTTGTAATTCTTGCCTTAGTTTTCTTGTGTGTGTGTTGTTGTTGTTTATTTTGTAACCCAAACCCTTTCTTTTCCCCAATGGGACTTGTCATCATTCGGCTAACGATTTCGACGGCGGGTCTATATGAAAGAATGCCAAATATTTTCTTATTCCCCAAATGGGGCATTTAACACCTCCTGAAAAATATCACAAGCAGTTTGGCCTGCTGAGTGTGGCCAAAAGCAGGCAGCCAGGCTTTGTTTGACATTGTCCTCAGCACAGAGGAAAGACGCAGAGCCTGATCTGAATCACATTAAACTATCTTTGAAGCTTTGTGTTTTGCGTCAGGGGCTTGGGTTGGGGGCGCAGACGTTATGCACGTATTCAGTCAGACTGGTAGTTGGAAAGTTCCTATCTGCCTTCTATTTTGGTGTCGATCTGAAGATATCCATGTGCTCTGTTTACTGTGGCAGCTGAAAAGGGTCAGAGGAGCCAAAAGATCTTTGAATCTGGAAAATCATACTGGAATATCGCAGCCAGAAAAATAAATAATCAAAACAAGGGTTTCTTTGTGCTCCTTTGCACAGTTTATAAGCAAGTAATACGCTTCTTATACACTTTATAAATTGTGAAAAAAATGTTAACTTACTGTGAGATCAAACCTGATAACAATTTCTTAAGAAAATGTGAGTGGTACTTGCCCATGCAAAACAGTCTGCCACAATACTAAGGTGTTGTGAGTGGTTGCCAGGGCGTTGCTATGCAAATACTAGCTGTGCAGTTGCTAGATGGTAACTTACTTAGCCAAGTCTTGCCCATGCAAAACATTCTGCCACAATACTAAGGTGTTGTGAGTGGTTGCCAAGGCGTTGCTATGCAAATACTAGCTGTGCAGTTGCTAGATGGTAACTTACTTAGCCAAGTCAAAAGAGCCCACCTATAAGTCTCTATGATAAGTCTGGCCACTAGATATTGCTCAGAAACTTTCTTCAGTGCAAATCAGTTTTTTTTTTCATTTATCATTGTAAGTTCCTCAACAAGCTCTGTGATTTGAAGTATCATTTACGTCATAATGCTGTGTAATTTCAACTTCCATCCTGAGGAAAATACAATGAAAGTGAATGGAGCCAATTTGATAGTGTTTCAAATGTAGAGCCACAATAAAATAATGTGCATCATCACATATTAAATCTCTTATTAACCTCTTCTGTCCAAAGTTGTGTCCAATCTTACAACAATCTAAACCTATAAAATTAATGTTTAAATTGGCAAGCTTAAATGCACAAGTTTTAACAGAATAATTACATTTAAGTGACTTTATACAATCATAAGCTTCACATTTCTGCATTTAAACCCTCCATAAAATGGCCTCTTTCACTTCATTGTAAGTGCATGACTGTAAACTTACGAAGAATGAGTCAAAATTTCTATGGTAATCTAACATTACGCCACAAATACGGTCGATTGAACTTGTACTGAACCCAGCATATTCAGTCCCGTACTTAACCCACTATAACAGGTTCAAAATTGTAATGGTGGTAAATGCCTAATAATAAACTACATACCATTAGCGTGACATCAAATTGCTAAAGCTGTATGTATATCCAATACATTATTAAATGCTTTATCTGTAAGTTCAAACAAAACAGCATACTAAACATCAGAGTAAATTAGATGGAAGATTAAATGTGTGTGTGTGTGAGAGACTGAGTCGCTGTTTTGCTTGACGTCTAATTGATGTAAATACTGTACTGATAATTCAATAATAATAAAAAGCAATGGCATACACAGGGTCCACAAGGAATGATGAACAAGGTCTCTGCCTTGAAGACAGGCTTTTAATGTATTAGAAATCCGAGGACAATGCAAATTCAATTTTAGTGGCTCCCTCCTCATCCCACGACTCCCCAAGCAGAGCAAACTCACCAGCATTAGGTACTGTCTCATGAAGCTGGCCTCATTTGGACATCGATTTATTTTGATTTAGTTACTTTAATTTCCCTCAGCTCTCGCAGTGGATCGTGTTCCAAACAAGCAATATTGCATCTCCCCATCATGCTCCGGCCAAAAGTCTAGTACTGGAAAAACATCGCCAGAGAGGTCAGAATGGACCGTCCGTCAGGATGATGTGGTCTTTATCCTGCTAATATTTCTTCCTCATGTACCCGCAGCGATGCTGCAGAAAACGTGGAAAACTACTGGAACTTAAACTATAGAAATGAACACATTTAGTAATTAACTATAAAACTATAATTCTCTTGTAAACTCTTGTAAAGCCACAAACTTCATAAATGACCAAACTATTTCTGCATTTGTGAAAGTTGCAATTGTAAAATTGTTGCAGAAGTTATAAAGTTTACAACGTTTACTAAAATTGTAATAGCTACAATATAGAGCTTTACTATAAATAGGATTTTTGCGTTTATTAAGGGCGCAAAATGAACCTTTGGTCTAATTACACATTGGTAGTCAACCGTTCTCTGAGATTTGTTTTCATGATTATCGAATGTAAAGAGTTTTATCTCTAAAACGGTTTAGCTTATAACAATCGCTAGTTAATACCACTAACAAGGCTCAAAATAGCCCAACACTAACACGGTAGCATAATCAGGGTCCCAACATGCAAACCGAAGCATTCGGAACGTTGTAAGTGTACAGACCGTTTAATAAGAAGACATATTTGAAAGACAGTCCACTTTGCGAAAACAGGCAGGAGTCATCTTTGGAAAACAGTCTCGAGCAGTCGAACCACGAACGCGAGTTCACTTTAATACCGCATGCTTTATACATATGTTGCTGCTGATTGGACTGACACACCCACCAAACAAGAGAAAACGTATCTCAAACCCCGTTACACACTGGTGCAAACTGTTTCCAGGAAACATGACGTTCAACCCGGAAACCGTAGCAAAACGTTGCGCGCCGTTTTGAACTTGAACGTGCCCCAGGCCAACATCAACGATGACAGACAACTGAATAGGACAGACAGGGACCAATCAAAGAAATACAACACAGCTGACAAGACTTTACGAGGCCATGACTGATTAAGGTGTCCATGGCAACTAAGGAGTGGCGGGAAAAAAAAACAAATGAACACAGGAAGTCAAAACACAAACAGAACATCTAACATTTTGAAATAACCATTTTAGTCAAACTCATAAACTATTGTTGCATGAATATTTAGAAATATAGTAAGCTATTAGTGTTCCAAGAACACAAGTTGTGATGTTCACCAAACATAAACAAATAATCACAACTGGGTAGAGTCATTACGTAGAGTCATTACGTTGTATGGTATGCTGTGTTTACTTTAACAGGCTTTCAAGGGAACATCACTCTGATTGTTAAGCTCTCCTCCAGGCTATCATTAGTCATATATGAATTCTTTATCTATTATCTATATAAATGTGTTTTTTTATTTCTTTAAAGAACTCCAATTTGAACATTCGGACTCATATATCAAGTAGTCTGGATCGAGTTTGTAAACAAGTGGTAGAAAAACAAAAAACTACATAGATTGGAGTTGGAGACAACAAAAAATCTGCATGTCTATATATATGGACTAATGAACATTCTCGGATTTGGATTTAATAGCTATTCACTGTTTCACATAAACTATTGTTCATTTTCTTGAGTAAAGCCACAAATAATCAGAACAGATCTCATTAAAACAATAGCTGTAGATCCAAAGAATACAATCTGAACTTTGGAGTAATTTATATTTATTTGAAGTATGTATGTCAATTCATCCACACATGTAGTATAAGACAACACAAGCGTTTTGTTTTTTGTTTTTCTAAAAGAAAAACTCTGACTAAAGTTAAACAAAATCCATTTATAGCAGCAAACCAGTAGCATTTGTTTGCCAGACTCAAAACTCAGTCTGCCAGAAATTAGCAGGACAACGGCTAGTTGTTTACCGGCTGGCTTACTTTGGCAGATTTCTGTCAGTTCAGAAGAATAAACCTAAAATGAAACTTTCTGTAGACTAGCGTCAGACACACCGCCTGTTTCAGTCAATTCAAAAAGGTGTTTGGCCTCCACGTGTTTAGCAAAACACAACGAAGTTAAACAAATTATATGTATAAATAGAAACATCCAATAATCTCTGCTCAAGGAGTGACGTCTACAGTATCAGCTGACGGCGTCAAGGAAGGCTCACACCTGTCCAAACCACACAGTCATGCACCAGTGAACAGCAATTAACAATGACATTAATAACCAGTTTAGTCTCAGTTGTAAATTACCCACCCAATATATATGTTTCCAGTACAAACTGTCAAACTCGAATGCCAAAATGTCAGCTAGCCCTAAAACAAGCCTTTCTTCTCTAATTTGAGCTAAATTGAGGAAGTTAGAAAAAAAAACTGTCTGCCATTTAACAGATTCATTGCCCGCAAACTAATCACTGAAACAAACTACTGTAAGGCGTTTTTGGCTTTTGAATAAACATGATGAATTAAGGCAGGGAATTCAGAAAGGTCTTTATTTAACAACATAAACTGAAGGAAAATCCGTAAAAAAGACAACCTCCAGTCAATAAAAACAATTTTCAATGAGACGGTAACATGCTTTTTTGGCTGGGGTTTTATGGAAACAACTGTAATGACAATTTAGTTCTTAAAGGGTACCTACTATTATGCCCTTTTACAAAATCTTTGTTTTTGGGCTTTACTAGAATAGATTTTCATGCTTGACTGTTTTCACATATTCTCCATTGTTGCAGCACCTCCCTTCCCAGTCTGTCAGTAAGGCTCAGTTTAGTTCTTGTTTCTATGAAGCCCCTCCTCTAAAAAAAGCACAATGTGCTCTGATTGGTCGGCTGGATCGGTGTGTTGTGATTGGTCATCTGATACAAGAATGTTTGGGGAAAATCCACACCCGTAATAAAATTATTTTGGATATACTAACCTAATCTACCAAATATTGGCTAAATGACTGTTTGGCATCAAACATGATTTTAAACAGATGAAGTGTTGGTGTCTTGCATCTGGGCCCTGGACGAACATTTCTTTCAAACAAACATAGTCCTAACCATATTCCCAACCTCAATCATTAACTAGCCCTAAAATCAGATGGAAATAATAGTAACCGACCTTGTAATGAGAACAGCATTGTCGTGATGGGCGATCCCATTCTCTGGGATACTGTTTCCATCCCCCTGATGAGAAAGAATGGATTTCTGCCATTTACAGAAGCTGTCTAGAGATTTGTCTGCATGGTGGTTAATCTCCAAGTTGAGCTGCAACATAGAACGCCAATGTAACATATCAAACTTTGTTTAAGATGACACAATCCGACCCACTGCATTTTCGAATGAAGTCACAATAGTATAAAAAGAATGCTTCAGTTTGTTGAGTTGTTATTATATATATTATTTGGCTGGTACAATGTAAATTGTAGCTCTAATGACATCATCTTTGTGGTAGTTGGATCTTTTGGTTGGTTTCCCAGTCTGAGAAGAGTTATTTGACTCTTCCGAGAACAAAAAACAAAAAAACAGAGACAAACACCCTGGCTCTTTCATTAAAGACATTAATGTAAAACCTTTTACAAAGTTTCCCTGTGGGACAATGTCTAGGCATCTCTGTTCGAATAACTTTTATCTTTAAAAGTGGTCCGACGATTCATGATTCCATCTGTCTTATTCAGCCCAATAAAACAGCAGACAACTGTGAGGTGTGTTTCTAAGCTTCTAAAAATACTCAACGGTTCTACTAAAGACAAGAATGAGGAATAGTATGCATGTGCGTGAGACTAAGGAGAAAATGTCACCTAGCCTAGTCTTGGGAAGTGCTGCTGAAAAACAATGACCTTTTGATAAACCAAAATGCAGATGTAAGGTGTTAAAGGGATTAAAGGGATATTTCAATGCAAAAATTAAAATTTGGTCATCCTCGTGTTACTCCAAACCTGTATGACTTTCATTTTTCTGAAAATAAAATACCCCAAAATTAAAATTGTATTGTCGTTTTTTGTCCATACAATGAAAGTCAATCAAATTCCAAATACAAAAGTAAGTCCAGCGGGTTTGGAACAAAATGAGTTTGAGCAAAACACTGACAGAATTGACATTTTGGGTGAAATATCCCTTTAAGACTTCTGAATCACATTAGCATTAAAACTTCTCCATCACATTAAAAACACTGACCTGATCTTCTGTCAGAACAATCAGTCGGGTTACAATAATGTTCACAACGTTTCCAAGACTGGCATCACGGTAAAGTTTGGCAACCTGACCTCCAGAAAAGAAAAAAAGACACAAAGTCAGCCAAATGCTGTTCGAGTTCTTCTGATGTTCCCTTAAATAGGTATTGAAGACACATTTGAGACAAACACGAATGAGAAAAGCAGGACCAAACTTACAATATTCATTACAGACAGGATGTAGTGCTCGATGTCTTTGCGACCGTGGTAGCCGACCATCATTTTGTCCGCCACCACTAGGGTCTCCACAAAGCGTTCAGAACTGACGGACCGGCGCTGGCGATGGCCACCCGTCGAGCTGTCGCTGCCCGGGACTTGGTACGATGGGTTTTCTTCAGGGTTGGTATCGTAGCAGGGTGTCCTGCTTATTGTGAAGTCTGGAGAAAACAAATATGAATCACATTTTTCATCAGTTGTTAGTAAAAAATGAGGTTCAGCTGAACTTTAGAGTAGCTCTTCACTCAACGGGGCTGTTTGCAGAGACTTCAGCCAAAATCTGAACCACTGACCATCATTTCCTAAACTGCTATCTATAGCTGTTTATGTCACAATGTGGCCAAATGGAGGTTTACCAACCTGAAACACCACAGCTGAACTCCTCGCTTGGCTCTTGTGGAGAGGGAATGGAAGTCTTTTTATAAATAACATGTGGTTGTCCTGTGTGGTTGACATCACTGAAATTTCTGGATATATTTTTTAATGGCTCTATTAAATATTGCTCGTCCTCTGTGGTTATGACACCATGCTTGATAAGAAAAGAGAAAAAGATAGGTTACACCAAAAGCACACAGGAAAATATGTTCATTGATAAAGATTTTAAATATTCCATCTGCAATGGTTGTAGAAAAAAAAGCATTTTAATGGCTGTTTCACATGCTTATCATCTCTACAAATAGTCTCTTTAGATTATACCAGAACGTAGATAATTATAACTTGTATTATTTCAAGTGATTTCATATCATTCAGCATTGCAAGCAAATGCAAAAACATGCCACAATACAAATCAATGAGATAAATCACTCAAAACCACCAATTACATAAAGAACAACACCTTAATTACCTGGACAGGAACCAAAGCACACAGATCTGCGCCCTTGAACACCCCCAATTTAACATAAATTCAAAAAGTGCCTCAGAAATGTGTTTATAGAAAAATAAGAAGAAGAAAAAACACTCTGGCATGTTTTCCAAGTCTGTAAAACTCCACAATGAGACCAATTAAATCTTTACAAAGAAATAGCAAACGCTGCACACGCAAAACAAAAGCGCAGTTGATATAAGCCGTATGCTGTGTGATGCACGGTGAAAACTGCTGAGGCATTCAAAGGATTGTTTTTCCATTTTTGGTTTCAATAAAATGACTGAGGCAATGCAGAGATCTCGATTTATTAAGTAAAGTGAGCCAGTGCTTTTGGCTGCAACAATAATAATATAACATCTTATGATTGGAATTTCTCAAAAAAAAACTTTTGTGGATGATTTAATGAAGTGAAACATTAAGTTTGGTTTTACTTTCAGAATGAGTTTTGATCACAGCCATTGGGAAAGATCAAATTTGAGAGATGAGATGAGATCAGTTGTGATGCATCATATTAAATTAATAAATTTGGGGTTGGGGTCATTTAGGACTCCTTTATGTGGCCAAAAACGTAAAATGGAAAGATGGGTCTCTAAACTCTATTGACACCAGATGTGAATGAAAATAATTCACTCTCGTCCCTTAGTTTGTAAAAACTCAACGTCATGTTTACAGGGGACTTACAACGGAAGTCAATGGGTCAAGACAATAGGCCAGAATGTTAAAATATACACTATTGTTCAAGTTTGTCTATAGACAAAACAAAAGAGTTAACATAAGACTAGTGCAGAAGTTTTAACCTTTACAAACATAGGGAACTCAGCCAACAGACCACCAATAAAAAAGGAAAAAAAAGGAAAAAGAGAGGAAGATTTAACAGCACATCTCTCTGCAATGTATTTTCTCATAGCCTTCTAAAGAGACAAAATGCAGTAACTACATCAACACTGATTGTGAGAAAAACAGCTTTTTGATATGTTTGATTCCGCACAAACTTAGTGTAAATGAGCCAAAACAGTCTGTCACAGGACATATCATAATCTAAGAGGCCCTATTTTGGTCATAACTCCTTTTTGACAAAATATGCTTTGCTCTTGCAAGTCAATTTAGCAGACGTTTAACCAGTACCCATGTTTTGGTCTCTTAAAGTTAGGGTAGGCAATATAGGAAAGGCTAGCAATAGCCAGCTAGCTTTAAAATGCATGAGATGTATGAGACCACAACCTCCCTTCAGAGCGTCTCCAAAGCCACGCCTTCTTCAAAACACATTAACGAACATAGCAGCGTTTGCAAAGTGTCACGAGACAGACTTAAATTACCACGTCTCAAAGCACATAACATTACAATTATGAACGTAAACATCTTAGATATCTGATTTGTACCATCTGACTGCTGCAGATTCATTTCGGCATTGATATCCGAGTCTAGAACGTCACGGGTTGCCATCTCGTAATTACGGTTATGACATGGCGTGAGCGCAGCATAAGCTCCTTGTTTTGGTTCAGGAGGAACTATAAACGCGGCTGCTATTCGTTTGGGGCGCTCGGTGCCTTACTGAACGCGTTGATGACGTGTGATGACTGCGTGAGCAGGTGCGCGGAGGTATGGAAAAACATTGGACTAACATTTTTTGGTCCTGAGACTTCCACAGAATCCACTTCTATTAATGATTGCTATAAGGATGTGAAGAGTTTCAACCAGTATAACGAAAAGGGTAATTGAAGAATACTTCAATTACTAGGTCAGATTAGTTACTGCTGAAAGCCTCTGCTTGTTCTTGTGGTGCCATCAACCAGTCTGTGAGTCATTAAAGGGAAAGTTCACCCAAAAATAAAAATTCTGTCAGTATTTATTTACTCACCCTCATGTTGTTCCAACCCCGTAAGACCTTCGTTCATCTTCGGAACACAAATTAAGATATTTTTAAAGAGATTTGAGAGCTGTCTCACTCCTCCATACTAGTCCATAGGCTTCTTTAGGGATTGAAACTTGACGGCTTCGAAAAGTTATTAAAGACATCGTTAAAATAGTCCAAGTGACTACAGTGGTTCAATCTTAACTTTATCAAGCGACGAGAACACTTTTTGTGCGCAAAAACAAAACATAAATAACGACTTTATTTCAACTATTCATTTCCTTCTCTTTGGGCCTCGAGTCAGTTAAACGTCACACGTAGGCTCACTGTTGGGCGACGCTGGTCATGTGTGTGATGCGTGTGACGTACAACAAGAGATCGCCCAGAGAGAAGGAAATGAATAGTTGAAATAAAGTCGTTATTTTTGTTTGTTTTTTTTCGCACAAAAAGTGTTCTTGTCGTTTGATAAACTTAAGATTGAGCCACTGTAGTCACTTGGACTATTTTAACGATGTTTTTAATAACTTTTCTAGGCTGTCAAGTTTCAATCCCTCAAGAAGCCTATGAACTAGTATGGAGGAGTGATCCAGCTCTCAGATTTAATCAAAAATATCTTAATTTGTGTTCCGAAGATGAACGAAGATCTTACAGGGTTGGAACAATATGAGGGTGAGTAAATACTGACAGAATTTTCATTTTTGGGTGAACTATCCCTTTAATAGTCAAAAGCTATAAGTGATTTGCCCATAAAATTGGACCAAAACTGAATGCCCATGATCAGCAAACAGGTCATATGCTTCCCGGGGGTCATGTGCCAGCCAAACCACTGCCATTAAGATGTTTTTTAGCAAACTAAGGAACAGGAAATTGCTTGCCGTGTACTCAACACCACGTCACAAATGCTGCTGAGAGATTCGGAGGTGTATTCAAACTTGTTTAAATCATTATTTTGTTATCTCTTGCGATATCCAACTCATGGGTTCAGGTAAAACTCTACAGACTTGGCTATCTACTGAACTCCTGAAACTATAGGTCTGCAGAGTGGTTTAGGGAGAAGGTTTTGTGTTTGCACGCAGACACAGTGACTGCAGGAAATGCCTCAGGACCAGCAGAGCCACTCTAAATTCTCATAGATTTATGCGAGGGTGCTGCTGATACCAGGGTGGAATCCAATATCGAGGCCTGTCCTCCCACACGAACACATCAGTTTAAGGTAATTGCACAGGGCTGGCTGGCTTGGGAATTTTCCCCTCAGTCTCTTGTCAAACACAACATGCACAGATATCTAAGTTCCAATGTTGGAGAAGGGTACTTTCAGCTTGGTCCGAATCAAAATTATAGGTGTGAAACCTCCCCCGGACCACGGTTCGGACCAAACAGATGAAATTTGGTCCGACGAAAAGAGGTAGTCTCGGTCTGGATCAAACTGAAAAAAGGTTTGGTTCGTTTATAGTGTGAAAGCATTTCTGTATGGTTCGGACTTTCAAACCTTTCAAAGGAAGTTCTGGTGGATCTCAAAAAGCCGAAAAAACAGACGGTGGCAGGAGAAATGAGCCGTGTTGCACATGGTGAGATGAGGAGACGAGGTTTTTAATTAAAGTATGGTCTGAAGACGACATAAGAAGTCAACTTGCAATCTTCTCCTCTCCTCTCCTGGAAGCGACTATAAAATGTTCACACGACGAGGACGTTCATTTGGCGAATTTGAACTAGCCTCATGTATAGTTGGTGCTGCAGGTAATTATGCCATAAAAATAACAATATAGTTGCAACGATATGCGTCTGTTCGTTCATGTTGCCAAAGTTACCCGCTGCCGCCGGCCGCCGAATTGACAACACGCTGACGTCAGACGACGTACGTCCGTTTACAAACCAATCAATGTCATGATGCAGCCCACATTTATGATGACGACAGGACGCAAGTATGTCACGTAAAGTTCTATAGTGCGCTCGCATCATTGCAGTGTGAAACCAAACCAAAACTTTCTGAAAGTATAAAATGTATCAAAACATGAACTTTGGTTCGGACCTTGGTGCAGACTTTCAGGTATGAAAACGCCCTCAATAAATGACACAATGAAATTAATTAACCAGTTAACCTTCGAATTTTCTTTTCGAAATGACCAATCAGAATCCATTTTTTCCCTCTTATCTTTTTATTATTTTTATTATTATAACATGCTACGCTGTTAAGCTGTGTAGCATTAAAAGCATGTTAGTTTCCTAGAGAAGTTAGTTGTTGGGGCAATTTGAAATGTCACACTAGTTTATACTAGTCAGAGGAGCCATGATCTAACATTTCAATAATCACATCGCATCACAGGAAGCCACGTTTCACAGCAACCGTGTAGAGTGTGGTTTAGTCAAGCAATGTCAAAGTCCCCTCCAGATGAAATGCTCAGCGTGAGATAGGAATCAGCTGGCAACGGCCTTGCAGGTGCAAGAGGGATTCAAGCCCGATGCAGAGAGACAGCTAAGCTAATATTTTGCTGTCACTCAGCAGTCACTTTAACAGTGAGCAGAAGCAGCCGTGTACACAGAGACAGGGACATAGATAAGAACTCTGGCAGCTCTCTCTTTCTCTCTCTCTCGTGTTAGGCAAACACATGAGGCATGAGTTTCTTGAAGCTGCCTAAGCTTTATTAATGTGAAATAGACACGCTGACTCACTTTGGACGCTGGCCTGAAGCTCTGGAGTTAAAGTGCTGAGCAAGACATTGACAAGGACAATGAACTACATTTTTCAATGTTAAAATCCTGTCTCCTCTCTGAACTTAATAGGCTTAATAGACAACTACAAAGAAGCCATTTGTAGGTTGATTCCCAAGAAAGGGAATCAGCTTCCCTATATAGCAATTGAACCAATGCCTGGAGGGTTGGGCAGGACTACCGATTTGTCCAACAAACAGCAGAGTGTTCATGAAACCTGGTTGACAACAACCTTTACTTTTGCATTTATTAAGGTAGTCTGAGTCGTTGCAATGCGGTTACTTTTTCTAGGTGTTCTGAGTGCCAGACAAAGCTCATAATTTCAATCACTAAAAGTAATAGCACATATTCTCGTGGGTTTAGAAATAACCATCCCCAGCAAGGACAGCATTTCAGTCACATCAAAAAAGGCCAAGTCAGCAAATATGGGGTGCTTTGAGGAAGTAAACACTTCAGCTGAGGATCTTTAGATATGTGGGCAATAAAATGCAATGCATATTCCACATGTCATTGGCCAGCTTGCTTTCATATCCCTGTGTGAATGTACAATTTCCAATCTGTTCTTTTATGTAGAAAACAGTGTGCCTTTTCCTGAGGTATTTTGGAGAAAAACAGCATACCTACCTTCTCATACAGCCAAAAGCATGAAGATTTTCAAAATCTGCTGTACTCACCAAGCCTTTGCAGTTGCTCAATGCCACTTTTGTAGTGCTATATTGATCCAGTAGATATCCAACATAGTGGCAGTTATGGACCACTGAATGTTGCCAGTCTAGTCCGTCTTTGCCCCAGTACTCTACTGTGAAATGTTTAGAAACCAGATTGGGGTTGAGTGTCAGATTCAGGTGAAAGTGCTTGCCGTAGGCGGAGAGTTTGTAAAAAAGCCTGGTCTCAGTGTGGTCCAGCTCAGCCTGGTCCAGTCCACGTCTCCGCCGACCGGGCCTGTAATGCTTCACAGTGTAACTCATGAACTGGCCCCTCTCATCCACCCGCACTGGGACTGTCAGCTGATAGTGCTCCAGCGTGGACAGGAATTCCGCTTTTGGTTTTGGGTAATAAAGTGAAGCAGATAACAGTGAGCAAAACAAAGGAGGGTAATCATGGGAAACCAAAAATCAACAAGCACTGCAATTGGCAGGTGTGTTCAGAGGAAGGTTTATTTGCTCAGAGGTTGATCTTTCACAGCTTCTGTGAGTTTCTAAGTGTAACAACTTTATTTCTTATGTTTCTCCAAAAAATCTTCTAGAGCAGTGTTTCTCGATTGCTAAGTGGGTCGCAAGACCGCTTTGGGTGGGTCGCCGAGTGTGAAGTCAAAGAAACAACAACAAACCGTACTTTTATTTTGAAAGGTGTTGGTGAATGCTGTTGACTCTTCTGCAAAGGCTTTGATTTTCTGTCGGTTTTCCTTTTGACTGTGCTACTATTCATAGTTCTGCATTAGATGGGAGCGTTTGACCGTTGCAAACCATTTTTGCAGTGTCTCGTGTATGACACGGTGTTCTAAAAACAAGGTTATCAAGTTAAAAGTTAAACCTTAAAGGCCCACTGAAGTGCCTTGGAATGCACAGCTTTGTATTAGAGCCAGACCGATATATCGGCAGGACGATATTATCGGCCGATATTAGGCATTTTCCAAACTATCGGTATCGGCAGTTAGAATGGCTGATAAATGAATATTTCAAAAATAAAATAAAAACGAATGAAACACGCTTGAACCATGTCATGAGTGTTGGAGTTTAGTATAGTTTGTCCACCAGAGGGCACTCTACACCGTTCCTGTTGGCAACACTCGTTGAGTTGGTCACGATACATACATTGCTTGAATAACAATTAAAAGAACATCCCCATCAGTTCTCTTAACTCAAATAAGCATGACAAAATTTGTGACTATCATGTCCAGTTTTGCTGTTAAATAAGCCGAGAGTGAAGCGAAATTAGCTTGTAATAGTTACGTTACGTTGTTACAGTGTAGTTGACTGACTGTCCTTTTAACTTTTGTATTTGTATTTGACTGAAGTATTTCTTTAATAGTGCGTGACAGTTATAGCAATGAGACGTATCATCTCTCCTTGGCCTGTTATATTGAAAATGTATGTTTTACAATTTGCAGTACGACGTTATCCATTGCTAAATTATGGCTCATCATAGACTAGCTAACCACAAAGCTAACTAATGCCACTATCATCAGTCTGTTCTGTTGTGACAATAAAAGAAACAAGTTTCTTTTTAAAATGCATTATCATATTATTTTAGTTAAAACTCATAAATAACTACAAATAACTAATGTTGGGGAAATCTGTTAATTTTTTGTTGCGTGTTTCTGAAAAAAAAATAAATAAATAAAAAAAATATCGGCATATATATCTGAATATTGGATTTTAAAACCAAAAAATATTTGTATCGGTATCGGCTTCAAAAACCATAAAAATCCTTTATCAGTCGGGCTCTACTTTGTATGATGTGTTGATGAAATTTCCACTGAAACTAAGCTAAGGCGGGATCGATTGAATGGCTCCTCCCCTTTTCAAATATCAATAGCGTTTAGATTACCTCACAGACTGCAAGTTTTACTTGACAGCACTATGAAGCGAATCCGAGCGCTGATGATACGTTGGATTCAATAGTAGAGGTGTGAATAAATTCTAGAAATGTAATTCTTAACCAACGTACAGCTGGAAAATGAAATAAAACTTGAACGTTTGAGCAACCGAACACACATCTCCAACCCATTTTGCTCTGTGACGTGTCAACTGTTGTTTTGGCCAGGTGATATTTAAAGCATAGGGGGTGGAGCTTTAATAACCTTAAAGGAGCATTTCACCCATTTCAACATTAATCTTTATTGAAAGTGGATCATATATGTAGTCGAAATGTAAAAGAATTTTTGAATTTGGTGCCCTCTTGACAGAGAAATAACCGAGGGGTGCATTTGTATGCAAGACAACAACTCCCACAATGCACCAAATTGCACATCTCAGCAAGCCACACCCACTAATCCAGAACAGCGCAAACAGAGTGGGTCCCAACAACAACAAGAGTGGGTCCAAACAACTCTCAGTGGGTCCAAGACCCTTGAATAATAAGAAGCTAAGTTTGTAGTTTCTACACTGAAATGTGACTTCCTGCTTATTATGACGCAAAATGACGATTTTTACGCCATAATAAGCAGGAAGTAAACACTTAAATCCTTATTTCTCCCATCTCAGGGGAAAATAAGGGAATAAACCATGACCATTAAAAAATATGACTGGGTTTCTAAAGATACAACGCTTAATGCAAATGGGTGAAGTGTCCCTTTAAAGCTAACATATTCATATTTGTATGTCAACCATTTTTTGAGAAATAAATTTGCTTGGTTCAAATTCCTAAAAAAAATTGGGTCGTGGCATAATGGCCATGGGAAAATATGGGTCCCAAGGCCAAACCAGTAGAGAACCACTGCTTTAGAGAAATAAAAATATATACATAAATGAATGTGGATATTATAGCTACAGTAATTTTGGTCTCTGAAGAATTTGATGAGAAATGTCTGAATCTCGGAAATTCGATTGCACAATCTCTTTAATGTCTCAGTTGTTTCTCCATCACAGTAGGGATATTCAAAGAGACCAAATGGAGACTTTTGTCTTTAGATTTCTCTCCCAGTAATCTCACATGTGTCTCGTCTCACAAGTCGCCTCTTGTCATTTCAAAGTAGAACAACATTGTCTCAAACTAGGGTCAGATTTGATTAGCTGAAAGCCAGATGTCTCAACTCGTTTTTCATGAAATTTCTATTGGACCTGGTTTCATAGATGGGGTTTAGACTAAATCAGCATTAAGCCTTAGTTTAATTAGGACATTTAAGTAGCTTTTATAAACATTCAAAACATTACTGATGAGCATCTGATAAAACAATTGCATTGACATATTTTAAGATATTTTATAAGATATTTTAAGAGGTGCAAGTTTCTTTCAGTTAAAACAGCTCAAACATGCATTTTAGTCTTTTTGTGAAACCGGTAGTAAATGTTTTTAAGGAGCAACACCTGAGATAAAGGTGTTAAGATGACTTTACCTGTAATTACCCAAGATACCTGAAATCTCCTGATGAAATGCAAGAGCAATACAATTTCCCTCTGGACTGGGAAATCTGAGCAGTTTGAGACATTGTTGAGATCTCTTTTGATACTCAAGAAGAATAGTGAGATTACTGAGGAGTTTACTCCATTTGCTCTCTATTTTGTCTCACTGATGTCAAAGAGAAACAAATGACATATTAAAGAGATATTTTACTAATGTGTGCATATAATAAAGAAACAAATGAGATCTCTTCAATGTCTTATGTGTTTCTGCTAGGCATCTCGTCTTGTCTCACACCATGTTCAAAATGAACTCAAATATTGCTCATGAACTTCTTCAAAGATCAAAAACATCTGAGTCATTCTACCCACATTTATTTTATAGCTTTGTACTTTTGAAGAATGTCAATGATTGTCTTGTTTCTCTTCAGGAAGTTTAGGAGAAGCACCTGAGACAAGCTTGATACTTTCCATGAAACATAAGTGAGCAATGAAAGTTTCCTCTGGGTAGAGCTGAAAGTGTCCTAATGACATCATTGTAAGCAGAAATGAGTTATGGCTTGTCTGGTGAATTTTCAGAAGTGCGATATCAGCTGTTACAGCTACAGTCATCACTTTCTGTTAAACCTACCTTGAGAGTTGTATGACAGGATCTGAGATTCAGCAGCAGCCAAGACCAGGCTAAATATCCAAGTCAGCGTCTTCCAAAAAAGTTCCATAATTTAGGGAATATCTGACATGAGTGTGGGGGTAGGGGGGTCGGGGCAGGCTACAAGTGGATTAAAGTGATATGATCAATCCAGCTTCGCACCATAACATATCCGTGACAAGCATCCTCGACACATTCGAAACTCAGTTCACACTTAATCCCAGGTTTAAAAGTCTTCCTAAAGGTGAAGTCTCTAGGAAGGCCAAGAATCATCCATAAGAACTCTCTTCATGTTATTCCACAGCAGCAGATCTATATTAGGAGCTTGTCCCGAACAATCCATTTGTTTGCCTGAAAAAAGAACGAGAGTGGAAAAAACCTTGTCAGTGGAAAATTGCCAGTTTCTAATCTTACAAAATGTTCCTAAAAGTTTCAACTGTGTCTCATCAAACATCAAGAGCTGATTGCAATTCCGCAGCTGCAACATCTGGACTCGAACAGGTTTGATCACACACACACACACACACACATAATGGTGAGCTCATAGGTGTTGAGTGGGATGCCGTAACTTCAGGTTATCATTTTCACACCTGCACTTGACTATTAGCTGCTCTGCCTGTTTCCGATTTAAGGCATGAAAACCTGTTACAAATAACATGACTGGATAATCAGACTGAAGTTTCACCAGTCGGTTTGAACTTTGCAACATTTGTTGATGTGTAAATGGGACCCACAAGTATTTTTTGAATGTGCAAAGTATGAAATAAAGTGTCATCTGCACTCGAATGCAGCTAGAGCTTTGAACAGAAGGTTTCTGAGTGTGTTTTTTTTTTTGCAGTGTTGTAGTACTATCATCTGGTCTCAAGCTGATTTTAGTGGATGTATGAAGCCAGTTCTCAAGTTCACACAGGCGTCCTCCTATCAGAGAAACCACAGGTGCAGAATATGATCTGCTAACTACTGACATCCAGAAAGTGCCAAAATACTTTCATTTTGAAAAGCATATTTCTTTTATTTCATAAAGTGTGACTTAAAGGGAGAGTTAACCCCAAAAAGTAATATTCTGTCAACATTTACTAACACTCATGTCATTCCAAACCTGTGTGCATTTTTTAGAAGATCTATCTATCTATCTATCTATCTATCTATCTATCTATCTATCTATCTATCTATCTATCTATCTATCTATCTATCTATCTATCTATCTATCTAATCTGTCTGTCTGTCTGTCTGTCTGTCTGTCAATCATAATAAGCACAAGCATGACTGTATTACAGTACCATTGCTTGACTGAATGTTTCATATAGCTAGTGAGAGTAAAAGCAAGTAGTTACTCACCGGATGAACATCAGATGAAATGCCGGCTATTCTCTAGAACATCCAGCAGAAGAGTCGTCCAGTTCCAACAGAGATATATCCTGTATATCACCTCCTTTTGCGTGTATTTCTTACTATCGCAGCAGAAGCGGTAGTTACTGTGCAGACGAACATTCATGAGTTTAATAAAGCGGCTTCCTTCAGACAGCAGCTCGAGTCTAAAACGTGTCTGACCCAGACAGCTGGCAACTGCCCAACACTATTACACTGACCGCTGAAATAAAAACACACAAGCCCAGTCAGAGGACTACAAATGTGCACCAAGGGACTCTATTTTTTCCCCCTTTTTTATTACTTGATAAAGTAGTCTCTAATGTTGTCGCTTGAGATAAAGCAATTACAAAGGGTTACTATTAAAAACAGACTCCGTTATATTGTCATGCATTGACATTTTCTATGCAAACTCCACTGGGAATGCCCAGACTATCGTTCCTGTCTGAACGACCGTAAGAAATGATAGTTACCGTCTTCATCTCTTTTTTGTTTGTTTGTTGTTGAACACATGCAGACAGTAGAAATCTTCATTTGAATCCACTGCAGTGCATTCTTCAGCAAATCTCTCGTTTCGCTTCAAGCCATTCTCTACCTCTCATATGCCAACAAAATGTACTAGTTGTGTCCTTGTACAGCACCAAAAAAAGATCTTCATGAACTCACTGCATCAGCAATGCAATGAAAAAAACTCCATGCAATCATCTCCAAAATATGAAAAAAAGTTGTTGAATAAGTTTGTGCAACTCAGCTCATGTTTAACTGTTCAAGTTTCCAGCGTGTGTGATGGCTTATTGTTTAGTCTCGTGATCTTTGATTCACCAGAGATGAATAATAACAGTAATGCACATTGGACCGGTGCGCATGCAGGAGACTTGCAGCCTTTAATACTGAAGCCGGATCTGAGCCAGCAGTCAAACTCAAACTCACACACTGGCAGCGCGAGAACGGAGACTGGGAGGTTCGACATGACGTCACTGGAGATGCAGATGTGCCTGCCCGTTGCGCGCGCGCGCCGCTCATTCGGATAGTCAGGTGAATAATGCACGTGAGAAGCCGGTAACAACACGAACTTTTCGAATCAGTTAATGATTAACAGACATCTAAATGCTTAACATTCAAACCTATCAAGAACACATTTAGGCTAAGTCAAATTCCGATTCGCAGTCATGTGTTATTCATTTATTTATTTATTTTGCACTACGACATTATTTTCACAATATAACCACATTTCACAAACAGTTACTTAGGCTATTCTAATAGTTAGACGTGGCTTGGGTTTGTAAAGTCAACCCTGGCTCATTTATATATATATATATATATATATATATATATATATATATATATAGGCTATATATATATAAAATAAAGTCTAGTGTTCGGAAGAAAAGAACTGGTGTTTCATGTGCATTGTTGGCATTTAGCACCACTGGATATTTGAATGCCGACAGGGAATTGTTGCTTAGTTTGCAGCGCCGCCGCGTGGTGACTATATGAGGGTGCAATGATGCTTGGGTAGGCTGATACAGTCTACTAATAATACACAACTATTATATAAAATAATACGAATGTATAGTCTCAGAAAAAATAGCATACATTTATAGCTGTTACTATTTGGAGTTCACAGATTAATCTTGCATTTACCCGAAGAACTATCAGAATTTCCTTCAACATATCCTTTTTAGAATATGGCTAATTTATTTTTAAACTAAACTGAAGTTGTTTTGTTTTTTACTTATTTGTCATGTTTTTATATCATAAATAAGGGAAATGTTCATTAGGAATGATTCTGCATCATAAAGTGCTCTTTCCACTCCATAGGCCAATCAAATTTTTTTCTGCAATTTCTTTTTTATCATATGAAATCATAGACTAAAAAAATATGAGATTAGTATAGGCCTACTTTGCATGCAAAATAAAGCATTTGAATTTCACATCACCAATTGTGGATAGAATTTAGGAATTGACGGTCAGCGGTGCGAGGCTATACTCTCAGTGGCTTTTTACGTAAATAGGCCTAGCACAATAATAAATAATGCGAGTTTCCAGTTAAAAATTTGACATGAACACCCTCTCAAGTCGTATTTACCACTGGGAAGTTCGGGGATCCGAGATGGGTTAACATCATTCATTGGGGAGAACCATTGCTGCTTTCACTGCTGTTATTTATTAAAAAAAATTTCGCAACCACTCACCTTGTCTTGTCCTTAAAGTAGTGCAAGGCTAGTGTGTGTGTGTGTGTGTGTGTGTGTGTGTTCATGTTTTACATTGTGTGGATCCAAATGTCCCCACAAGTATAGTAAAACCTGAAATCACCTACATCGTGGGGAGCAGCAAGCGGTCCCCATGAGGAAAACAGCGTATAAATACTAATCTTTTTTGAAAATGTAAAAATGCAGAATGTTTCCTGTGAGGGGTAGGTTTAGGGATAGGGACAGGGTAAGGGGATAGAATATACAGTTTGTACACTATAAAAACCATTACGCCTATGGAGAGTCCCCACAAAGATGTGTGCGCCTGTTTGTGTGTGTGTGTGTGTGTGTGTGTGTGTGTGTGTGTGTGTGTGTGTGTGTGTTGTGTGTGTGTGTGTGTGTGTGTGTGTGTGTGTGTGTGTGTGTGTGTGTGTGTGTGTGTGTGTGTGTGTGTGTGTGTGTGTGTGTGTGTGTGTGTGTGTGTGTGTGTGTGTAAGTGTGCCTTGATGCTAAATATCAAGCATGTTTTTAAGAATGTTAAGAGTAGGCCTACTGGCCTAGTCTAAAATTCTATTCTGAGCCTGTTGATCGCCAACTAGGCTAGTAAAATCCATTGATTTTTGTTGGGCTTTTTTTCCCCCTTTTTTCTGTGGAATGAGTATAGTGTTTGTATAGTGTTTGGTGAAAAGAATGGCATATTGACTGATGTCATAACTTAGGGGAATAGTTACCAATATGAAAATATTGGAAAATAAATTTCGCAATATTAGGGGTTTTTTTCTACCATATTTTGACTAAATAAATGCAGCCTTGGTGTGCAGAATAGACGTCTATCAGAAACATTTAAATACAGTGTTGCCAAACTTTTAACACGTTGCCTATGATGTGATTTTGTAGAGGTCAGTCTCAGTCTGTCACTCAGTGCTTCATGTTACTAAAACATAATTTTATCCCCAAATGTGCTTGGATTTTATTCACCATTTATGTGACATTTCGAGCAGGATTGCTCATTGTTATTTTGACTGAACATCAGATGTTCCTCGTGTAGGCTAGTGACTGCGCGCCGCGGTCTAGTCTCGAGATCCTCCCCTCCTGTAGGCGGCAGTGTGTCAAAGGAGAGACGTTTGTTACGTTAAAACCACCATCGAGTAAGAAATAGCAACTTTTATTTGAAAATGGCGTCGGACGTGAGCCGTGATGGTTCTGAAAATAAACGCAAACTAGAGGAAGATGAGGGCGAATGGGTCGGTCCTCTGCCCAACGAGGCAACACAAACAAAAAAGAAAAAAGGTACGCTAATTGGGCTTCTTTTATAAAAAAAAATGGACGCGTATACTATTACTGTCTCTAACCCTGGTGAGCTGCCCAGAGTCCTAGACAGCATTTTTTGTGCATTAAAGTCGCCTGTATTATATCTAGATTAACTTTTGATATAAAAAACTATGCTATATAGCCGTTTCTATAACAGCTTGTATGTCTTGTGTTTTCATAGCAGCTGATTTTACAGTTTTGAGATAATTATTAATGGAGCATATGTCTTCTTTTGCAGTTCTTGAGTTTGAAAAATTGTACCTGGACAATTTACCTTCCGCCTCCATGTATGAAAGAAGTTACATGCACAGAGATGTTATAACACACATTGTTTGCTCCAAGTAAGTTTTCTTTCTCCAACTTGCTACCACAGAATATTTGACTAGTAAATCCTAAATATATTAGCAAGGGTTTTTTTCCCCTGTTTCTTCATACATTATAATTATATACTTCTGACATTATTATTATTACATTTGGGGAAATTATTTATTGTTCATTTAAAAGATTTAAAAAATATATAATTATTATTTGAACAGACACCATGGCTGGTTATGGTTGGAAACTATACAGTTATTATTATTATACAGTAAACTCCAAAACTTATAAAAGAATTTGTCAGCCTGCTAGATCATTTTTGTAGCAGAAACCCCAAATGTTTACGTTCACAAGACATAAAATGCATTTACACAATTGAAAAATAAATAAATAGTATGATAGTGCTGACCGATTGGCGCTGGTCAAGCTGGCATCCTTATTGCCGAGTCCTGGATCTTACATGTAAATCAACACTCAAGTGCATTTATTTGACTCCAGATGTACGGATTATAATTTTTATACCATTCTAGAACAGATTTTATCATAACAGCAAGTCAAGATGGGCATGTGAAATTCTGGAAGAAGAAGGAGGATGAGGGAGTGGAGTTTGTCAAGCACTTCCGCAGCCACTTGGGTAGGTACCTTATGTCTAGCATTGTGGCAGGGGGCTTTTCATTTGGAAACTGTACAAAATGCAGTATGTGTAAATAATCTGTGTCTCTGGTGCGTAGGTGTGATCGAGAGTATATCTGTCAGTGCGGAGGGTGCGCTCTTCTGCTCTGTAGGTGATGATCAGGCCATGAAGGTTTTTGATGTCGTCAACTTCGACATGATCAACATGCTCAAACTCGGGTAAAATCGCGTGCGTGTGAGTGTTTAACACTCTGGTATTATTCCTCATTTAGTCAAGTCACATTTATATAGCAATTTATACAATACAGATTGTTTGAAAGCAGCTTTACAGTGAAAACAATTCAATAATGCAAACATGCAGTCCATTTGAGCTGAACAGCATAAAAGAAAATAGTGTTATAGTGATATTTCAGTGTTGATTCAGTTCTATTGTAAAGATAATCAATTATTAAATTAGTTAATTTCATCCATGAAGCAGCTCTGTAGAAAACAGTGATGTCATCATCCAGCTCAGTCAGATTGGTAATATTGCTGAATATTTAGTGCCCTCAACTAAGTAAGCTAGTGGCGACAGTGGCAAGGAACCCAAACTCCATCATGTGATGGGATGTAGAGAAAAAAACTTTTGGCACACACTTGTAATCCTTGGGAGTAAATTAAAAATAAAACCTTAAGATTAGTAATTAAAAAAAAATAATAAGTTACTATATTTTGTTTCAATGTTTATTCTTTAATATGTTGTATTTTGAGGGAATTTTATGCTACTAGACAATATTCACATCTAAATTATGCATTATTTTATGTAGAAATACTGCATAATTAAGAATTGAATTTAGCATTGTCTAGTACCATGTTTATATAGTTATTAGGAGAACTATTTCATATGAACCTTATTTTCAGTTAATACAGTTTAAAAAATATAGAGAATGTATTTAAATCCAATGTATCAAAGGAGGATTGGTGTAATTTGGTGGAAGAAATAAAGTAAATCATTTGTGTGTGTATATATACATATACATACTTCGATACTGATTTCTAAATTGTGTCCAAAAAATTGCTCTGTATTATTTGTATTTCTCAAACATTTCAAAATCTCACAAGTGACCTTTTTTTTTAAAAGAGTAATTATTCTTTTAGTATCATGACCACAATTTTTTGGTGTGTATTTATAGCAAGTTCTACAAAAAAATCATATCATTGTACTGAAGTATAAAATTTCAAATGTAATTTTTTTTTTTTCAGTTTAGACCACCAGAGAGTGAAGAGACAAGAGAGTTTATTATTTATTTCTCTTTTCTTTTCTTTTTTCCCCAGCTTCCATCCAGGCCAGTGCGAGTGGATCTATAATCCGGGCGATGCCATCTCCACCGTAGCCTGCTCTGAGAAATCCACCGGGAAGATTTTTGTATACGACGGGCGTGGAAGTAATCAACCCCTGCACAAGTTTGAAAAGATGCACAGCGCACCACTGTCTCAGATCCGCCTGAATCCAAAATATCGCGTCATAGTGTCGGCTGATAAAGCGGGAATGTTGGAATACTGGACAGGCCTCCCGAGCGAGTTCAAATTCCCACGGCAGGTGGAGTGGGAGTTCAAGACTGACACGGACTTGTACGAGTTTGCCAAAAGCAGAACGTATCCCACCAGCCTGATGTTCTCTCAAGACGGCAAGAAAATGGCCACCATCGCCGTTGACCGCAAAGTGAGGATTTTCCGCTTCCTCACTGGGAAGCTGATGAGGGTCTTTGACGAATCATTAACCGTAAGTTAGTGTTTGATAATTATAATATCATATAACCACAGATTTCAAGGGTTAACAAACACTCACTGGAAGAGTTTGAGTAAGAGTGTGTGTTCTCTGTGTGGCGGCAGATGTTCACGGAGCTCCAGCAGATGAGGCAGCAGCTGCCCGATATGGAGTTTGGCCGCAGAATGGCGGTGGAGCGAGAGCTGGAGAAGGTGGACGGCATCCGACTGACCAACGTCATCTTCGATGAGACGGGACACTTTGTGCTGTATGGCACCATGCTGGGCATTAAAGTCATAAACGTGGAGACTAACAGGTAGATACACGCACACTATGAAATGCATTTCTTCTATGATGAGCATATTTACCATTTCTGAATCTAAATTAATTTAATGGCACAACGTTTCAGATATCACCATAAGTAGTTTAGCATCAGTATAATTTTCATCATTTATGGTCTTTTGACCAAATATCTTCTCGCCTCATTCTGAAATTTGTCACATTACAGAAGCATAATGGCTTAAGATTTGTTGTGAAATAAATTTTTGAAAACTTAAGCCAAGGTAACGGCATTGGCCTAAATCAAAATTAATACATGAGCCATTCTGAAAGTCTTTTTATTCTGTCTGTGATCTGTTTTCTCTGTCAAGGTGTGTGCGGATTCTGGGCAAACTGGAGAACATTCGTGTGGCGCAGTTGAGTCTGTTTCAGGGAGTAGCCAAGACCATGCATGCGGCACCAACCATTGAGATGAAGGCCTCCGACAACCCAGCGCTGCAGAGCTCCAGTCCAGACCCCACCATCTTCTGCACCGCCTTCAAGAAGAACCGCTTCTACATGGTGCCATTACAAAAACCCAACACTATCCCGAAGCTTTGCTTTCTCTATATGTTACTATAATCATTTATTTCTGTATAGGGCTTTCCACACTTAACTTATCTCTGTTAAGTTAAAGGGTTAGTTCACCCAAAAATGAAAATTAAGTCATTAATTACTCACCCCCATGCTGTACCAACCCCGTAAGACCTTCGTTCGTCTTCGGAACACAAATGAAGATATTTTTGATTAAATTTGAGAGCTGTATAACTACCACATTGGCTCCTAAGGGACTGCCTCTTGACGGCCCAGAAAGTCAATGAAGAAAATGTTTAAATATCCCAGGTGACTACCGTGGCTCAACTATATGTTTATCAAGCGACGAGAATACTTTTTGTGCGGAAAAACAAACAAAAATAACGAGTTTATTCGACTATTCCTTTTCTTCCTTGTAGGCCAGAACGAGACTTCCTTAGATTTCCACGACGCATGCGCGAGAATTGCGATCTGAAGTAGTGTAAGCGATGTGAGCAGATCGCAAATCTCGCGCATGCGTCGTGGAAATCTAAGGAAGTCTCGTTCTGGCCTACAAGGAAGAAAAGAAACAGTCGAATAAACTCGTTATTTTTGTTTGTTTTTTCGCACAAAAAGTATTCTCGTCGCTTGATAAACATATAGTTGAGCCACGGTAGTCACCTGGGATATTTAAACATTTTCTTCATTGACTTTTTGGGCTGTCAAGAGGCAGTCCCTTAGGAGCCAATGTGGTAGTTATACAGCTCTCAAATTTAATCAAAAATATCTTCATTTGTGTTCCGAAGACGAATGAAGGTCTTACGGGGTTGGTACAGCATGGGGGTGAGTAATTAATGACTTAATTTTCATTTTTGGGTGAACTAACCCTTTAACTCTGGTTCTTTTTAAACCCCTGGTGCATGTAAACAATGAATGGCAACTGCAGAAAGCAAAAGCCGGACATGCCAAATAGAGGATGGTAACCCCTATTACTCGGCTTTCTCCACGGAACAAGAGCCTGCTATCTTAGCTTCCAAAAAGGAGTCAGTGAGATCTCACCCACTAGGCAAAAAAATCCTCTGATGATTCAAAATGAAGAGATTTTTGCGTCATCTGAGGATTTTTTTCCAGACAAAAAATACATAAATCTCTCGTCTCAAGGGGATATGAGGGTGGAAAGCGTGGTAATTCAAAAGTACTACAGGTTTTCTACTAATACAAAGCTTAATGCTAAATCCTGAAGTATCCCTTTAAGAATTAAACGGTCTATTCTTTACTCCAATTGATGTTTTCCATCACCAACCCAGTGTGAAAAGCTCTAATGTTACTTTCCATTGGTGTCCAGAAGAATCTGACAATCTAGACTCTTTATGCTGTATTTTGTTTTTGAATAGTTTACAAAGAGAGAGCCGGAGGACACCAAGAGTGCTGATTCGGACCGTGACGTCTTTAATGAGAAGCCGTCTAAAGAGGAAGTGATGGCAGCCACACAGGCAGAAGGGCCGAAAAGAGTGTCGGACAGCGCCATCATTCACACCACAATGGGCGACATTCACATCAAACTCTTTCCTGTGGAGTATGTGTTTGTGTCATTTGACAGCAGTTTGGTCTGAGACGGCTGTACGGCTGTAACTTATTTATTTGTGCTTCTCAGGTGCCCCAAAACAGTGGAGAACTTCTGCGTCCACAGCAGGAACAGTTATTACAATGGACACATATTTCATCGTGTCATCAAGGTATGAGCACAGTAGTGTTTAGTTTAGATGAGTTGTGGATGAGACTTGAACAGGTGGCTTCTCGTATGTGTGCAGGGCTTCATGATCCAGACCGGAGATCCGACGGGCACAGGGATGGGTGGAGAAAGCATCTGGGGTGGAGAGTTTGAGGATGAGTTTCATGCCACACTGAGGCACGACAGACCATACACCCTCAGCATGGCCAACGCAGGCCCGGGGACCAACGGGTCGCAGTTTTTCATCACCGTCGTCCCAACTGTAAGACCATCATTACTTTTTTTCCCCTTTTTTTTTTTTTTTTTAAGAAACTTTCAGATTTCAGGATACATTTCTGAATATGACTACCCTGGTTGCACTGTTTTTCTTAGGACAGTTTTTCAAAAACAGTTCATAAATAATTTGTGAAATGAATTCATTAAAAAGAAAATCTAATTTTTACCAGCCCTAAATATTCAATCAAGTCAATATAGTCCTAAATGTCTCACTTCTTGAATGTCATGTCAATTACTATGACTTTGGGAAAAATCATCTTAAGTCATTCATTTTGAGTTGCCAATTAAGCTAATAGTTAATTTAAAGGAGTAGTTCACTTTTAAAAAAATATTTTGCTGATAATTTACTCACCCCATGTCATCCAAGATGCCCACATCGTTCTTTTTTCAGTCAAAAAGAAATTAAGGATTTTCTCCATATAATGGACTTCAATGGGAATCAAACGGTTTAAATGAGAGTTTCAGTGCAGCTTCAAAGGGCTTTAAACGACACCAGGCGATGAATAAGGGTCTTATCTAGGACCCTTCGAGTCATGACTCGAAAAAAGATTTGTTCATTTTGAACAAGTTCGAACAAGAGTCATGAACGTTCATCACAGAACAGAGCAATGCGAGCATTTGTGCTTATAAAACTTTAATTTTTTTATTTGTTTTTTAAATGAGCGATCGTTTTGCTAGATAAGACCCTTATTCATCGTCTGGTGTCATTTAAAGCCCCTTGAAGCTGCACTGAAACTCTCATTTGGACCATTGAAGTCCATTATATGGAGAAAATCCTGAAATGTTTTCATCAAAAACCTTAATTTCTTTCCGACTGAAGAAAGAAAGACGTGGACATCTTGGATGACATGGGGGTGAGTAAATTATCAGCAAAAGTTGTTTTAAAAGTGAACTACTCCTTTAAATCATTGTTTTCTCATTCTCTCTTTAATTAGCCCTGGCTGGATAACAAGCACACAGTCTTTGGGAGGACCACTAAAGGAATGGAGGTGGTCCAGCGGATCTCCAACTTAAAGGTGAACCCCAAAACCGACAAGCCGTATGAAGATATCAGCATCATAAACATCACTGTCAAATAGATGTGCAGTCTCAGCTCTATTCTTCTGATTTTGTAAAATAAACTACCCTTTTTTAAATAATACTAATTTTCAATAGTGATGCATCATTCAGCTTGGTTTTTAATAGCGTAACATTATTAATGGTTATACAAAAAGCCGTGGTCGTATCAACAACAAATGTGGGTGAGCAGTGTGCTTCTCGAGAGGCGTCCAAAACTCACATTCACGATAACTCCAGATCATCCTGCAATAGGGGACAGAGATAGTCTTCACACATGCTTTATCTAAGTACAGTTATTCAACATTACATGGCAATGAGGATCAATGTTTCAAAACAAAGAATGGTTCCTAAACCGGACTAATGCGGATAATGTCGAGTAATGGAGCGTTTACATGCGCGGCCACAGTTGCGTGATACATTAAGTATATCAATGAATGTAATGTTTCTGCCTTTTAAGATGCCAAGAAATGCTTGTTCCAACAAATCAAGATAAACAAAGCCAGATATTAATAAGCAATGGACTGATGAACTGGAAACAGGTTTATACTTTTTTTTTCATGACAACTACAATTCTTTCAAATATAAATAATCAGTAACATTGTTTTTTGCCACAAACACTTCCATCTCTTCATACATGGTGAAAATACACCTACACCCATGCATCAGTCATAAGACCACAAGGGACATTTCAATAAATATTTACAGGCTCATTCACAAAGCCACAAAAAAACTGAAAAAAAAAAAAAAAACAGCCATAAAAACAGCTGGAGATGTTAAGAATAATGGTATGTCTAGGTGAATCTCGCAACAACAGCAAAATAACATGTGTGGGTCACATTTTAAGGGTCTGAAAATTTTTTCATAACAGTTAAGTGCATTATATTCCTTACAGATGTTTTTTAAATCCCAGTGACGATTTTAATATTTATTTGAATAAATATCCATAAAGGCAATACTACCATGTCTGAATACGTAATTGTCTAAAACAATTTCACATTATATTACAGTAATGAGAATATAAGGGTAGGATGTGCTTGATTGTAATGAATAATGCAAGAATTTAATGTCCCTAGAACAAGTTTAATGAAAAAATTAATTGTATAAATTAAAGGGAAGCATGACCTATACATGTTGGTGTGTTTTGTGAAATTCACCCTCAAATTACTTGATCAATGGCAATGGATTTGATCACATGACCTTTCTGATGATTTCAGTAACTGGTTAATCTGACACAACAGGCACTTCACATTGCAGTAACCATGAATCTAGTGATGGAGCCTCATTTCATCCTTACCCAAGGGGCTTTACCTATGATTAAAACATTGAATAGATCTATATATAAACCTTGTGCTGTTTGCACACTATACTACAGGGACTTTAAATGGGTGTCTGTACAAAAATGACCAGAATATTTAGCTTAAGCACATCTAGAAATATCTCCAGGCATTAGTTACTATTAGGCAAATGAGCAAACTGACCTTGAAAAGACAAGGATCATTAACCAGATGTTACGTTTCTCTGTTTTAACAGAAGGGACAGTAAGTTTAGTTAGTCATGTTCGTTAACTTCTTTTCAAAGGAATAGTTCATGTTAATCAACTTTTTGGACCACATCTGCAAATATATTTTTGTTAACAACACAATTTCAACTCACTTTGTTATAATAAACAAATCTTTTCTTTTTTTTATACAGTAAAGCATTTCCAATGGAAGTCTATGAAGCACACTTGCCCATAGGCTTCCATAATACGTTTCAAAATTTTGTTTTTATTTAGAAAGATGAGTGATGAGCTGAAAATATGTTTGGTGATAACCTGCAGGATGTTGCCTTGTATTTAACCTGGAGTCTTATATGAGCTCCATTTATGAACACCATTGAACCACAAGCGCGCACAGCAGCAAGTCTACTGATGTATGATGGTATGACATGGGTAACCATGAGCAGGGTGACTGTGCAAGTGACACAGACAGGCTTGAGTTGTGAGTCACAAGTCTATTGAGAGTGGGTAAGCGTCCCTCAGGCCACATCCAAAACTCCTGCGGCCACCAGCTGGCGTGAGAGCCAGTCCAGGCCCTCGTGAAGCCCCATGCCACTGCGGGCGTCACAGCCCTGGATGTGCCAGCTGCGCCCGCAGCACAATTTGTGTAAGCTCAGGAGCTCAGTCATCTCCTCCACGGACACCGCGCCGGGGACGTCCTACAGAGACACACGTCACAAAGTCTTGGTCAAGAGTTTACAGCGGACACACATACTGGCAAAACCTGTTACATACATCTTCTGAAAGTAGAGAATCTCCAATAAAACAAGCATAGCCTATTGCACGTTGTAGTCATTGAACAACTCTTGATTTTAACATATAGGTGTTAATAAAGTAAAGAATTCATGAAGCTAGTTATTCATACAACAAAATATTCTGGGGGACAATAATATTGATTTTAATGCCAAGTTCAAAACATAGTCAATTGTTCACATCTCTCACCTGTTTGTTGGCAAAGATGAGCAGCAGAGCATCTCTGAGCTCTTTCTCTGTCAGCAGTTTGGCCAGTTCACTGTGAGACTCCATCAGCCGGTCTCGGTGACAGCTGTCAATCACAAACACCACCGCTGGGAGACAGAACAAACGACCCCACTCATTAAAGTGCAAAAAATGTGATTGTGTGAACTTCATTATGAACGAAGAAGCCACAGTGAAGTGAATTTTTAACTCTAGAAGCAGCATCTCTGCGCGATACCTTGTGTGTTCAGATAATAGTGTTTCCAGAGTGGGCGGAGTTTATGCTTGCCACCCACATCCCAAATGGTGAATTTCAGGTTTTTGTATTCAACAGTTTCAACATTAAAACCTAAAACAGAAAGAGAATTCTTTATTATCTAAACACCGTTGCATGTTTGCATTTCTGTACATGTATTTCCGTTGCACAAGGATACCTATGGTCGGTATGGGCTGCATAAACTCATCTTGCTTCAGTTTGAAAAGAATAGTAGTTTTGCCAGCTCCATCTAAGCCCAAAGTCACAACCCGGATCTCCATCTTTGGACCAATGTGCACACGGTTGTCCTGGAAAAGAAGACGGACACATCTGTTTAATACGGATATCAAACGCATCATCACTACACAACTCAGTTCAAGAACAGCAGTTACTTTCTTAGCACGCTAACAACCAGACGAGGCAAAGTTAGTTCATGTTGTGAAATGTCATACCAGTGCTTCATTAGTAAAATCCAAGGTCCCAGAATAAAAAGGGGTAACATATCTGGCAAGTTAGTGAGGTAGGGAAAGGTAACTGAGCACACATACATATATATATCTTAGTCAGGGTTTTCCATCCAACTTTACTTGATGCACATTTTGAAAATAAACTTAATGTAAATAAACTCTAAAAATCAATTACTACAGAAATGTAATGCATATATATATAAAAATATATTTTGTGTTCAGCAGAAGAAAGATATTCATACAGGTTTGAACCAACTTGAGGCTGAGTAAATGATGACAGAATCTTCATTTTAAGGTGAACTATTCCTTTAAGATGAAGGAAACAGTTTATTTGCATACTGATGACACGTTGTGAGCTTTTGTGCATGTAAAACAACATGGTATTACGCATTAGGCCCAACAAGAGGTCTGGCCATGGCACCGAATTCTTCCAACATATCCCTTGACATTCGTATGGAGTTTCAGTTTAAACTCTAGCCATTTCATTTTGCACGCAGACAATGACCATCAGCGTCCATTTAAGCCCCCATAAGACACAAATAAACATACAACATTGCATTACAATGTTTGATCTATGTGCAGTACACTGCTAGAGGCATCTGTTTGTTTGACTAAAGGGACGGTCGCACTACACTACACTACACTACACTGACTTCCATTCATATGCATGCAAATGCAGGAGACTGGATATGCAAACTCATGGAAAGTTTGCCGTGCACCAAAGTTCAAGTTTGGTGAACTCTGATTCGAGAATGAATGTTTACTCCCATATGGAGTGGAGATGTGTGACCAATAGAGGATCGAAACATCACGGCGTGACCGCTTAAATAAACTTAAAGATCACAAACTTTATTCGTACATGTTAAATGGACAGTTCACCCAAAACAATTCTGTCATTAATCACCGACATTCATCATATCATCATTCACCTTCAAGGTCATTCTCCTACGCTGTTGACGTAGTGTAAAACATGTCAGGCTTCTTGGTTCTAGGTCAGAACACCACCTCACTATTGTCGACCCTCCTTAGTCAGCATCACATGCATGTGTCGTGGTGCTCATGTGAACAGCGTTGGCCAATAGTGAAGCGGAGTTCTGACGTAGATCCAGAAGCACTGCAATGTTTACACTACTTCAACAGTGTAGAAGAATGATGTGGAAGAGAAGAGATCATTGACTAAAGTTGGATAATTCATAACATTAAAGTTGAACGACTGTAGTCACATGGACTATGTTAAAGATGTCTTTTTTAACTTTCTGGGCCTTTAAAGTGGTTGTTGCATTTCGGTCTATTGAGGGGTCAGAAAGCTCTCGGATTTCATCAAAAAGATCTTAATTTGTGTTCCGAAGATGAATGAAGGTCTTACGGGTCTTACTTATGTTTTTATGAAAGTCATATCACATCCGTCGCTGTGTAAACAAGGCGATGTAAAGTACCTTAGTGAAAGTAACAGGGATGCCTGCATCCAGCTGAATGTGGTCGGCCAGCTCTGTAAACTGCTGCTGCTGCTTCTGCAGTGTCTCTAGCAGTCGGTTGATCTCCTGTTTCGACAAAACCACCCTGCAATCATCCTGGCAAAAAAAAAAACACAAAAAAAAAAAAAAACACACAACAAACCAACTGAAATTCCTGAACTGCTTCTGATCCAGCTGAGTGTGTGACGTGACAGAGTGTGTACCTGCTGTAGTGTTTTCTCGCAGTGCAGACAGGCAGTGGACACCTGTGACAGCAGTATGGTCATGTCCTCCTGCTGCTGTCGAAGCCAGATCAGCCTCTCTCGCACGTGCGCGTCCACCACACTCAGAGCCATCTCCTCTTGACGACACAGGGTCTCGTGTAGATCGGCAAAGTAGGCACGTACGCAAGACCGGGCGCTCTCCGCTGTTCCTGGAACCTGAGCAGAAACCAAGAATCTTACACAGATGCAAACGCTTTAGGTTATCACAATCACCCAAGAACACTCTCATACATGTTCAGTGTGAGCCATGCCCATGCTGTCCTCCACGATCTGCTCTCCTCCTTCAATCTGCTGCACGATGCCCACTAGTTTCCTGGAGTACTCCGACACTTCCTCTGTGAACGTACGGATGCAGTGTGCCATGTCCAGGATGGACCCACGAATCTGGTTGGCTTCACCCTCTAGTACAGCATGCTGGTAAAACATTTTCATGAAAAGAGATCAGGGAACGAGTGACTGAAAACAAGAACAAAACGTCAAATTTAAATTCTCCAGAAATAATTGCATAAGCCAATAATAATTCTTAAAATACACAATAACCTTTTTTAATCCATGCTTTCTTTGATGGATGCATTAAAAATGACGCTATACATTATTTGTTACAGATCTCCCATTTGATTCAACACAGTGAACAGCTAATCGATTGCATAACTCGTAATGAATCTTAGGCAAGTTTAAAAAAAAAACTACATGCAATTTTAAATATAAAAATGTTCAGCTTACATTTTAGGTAAAATTTTGTGATTTTATTGGGGAATTTAAAAAAAAGATAACATTTTTATATGAATTTTTTTATTTTATTTAAATTTTCAGCTTATTTTAGTACTTCAAATGTCGCCTTGGCAAGTACATGAAATAATTTTCTGTACATTTTATTTTCATTTTAGTTAATGTTTATTTTTAAGTAAGAGATGTTTTTAATGGTTTTAGTTATTGATTATAACCCTGCTTTAGACTTTTTATTGCACTAGAAGCAACAGCAAAACAAATGATTAAATATTTTAAAGTGCAATATTAAGATATTTTTTTAATATTTCAATTCATTTGCATCTGACTTTTAAACAATGCATCTAAAAAAACAAGCATTGTTTTTACATTCCAAATTCTATGCCTAAAGATTAACCAGTGGTTTTGAACTGAGTTGTATTGTATCTCCGCACCTTATGCCCTTGGTGCTTTCCGTACTCCTTGCACACGCAGCACATGAGCGGCCCGGGCAGGCAGCCGTCTTCCAGGCACACAAACTCGATGGCGTGCACCTGGTGCTGCGGGCAGAGCATCTTCTCATGGGGCTTGTCTGCCAGGGGCACGCGCCGGTGCTTGGCCAGCGTCCGAGTGGAGTGTGTGAGCTGGCAGCACTCAGCACACAGGTGCGTGGCACACACCGTGCAGTACATGGAAGCAGTGTGAGTCTCATCCTCATCACAGCGGATTACGCACTAAAGGAGACATGGCAAAAATTCAAAATAAAATCATCTGTTATCCCACAGCCTAATTTATTGCTTTGATAAAAATGACTCAGCAGCAATATAGCCTGTGTTCAATAAATAACACAAATATTCTTAAGACAAAAATATTATATATTTAACAGTAATAAACATCCAAATAAATAATAATCATAATAATTATTATAATTTATTTTAAAAAGAAATCACATATTTCGAACCTCGCCCATCTCCCGAAGTGAATCCTCTGACATGCCTGACTGATGGGATGCCCCATTCTGTAGCCGTTCAAGCAATTCTAGCAGGGCAAAGTTCTTCTTTAGGCCCCACACACCCGAGTCTCCTGCAGAGCACAATGAAAACGTTTTTCTTTCTACTAGAGAAATACTAGATAAATATCCTGTTATTATGAAGAACACAACAGCAATGTAAAGCTCACCCAGCTCGGTGACCTGTCTGTCAAAGGGGCAGCGGACTGCCCTGCCATGGAGAGGCAGACGGGTCAAGCAGTCGTGACACACCGTGTGTCCGCACAGCAGCAGCCGCGGGACCTTGTCCCCCTGTAGAGAAAACACATCCTCGCACACACCACACTCCAACACCTTCACAATCACATGCATATGGGGATTAAAATTTATGATTGCCAAATATTAGCATTTATACATACATATGTATATACACATTATATATACACACATTGCATATTCTGTGTATAATTTAAAGCTTAATTTAATATTTAGAAGCAGTAATTACTACATTATATGCATAAAGTCAAATATTACCATTCATAGACATTGTATGTATTTATTTATAAGACTAAACTTTGAGTACAATCTATATAAACATTCGAAAATTCATATCTAGATATGCATAATTTCTCAAATTGCCCTACTGAGTATTTTGAGGCACAGTCCCCATTCTAGCCAGCATACGTTAACCTATTCAGCACTAATGCTAGTTATAACTGTATATTTATTAATATAAACACCCTATTTCATAACGAACTGTTTTTAATCGAGCTTTTAAATGAGTGTTCAACAGTGTGTTTAATAAAAAAAAAACGCAGTGACTGAATGATGGCGCTATCATTAGCGTGCTAACGCCCTGCAGAATCTCATTGAACTCCATCGGGACCAAAAATAAATCGCTCTCGTGATTTCTATACGCTAAACATCTAGTGTAGCAGTTATTTATTTCATGCATGTCGTACCTTCACCGCATTTGAAGTGTTTCCACGGCCGTGTCGCGCACACGGCTCCATCGACGCCTGTTTATTTATACCGACAGCAGCGGCCATCCTCGGACTGAACCATCTGATGACACTTCGATGAGAACAAGACATACTGCTTCTGGACAAGTTGAAGTTATTATATAAAACATTTATAGGAACAACTATTTTTTCTCTTATTCCTATTATACAAAAAAGTAGCAGGTTTGTTGTATGTTTGAATTAAAAAAAAAAACATTCTTGTCACAAAGGCACCCCTTTTATGACAATGGATCAGTCCGTCAGCTGTTTCCGTCGACGAAGTTCAGGACATAGGCACGCGCATAGACATCGGCTGCGTTCCAAACCGCAAACTTCCCTACTATTTAGTATGGGAAAAAGAGTAGGCGAGCAAAAAAGTATGAATGAATCCAAAAGAGTAGGCGAGAATTACCTGGGTGACGTAGCAATTGTCGCGAGATTCGGACTTAAGTGCGTTCCAATATGCCTACTTTCCTACTATATAGTAGGCGATCGATTGCGCGGCATATGATAATCGAGAAATGCCCTCTGCTTTAGTAAGCAGAACTCTGCCCTTGAGTGATAAATCTCTTAGCAACCAATGATTCAATACCTTACGTGTCTTTTCAATAATTGGAAGAAAATTGGAAGGGCATCTTGTTTTATCATCTTTGATTATTTTAACTCCCAAATAAGTAACACTTTCACTTACAGGAATATTACAAATTACGGACTCCAGACAATTACCAACTGGGAGTAACTCACATTTGTTTATGTTAAGGCGAAGGCCTGACGCTTTAGAGAAGGGCTCAAGAGTCTCTAATGCTACCGCAACCTGAGAGGCATCCTTTAAAAACAAAACAGTGTCATCAGCTAACTGACTCATTACAACTTCAGTGTCATCAATAGTTATTCCTTTTAAAGGGCTTTCTTTGATATGTAAATTTAGAAGTTCAGTAGCCATCAGAAACAGATAAGGGGATATTGGGCATCCCTGCCTGACTCCCCGATTCAGAGAAAATCTAGGAGAGGTACCACTACTGAGTTTAATAGAGCAATTGCAGTTAGTATAAAGCATTTTGATAGATCTACAAAAGAAGTCACCAAATCCCACCTTGCGAAGAGTCTGAAACAAAAATTCATGCTCCAGGGAATCGAAGGCTTTATAATAGTCTAAGAAGAGAATAAGACTATCATTACAGAGCAACTCAGAATAATCTAGAATGTCTAAAACCAGACGTATATTATTAAAGATGTGCCTTTTTTGTAAAAAGCCAGATTGGCATTCATCAATTAAGTTATTTAAAACACATTTTAATCTTTTAGATAAAACCAAAGCAATAATTTTATAATCGTTATTTAACAATGTAATTGGCCGCCAATTATCAATTAACAACGGATCTTTATTAGGTTTTGAGATTAAAGTTATAAGTCCTTGACACAGAGTCGGAGGAAGCAGGGCACTTTCTACACTCTCTTTATAAACTTCAAGCAAAAACGGGGATAAAAGTTTATTAAAAGCCTTATAAAATTCAGCCGTTAATCCGTCTGTTCCCGGTGACTTATTATTTTTCAAAGAGTTAATTGCATCGGTAATTTCTTGTATCTTAAGTGGTGCTTCACATATATTGTACTCTTCATTATTAATCTGTTTCATATTATGTAAAGACTCCAAAAACTCAGTAGTAGATTGCTGACAGAAATTAGAGGCTCTAGTAAGTAAGTACTAGTACTAGTACTTACTTACTAGAATAAGTACTAGTATCTAATGAATAAGTACTAGTATCTAATAAATAGGTACTAGTATCTAATGAATAAGTACTAGTATCTAATGAAGAAGTACTGAATGAAGAAGTATTGAAGTAATGAATAAGTACTAGTATCTATTGAATAAGTACTAGTAGCTAATGAATATGTACTAGTATCTAATGAATAAGTACTAGTATCTATTGAATAAGTACTAGTAGCTAATGAATAAGTACTAGTATCTAATGAATAAGTACTAGTATCTATTGAATAAGTACTAGTAGCTAATGAATAAGTACTAGTATCTATTTAATAGGTACTAGTATCTAAAAAATAAGTACTAGTACCTACTGAATAACTACTAGTATCTAATGTATATGTACTAGTCACAATTGGAATACATACTAGTCAGAACTGAATAGTTGATATCTGAATGACAGATCCCCATAGAAGTCAATGGCAAAAAATTTAATTTGTTACTAGTCACAAAATAATAGTTACTAGTCACTTTCGAAATAAGTACTAGTATCTAATAAATAAGTACTAGTATCTATTTAATAGGTACTAGTATCTAATGAATAAGTACTAGTATCAAAAAATAAGTACTAGTATCTAATGAATAAGTATTAGTACCTAATGAATAAGCACTAGTAACTAATAAATAAGTACTAGTATCTTATAAATAAGTACTAGTATCTAATGAATAAGTACTAGTATCTAATAAATAAGGACTAGTATCTAATGAATAAGTACTAGTATCTTTAAAAAGGTACTAGTACCTAAAGAATAAGCACTAGTATCTAAAGAAAAGGCACTAGTATCTAAAGAATAAGCACTAGTAGCTAATGAATAAGTACTTGTACTTAATGGAATAGATACTATTATCTAAAAAATAAGTACTAGTAGCATGAAAATAGAGACTAGTAGGTTAAAATGATTAAATGTTAAAACAGCTTGCCATAATATATATAATATGTATGTATAAATGTATAACTGCTAACGTTTGTCAATCATAAATTTGAATCCCCCTTATGCATGATGAAATGTTGTTATCAACTTCATGCTTTCCCCGTTGCGAACGTGCACTCCTCTAAACTGTAGCCTAAGTGCTGCTGCTCTGCTCTAGTTGACGGCAGCCTTTCCCCCCGAACATATCACGTTAACAACAACCCTTTAGAAAACGTAATTCCTTTGTGGATCCTCTTGATCTGCTTTCTCCATGTTTCTTTGACAAATCTCAGCATCAGTCTCACGCACGCTGCACGGGAGTTAACCACAACCACTTATTTACATTTCGCGGTATAACGTTACACGGAATAAAAAAATCTGTTACGACTGACGTTTTCTACCGCGGTAACGATATCGTCATATCGCCCAGCCCTACTACATGAAGTATGGGGCCGTTTCAAGATATTTGGGGGCCCTAGGCAAAAGAGTGAAGTGAGGTCCCAAGTCCTCCCTCAGGAAAATTTTTAAAATTCAGATGGGATTTCTTGTATTCTGGTGCATTTTAAGAGTCATGACTTACTCTGTACGCTACACAAAGTGGCCACTATAAAGGTCACAGTGTCTTCAATGAGGCATTGTTGATGGGAATGACACATTTTGATTAATGTTTATTTTTTGTCAACAAGGCAAAAACAAGGTAAAAAAAATATAATTATTTATATTATTATTATTATTTTTATTATTCTATTATCATGGCAAAAAATCTCATGCGATGTAATCTGGGCTCATGCATCAAGAGGATTTAGCTCAAAGGAAGTTTTCGAACGCTGTAGCTGGGTCATTCTACAGAAACGTCCACTTTTGGTATGGCAAGATGTCTTAAAATGTATTTCTTTTACTAACATTTAAACTTACACCACATTATTAGATTACCCTTTGACTTGTTGAATATGCATAAATAACAGCATGATTTTTTATAATTTTTGTGCATTTATTTAAAGATCGCATGCACCATTTTTTTTTGTCACTGGTGTTACCTTACTACTTTAGCAATATTAAATGTTTTTATGAAATATTATTTCAATTTTTTCAGCACATGTAGTTAGAGTTACCAAAAAATAATAATAATGCAACAAATAAGGAGATTATGTTTTATTTATTTTAATCAGGTTTGTTAAAAGTGTGCTTGAATGAGGTTAGTACATTTGAAGAGTTTGGTTCCAAAACGCGATAAACGCCATTTAAAAAAAAAAAATGAGTTAATGCAAAAATCTGACTTTTCAATACCGACCAGATACAAAACAATGTTTAATTTTACGTAAAATGCGATATCCGCCGTGCTGTTATTATGAAATGTTTTCTCCCTTTCTTTCCAAACCGCGACAAACGCCAGTCTCCCTTTTCTGCAAAATGCGACATATCCGCTAAACTAATCACAACGCACCATTCCACGCAATGTAAACAGTAACGGCAGCACTTTAACTACACCCGGCTTCCTAGGTTTTCCCTATTTTGTCCTTTCGATCAACAAACAAACAAAAAAAATTTATAATTTTGACAGCGTTGGTGAACCTGCGGAGGGTAAGGCATCCTGCAAGGGTGAACGTGACATCGAAATCGAATCATTTACGTGAGGAGATTAAGAAGACGAGGCACTCGGGAGGAGGAAATGACGGCTGTTGCTTGTTCTCACACGACAGCATCAAACTTCTGTCACGCTGACACACTGACCCCAGGGGATCTTTTGAAAAACTTTCAGTTGTTTTATTCCTAGTCAACGAAAACCGAGCAGGACCAAGCCATTTTACAGCTGATCGCCGTCAAAAAAGTTCAGCGGCGACGTCCCAAGGTTGACAACAGCAATATGCAGAAGTAACGTTAGATCATGCTTAATAAATCATAATGTAACGGGAATTTAACCCGTCTTGTAGGGGAAAATGTATTAGTGCTGCCACGGAAGACTGAATAACGAAAAGATCTTAGTCCCCGCTTTCAGTACTTTTAATCTCACTACACACTAAATGCGTGTATGTTATGTGCTACTTTATTGGGATGTACAGACCGACGAGAGTAGGCTTCAGCTTAAGTAATGTCACTGAAGTAAAAGTAAAATGAGTTAGACAGTCTAATATACCCCTACCTCATCTGGTCTAATAAAGTAGCTGAGACGCCCCTACTCCTTGACAGCGCCAAAAAAAACAAAAATACAATAAAGTAAGTATGAAATAAAACGAATCGGTTACCTAACGTAACCTCGGTTCTCTCTAGATGAGGGAACGAGTATTGCGTAAGCTAGCTTACGCTACGGGAAAGATTCATCTTTGCTGAGAAGTTGAAGCCAAAAAATTATTCCATAATTTTGTAATCATTGTCAACGCAGTCTCTTCTGAGGCAGACCATGAGCGGGCTAGCTAGCGGCTCATTGGTTCGCTCAGAGAGAATGCACGAACCTATGGGAGAGCGGCGCTGAGTCCGCGGCCAATGAGCGGACGGCGCTCGCTCACTGCGTCACAGCCCGCCAAAAGGGGCGTGGCTACAGTGTATAAAGGTAGCTCTCTCAGGCTCGTTCGTCGATTCTGTCAGCATGAAGCGAAACGCTGGTGGCGCAAGCACGGCCGGGAACGCAATACTCGTTCCCTCATCTAGAGAGAACCGAGGTTACGTTAGGTAACCGATTCGTTCTCTTACGAGAGGTTCTCTCGTATTGCGTAAGCTAGCTTACGCTACGGGAACACCTGGTCAACGCCGTGTGCGCTAAGTAACCACTAAGCATCCCAGGGGGGAAAACACCGGGGGAATCTATAAGTGGATGAAGATAATAAGGCGGCCAGCATAGCGGCCGTTATCATCTAGTGCAAAACGCCCTAAGGCGGCCGGCGTAGCGGGCCGTGAACGTATAATGCATAAGCACATAGGGGAACACAAGGGGTGAGCCGGTTGTGATGGAACTCCCGATAGTGCGGCTTTCTATAGGAGAGCTGTATAGTACTAGACCGCCAGAATTTTAGCCTGTAAGGCTGGAACTTCCAAGTTATAAAATCTGACAAAAGTGGAGGGGGAGGCCCATCCCGCAGCCACACAAATGTCGTGAATGGAAATTCCGCAGGACCATGCCCACGATGAGGCCATGCCTCTGGTGGAATGAGCCCTGATGCCCAGAGGGCAAGGCAGGTCTTTAGCGGCATAAGCAGAGGCAATCGCGTCTACTATCCACCTGGATAGAGTCTGTTTCGAGGCGGCTAATCCCTTGGTGCGGCCACCGAACGACACAAACAGCTGCTCTGAGCGTCTGAACGCGGCAACGCGTGTAGTGTACACTCTGAGAGCCCGAACCGGGCAAAGGCGATCAGCGTCACGTTCTTCTATCGGATGCAGGCAGCGCCGATAGAGAGATCACTTGCGCCCTGAAAGGGGTACCAATCGCTTTCGGAACATAATCGTGTCTAGGTTTCAGAATGACTATGGAGTCATTCGGTCCAAACTCAAGGCACGCGGCGCTCGAAGACAGCGCGTGAATGTCCCCCACACGTTTTACTGAGGCGAGTGCCGTCAGAAGAACGGTTTTTAGCGAGAGGTATTTTAGCTCCACGGACTCGAGTGGTTCAAACGGTGGGGCTTTCAGAGCTTCTAGAACTATAGAAAGATCCCAGACCGGCACCGTAGGGGGGCGAGGGGGGTTCATCCTTCTGGCTCCCCTGAGGAAGCGGATGATTAGCTCATCTTTGCCCAGAGACTGGGCGCGCCGGGGTTCAACGAACGCCGCGACGGCTGCCACGTAAACCTTAAGAGTGGATGGGGACCTGCCCTTATCCAGCATCTCCTGAAGGAACACGAGCAAAGACGAAACCTCGCACGTCCGTGGGTCCAAGTTTTTGTCGGTGCACCATTTGGAGAACACAGACCATTTTGCAGCATAGAGCTTTCTGGTAGATTCCGCTCTGGCGTGTTTGATCGTGTTCAGAACCCCTTCTGGCAATTCGACGCGTAGTCGTTGGTCACCCATGCATGAAGCGCCCAGCGCTGTGGATGGGGATGCCAGATCGAACCGCGGGCTTGAGTGAGAAGATCTGCTCTGATTGGAATGGGCCACGGGGCTGTCTGTGGCAGCCGCGTAAGCTCCGGGAACCAAATCTGATTCTCCCAGCGCGGGGCTATGAGGAGCACCGAGTGGCGTGAGTCCCTGATTCTCTGAATGACCTGCGGTAGCAGAGAAATCGGGGGAAAAGCATAGAGCGGGCGGCGGGGCCAATCCTGGGCTAACGCGTCCTCGCTCTTTGAGACGAATATTGGGCAGTGAGCGTTCTCTTCTGACGTGAAAAGATCTATCTCCGCTCTGCCGAATAGGCGCCACAGCGTTTGGACTGTTTGAGTGTGCAGGGACCATTCTCTGGGGGAGACAAGGTTCCTGGACAGCATGTCTGGACCGTCGTTCAGATGGCCCGGTAAGTGCGTCGCTCTGAGCGAGAGCAGGTGACTCTGGGACCACAACAGGATGCGGCGTGTCAGATGAAAGAGATTCTTGGATCTGACGCCGCCCTGACGGTTGATGTATGATACCACGGCCATATTGTCTGAGCGAATCAGGACGTGGTGACCATGTATGCGCGGGAGGAAAAACAGCAGCGCGTTCTCGACCGCGATCATTTCCAGACAGTTTATGTGTAGGGAACTCTCGTGGCTCGACCACTGGCCGGCGGCCGGTGAGCCCTCGCAAACCGCACCCCAACCCGAGTTGGATGCGTCTGTTGAGATGACTTTCCGGCGAGAAAAAGTACCCATGGTAACGCCCCTCTGAAACCACTCGATTACTAACCATGGCTGCAGTGCAGTGATACATGTCTGAGTAATCTTGATCATCTGGCAGCCCGTAGTCCACTCGCGGTGGGATACGCGGCTCTTTAACCAGAGTTGAAGGGGGCGCATGTGCAGAAGACCCAGCTGTAGCACAGCGGAGGCTGAGGCCATATAACTCAGCATCCTCTGAAAAGATTTCAGGGATGTGAGGGTACCCATCTGAAAGGAGGCGGCTAGGCGCTGAACACGGCGCGCGCGCTGTGTGGATAAGCGAGCCATCATTGTGATAGAGTTCAAATCTATTCCAAGGAATGAAATAGTTTGACTGGGCTGGAGAGAGCTCTTTGTCCAGTTGACAGAGAGTCCCAGCGCTTCCAGATGGTTGAGGAGAACTGTGCGGTGCGACAGCAGCTCCGTCTGGGAATCTGCTGGAATCAGCCAGTTGTCCAGATAATTTAGAATGCGCAGCCCCTGACTATGCAGAGGAGCGAGCGCTGTATCCATGCACTTCGTGAACGTACGGGGTGCTAAGGATAGGCCGAACGGGAGAACGGCATATTGGTAAACTTGACCCTCGAAGACGAAACGTAGGAATGGCCTGTGATGAGGGTTTATCTGGATCTGAAAATAGGCGTCTTTCAGGTCTAGAGAGATGAACCAGTCCCCCTGGCGGACGTGCGCGAGGAGTTTCTTGACTGTGAGCATTTTGAACGGTCTCTTCATGAGCGCTTTGTTCAAAGCCCTGAGATCTAAGATCGGCCTGAGGCCACCGTCTTTCTTGGGAACCAGAAAATAACGGCCGTAAAACCCCGACTCGGTCATAGATGGCGGGACTCTCTCTATAGCACCCTTCTGCAGTAGCTTGGCTATTTCTGAGCGAAGCGTGTTCATAGCAGCCGGACTGACAGTGGATTCGAGCCGCGAGCGTGGCGGGCGGCGACGAAACTGTAATCGATAGCCATTCTTTATTATGCTTAAAACCCACGGGGAGATGCCGGGGATGGCTTCCCACGCTTCGCAGCTTGCGGCTAGCGGTTGAATGGCGATTTCGCCCTGATTGCTGCACATAGCGGGCTGGACACTGGGTGTGGGCGCGCTTATAATGTGGTTGGCAACGGGACTTACACTCAGAGAGGAGTTTATGGGCCGTGTGACAGAGCGGGCAGAGGGGGGACACGCGCACGGGCTCGTGGGCGTGTTTATGTTCTCTGCTACTGGAGCGGATAGTGCTCGCTCCGTGAGAATGGGCTCTGTGTGAGACCCGGGGCATAGGGTGCTTGTGTGTATACGTGAGCACATGCTTGTGGGCACATTTTTTACACTTGAGGCTTTTATGCTCTTTTTGTAAACTCTCTGGGTAGCCGTGAAAACGGCTTTTAGTCGCTCGCAAGCGGGCAGGGAAACCGGCTTGATTGTGGCGGTGAACTCTACTGTAGTCGGCGATGAGACGGGGACTAACAGTGGGCGAAGCTTTGACGGCGGTCCGGCCGCAGCGGGAGAGAGCCGCCTTTTTCTCAGCTATGCTAGGCAGACTTCTGTTGATCGGGCTTCAGCGCGATCTTGGGTCGAGGCCCCCAAGGAGGAGGCTGTCTGCGGCGGCTGTCAGAGCGAGAGCGAGGGCGTCCGCCCTGTCTACGCTGGGGCTGCTGAGCTTGCTGAGGCGGGCGCTGATGTGGGGTTCTGGCAGGTGGCTCGTGAGAGCGGCCTGCCGAAGAGCTAGCGCGGCGGGGCAGGAACAAGTTCATGGCCTGAGTCGCTTTCTGTACCTCGGAGAAGCGGTCAACGATGCCCGTGACGGCAGATCCGAAGAGACCGGTCGGAGAGATAGGCGCGTTGAGGAACACGGCGCGTTCTGAATCTCCCATGTCGGTAAGCGTGAGCCACAAGTGTCTCTCAGCGACACAGAGGGCGGCCATGCATTTCCCCAGGGCTTGTGCGGCGGCTTTAGTGGCGCGAAGGGAAAGATCCGTAGCGCTTCTCAGATCCGAGAGGATGGGCGGGTTCCTACCGCTGTTCGCCATCTCGCACAAGATGCCGCTCTGGAGCACTTGGAGGACTGACATGGAATGCAGCGCTGAAGCGGCCTGTCCGGCGGCAGCATAGGCGCGGGCATGAAAGTTAGAGGTCGCTCTGCACGCTTTAGAAGAAAGCGTAGGGGAAGAACGCCATCTAGCAGAGGGCGGGCAAAGATGAGCGGCGACCAGGTCCTCGACGGGCGGCATGGCAGTATAACCCTTCTCGGCGGCTCCGTCCACTGAGCGCAGCGAAGCGGACACATCGGAGCGGTTACGAGCCGAAAGAGGGGCATTCCAGGATTTCGTGAGCTCGTTGTGTAGCTCAGGCAGGAATGGTGCAGCCCGGCTGCAGGCGGGGGCCGGGCGCCGGTGCAGGAACTTCCCATCCATGCGGTTCGGTGGTTGCTCGGGGGGAGGAGACCACTCGAGACCCAGGCGGTTGACGGCCTGTGAAAGGAGGCGCGTTAGTTCCTCCTCGATGCCGGCGCGGGTCCCCGCAGACTCTCTCGTCGATGAGCCGATCGATGACCAATCCTCGCTATCAGAAGCGTGCAGGGAACAGGAGTCCTTCTCATCCGCGGTGTCGTCGGAGGCGACAGAGCGGCCACTCGGCGGCAACTGTATGTCCGGCTGGGGCGGAGAGGGAGAGCGGTCGGTGGGCGGCGGCAGCGGCCCGCATGTATCCGCAGGGGGCTCCAGCGGCCTCTGGGAGCGGCGTTTCTTCTTCCGCGGCGAAGTGAGAGGCGGCGCGGGAGCGGTTTTGACCGCCTGCAGTCGTGCCCGCAGGGAGGACAGAGGCAGGTCCTCGCAGTGGTCGCATCCTCCGTTGGCGAGCTCTGCGTGATCCACTCCGAGACAGAGAACGCAGATGGGGTGGCGGTCTCCTTCCTCGAGTGAAGAGCGGCATGAGCCGCAGGAAATTCGAGGCATCTTGAAAAAGACGCTCGGCTCTTTTGTGAAAAGGTGGAATAAAGTATACGCGTCGGATGGCGCTAGCTTGCTGGGCGGCTGAAGGTGGCAGACGGCCGGCTTCCTCAGACTCCGGAGCTCGCTAGAAGATGCCTTCTCGACGACGGCGGCTTCTTCCCAGGACAGCGGATGCGTGTAGATCGCTGAATGATGAAGAATCGACGAACGAGCCTGGGAGAGCTACCTTTATACACTGTAGCCACGCCCCTTTTGGCGGGCTGTGACGCAGTGAGCGAGCGCCGTCCGCTCATTGGCCGCGGACTCAGCGCCGCTCTCCCATAGGTTCGTGCATTCTCTCTGAGCGAACCAATGAGCCGCTAGCTAGCCCGCTCATGGTCTGCCTCAGAAGAGACTGCGTTGACAATGATTACAAAATTATGGAATAATTTTTTGGCTTCAACTTCTCAGCAAAGATGAATCTTTCCCGTAGCGTAAGCTAGCTTACGCAATACGAGAGAACCTCTCGTAAGAGAACAGTATTTATTCTCAGTCTCTTTTCTTCTCTCTTGTAATCAAATGTTAAATTCAGGGTTAATGATCACAAAATGGAAAATAAAATAAAAAATAAACAAACTGTATGGTCTTTGTGTTTTCCTTTACCCTCACTCTCAATCACTTTCAATGTACAAGCTCTAAACGTTTCACATGTACCAATGATAAACCTCACTCAAAAATAAAATACAAAACAAAAACCTTATATAAACACCACTTAGGATGAGTTCTCCTTTTTCAAATGGTCAGATTCAAATGATCAACCAATCACATTGAAAAAAAAACACCAATATACACAATGCAATTTCACATCCGGAAAAGCACTTACGTGAAATGTCCCTGAACTGTGCTCACTCAGTTCACCTTAGGTTCTATGATTCAACAGAACTCTCACAGTTCCTTGGATCAAAAACAAATATATTAAAAAAATTATAGATTGAAAAATTGAGGGGAGTTGTCTCGACGTAGCGTGCGTTGAAATTATCTTGAAGTTTCGTTGCAATATCACTCAAGCTCAATGAAATGTCCCACAAAAAAAAAATGATTGAATCAAAAATGAGTCAAAAAGCAAATGAATCAAACTGAGGTGAATTAAAGATGAAATGTATCACAGGAAGGTAACAACTGAGATACCTCACAGAGATGTGTCCACCTGAAATGTCGTTGGATGGCAGGGTAACACAAAAAAACTCAAATCTCCGAAAATAAATGTTCAGCGCCAACTGCGAACCGCAATTCCCATCTCACGTGCGGTGGCACGTGCAGAACACTTACATGCGCGTGCGCGTGACCAATACGGTTGGAACGTCCGTTTCAGGAGTGTTTCTCAATCAAAATGAAGTCCAAAAACTTAACAAAAGTGTGAAAAATATCTTAAACCGTCGTCAATCAAGCTAAACTTGTACTTTTAATGCACTCACAGTTCTCGTAGCCTTCGCAAAACATTACTGCGTCACTCCAGCAGTCTAATGCGATTCACGGATCAAAATTCACACAAAAAAACTACGAACAAGTGTCACGGTTCACAAAAATCACCTGATGTTGTCCTTTATTCGACCAAAGCCCCGATCAACTTCTCTTCAAGTCACTTTATCGAACGAGCTTCTCGAACACGACACAACATTCCTTTAGTCTGACTCACACTCTCATACTCCGCGCTCCTCTCTACACGCAGCACACACTGAACTCCGAAAACCTGTCCACCCGTCAAAATAAAAGTCCGCCAAAAAATAATTATTTTTAGATAATATATACCCGTTACATTCCCCCCTGCTAAACCCTGCCACTCCATCGACATCTTCAGCAGACTCATCTCTGAAACACAAAAAAACATATTAGGAAGACATCACATTGTACATGTATAACTCTTGCTCCTAAGACCTTACTTATTTTAGAATGTAATCATTCCTGTATTTCACAGGCATTCTGCCCTGGGTTTCCCTCTTCGAACGTCTAAGATTAGGTACCCCACTAGTGTCAGCTTCCGAACTGTCAGAGTCTTCAGATTCCCCAACTTGACCTGTGTCTACTCTCTCACTCCCAGCTACATTACCCTCCTCACATACCACTCCACCCTCAACTTCCCCAGGTAAGCACGTGTTCGGTAAGTGTGTAGTAAATGGAATGTAGACAATGTCTTGCGAATCTGAGTCTGATAATTCTTTTTCTTTTCCCGCATGAGTAACATGCCTTGTGGGTGAGGGAAAAGTACAGTGTTTCAACTGATCCCTGTGAACCACCTTTGTGGGACCCCCCTGCTCAGGACGTACAGTAAAGACTGGTTAACCTGCGTGATTTTGCTGCACTACCAAATACGGTACAGACTCCCACTTATCTTGGATTTTGTTACGTCCTCTAAACTTGTGGTTACGCAACAATACTCTGTCACCAGGTCTAATGAGCGCTCCTGAAGCCTTGCGGTCATAGACCCTCTTCCTTCTCCTGGAAGCTTCTTGAGCAGTTACCTTCGCCGCCTCCACTGCAGTTCTCAGGCGTTCATGATGATTCTTTACCCACTCATCAAGATCATCCGCCTCATCATCAGATAGGTCTTTTCCTCCAAGGACATCCATGGGCAGTCTTGCATCCCGTCCAAACATTAAATAAAAGGGAGAATAACCGGTCGATGAATGAACGTGACTATTGTAGGCCATCACAAGTTCAGGTAAGTACGCTTTCCAATCCTTCTTCTTCTCCGCAGGTAATGTTTGCAGCATATCGTGCATTGTGCGATTGAACCTTTCGCACTGCGCGTTCCCTTGCGGGTGATAAGGACTGGTGCGGCTCTTGCTGATTCCGTACAATTTACAGAGCTCCTTGATTACACTTGCCTCAAAACATCTGCCTTGATTCGAGTGCAATCGGGCGGGACATCCATAGCAGACAAACCAGTGTCGTACGAGGGCTTTGGCGGTGGTAAGTGCTGTTTGATTTTTCGTCGGGATTGCCACAGTAAATCTTGTAAACATGTCTGTCAGCACTAGAACATTTTCATAACCCCCTGCTGATCTCTCAAGAATGGTATAGTCCATGGCAAGAACTTCTAGAGCAGGGGTTCTCAACTCCAGTCCTCGCGACCCACTGCTCTACATATTGTGTATGTCTCCCTTATTTAACACACCTGATTCAGATCATAGAGTCTATCCTAACGAGCTGAGGATCTGAATCAGGTGTGTTAAATAAGGAAGACGTATACACAATATGCAGAGCAGTGGGTCGCGAGGACTGGAGTTGAGAACCCCTGTTCTAGAGGTGCAGTTACGTTGGTGCAAGTCATAGGAGCACGAATCTTGGGGAATACATCCTTAGCTAGGGTACATCTTCGACATTGGATCACCCATTGTAGCGGCTTGAATCCAATGAAGTTACCGCTGAGAGACTAAGACAGGGACTGTTTGCAACTGAGTGACGCAGAAACACATATCGATGAGTCAAATTATTTTTTACTAGCAATTCTTTATTGCTGGCTGATGTATATTGATGGTACAAGGTTTGCTGCTCAAAGTTTGCTGGTCAACATAGAATACATCGCCCCTGCTCACCCCCTCTCACCTAACATAATCAGTGAACAGGTGACTAATATTCACATTCACATGTAATCACGTGACCCGCCACCAGGATCAGGTGACAATAAAAAACAAAACAAAAAACCATTAACTCTTTCATGTCCACAACATTCCAGCCCCTAATTATTATCAAATAATTATTATTACAATTTCACTAGAAACATGAATTTTTCAAATCACCAATGCATTAGCAACATCATAAAGGCTGGTGTCCATTTCTTCTCACAAAAAAGGAAAAAATCCTGAAAAAAATAAATAAATAAAAAATCAAAAAAGTGTTCGTAGTCATAATGTTCATAAAGTCAGGCAACAAGTGAAGTTATCCATCTTCTGCTTCTTGTAAAAGACAGACCTTGGTTATCGGCCTGTCCAGACAGCTGCTTTTAGTCTTAATTTGCACATGACGCACAAATCCTTTTCTGTCTGGAAAAGTTTGAATTATGCGTCCCAGAAGCCAAGAGTTTCGAGATGCTGTGTTATCCACTATAAGCACGATGTCTCCTGATTTAAAATTGCGTTTGACTCTTGACCATTTCTGGCGTTCCTGAAGCTGCGGTAAATACTTCTGAACCCATCTCTTCCAGAACAAATCTGACATGTACTGAACTTGTTTCCATCGTTTACGAGCATAAACATCATCCTTTTTGAATTCTCCTGGTGGTAAAGATGGTGAAGTCCTCAAAAGCAACAGGTGATTTGGTGTTAATGCTTCCAAGTCACTGGAGTCTGTGGATGCTAAGGTTATTGGACGACCATTAATAATTGCTTCCACTTCACAAAGAACGGTGTGTAGGCCTTCTTCATCCAGATTCTGCACTTTTAACGTAGAATTCAGAACTTTACGTACAGATCTAATTAGCCTCTCCCATGCCCCTCCATAATGTGATCCAGTTGGGGGGTTAAATGTCCATTTAATTCCTTTCTGAAGAAGGACGTCATTGATCTTACACTGATTCCATTCCTTTATGGAGACTCTTAACTCACGTTCTGCTCCAACAAAGTTCTTTCCATTATCCGATCGAAGTTCCTGGACTTGTCCACGTCTAGCAATGAAACATCGCAGTGCGTTGATGAAAGAATCAGTGTCCAACGAAGGTGCCACTTCAATATGTATGGCTCGTATGGCCAAACAGGTGAAGATTACTCCATACCTTTTCACAACGCTTCTTCTACTCTTTACCTCAAAAGGTCCAAAATAATCTACCCCAACACGGGTAAATGGAGGTTCATTCGGAGTAACTCTTTCTGATGGCAAATCTGCCATCTTTTGGCATCCTGGAAGTGAATTCAGTCTTCGACAGATGACACATTTGGACAATACTCTTCTTATTGCTGTACTTACACCAGTAATCCAATACTTTTGTCGTAATTTAGACAACATATGATTACGACCAGCATGTCCTACCTCCTGATGGATGTGTCGCAGGAGGATATCAGAGATGTGAGAATTCTTGGCTAAAATGACTGGATGTTTGGATTGTTCAGGCATTTGTTCAGGCATCTCAACTGATGGAGTGTCCCGATCCATACTCAAGTCTTTCACTGTCTTTGCTCTTTGATCCTCCGGTATTTCGTCTAGCACTTGACGCCTGTTGCTCATCCATTTTACGAGCTTAAATCCACCCTTGGGACATATGGATACAAGCTCCTGGTGTAAAGTTATCGCTTGTTCAACTGAACTAACGGAGACCAAACAATCATCAACATAAAAGGAATGTAAGATTGTATCCACTGTTTCACTGTTAAACTGCCTTTTATTATCTTGTGCACATTTCCTAAGTGCAAAGTTTGCGCAGCTAGGAGATGATGTTGCTCCGAAGAGGTGTACTCGCATCCTAAAGTCAACTGGATCTTGACTTAAGTCCCCATCTGGCCACCAAAGAAACCTTAACAAATCAACATCATCAGCTGGCACTCTTACTTGATGAAACATTGATTCAACATCTGCCATGATCACCACTGGTTCCTTTCGAAATCTTGTTATCACTCCAATGAGTGAGCTGGTAAGGTCTGGTCCTTGCAAGAGTTGAGCATTAAGTGATGTTCGCTGAAAACTTGCTCCACAATCAAATACCACACAGATTTTTTTTCTTAGTAGGATGGTAGACACCATGATGTGGGATGTACCAGATCTTTCCATCATTACGTGTCATATCCTTCGCTGGTACTCGCTCTGCATAACCTTTGGATACCATATCCTTGACAAAAGCTTTATAGTCAGCACAGAAACCTGAATCCCTTTGAAGTCTCTTCTTTAGATGAAAGGCACGTTGTTCCACAACTTTTCGATTGTTTGGCATTTGTACTCTCTTTCTCAGAGGTAAACCTATTTCATAATGCCCATCAACAAGTTTGATCGAATGAGTCACCATTTCCATGAATTTTTGATCTTCTTTTGAATTGCCTGTTTGTTCATCTTGGCTACATTCTGGGAAGTCCATTTTAAACTGCTGTTGCCATAGGTCTTCCAAATTCATTACTGAAATTCTGTTGACAGTGACTTCTGGCTGAGCACAATCCATTTGGTTATCACTGTTTCCAGAGAGTGGTCCATTCACAGTCCATCCCAACATTGTCCTGATTGCATAGGGTCCATCATTTACGCTGCGGATTACCTCCAATGGTTCCAAAGCTTTCGGAACATTTGTCCCTATCAGCAGCTCAATCCCTGCCTCAATCTCAGGTAAATGAACACTCTTTAAATGGGGCCATCTGCGAAGATCTTTCCCTCTAGGTATATTCCCTTTATGCACAGGCATACTTTCCTGTGTATAAACTTGATGTAATTCACAAAAGTTGCGCCCATTCAAGCCAGCTACCTCCAGTCCAGATAAAACATGACTATTTACAACCTTTTCTTGCCCCATAGTTCGTAGAAGTATCCGCACTTTGTTTCCTGTGAGGTTGAGTCTTCTCATTAAACTCTCCGTACAAAACACAGCAGTGCTCCCTTGATCTAAAAAAGCATAAGTGGTGACTATTTTGCTGCCTTTTTTGGCCTTGATTTGTACAGGGACAATCGGGAGTTTACAATCACGATCACCAGCCCCAGTAAGACCACTAGATACTAAGACATCATCCACTGCCATTTTTGCTTTCTTCTCAGTTATATTGGTTCCCTTTACTTTGGGAAAGATATGCAGCAAAGTAGGATGTTTAAGACCACAAACATCACAATAAAGACGTTTTTTACACTCTTTGCTTATGTGCCCCATACACAAGCACCCAAAACAAATTCCACTTTCTTTTAAGAAGCCAATCTTCTCTTTTTGGGATTGTTTTCCCAACTGAGGACACATACCCAATGTGTGTGCACCTCTACAGTGGTAACATTCTTTCATATCAAATCCTGCCTTTTCCTTTGCTGTATTTTCAGATTCATTTTCTTTGCTTGCAGCGACCACTGTGGTGGCAAAGCTGGTACCTTTTATTCCAGGCCGAAATTGCGATTTTGGTCTTTTCACATCCTTATTAGTTGACACAGTAACATCCTGTATGTTTCCAAATACTGGGTCCGTTAGAATTTTGACTTGATGTTCTAAAAAATGAACGATATCAATAAAGGAAACTCTGTGTCGGTGTCTTTCTTGTAGTTCACAAACCACCGTTCTCCATTTATCCCGGAGTCTGTAGGGCAATTTCTTTATGATTATCATCATGTTAGCAGGCATGTCCAAATCGTGCATGTACTGCACTTCCTCCATGACGTTACTACAGCCTCTAAGAAAAAGACTGAATTCTTGTAAAGCATTCACATTTTCAGCTTTAATTTGAGGCCATGAGAGCACTTTATTAATATAAGCAAATGCAACCTTCTGTTCATTGCCAAAATGTTCATGCAACAAAGTTTTGGCCCTAATGTATCCTCTTTGTGGATCAATATGCTGACAACTCTGTATCAACTCCCTTGGAAAACCAACAGTATACTGTTCAAGATAGTACAGGCAATCACTGTCGTTATCTATCTTACTTTCAACGTTATTTTTGAAAGCTCTCATGAATGCATGGTACTGTAAGGGATCACCATCGAACACGTTAAGATCTTTCTTGGGCAAGGATGATAAACATTGCTGTTTTAACAATAGTGTTGTTATTTCATTTTGCTTTCTCATTATTCCGAATATGTGGTTTTGTTCTCCATCGTTGGATTCATCATGGGAATTTAAAACATTTCCTTGTAATATCTGATCCACTGTTTGGTATCTAGACAGGTGTTGGCTCACAGGATGAGGCTGTGAAAATACTGGTTGTTGTACCATTGTCTCTTTAGGCCTTGCACCTGATTCCAAACAATCATGCATTGATCTTTTTTCTCTTAGAAACTTTGGAGGAACGAATGATTTAGCACTGGCATTAAGACTTTGTGTTTTCTTTTGTTCATTCTCTAACTTGGAATGTTTCCTTCCTGAACGATCAGATTTACTGCTTGACACACTCTGAGATTTCAAAACATTCAGTTTCGCCATTTGAATAGCAATTTCTCCATGCAAATTAAGTTGTTCTTTCTTTTTCCGTAACTGTTCTTCTTGATCCTCCAGCTCATGCTTATCCTTCAAGAATTGTTGTTGTGCCCTTAATGCTGCCAACTCAGCCTCTGCTTTAAGACGTGCAGAAGAAGTAGATGATGCCACAGATCTTTTTTCTATTGTTGAGCTTTGAACTTTTGATAATATACTCCCCACGTTTGATACACTGTCAGTTGGTTTGATGTCATCTTGTAAAAATGATGCATGATCTAGCACTTGAGGATTGGGAAACTCTTTCGGTATTGCACCAGCACAAGACTGAACAGCCATATCTTTCTCCACATTGTCTGATGTAAGGATGGAAGACGGAAGATCTAGCACTGACGGATTGGGAAACTCTTCCTGTATTGCCCTAGCACACGACTGAACAGACATAGCATTCTCCAATGATCCATCTGGTTCACTCAACCAATGTTGAACAGCTTCTTTGAATGTGTTGCTGTATTTCATAATACTCTGAAACCATTCATTTTGTTTTTCCTGTTCATCTTTAGGAAGTAAAGGAATCACCATGTCATGCATCTTGCTGGCATTTTCACAAAGCTGAACAAGAGTTTTAAACTGAATTTGCATTTGGGAGGCATTTTCCTTTCTCTTCATCAGATTTTTCATCTCTGGTATCTGGCTCTTAATTTTCTTTACATTTGATTTCCGTTTCATTTGCAAACTTTCAATTTTGTTCGCCAAGGCCTTTGCAGTAAGTTTAGTTTCTCTTTTACCGCAATCATTTTCAAAGCCAGTGACGCCATCAACACTCACTTCACTCATGCTTGAGTTCTCAAAAAAAACCAATGTTCGTAGAACTCAAATCCTCCAACATCACAGCGTCAGCAACACGTAAACAAACGCTGTCAACATCGCGACACTATTTTTCAACACAAACTGATCGCCAACAACAAGCTTTAAACACCAGAGCTCTGTGCAAAAATAAACTAGCCAAACAACAAACAATCACACAGCCGCGTGACCATCCCCAATGGATAGACAGCGACGAACACGAAATTCAATCTGCGCGCAATGCCGCAATCCAATACTGCACAGCGGATTAGAACAAAGCCCAACAGGCTTACCTATGCGGTGATTGTTTGCATGCTTCTCTTCGGAGCTTTGCTGGTCCAGATTCGCTGGTGTTTCAACTTCTGCGATGGGTGAAAATTCCTTTCCTTTTAAATGAACAGAATCATATCCTCCGTCTGCGATGTGCACTTAATCCGTTCTTGCGTATCCGCTGAGAATGATCTATGTTGACAAATTGTAGCGGCTTGAATCCAATGATGTTACCGCTGAGAGACTAAGACAGGGACTGTTTGCAACTGAGTGACGCAGAAACACATATCGATGAGGCAAATTATTTTTTACTAGCAATTCTTTATTGCTGGCTGATGTATATTGATGGTACAAGGTTTGCTGCTCAAAGTTTGCTGGTCAACATAGAATACATCGCCCCTGCTCACCCCCTCTCACCTAACATAATCAGTGAATAGGTGACTAATATTCACATTCACATGTAATCACGTGACCCGCCACCAGGATCAGGTGACAATAAAAAACAAAACAAAAAAACATTAACTCTTTCATGTCCACAACACCCATGTTTGTACATCATTGGCCATTGTGGGCCAATAGTAACTCTGTCGCATCTGTTCTAATGTACTCCTGCTACCAAAATGTCCTCCATGTTCATGGACTCCCTTATACACTTTCTCTTGTAAAGACTCAGGCACTACCAACTGCCATATCTCCTCTCCGTCTCTTGGGTCCGTAATCACTCGGAACAGCACTTCATGTCTCAATTTCAAACGCTCCAACTGTCTAGCTAGCTTCTTTTGCTGTGTTCCCATCTCCCGGAAACTACGTGTCACTAACTTCCTGTTCTCGAGTACAGCGTTGTACACAGGTGCTATACAAGGATCCTTCCTCTGTTGTTCTTTGATAGATGACCAGCTATAACCATCAACACCCTTCCTTATGGCTGCTTGTTTGGCAACTCTGACAACAGACTTGTCAACCCCTTCTTCTTTACCTGGCCACAGGCATGCCCGTACCTCGTTCGATGTCAACCGAATTAAGTCTTTTCCATCGTCATCCTCCTCAGGTTCCATACACCAGGGAATCCTAGAAAGAACGGCAGCATTGATGTTCTGTCTGCCGGGCTTGTAACACACCTCAAAGTTGAACTCCGCTAACTGTGCAGACCAACGCTGTTCCACTGCTCCGAGGTTGGCTGTCTCCAGGTAGCGAAGAGGGTTGTGGTCAGTAATAACCTGGAATTTTGCAAATATCAGGTATTCCTTAAATTTCTCAGTTACTGCCCACTTAAGGGCAAGTAACTCCAACTTGAAGGCACTGTAATACTTGTCATTTCTTTCGGATCCCTTTAGACCTCTGCTCGCGTAAGCAATAACACGTTCAACACCCCCCTGCTTTTGACTGAGTATTGCTCCAAGTCCGTTGAGGCTCCCATCCGTCGTGAGTATGAATGGACACTGGAAATCGGGGTAAGCCAGAATCGGAGGTGACATGAGACAACTCTTTAACTTGCTGAATGCGGATTGACACTCATCACTCCAGACAAACGCTTCTGCGGACTTGCCTTTGTTACCTTTTCCCACCAGGGCATGTAGGGGCTTTGCCAGCTGTGCGAATCTTGGAACAAATCGACGATAGTAACTCATAAATCCCAGCAGCTGTCTAACCTCCCTAACGTTCTTCGGTGAAGGCCACGCATCCAAGCACTGAACCTTGTCCATATCCACCTGAACTCCCTTTGACGAAATTATGTGTCCCAAGAACCGGACCTCTGGTCTCAGGAGGAAACATTTACTTGGTTTCAGCTTCAGTCCGTGCTGACGCAACCTTGAGAGCACAAGCTCTAACTTCTCACAATGGCTCTTGAAATCCACAGAGAACACAATAATATCGTCAAGATAGATCAAAAGAATATCAAAGGCCAGATCACCTAATGCTGTACTCATCAATCGCTGAAAGGTGGCCAGAGCGTTGCATAAACCAAACGGCATCCGTGTCCACTCAAACAGCCCGAACGGTGTTGTGACAGCAGTCTTCTCTCGATCTGATTCCTTCACTGCCACTTGAAAATAACCTGCCGTGAGATCCAGAGTGGAGAACAACTGTGCATTTCCCAAAGCATCCAAGGATTCCTCCACACGCGGAAGGGGGTAGGCATCCTTGAATGTGACTTGGTTGAGTCTCCTGTAGTCACAGCAGAAACGAACACCTTCGTCTTTTTTTATCACAATGACTGCAGGTGAGGCCCATGGACTGCGACTCTCGTTCAATACACCTTGAGTGACAAGATCTTGCACATGTCTCTTAAACTCTTGAAATACGTGAGGTGGGACTCGTCGATGGCGTTGTTTTATTGGCTGTGCATCTCCGGTAGGTATGCTATGTGTCACTGTTGTTGTGTATCCATAGTCTGTGTCACTCTTGGAGAAGACATCACTATAACGTGTCAGCAGAGCATTTAGCTCCTCCCGCTGCATCTCAGACAGTCCATCCTGATTCATCTGAACTGGAACTGACAGTTGTTCAGGCTGGCTCTCACTCTTAATGCTGCACTGTACATGTCGTTTAACACGCAACTCATCATCATCCTCTTCGAATTCCACCATTTGTTTTGGGACTACTTTTTGAGGCTTGGACACAACTGCAATCCTGGATCTCGGCATCAACCTGATGGTTTCTTGACAGAGATTTAACACTCGCACCGGAACTTTCCCTTTTTCTGGGCTTGCAAGCACATTGGCTACTAACAATCCTTTTGGAAGGGTAACAGAACCTGTGCACTCCACCAACACTTGATGTTTTACTTGATGAGGTATACTGCAGTGGCCTTCCACAATCTTCTCACTTAAGGGTGGAATTATCACGACTTGCTTCCCAGACACCTTAACAAATCCTATCCTCCCCTCCGGGCCCAAGAGTCCTTCATCTTGTTTCACTTTTGCTATCACTCGCCTGACATTAGCATCTGCACGTTGGCTCACTTTGCTCTCCTTATCCAAATCCTTTCCAGACAGTACAAGGTTTTTCAATTCACTAAGCACATTCATCCCCACGATTCCAGCCAATCCCTTCATCTCCTTCACATCAGGGTTTGAGTCTGTGAGCACGAAAACACACTTCCCTGGGAGCAGCTTTCCCATGCACTCTATGTCTGCCTGTAGACATCCAAGGACAGGAATGTCTAGTCCGTTTGCAGCAGTGAGGCGCACCCAGTTAGCAGATGACAGATGTATTTCTTTTCCTCCGAAATGATGTTTAAAGTGAGACTCTGAGATGGTGGTAACCTCTGAACCTGTGTCCAACAAGCATTTGGTAGGCACCCCTGCTATTTTCACATCCACTGTCAAACAGTCTCCAAAAGCACTATCCCTTAATGTTTCTGGTGCTATATCTGCATTCCAGTCAGCTGTATAGCTCCGGATTACAGAAGGCCCACTGTTGCCTGCATTGTCACCTGACGAAGCTCCTCTTAACACCTCAGATACTTCGGCCATTGGTGATGACGCCGTGCCTCAGTTACCCAGCTCCTTAAACTGTCTACAACGTCGACTGGTGTGACCTGGTTGACCACATGTGTAACAGATATATTGCCCTTCACTGTTTCTCAGAGGCTGTCTTCTCATAACATCAGGCTAGGGATCAACTCTCCCTTGGCTATGAACAATTCTGTACAATTCTTCCTGCCGTGCAGCTATCTTCTCTATTGCCTCGTGCAACTTTTCTAATGTCAGTGAGGATGGATTGTCACCAGTCGCAACTGTAGTATGAACTGCTACTCTTGCACGCACAGGGGTCTTCAGGTTACCTTCAGGTTGTGCTTCCTCTTCCTCAGACCATGTGATGGCGTCCTGTATCAGCTGTGCAAAAGTCAAGCGTTTCTCTTCCTTGACCCTCCGTTTCATCTCTCTTCTTAGGAAATCATCCCTCAGTCCAAGGACTAACTGCTCTTTCAAAACACTCTCTTCATCTGGAACTCGCCTAGGCTCTCTGCATTTCACCTTGTGGAGCTTTTCTCGTAAATCGTAAGCATAAGCGCGTATGGACTCACCAGGTGCTTGTTTTCGATCATAAAAGTCTTTCAACCTTGTGCCAATAGGTACCTTGTCTCCATAGGTTTCCTGGAGCAGCTGAAAGATGGACTCCACACTGTTATCCGCTTCTTCCATCATGAACTTCACAGTATCTTTAGCTTCCCCCTATAAGTGCTGCTTTATCAGCTCCACCTGATCTTCTTCTGGCACCTTCATAACTCGAAAGGCTGATTTCATGGAGACAATCCACTCCTCCACACTTCCTTCTCCAGGTTTTGTGGTGCCAGCGAAATCAGTAAGTTTATGATCTCTTGGGATATAGATCGTTGCTGGGGTTGCACGAGTGGATGCTTGCTGCTCCATTACTGCTCTGGCCAGTGACAGGGCTTCTCGCTGTTCTGTTCTGGCATGATCCAATGCCCCAGCTTGCTCCGTTAACTTCTTCTGCATTTCCGCAAACTCCTTCTTCAGTTCTTCCAGTTCTGCCATTTTTCTTCTTGCTCACAGACCTGGGACAGAATACTACAATAACACAAATTAGGCTAAGTATGATCCTGTTCGTGACGCCACTTAATGTAACGGGAATTTAACCCGTCTTGTAGGGGAAAATGTATTAGTGCTGCCACGGAAGACTGAATAACGAAAAGATCTTAGTCCCCGCTTTCAGTACTTTTAATCTCACTACACACTAAATGCGTGTATGTTATGTGCTACTTTATTGGGATGTACAGACTGACGAGAGTAGGCTTCAGCTTAAGTAATGTCACTGAAGTAAAAGTAAAATGAGTTAGACAGTCTAATATACCCCTACCTCCTCTGGTCTAATAAAGTAGCTGAGACGCCCCTACTCCTTGACAGCTCTAAAAAAAAAAAAATTCAATAAAGTAAGTATGAAATAAAACAGTATTTATTCTGAGTCTCTTTTCTTCTCTCTTGTAATCAAATGTTAAATTCAGGGTTAATGATCACAAAATGAAAAAAAAAAAAACTGTATGGTCTTTGTGTTCCCTTTCGTAGTCACTTCGAGTTACGTCAGAAGTGACGGAGATTGGGGGATTTCGCATAGAAAGCCAATCCTCTTCGAGTATTAAAACACGAGCCAATGGCATGCAATGCCTTGGGGCTGCGGAAATTTGCATAGCGTACTCCGCCCTACTCCGTGAGTATAAAAGGAGGAAGTGAACGCAACCGCAGTATGTTTTCGCTTCGGAGCCAAGAGAACCTCTTCACTCCTAAAAGCTGATTCAAGACTCTTCGAGAACGAGCGTCCTCTTCAGTGTTGGTGTGACGGCGGTACCCAGCGAGATTTTGCATTGCCTGCGATCTGAGCAGTGGTCTGCCAGACTTTGCACTTCTCCCTGGTAGCTTCAGCGCTGAAAGAGTGAATTTCTCCTTTCTCTAAAAGTGAAAGTGAAAGAGCTGCACGCGGCACGTCTTTTTAAAGATGGTTCGCCCGTGCCCTTCTGGATGTGGTAGATTTCTGTCATCATCTGATGGTCACGAACGCTGCTTTGTATGCCTGGGCATTCAGCATGCAGCAGCAGCGTTCGTGGATGACTCATGTTCCTTCTGTGGGAGCATGACCATCTCCACACTGAGGTCGAGGCTCAATGATCTCACTAGAGTGAGAGCCCCGGTCCCCCCTACTCGATCGGCTTCCTTCACGAAAGGGGGCCCGTCGACCCGGGGACCCGGCGATCTAACGGTGACGGTGTGGGATAGAGCCCCGACGATTCCTCGGGCCACACCTCCCGCCTCAGTGCGTGAGCCAGCGAGCGCCAGCTCGATTCAGTCGGCTGTCTCTTCGGCGGCGCCGGCTGCTTCTAGCAGCGCTCCAGATGATGATGTGATGTCTATCACTGCATCACTAGGCGGGCTTGAGTCCTCGGGAGAGGAAGATGCGGCTGCGTTGCCCCCTTCGGGAGTGCCAGCGTTGCCCGTGTCAGATCCCGAGCTGACGGCCATGCTGTCTCGAGCCGCTGGGAGTATCGGGCTGGAATGGAAACCTCCATCCTGCCCCGATCTCTCGCGGATGGATAACTGGTATCTGGACAAAGCTGCCGCCGCAAGGCCACGGCCAACTCCGATACCTTTTTTCCCCGAGCTGCATGCGGAGTTATCGCGCTCTTGGGGGGCTCCTTTGTCCACTCGAGAGCGCGATCTCTCCCCCGCCTTTCCCCCCCTCGACGGTGGGGCCGCCCGTGGGTACACTGGGATGCCCCCGGTGGAGCGCTCTGTTGCGATGCAGCTGTGTCCACAGAGCGCCTCCACCCGTGGTCCTCCTAAGCACCCATCCAAAGCCTGTGGGTTCTCGTCTGCTATGGCGGCGCGAGCCTATAGAGCGGCGGGACAGGCGGCCTCCGCTTTGCATGCCATGAGCACTTTGCAGGTCTTCCAAGCGAAGGTGCTCAGAGACATGCACGAGGGCGGGACTGACTCGACGGCATTTAAAGAATTGCGGTCCGCCACTGACCTTGCTCTCCGGGCAACGAAAGTGGCCGCTCGCGCCGTCGGTCAGGTGATGGCCACTTCGGTGGTTCAGGAGCGCCATCTCTGGCTCAACCTGGCAGATACGCGGAGCGCTGAGCGGACTCGTCTGCTCGACGCTCCGCTCTCCCAGGTTGGCCTTTTCGGCGGTGCGGTCGAGGACTTCGCCCAGCAGTTCTCCACCGCTCAGAAGCAGACGGAGGCCATCAAACACATCCTGCCCCGGCGACCAGCTGCTGCCTCCACCCAGTCATCGGCGCAGGTGCCTCCCTCTGCTCGCCGCCGAGGACGCCCCCCTGCGGCTCCCCTCCCTCCCGCCCGGCCCCAGCAGCAGCCTTCACCCGGGCCCCGGCGTCGAGGAGGCCGCAGGCCGGCGTCACAGCCCCCTCAGGCCGCTCGCCCCGCTAAACGCCAGGCCAAGCGAAGATCCTGACACGGGCCGCTCAGTGACGATCTCGAGTCTTTCCCAGGAGGCGGTAGCAGGCCCCCTCCTTCCCCCGGTGGAGGGCCGGGGGAGAATCTTTTGTTCTCAGCTCCCCGCTGCTCACCCACGGGTGGGCAGCACCCTGAACTGGTTAAAGAAAGACTTGACATCCTCACTGAGCTCACAGACTGGAGTGGGTGCGCTCGATGCCCCCGTGCGTCAGCCCACACACTCCTCTCTGTCTCTGAGGGCGCGGAAGGGTGCGTGTGTCGTCCCAGGGCTACACCAATCCCTTCCCCCTCTGTCGCCAGACCCCCGGCAGAACAGACCCCCGTGGAACGCTCCGCTTTCCCTGGTCCCTTCTGTCGGGGAGCGGGCTTCGACGCATCCGAGCGGGGTAACTCCTGCACGCGTGCCAGTCGACCCGCACCGCTGCCCCTCCGGGGGGACGTCTGTGGTTCGCATGACCCCGTTGGCTCATTTCCTGGAAGCCTGGCTAGCGCTTCCTGGGATATCCCGCTGGGTCATCAGAACGATCAGACTCGGCTACGCGATTCAGTTCGCACGGTCTCCTCCCCGCTTCACGGGAGTTCGCTCCACGATGGTCGGTGGCAATGCCCCAGTCTTGAGAGCGGAGATTGCGACCCTGCTGGCGAAGGGTGCAATCGAGACGGTCCCTCCAGCCGAGGTGAGGTCCGGGTTTTACAGCCCCTACTTCATTGTCCCCAAAAAGACCGGTGGGTTACGACCGATCCTGGACCTGCGCATTTTGAACCGTTCTCTCCATCGACTACCGTTCAAAATGCTCACGGCCAAACGCATTTTCGAATGTGTTCGGTATCAGGATTGGTTTGCAGCGATCGACCTGAAGGACGCGTACTTCCATGTGTCCATTTTACCTCGACACAGACCGTTTCTTCGGTTTGCCTTCGAGGGCCAGGCATATCAGTACGCCGTTCTCCCATTCGGGTTAGCTCTGTCCCCTCGCGTCTTCACGAAGATCGTCGAGGCAGCCCTTGTTCCCCTTCGCGAACACGGGGTTCGCATCCTGAATTATCTCGACGACTGGCTGATACTAGCACACTCTCGAGCTCAGCTTTGCGAACACAGAGACCTGGTGCTCCGGCACCTAGCCCGTCTGGGCCTTCGGGTCAACCGGGAAAAGAGCAAACTTTGCCCCGTGCAGAGGATCTCTTTTCTCGGCGTGGAGATAGACTCGGTCGCCATGTCCGCGCAGCTCACGAACGAGCGCGCGCACTCACTGCTGACTTGTCTTCGACAGTTCGAGGGCAAGAGTGCGGTTCCACTGAAACTATTTCAGAGGCTCCTGGGGCATATGGCATCCGCGGCCGCGGCAACGCCGCTCGGTTTGCTTCATATGAGACCGCTTCAGCTGTGGCTTCGCGATCGAGTCCCGAGGTGGGCATGGCATCGCGGCTCGCTCCGAGTCCCAGTGACTCCGGCATGCCGGCGAACCTTCTTCTCGTGGTCGAACCTCAGCTTCTTACGGACCGGCGTCCCTATTCAGCGAGTTTCCAGGCATCTCGTTGTCTCCACGGATGCATCTACCACGGGTTGGGGTGCCATGTGCAATGGGCCTGGACAGGAGCCCAGCGCCTCATGCACATCAATTGCCTCGAGCTGTTGGCAGTACGGCTCGCCCTACACCGCTTCCGAGCGTTACTCAAGGGCCAGCATGTGCTTGTCCGCTCAGACAACACTACGGCAGTAGCGTACATCAACCACCAGGGGGGTCTACGCTCACGCCAGTTGTCGCAGCTCGCCCGCCACCTCTTGATATGGAGTCAGAAGCACCTGAGGTCCCTTCGTGCAGTGTACATTCCTGGAGACCGGAACTGGGCGGCCGACGAGCTGTCCCGGGTCCGTCCCCTCTCCGGCGAGTGGCGACTCCATCCCCAGTCGGTCCAGCTGATTTGGGACGAGTTCGGGGAGGCACAGATAGACCTGTTCGCCTCTCGGGACTCGTCCCACTGCGCCCAGTTTTATTCTCTGACCCGCGGCACTCTCGGCTCGGATGCGCTGGCGCACAGCTGGCCACGGGGCCCGCGCAAGTATGCGTTTCCCCCAGTGAGCCTCCTTGCACGGGTGTTGTGCAAGATCAAGGAGGACGAGGAGCAGGTCTTGCTGGTAGCCCCCTACTGGCCCACCAAGACGTGGTTCTCCGATCTCATGCTCCTCGCGACAGCACCTCCTTGGCCTATTCCTCTGAGACAAGACCTACTCTCTCAGAGACGGGGCACTCTGTGGCACCCTCGTCCCGATCTTTGGAGGCTGCACGTGTGGCTCCTGGACGGGACGAGGCAGGTTTGAGTTCGCTGCCACCTGCGGTGGCGGCAACCATCACTTCCGCAAGAGCGTCGTCCACGAGACACCTTTATGCGTTGAAGTGGAACCTCTTCGTCAATTGGTGCTCTTCTCGCGGAGAAGACCCCCGGAGATGTTCGATCAGTGTCGTGCTTTCCTTCCTGCAAGAAGGGTTGGAGCGCAGGCTGTCGCCCTCCACCCTTAAGGTTTACGTCGCGGCCATTGCCGCTTCTCATGAAGCAGTGGAAGGTAAGTCCTTAGGGAAGCACGACCTGGTCATCAGGTTCCTGAGGGGAGCGAGGAGGCTGCATCCGCCTCGTCCTCCCCTCGTACCCTCTTGGGACCTCTCGGTAGTTTTAAGTGCTCTGCAGAGGCATCCCTTTGAGCCTTTGCAATCGGTAGAGTTAAAGTTTCTGTCCATGAAGACAGCACTCCTGGTTGCATTGGCCTCCATCAAGAGGGTGGGGGACCTGCACGCATTCTCCGTTGACGAAGCGTGCCTGGAGTTCGGGCCGGCTTACTCTCACGTGATCCTGAGACCCCGGCCTGGATATGTGCCCAAGGTTCCCACCACTCCCTTCCGGGACCAGGTGGTGAACCTGCAAGCGCTGCCCCCGGAGGAGGCAGACCCAGCCTTGGCACTGCTCTGTCCGGTACGTGCTCTCCGCACCTATGTCGACAGAACGCAGTGTTTCAGGACCTCAGACCAGCTCTTTGTCTGTCATGGAGGGAGCCAGAAGGGAAGGGCTCTCTCAAAGCAACGGCTGTCCCACTGGATAGTGGATGCCATTGCTTTGTCTTACCAGCAGCAAGGCCTTCCGTGCCCCCTTGGTGTGACGGCCCATTCCACTCGGAGTGTAGCCTCCTCTTGGGCTTTAGCGCACGGCGCCTCGCTAACAGACATCTGCAGAGCTGCAGGCTGGGCGACACCCAACACCTTCGCCAGATTCTATAATCTGCGAATTGAGCCGGTATCCTCTCACGTACTCGTTTCGGCCAGTTCTGGATCCGCTCAGGTGTCTTCGCTTGCTCGCCACTCCACTCCCCGGACTGGATAAGTGCGATATTTCCTCAGTTCTTCCATTGAAGTCTTGAGTCCTCCAGCACCGACGATGCGGGCACCACTGCGTTGCTCTGGATGCTAGCTAGGTGCCTCCATGCGCACGGTTCCCCATGGTAACCGTCTCATGTGTATTATCCACTGTAAGCCTCTCTGAGCATGTGTCTTCCCTTGGCAAGCCATCTGCCACCCCTGGAGTTTAAATCAGTAGCCACCTGCGGTTGGTACTCCAGTGTTCCATATGCGTTCCTATGTGGCCATATGTGTATTCATAAGTCCTCCCTTCGGTAGGCAGCTGGTAGCATGTCCCCTTCGGGATATGTTTCCCAGTGTATCTTGGTAATCCTGTGTCAAAGTCGGATCCCTAAAAAAAAAAAAAAAAAGAGGTAAGGCTCGGGGGTTCAGTCTTTCGCAGGGCACTGGAAGACAGCTTGAAGATGGCGTGATGGCACAGACCCCCAATCTCCGTCACTTCTGACGTAACTCGAAGTGACTACGAAAGGGAACGTCTCGGTTACGTATGTAACCCTCGTTCCCTGAGTAGGGAACGGAGACGTTACGTCTCCCTGCCACTTCTGCTGTATCGCTGGGTAGAGGCCGAGTTCAGTCTTGGCTCCTCAGCGAAGACATACTGCGGTTGCGTTCACTTCCTCCTTTTATACTCACGGAGTAGGGCGGAGTACGCTATGCAAATTTCCGCAGCCCCAAGGCATTGCATGCCATTGGCTCGTGTTTTAATACTCGAAGAGGATTGGCTTTCTATGCGAAATCCCCCAATCTCCGTCACTTCTGACGTAACGTCTCCGTTCCCTACTCAGGGAACGAGGGTTACATACGTAACCGAGACGTTTTCCTTTACCCTCACTCTCAATCACTTTCAATGTACAAGCTCTAAACGTTTCACATGTACCAATGATAAACCTCACTCAAAAATAAAATACAAAACAAAAACCTTATATAAACACCACTTAGGATGAGTTCTCCTTTTTCAAATGGTCAGATTCAAATTATAAACCAATCACATTGAAAAAAAAACACCAATATACACAATGCAATTTCACATCCGGAAAAGCACTTACGTGAAATGTCCCTGAACTGTGCTCACTCAGTTCACCTTAGGTTCTGTGATTCAACAGAACTCTCACAGTTCCGTGGATCAAAAACAAATATATAAAAAAAATTATAGATTGAAAAATTGAGGGGAGTTGTCTCGACGTAGCGTGCGTTGAAATTATCTTGAAGTTTCGTTGCAATATCACTCAAGCTCAATGAAATGTCCCACAAAAAAAAAATGATTGAATCAAAAATGAGTCAAAAAGCAAATGAATCAAACTGAGGTGAATCAAAGATGAAATGCATCACAGATACCTCACAGAGATGTGTCCACCTGAAATGTCGTTGGATGGCAGGGTAACACACAAAAAACTCAAATCTCCGAAAATAACTATGTTCAGCGCCAACTGCGAACCGCAATTCCCATCTCACGTGCGGTGGCACGTGCAGAACACTTACATGCGCGTGCGCGACCAATACGGTTGGAACGTCCATTTCAGGAGTGTTTCTCAATCAAAATGAAGTCCAAAAACTTAACAAAAGTGTGAAAAATATCTTAAACCGTCGTCAATCAAGCTAAACTTGTACTTTTAATGCACTCACAGTTCTCGTAATTTCACAGTTTGCGAAAATGAGTAGCCTACATAAATTTACCTCATCCCGATGAGGTTGACAACGTTTCAGAATCGGATTTTAACTGTACGGAGTCTGACAAGGAGTCCGTTAATGCGTTAGCCTCATATGCAGAAACGGCAAAAGTTACACAGCGTTTCACATGCATCTCCTTTGCGTAGGTCTGTGCTCTTTAAATGCTGTATAAATCACTGACAAACATGCACATGCTCTGATTATAATCATATAGCCTATAGATCATTTTAGATGATGTTTTGTATGCTTTATTTTAGGAGTTTGGAAATAATTTATGCTATCTATGTTGGGAAAGTTGTAGGCTTTTGCGGCTCGCGCTTCAATCTATCGCCGTAGCGATTGCATGTGTACAGGACGCCGGATAGTGTTGCTAAGAGCAATGTATAAATATCAGACCGGCCCTCGCGGCCTCGAAACACTCTCGGCTCACCGGGAAAAGTCCCTGTGGATTGCCACTCCGCTACTAACCGGCGGTCACAGTATCACTTGTGCTCGTGTAACCCCTCACACCCGGGTCCTACTCGCCCCGCTCCAAGCGGGCCTCGAACCCGGGTCTCCGGCGTGAGAGTCGGGCGCTCTAGCAAGGAGGCTAAAGACTGCAGCCTCTAGCGTCTGTCGCTAGAGCGCCTATTGAGATCGGGGAGTGAGGATTACTCGCACAGCAACTACTAGCTGGCCTCCGTTACACTCACCCCCCTAAACCTCACTCTCATCCAGGTCACGGCACCAATGTAACCCCTCACACCCGGGTCCTACTCGCCCCGCTCCAAGCGGGCCTCGAACCCGGGTCTCCGGCGTGAGAGTCGGGCGCTCTAGCAAGGAGGCTAAAGACTGCAGCCTCTAGCGTCTGTTGCTAGAGCGCCTATTGAGATCGGGGAGTGAGGTTTACTCGAACAGCAACTACTAGCTGGCCTCCGTTACACTCGCGCATGTCTCATGAAGCTGCCGCTTCTTTGCTGCGTGCGTGAGGAGAAACACAGACCACCATAGACCACGGAGAGACTGGAAGCGTGCGTTGCACACACTGATACGTCTCTTACAAATCTGGAATGCGGTTATTCATAAAAGTATCAATTCTAATAAATTTAGGTATCGTTAGGTTTTAATTTCCAATTGCGCAGCTCCCCCTGTAAATAATCTAGCACCCCCTCAGCACCTGCGTTAAAAATTTTCTGGCACGCCCCTGAACAACGCTCACATCACATCTAACGTTACGTTACCATTGTGTTTGGTCACTGATGTCAAGGTTTATGTTCGCAGAGATGTGAAAAAAAGTCAGACAGTTGTATTTGGATATAATAATGGTTTACTTATCGCTGTGTTTTTGGCGTTTTTCCTCTTTTTTTTCTTTCCCTGTCTTTTGAAAAATCCTGAAGGATATGAGCGCTTCGCAGCGCGCTGAGTGTGGGAACAACAGTTTCTCTTCCGCTGACAGCTCGTGGGGGACCTGATGGGGGGTGCGCGACGGTCGATGTCACTTCAACATTACAGTGATTAGGGCTCTCATAGTGTTTGTCGTTGCATAGAGGGAATCCCTTTATGGCTTGTTTCCACTGAGGGGTACGGTACGGTTCGGTACAGTACAGTACGGGTCGGGTCGGGTACACCATGATCAGGCTTGCGTTTCCACCGCCAACAGTACCCTTACTTGATAGGCGTGGTATGCTGGAAAGAAGCGATCGACGTCATTTTCGCGCGAAGAAAGCGACATAGTAAACAACAATGGATGACAGACAGCAGATCTTGTTCTTGCTTCTCGGCATGTTTGTCACTAGAAACAAGCGCTGGCATTAGGCGTTTCCAAGAAGCCAACGCAAAGTCCGACTCAGGAGAATGATCCCGAGGACGCGAGTCCAGTAATTCTGCTAATGGAAGAGCGCGTTCTTGAACGCGGCACTCTGCTCGCTCTGGCTCTGCGACGGTTATCTCTGTATGTTCATTTTAGGCTACAATAAAACGAAATATGTTATAAAACACCACTCTGCTTCTTTTCGATTTCATTTTAATACATTTTAAACATTCTAAAGCAAACAAATGTGGTTCAGGCAACGAATAGCCTATTGATCATGTTCTGCATGTAGCCTAACATTATAGCTATATTTATAACAAAATTAAATATAAAACAACCCTGCCTCTTTTCGTTTAAATTTAAAAAATATTTATATTTATTTATATTTATATTAAAAACATATTCCAGGCAATATGTAATGTAATGTATTGCATATCGCATTGGTACAAATGTTGCAATAAACATAGATGATCTTGTAGTAAAATAAAAAAATGACAAAACTATCTCTTTTTTGTTGAATTTCAGTTTTATCAATAATAGCCATTATAAAAGTATAAGTAAAAAGTACAAAAACAGTAAAGCTTAAATATAACATCAAGAAACAATTCAGTCAGTCAAATACTCAGAGCTCAAAAGATATGAAACTTCACGTAGCCTTCTGCCAAAACTATTGGCCAGGGAACGAATTATAGATTCACGAGACCAAAGATCACCTGTTAGGTTTATACAAGACGAACTATTTCTCATGTTTAACCACTACAAAGAAATACGATTCAGCGGCAAACATCAGAACGACTAGCCGAGGAAAGGCTGTTCCAGGCGGGGGACACGAGCGCGAGCGTCCGGTGATCGCTTAGAATGGATCTCAGTCAAATTATCATAAATCTATAAATAAACCACAGATTTGAGCTTTAAAAAACTACTTTCTCGCCTGAAAAACTCTTAAAACTACATTTCGTGACACAATAACAGTAGAATTATATTTCAACTGCATATACTTCTAATGCACTTGTAGCACGCGTGAGTGACGATACTCTGTCCACCAATCACCGTTCTGCAGTGAGTCTAGCTCCACCTTTTAGTACCCTTTCACTGTGCTAGGTACCCCAACGGAAGGGTACCCAAAAATGGTACGGTACGGTTCGGCTTTTTGGTACCATTCACAAGTTTTGACAGTGGAAACGCAAATAATTGCGTACCTAACCAAACTGTACCGTACCGTACCACTCAGTGGAAACGAGCCATTAGTTTGGGGGGCCCCTCTCACGCACGGAGCAGTACTGGAGAGTGATAGCGCTGTCTCGCTGTGGTGGTTTTACAGTGGTTGATACTGTTTGACGAGGGCAGATACAACCCAAACGACCTTGCGGCCATCGGGGGCCCCCTTCAGATGGGGGCCCTAGGCAGCTGCCTACCTTGCCTACCCCATTGCGACGGATCAATTGCCTATATCTTTTAATGTTCTTTTTTTTTTTTTTGGTAGGATGTTGTATTTCAGAAGAATAACCATAGATTTGCAAATGGGCTCCAGGAAAAATCAATTAATCAAGAGTGCATTAATACTTCAATAGATCAAAACTGTTTTCCCTGAGAATGTCTTTTTTTTTTTTTTTTTTTTACAAAAACCATATATATTTGTACAAAGATACTATGCTGTAGCAACTCATAATGCCTCCAGTGGATTCATTTTCTGACAGTGTTGAAATTGGGCAGCTTTCCAGATCTGCATTGTTTGTTCTGGTTCACACAGCATTCCAAAGGTCCTACAAGTTTCTGAAAATCACATGACTAAAAGGAAAAACTGAAACTGATAGGAAAAATATGAAAAATTAACAACAACAGTTTCTTTGTATTAGACTTTCCAAGTTTAGTTTAAGAAAGTGGAAAGTATAATAAAAATATTGTTGTTGTTAAATTTACGGAAATAACCATTATTGCACTTCAATCCTTCATAATAAAGGAATTTGAATGTTCTTTTAATGTAATCTCTTTATTTTAACTAAGATCATACCACCCTCACCTCTGTTGTTTGGTACAGTCCAAAGGGATAAAAGAGTGAGGTCCTCCTCATATCCTTTTTTTTTTCGTGGGGACGTCACCACATATTTTTTACAGTCTATGGTCTATAGCCAACAATTTATTATTAATTCAATTTCAGAAAGTTGGCAACCCGTTATAACTGACGTTTGAAACACTGTAAATGCATCTGCCAAATGATTAAATGTAACAACAATAGACTGATACGTCCCACACTGGAGTGTTAATATATTTTGAGCATTTTTAATATACCATTTTGAGCATTAACACTTTTCTTGCCTGTGTCAAGTTTCCCTGGTGATCCAGACAGGTTGAACCAATGGGTGCTGAACATGAGGAGAGGGAACTGGGCCCCACATACATTTCTCAAATATACCCTGAATTCGAATCCATACCAGACACACAGAAAATCCCATATTTACTGTGAGAAAAGCCCAAATGTTAAATAATTGCTGCAAAATACATCTCCTCATGCCATGAAATGAGGACAACCAGTGGAACCTCAGACGGATAAATATTTGTACAAATTTTTAAATAGTAATTATTTTGATTGTTTGCTTTTTTTAAATTATTTTATTATTATTATTATTATTACTGTTCACTTGTTCACATCTATATGTTTGTATGTGTCTATTGCTTTGGCAATATTGTGCTATTTTACACATTCATGCTAATAAAGCTCATTTGAATTTGAAAAAAAAATTAATTTGAATTTGATTGCTGTGTCCATCTGATGAGCGAGACAAATTCCCCAGGTTCTGTTATGTTCGTGGCTGGTGAAAAAAGCCACTACTTTAAACTGCTGTAAAAATGTATCAGATAAATATTTTTTTCAATTTTTTTTTGCATAAATCTATTAACCGACCTCAGTCCTGATCAAAACTACTAATTTTTTTTTTTAAAAATTCAGGATTTTAACTCTTTAATTGCCAAATTCATAAATGATGTCACTGATTTGGGGGGGAAAAAAACACAAAATTACTTATTTTCAATATAAAATATGATTGTGGACTGGATTTTTTTAACCTTTTATCACAGTCTTGGACATGTGAAAGATTAGAAACAACATTGGTTTTGATGCATTGTTAGTTTTTGTGCAGCATCAGATTTTAACTTTTTCTCCCTCATTTACTGTTCGTGGCTGTTTTTGCCCCATTGACTTCCATTATAACCACATTTTTTGATTGCAAAGCCATGACACCATAAAATCATGCATTTTTGATTGTTGATGGTTATCCCTGTTTGGAAGAGGTAAAATTTGTAATTTTTACTGTTGATAACCAGGTGGAACCATTTAACCCTTTAGACAGGCCTGTGCAAAAAAAAGCTTAGTTTCTGGCTTTTACATGGAGTTATATGGAGTATAATAGCATATTACAGTGTGTATATGTGTGTGTGTGTGTGTGTGTGTGTGTGTGTGTGTGTGTGTGTGTGTGTGTGTGTGTGTGTGTGTGTGTGTGTGTGTGCGTGAGTGTGTGAGAGAGTGTGAGAACTCACCTTGATGCGTCTGAGAAAATAAAAATATACACTTCAGCTCTCAAAACTACATGGAGTAAACAAAAACAAAGTAAGTGTATTTATGCATCTGCTGCCTTTTGATGGTGAGAAATGCAGACTAAACAAAAACAAAGCAAGTGGATATAAACGCTTGTCATTTGATGGTGAGAAGAGCAGCAAGCAACATGAGAAAGGGCTTGACTTGTAGTGAAGTTTTAGAGATGATTATGCAGTCTGACCCCTCCAGCGAGCTGCAGGAGGTATTGTCTTCTCACTCTGACCGCAGACTCAGGACAGTCAGATGCTGGTTTGGATGTGACACCCTCATCATCATCTCAAGCTTCCACTGAAGGCGAGGAGGATTCAGAGGATCCTGGATTTGGATGGACTGGGAGAATCTTGAGAGGGACATGGTGGCTCTGAAAATCGCACGACCACTGCGATCATCCCACAGGCAACGTGTGGACTCCCCTCTGGATCTGTAGACGCTGGCCAAAATCAGTAGCCCCATATAGGCACAGAGATCTGTGGAGTCCACAGATCCAGGATCCTCTGAATCCTCCTCGCCTTCAGTGGAGCTCTAGCTTCCACTGAAAGCAGGATGATTCTGTGGATCCTGGATCTGGGTGGATTGGGAGAAATGGTGAAGTATGGTTTTCCACCAATGCGGAGACAATTCCCTTTCTTCAGTCTGCAAGAGGCGTGAGTCGAGGGCCGACATGCTATGCTATCGCAAGGGTCCAGAACATGGATTCTGTGTTCAATCTGTTTTTACGGAGGAGATGACTGACCTCATTGTCAGCATGACCAACCTCCATGGGCACCGCACAATGAGAAACTGGACTGGGGTGGACTCCACAGATCTCTGTGCCTATATGGGGCTACTGATTTTGGCCAGCGTCTACAGATCCAGAGGGGAGTCCACACGTTGCCTGTGGGATGATCGCAGTGGTCGTGCGATTTTCAGAACCACCATGTCCCTCTCAAGATTCTCCCAGTCCACCCAGATCCAGGATCCTCTGAATGTGGTTATAATGGAAGTCAATGGGGCAAAAACAGCCACGAACAGTAAATGAGGGAGAAAAAGTTCAAATCTGATGCTACACAAAAACTAACAATGCATCAAAACCAATGTTGTTTCTAATCTTTGACATGTCCAAGACTGTGATAAAAGGTAAAAAAAAAAATCCACAATCATATTTTATATTGAAAATAAGTCATTTTGTGTGTTTTTTTTTGTGTGCACATCAAAACAAAAAACACAATAGGAGGGTGGTGGTCTTGGGGGAGGGAGTATCATAATCTGTCAGTCTCGCAGCTTACATGTGGTTTAAGTTTCATTTGTGTGGCAGAATGGTATTTTAGGTTGAATCCGACTACGCCACCCGGACCTATCTGGGAACACCCCCCCCCCCAAAAAAAAAAATAAATAAATCCTAAAATCGGCTAAATCGAACTCCACATATACATGCACACACACACACACACACACACACACACACACACACACATACATACATATCTACCACTACAGAACCTGGGGAATTTGTCTCGCTCATCAGATGGACACAGCAATCAAATTCAAATTAATTTTTTTTTCAAATTCAAATGAGCTTTATTAGCATGAATGTGTAAAATAGCACAATATTGCCAAAGCAATAGACACATACAAACATATAGATGTGAACAAGTGAACAGTAATAATAATAATAATAATAAAATAATTTAAAAAAAAGCAAACAATCAAAATAATTACTATTTAAAAATTTGTACAAATATTTATCCGTCTGAGGTTCCACTGGTTGTCCTCATTTCATGGCATAAGGAGATGTATTTTGCAGCAATTATTTAACATTTGGGCTTTTCTCACAGTAAATATGGGATTTTCTGTGTGTCTGGTATGGATTCGAATTCAGGGTATATTTGAGAAATGTATGTGGGGCCCAGTTCCCTCTCCTCATGTTCAGCACCCATTGGTTCAACCTGTCTGGATCACCAGGGAAACTTGACACAGGCAAGAAAAGTGTTAATGCTCAAAATGGTATATTAAAAATGCTCAAAATATATTAACACTCCAGTGTGGGACGTATCAGTCTATTGTTGTTACATTTAATCATTTGGCAGATGCATTTACAGTGTTTCAAACGTCAGTTATAACGGGTTGCCAACTTTCTGAAATTGAATTAATAATAAATTGTTGGCTATAGACCATAGACTGTAAAAAATATGTGGTGACATGTCCCCACGAAAAAAAAAAAAAAAGGATATGAGGAGGACCTCACTCTTTTATCCCTTTGGACTGTACCAAACAACAGAGGTGAGGGTGGTATGATCTTAGTTAAAATAAAGAGATTACATTAAAAGAACATTCAAATTCCTTTATTATGAAGCATTGAAGTGCAATAATGGTTATTTCCGTAAATTTAACAACAACAATATTTTTATTATACTTTCCACTTTCTTAAACTAAAATTGGAAAGTCTAATACAAAGAAACTGTTGTTGTTAATTTTTCATATTTTTCCTATCAGTTTCAGTTTTTCCTTTTAGTCATGTGATTTTCAGAAACTTGTAGGACCTTTGGAATGCTGTGTGAACCAGAACAAACAATGTGTCACGGGGTAGGTGCAGGCAGACAGACAAGCAGAGTCCAAAAAGCTCCAATATACGGGTTTAATCACAAATAAACTGAAGACAGGCAGGCAGAACACAGCGTAACATTAACAACGATCGACAAAGACTGAAGGAAACTGAGGGAACTAAATACACAGGGGAATCAAACATAACAAGGTGGAAAACAGGTGTAACAGATTAACAGGACGCTGAACGGGAGGCTGATGAGGGAGTGAGTTCAGGTGTGGAGACGAGAGGATCCTGGGAAGTGTAGTGCTGGAGACGCAGACAGGACGGTGCAGACGAAGACTGTGACAGAACTCCCCCCTCCTGGGAGGCGTGACCTCACGCCGCATAACAGAGGAAGGAGGGGGGACGAACTGGGGGCTGGGCGGGGCGTGGCCAGGGCGGAGCAGGCTGAGGGCGTGGCCAGGGCGGAGCAGGCTGAGGGCGTGGCCAGGGTGGAGCAGGCTGAGGGCGTGGCCAGGGTGGAGCAGGCTGAGGGCGTGGCCAGGGCGGAGCAGGCTGAGGGCGGTGGCCAGGGCGGAGCAGGCTGAGGGCGTGGCCAGGGCGGAGCAGGCTGAGGGCGAGACCAGGGCGGAGCAGGCTGAGGGCGAGACCAGGGCGGAGCGTGATGAGGGCGAGACCAGGGCGGAGCATGATGAGGGCGAGACCAGGGCGGAGCAGCTGGAGGGAGGACCCCTGGTGGAGCCGATGGAATCGGGGCTGACAACACCAGGGGGCCGACTGACAGGGGCGGAGCAGATGGGAGAGGAGACCAGGGTGAAGCAGAGGGACCGATGACATATGGTGCTGAGGAGGGACCGAGGGACCATGGTGACACCGCAGGCTCAGGTGACGGAAGTGACGACAGGGGCACAGAGGGACACGGTGAGGTCAGAGTGCGTGAGGGCTGACGGGTGACTGGAGGGAGTGAGGAGTCCAACTGAACCGGGGGGGTGACATGACGGGGCGGAGCCAAGGGAAGGAAGTCCAAAGGTGAAGGGAGGATGACGAGGGAGTGCAGGGAGTTCGGAGGGACGAGGGAGCCTGGCCGAACTGGTGGACTGTGGGACCATGGAGGAGCTGAGGGAGGTAGCAGCCACGGGGGAGCCGATGGGACCGGGGGCCGAGGAAGTGTCCAGGTGGAGGAGGTGGGAGGCGAAAACTGAGGATCCAGCGACCAGGCAGGGTCAGGGGAGCAGGTAAACGGAAGAGCTGACGGATGACTGATGGGAGGAGGCGGGAGAGGGAGGCTGGGTGGGATCCTGGTCTCTGGCGCAGGCTGGACGATCTCTGGCGCAGGCTGGACGGTCTCTGGCGCAGGCTGGACGGTCTCTGGCGCAGGCTGGACGGTCTCTGGCGCAGGCTCTGGCTGGACGGTCTCGGGCTCTGGCTCTGGCTGGACGGTCTCGGGCTCTGGCTCTGGCTGGACGGTCTCGGGCTCTGGCTCTGGCTGGACGGTCTCGGGCTCTGGCTCTGGCTGGACGGTCTCGGGCTCTGGCTCTGGCTGGACGGTCTCGGGCTCTGGCTCTGGCTGGACGGTCTCGGGCTCTGGCTCTGGCTGGACGGTCTCGGGCTCTGGCTCTGGCTGGATGGTCTCGGGCTCTGGCTCTGGCTGGACGGTCTCGGGCTCTGGCTCTGGCTGGACGGTATCGGGCGCTGGCTGGACGGTCTGGACGGGGCTGGTCGAAGCCAGCGAAGAGGAGAGCCCCGGCTCGGCGGGGCTGGACGGAACCAGTGGAGAGGAAGGCTCGAGCGTTGGAGTGGGGCTGGTGCCGTCATCGATGGTGTAGGGAGATCCGCAGGACACCAGCACCCACTCCACATATGCTGCGAAACTCCCCGGGGGACCGTTCCCGGACAACTGCGCTCTGGTGGCGGTGTTGAGGCCAGCATAAAGAAAGCTGCAGAGGCTGTCGTCCGGGAAGGTTGTGGATGGAATGAGGGAGAGGAAATCCATCAAATGGTCCTCCAGGGACCGGTCCTCCTGCTCCAGGCAGAGAAGTTGAACCGCCACGAAGGAATCCATGTTTTAATCCCAATTTGGGGGTCGATCGTTCTGTCACGGGGTAGGTGCAGGCAGACAGACAAGCAGAGTCCAAAAAGCTCCAATATACGGGTTTAATCACAAATAAACTGAAGACAGGCAGGCAGAACACAGCGTAACATTAACAACGATCGACAAAGACTGAAGGAAACTGAGGGAACTAAATACACAGGGGAATCAAACATAACAAGGTGGAAAACAGGTGTAACAGATTAACAGGACGCTGAACGGGAGGCTGATGAAGGAGTGAGTTCAGGTGTGGAGACGAGAGGATCCTGGGAAGTGTAGTGCTGGAGACGCAGACAGGACGGTGCAGACGAAGACTGTGACACAATGCAGATCTGGAAAGCTGCCCAATTTTAACACTGTCACGAATGAATCCACTGAAGGCATTATGAGTTGCTACAGCATATCATCTTTGTACAAATATATATTGTTTTTGTAAAAAAAAAAAAAAAAAAAAAAAAAGACATTCTCAGGGAAAACAGTTTTGATCTATTGAAGTATTAATGCACTCTTGATTAATTGATTTTTCCTGGAGCCCATTTGTAAATCTATGGTTATTCTTCTGAAATACAACATACCAAAAAAAAAAAAAAAGAAAAAGAAAAAGAAAAAAAAGAGAACATTAAAAAGATAGAAAGCAATTCATCTTAAAACCCATGTTTATAACCTGGTCTAATTTAAAGTTTATCAGTGCAACTTGAAAGATTATGTCTCATTCAAATGCACTGTAAAAAAAATATTGATTGGATTTAACTATTGATTTAACTTAAAAAAGTAAGTAACCTGGTTGCCTTAAAATTTTAAGTTGATTGAACTGGAAAAAGTGAGTTAATACAATGAAGTAGATTAATTTAACCATCAGAAACTCAAAATAATAAGTTATCTCAACTAAATAAATTATTATAAAGTTGATTTGACAAAAGAAAATATGTTGTGATAACAAATCTTGAAAATATTTTTTACAGTGTACAAGTTCCTGAAAATCACATGACTAAAAGGAAAAACTGAAACTGATAGGAACATTTTGAAAAATTAACAATAACAGTTTCTTTGTATTAGACTTTCCCATTTTAGTTTAAGAAAGTGGAAAGTCTAATACAAAAAACTGTTATTGTTAAATTTACGGAAATAACCATTATTGCACTTTAACCCTTCACTAATAAGCGACTTTGAATGTTCTTTTAATGTAATCTCTTTATTTTAACTAAGATCAAACCATCCTCGCCTCTGTTGTTTGGTACAGTCCAAAGGGATAAAAGAGTGAGGTCGTCCTCATACCCTTCAGACATCAGAGAATCATTTCAAAGTCAGGGTAGTCTCTGTTTCTTTTGAGATGTAGAAGAAGAAGACAAAGTTTTATTTAAATAGCGCCTTTCCGTAGCTCAAGGTTGCTTTACATTGTAATTTACAATACATTTGTACAATACAGATGTACAGATGTAGTACTGTATTAATTATATAAATGTCTGCTTGTGATATTCAGTGTTCATATTTTCTGTAAACGATCAGTGGAGAAATTGCAGTGTGTGATTTGGGGAAAGAATTAAGGACACATTTGAATGAGACATAATCTTTCAAGTTGCACTGATAAACTTTAAATTAGACCAGGTTATAAACATGAAGTATGGGTTTTAAGATGAATTGCTTTTTATCTTTTTAATGTTCTCTTTTTTTTCTTTTTCTTTTTTTCTTTTTTTTTTTTGGTATGTTGTATTTCAAGAATAACCATAGATTTACAAATGGGCTCCAGGAAAAATCAATTAATCAAGAGTGCATTAATACTTCAATAGATCAAAACTGTTTTCCCTGAGAATGTCTTTTTTTTTTTTTTTTTTTTTTTATTTACAAAAACCATATATATTTGTACAAAGATACTATGCTGTAGCAACTCATAATGCCTCCAGTGGATTCATTTTCTGACAGTGTTGAAATTGGGCAGCTTTCCAGACCTGCATTGTTTGTTCTGGTTCACACAGCATTCCAAAGGTCCTACAAGTTTCTGAAAATCACATGACTAAAAGGAAAAACTGAAACTGATAGGAAAAATATGAAAAATTAACAACAACAGTTTCTTTGTATTAGACTTTCCAAGTTTAGTTTAAGAAAGTGGAAAGTATAATACAAATATTGTTGTTGTTAAATTTACGGAAATAACCATTATTGCACTTCAATCCTTCATAATAAAGGAATTTGAATGTTCTTTTAATGTAATCTCTTTATTTTAACTAAGATCATACCACCCTCACCTCTGTTGTTTGGTACAGTCCAAAGGGATAAAAGAGTGAGGTCCTCCTCATATCCTTTTTCTTTTTTCGTGGGGACATGTCACCACATATTTTTTACAGTCTATGGTCTATAGCCAACAATTTATTATTAATTCAATTTCAGAAAGTTGGCAACCCGTTATAACTGACGTTTGAAACACTGTAAATGCATCTGCCAAATGATTAAATGTAACAACAATAGACTGATACGTCCCACACTGGAGTGTTAATATATTTTGAGCATTTTTGATATACCATTTTGAGCATTAACACTTTTCTTGCCTGTGTCAAGTTTCCCTGGTGATCCAGACAGGTTGAACCAATGGGTGCTGAACATGAGGAGAGGGAACTGGGCCCCACATACATTTCTCAAATATACCCTGAATTCGAATCCATACCAGACACACAGAAAATCCCATATTTACTGTGAGAAAAGCCCAAATGTTAAATAATTGCTGCAAAATACATCTCCTCATGCCATGAAATGAGGACAACCAGTGGAACCTCAGACGGATAAATATTTGTACAAATTTTTAAATAGTAATTATTTTGATTGTTTGCTTTTTTTTAATTATTTTATTATTATTATTATTATTACTGTTCACTTGTTCACATCTATATGTTTGTATGTGTCTATTGCTTTGGCAATATTGTGCTATTTTACACATTCATGCTAATAAAGCTCATTTGAATTTGAAAAAAAAAATTAATTTGAATTTGATTGCTGTGTCCATCTGATGAGCGAGACAAATTCCCCAGGTTCTGTTATGTTCGTGGCTGGTGAAAAAAGCCACTACTTTAAACTGCTGTAAAAATGTATCAGATAAATATTTTTTTCAATTTTTTTTGCATAAATCTATTAACCGACCTCAGTCCTGATCAAAACTACTAAATTTTTTTTTAAAAATTCAGGATTTTAACTCTTTAATTGCCAAATTCATAAATGATGTCACTGATTTGGGGGGAAAAAAACACAAAATTACTTATTTTCAATATAAAATATGATTGTGGACTGGATTTTTTTAACCTTTTATCACAGTCTTGGACATGTGAAAGATTAGAAACAACATTGGTTTTGATGCATTGTTAGTTTTTGTGCAGCATCAGATTTTAACTTTTTCTCCCTCATTTACTGTTCGTGGCTGTTTTTGCCCCATTGACTTCCATTATAACCACATTTTTTGATTGCAAAGCCATGACACCATAAAATCATGCATTTTTGATTGTTGATGGTTATCCCTGTTTGGAAGAGGTAAAATGTGTAATTTTTACTGTTGATAACCAGGTGGAACCATTTAACCCTTTAGACAGGCCTGTGCAAAAAAAAGCTTAGTTTCTGGCTTTTACATGGAGTTATATGGAGTATAATAGCATATTACAGTGTGTATATGTGTGTGTGTGTGTGTGTGTGTGCGTGAGTGTGTGAGAGAGTGTGAGAACTCACCTTGATGCGTCTGAGAAAATAAAAATATACACTTCAGCTCTCAAAACTACATGGAGTAAACAAAAACAAAGTAAGTGTATTTATGCATCTGCTGCCTTTTGATGGTGAGAAATGCAGACTAAACAAAAACAAAGCAAGTGGATATAAACGCTTGTCATTTGATGGTGAGAAGAGCAGCAAGCAACATGAGAAAGGGCTTGACTTGTAGTGAAGTTTTAGAGATGATTATGCAGTCTGACCCCTCCAGCGAGCTGCAGGAGGTATTGTCTTCTCACTCTGACCGCAGACTCAGGACAGTCAGATGCTGGTTTGGATGTGACACCCTCATCATCATCTCAAGCTTCCACTGAAGGCGAGGAGGATTCAGAGGATCCTGGATTTGGATGGACTGGGAGAATCTTGAGAGGGACATGGTGGCTCTGAAAATCGCACGACCACTGCGATCATCCCACAGGCAACGTGTGGACTCCCCTCTGGATCTGTAGACGCTGGCCAAAATCAGTAGCCCCATATAGGCACAGAGATCTGTGGAGTCCACAGATCCAGGATCCTCTGAATCCTCCTCGCCTTCAGTGGAGCTCTAGCTTCCACTGAAAGCAGGATGATTCTGTGGATCCTGGATCTGGGTGGATTGGGAGAAATGGTGAAGTATGGTTTTCCACCAATGCGGAGACAATTCCCTTTCTTCAGTCTGCAAGAGGCGTGAGTCGAGGGCCGACATGCTATGCTATCGCAAGGGTCCAGAACATGGATTCTGTGTTCAATCTGTTTTTACGGAGGAGATGACTGACCTCATTGTCAGCATGACCAACCTCCATGGGCACCGCACAATGAGAAACTGGACTGGGGTGGACTCCACAGATCTCTGTGCCTATATGGGGCTACTGATTTTGGCCAGCGTCTACAGATCCAGAGGGGAGTCCACACGTTGCCTGTGGGATGATCGCAGTGGTCGTGCGATTTTCAGAACCACCATGTCCCTCTCAAGATTCTCCCAGTCCACCCAGATCCAGGATCCTCTGAATGTGGTTATAATGGAAGTCAATGGGGCAAAAACAGCCACGAACAGTAAATGAGGGAGAAAAAGTTCAAATCTGATGCTACACAAAAACTAACAATGCATCAAAACCAATGTTGTTTCTAATCTTTGACATGTCCAAGACTGTGATAAAAGGTAAAAAAAAAATCCACAATCATATTTTATATTGAAAATAAGTCATTTTGTGTGTTTTTTTTTTGTGTGCACATCAAAACAAAAAACACAATAGGAGGGTGGTGGTCTTGGGGGAGGGAGTATCATAATCTGTCAGTCTCGCAGCTTACATGTGGTTTAAGTTTCATTTGTGTGGCAGAATGGTATTTTAGGTTGAATCCGACTACGCCACCCGGACCTATCTGGGAACACCCCCCCCCCCCCCCCCCCAAAAAAAAAAAAATAAATAAATAAATCCTAAAATCGGCTAAATCAAACTCCACATATACATGCACACACACACACACACACACACATACATACATATCTACCACTACAGAACCTGGGGAATTTGTCTCGCTCATCAGATGGACACAGCAATCAAATTCAAATTAATTTTTTTTTCAAATTCAAATGAGCTTTATTAGCATGAATGTGTAAAATAGCACAATATTGCCAAAGCAATAGACACATACAAACATATAGATGTGAACAAGTGAACAGTAATAATAATAATAATAATAATAAAATAATTTTAAAAAAAGCAAACAATCAAAATAATTACTATTTAAAAATTTGTACAAATATTTATCCGTCTGAGGTTCCACTGGTTGTCCTCATTTCATGGCATAAGGAGATGTATTTTGCAGCAATTATTTAACATTTGGGCTTTTCTCACAGTAAATATGGGATTTTCTGTGTGTCTGGTATGGATTCGAATTCAGGGTATATTTGAGAAATGTATGTGGGGCCCAGTTCCCTCTCCTCATGTTCAGCACCCATTGGTTCAACCTGTCTGGATCACCAGGGAAACTTGACACAGGCAAGAAAAGTGTTAATGCTCAAAATGGTATATTAAAAATGCTCAAAATATATTAACACTCCAGTGTGGGACGTATCAGTCTATTGTTGTTACATTTAATCATTTGGCAGATGCATTTACAGTGTTTCAAACGTCAGTTATAACGGGTTGCCAACTTTCTGAAATTGAATTAATAATAAATTGTTGGCTATAGACCATAGACTGTAAAAAATATGTGGTGACATGTCCCCACGAAAAAAGAAAAAAAAAGGATATGAGGAGGACCTCACTCTTTTATCCCTTTGGACTGTACCAAACAACAGAGGTGAGGGTGGTATGATCTTAGTTAAAATAAAGAGATTACATTAAAAGAACATTCAAATTCCTTTATTATGAAGCATTGAAGTGCAATAATGGTTATTTCCGTAAATTTAACAACAACAATATTTGTATTATACTTTCCACTTTCTTAAACTAAAATTGGAAAGTCTAATACAAAGAAACTGTTGTTGTTAATTTTTCATATTTTTCCTATCAGTTTCAGTTTTTCCTTTTAGTCATGTGATTTTCAGAAACTTGTAGGACCTTTGGAATGCTGTGTGAACCAGAACAAACAATGCAGGTCTGGAAAGCTGCCCAATTTTAACACTGTCACGAATGAATCCACTGAAGGCATTATGAGTTGCTACAGCATATCATCTTTGTACAAATATATATTGTTTTTGTAAAAAAAAAAAAAAAAAAAAAGACATTCGCAGGGAAAACAGTTTTGATCTATTGAAGTATTAATGCACTCTTGATTAATTGATTTTTCCTGGAGCCCATTTGTAAATCTATGGTTATTCTTCTGAAATACAACATACCAAAAAAAAAAAAAAAAAAAAGAAAAAGAAAAAAAAGAGAACATTAAAAAGATAGAAAGCAATTCATCTTAAAACCCATGTTTATAACCTGGTCTAATTTAAAGTTTATCAGTGCAACTTGAAAGATTATGTCTCATTCAAATGCACTGTAAAAAAAAATATTGATTGGATTTAACTATTGATTTAACTTAAAAAAGTAAGTAACCTGGTTGCCTTAAAATTTTAAGTTGATTGAACTGGAAAAAGTGAGTTAATACAATGAAGTAGATTAATTTAACCATCAGAAACTCAAAATAATAAGTTATCTCAACTAAATAAATTATTATAAAGTTGATTTGACAAAAGAAAATATGTTGTGATAACAAATCTTGAAAATATTTTTTACAGTGTACAAGTTCCTGAAAATCACATGACTAAAAGGAAAAACTGAAACTGATAGGAACATTTTGAAAAATTAACAATAACAGTTTCTTTGTATTAGACTTTCCCATTTTAGTTTAAGAAAGTGGAAAGTCTAATACAAAAAACTGTTATTGTTAAATTTACGGAAATAACCATTATTGCACTTTAACCCTTCACTAATAAGCGACTTTGAATGTTCTTTTAATGTAATCTCTTTATTTTAACTAAGATCAAACCATCCTCGCCTCTGTTGTTTGGTACAGTCCAAAGGGATAAAAGAGTGAGGTCGTCCTCATACCCTTCAGACATCAGAGAATCATTTCAAAGTCAGGGTAGTCTCTGTTTCTTTTGAGATGTAGAAGAAGAAGACAAAGTTTTATTTAAATAGCGCCTTTCCGTAGCTCAAGGTTGCTTTACATTGTAATTTACAATACATTTGTACAATACAGATGTACAGATGTAGTACTGTATTAATTATATAAATGTCTGCTTGTGATATTCAGTGTTCATATTTTCTGTAAACGATCAGTGGAGAAATTGCAGTGTGTGATTTGGGGAAAGAATTAAGGACACATTTGAATGAGACATAATCTTTCAAGTTGCACTGATAAACTTTAAATTAGACCAGGTTATAAACATGAAGTATGGGTTTTAAGATGAATTGCTTTTTATCTTTTTAATGTTCTCTTTTTTTTCTTTTTCTTTTTTTTTTTTTTTTTGGTATGTTGTATTTCAGAAGAATAACCATAGATTTACAAATGGGCTCCAGGAAAAATCAATTAATCAAGAGTGCATTAATACTTCAATAGATCAAAACTGTTTTCCCTGAGAATGTCTTTTTTTATTTTTTTTTTATTTTTTTTTATTTACAAAAACCATATATATTTGTACAAAGATACTATGCTGTAGCAACTCATAATGCCTCCAGTGGATTCATTTTCTGACAGTGTTGAAATTGGGCAGCTTTCCAGATCTGCATTGTTTGTTCTGGTTCACACAGCATTCCAAAGGTCCTACAAGTTTCTGAAAATCACATGACTAAAAGGAAAAACTGAAACTGATAGGAAAAATATGAAAAATTAACAACAACAGTTTCTTTGTATTAGACTTTCCAAGTTTAGTTTAAGAAAGTGGAAAGTATAATACAAATATTGTTGTTGTTAAATTTACGGAAATAACCATTATTGCACTTCAATCCTTCATAATAAAGGAATTTGAATGTTCTTTTAATGTAATCTCTTTATTTTAACTAAGATCATACCACCCTCACCTCTGTTGTTTGGTACAGTCCAAAGGGATAAAAGAGTGAGGTCCTCCTCATATCCTTTTTTTTTTTTCGTGGGGACATGTCACCACATATTTTTTACAGTCTATGGTCTATAGCCAACAATTTATTATTAATTCAATTTCAGAAAGTTGGCAACCCGTTATAACTGACGTTTGAAACACTGTAAATGCATCTGCCAAATGATTAAATGTAACAACAATAGACTGATACGTCCCACACTGGAGTGTTAATATATTTTGAGCATTTTTGATATACCATTTTGAGCATTAACACTTTTCTTGCCTGTGTCAAGTTTCCCTGGTGATCCAGACAGGTTGAACCAATGGGTGCTGAACATGAGGAGAGGGAACTGGGCCCCACATACATTTCTCAAATATACCCTGAATTCGAATCCATACCAGACACACAGAAAATCCCATATTTACTGTGAGAAAAGCCCAAATGTTAAATAATTGCTGCAAAATACATCTCCTCATGCCATGAAATGAGGACAACCAGTGGAACCTCAGACGGATAAATATTTGTACAAATTTTTAAATAGTAATTATTTTGATTGTTTGCTTTTTTTAAATTATTTTATTATTATTATTATTATTACTGTTCACTTGTTCACATCTATATGTTTGTATGTGTCTATTGCTTTGGCAATATTGTGCTATTTTACACATTCATGCTAATAAAGCTCATTTGAATTTGAAAAAAAAAATTAATTTGAATTTGATTGCTGTGTCCATCTGATGAGCGAGACAAATTCCCCAGGTTCTGTTATGTTCGTGGCTGGTGAAAAAAGCCACTACTTTAAACTGCTGTAAAAATGTATCAGATAAATATTTTTTTCAATTTTTTTTGCATAAATCTATTAACCGACCTCAGTCCTGATCAAAACTACTAAATTTTTTTTAAAAATTCAGGATTTTAACTCTTTAATTGCCAAATTCATAAATGATGTCACTGATTTGGGGGGAAAAAAACACAAAATTACTTATTTTCAATATAAAATATGATTGTGGACTGGATTTTTTTAACCTTTTATCACAGTCTTGGACATGTGAAAGATTAGAAACAACATTGGTTTTGATGCATTGTTAGTTTTTGTGCAGCATCAGATTTTAACTTTTTCTCCCTCATTTACTGTTCGTGGCTGTTTTTGCCCCATTGACTTCCATTATAACCACATTTTTGATTGCAAAGCCATGACACCATAAAATCATGCATTTTTGATTGTTGATGGTTATCCCTGTTTGGAAGAGGTAAAATTTGTAATTTTTACTGTTGATAACCAGGTGGAACCATTTAACCCTTTAGACAGGCCTGTGCAAAAAAAAGCTTAGTTTCTGGCTTTTACATGGAGTTATATGGAGTATAATAGCATATTACAGTGTGTATATGTGTGTGTGTGTGTGTGTGCGTGAGTGTGTGTGTGTGTGTGTGTGTGTGTGTGTGTGTGTGTGTGTGTGTGTGCGTGAGTGTGTGAGAGAGTGTGAGAACTCACCTTGATGCGTCTGAGAAAATAAAAATATACACTTCAGCTCTCAAAACTACATGGAGTAAACAAAAACAAAGTAAGTGTATTTATGCATCTGCTGCCTTTTGATGGTGAGAAATGCAGACTAAACAAAAACAAAGCAAGTGGATATAAACGCTTGTCATTTGATGGTGAGAAGAGCAGCAAGCAACATGAGAAAGGGCTTGACTTGTAGTGAAGTTTTAGATTATGCAGTCTGACCCCTCCAGCGAGCTGCAGGAGGTATTGTCTTCTCACTCTGACCGCAGACTCAGGACAGTCAGATGCTGGTTTGGATGTGACACCCTCATCATCATCTCAAGCTTCCACTGAAGGCGAGGAGGATTCAGAGGATCCTGGATTTGGATGGACTGGGAGAATCTTGAGAGGGACATGGTGGCTCTGAAAATCGCACGACCACTGCGATCATCCCACAGGCAACGTGTGGACTCCCCTCTGGATCTGTAGACGCTGGCCAAAATCAGTAGCCCCATATAGGCACAGAGATCTGTGGAGTCCACAGATCCAGGATCCTCTGAATCCTCCTCGCCTTCAGTGGAGCTCTAGCTTCCACTGAAAGCAGGATGATTCTGTGGATCCTGGATCTGGGTGGATTGGGAGAAATGGTGAAGTATGGTTTTCCACCAATGCGGAGACAATTCCCTTTCTTCAGTCTGCAAGAGGCGTGAGTCGAGGGCCGACATGCTATGCTATCGCAAGGGTCCAGAACATGGATTCTGTGTTCAATCTGTTTTTACGGAGGAGATGACTGACCTCATTGTCAGCATGACCAACCTCCATGGGCACCGCACAATGAGAAACTGGACTGGGGTGGACTCCACAGATCTCTGTGCCTATATGGGGCTACTGATTTTGGCCAGCGTCTACAGATCCAGAGGGGAGTCCACACGTTGCCTGTGGGATGATCGCAGTGGTCGTGCGATTTTCAGAACCACCATGTCCCTCTCAAGATTCTCCCAGTCCACCCAGATCCAGGATCCTCTGAATGTGGTTATAATGGAAGTCAATGGGGCAAAAACAGCCACGAACAGTAAATGAGGGAGAAAAAGTTCAAATCTGATGCTACACAAAAACTAACAATGCATCAAAACCAATGTTGTTTCTAATCTTTGACATGTCCAAGACTGTGATAAAAGGTAAAAAAAAAATCCACAATCATATTTTATATTGAAAATAAGTCATTTTGTGTGGTTTTTTTTTGTGTGCACATCAAAACAAAAAAACACAATAGGAGGGTGGTGGTCTTGGGGGAGGGAGTATCATAATCTGTCAGTCTCGCAGCTTACATGTGGTTTAAGTTTCATTTGTGTGGCAGAATGGTATTTTAGGTTGAATCCGACTACGCCACCCGGACCTATCTGGGAACACCCCCCCCCCCCCCCCCAAAAAAAATAAAAATAAATAAATCCTAAAATCGGCTAAATCAAACTCCACATATACATGCACACACACACACACACACACACATACATACATATCTACCACTACAGAACCTGGGGAATTTGTCTCGCTCATCAGATGGACACAGCAATCAAATTCAAATTAATTTTTTTTTCAAATTCAAATGAGCTTTATTAGCATGAATGTGTAAAATAGCACAATATTGCCAAAGCAATAGACACATACAAACATATAGATGTGAACAAGTGAACAGTAATAATAATAATAATAATAAAATAATTAAAAAAAAAGCAAACAATCAAAATAATTACTATTTAAAAATTTGTACAAATATTTATCCGTCTGAGGTTCCACTGGTTGTCCTCATTTCATGGCATAAGGAGATGTATTTTGCAGCAATTATTTAACATTTGGGCTTTTCTCACAGTAAATATGGGATTTTCTGTGTGTCTGGTATGGATTCGAATTCAGGGTATATTTGAGAAATGTATGTGGGGCCCAGTTCCCTCTCCTCATGTTCAGCACCCATTGGTTCAACCTGTCTGGATCACCAGGGAAACTTGACACAGGCAAGAAAAGTGTTAATGCTCAAAATGGTATATTAAAAATGCTCAAAATATATTAACACTCCAGTGTGGGACGTATCAGTCTATTGTTGTTACATTTAATCATTTGGCAGATGCATTTACAGTGTTTCAAACGTCAGTTATAACGGGTTGCCAACTTTCTGAAATTGAATTAATAATAAATTGTTGGCTATAGACCATAGACTGTAAAAAATATGTGGTGACATGTCCCCACGAAAAAAGAAAAAAAAAGGATATGAGGAGGACCTCACTCTTTTATCCCTTTGGACTGTACCAAACAACAGAGGTGAGGGTGGTATGATCTTAGTTAAAATAAAGAGATTACATTAAAAGAACATTCAAATTCCTTTATTATGAAGCATTGAAGTGCAATAATGGTTATTTCCGTAAATTTAACAACAACAATATTTGTATTATACTTTCCACTTTCTTAAACTAAAATTGGAAAGTCTAATACAAAGAAACTGTTGTTGTTAATTTTTCATATTTTTCCTATCAGTTTCAGTTTTTCCTTTTAGTCATGTGATTTTCAGAAACTTGTAGGACCTTTGGAATGCTGTGTGAACCAGAACAAACAATGCAGGTCTGGAAAGCTGCCCAATTTTAACACTGTCACGAATGAATCCACTGAAGGCATTATGAGTTGCTACAGCATATCATCTTTGTACAAATATATATTGTTTTTGTAAAAAAAAAAAAAAAAAAAAAAGACATTCGCAGGGAAAACAGTTTTGATCTATTGAAGTATTAATGCACTCTTGATTAATTGATTTTTCCTGGAGCCCATTTGTAAATCTATGGTTATTCTTCTGAAATACAACATACCAAAAAAAAAAAAAAAAAAAAGAAAAAGAAAAAAAAGAGAACATTAAAAAGATAGAAAGCAATTCATCTTAAAACCCATGTTTATAACCTGGTCTAATTTAAAGTTTATCAGTGCAACTTGAAAGATTATGTCTCATTCAAATGCACTGTAAAAAAAAATATTGATTGGATTTAACTATTGATTTAACTTAAAAAAGTAAGTAACCTGGTTGCCTTAAAATTTTAAGTTGATTGAACTGGAAAAAGTGAGTTAATACAATGAAGTAGATTAATTTAACCATCAGAAACTCAAAATAATAAGTTATCTCAACTAAATAAATTATTATAAAGTTGATTTGACAAAAGAAAATATGTTGTGATAACAAATCTTGAAAATATTTTTTACAGTGTACAAGTTCCTGAAAATCACATGACTAAAAGGAAAAACTGAAACTGATAGGAACATTTTGAAAAATTAACAATAACAGTTTCTTTGTATTAGACTTTCCCATTTTAGTTTAAGAAAGTGGAAAGTCTAATACAAAAAACTGTTATTGTTAAATTTACGGAAATAACCATTATTGCACTTTAACCCTTCACTAATAAGCGACTTTGAATGTTCTTTTAATGTAATCTCTTTATTTTAACTAAGATCAAACCATCCTCGCCTCTGTTGTTTGGTACAGTCCAAAGGGATAAAAGAGTGAGGTCGTCCTCATACCCTTCAGACATCAGAGAATCATTTCAAAGTCAGGGTAGTCTCTGTTTCTTTTGAGATGTAGAAGAAGAAGACAAAGTTTTATTTAAATAGCGCCTTTCCGTAGCTCAAGGTTGCTTTACATTGTAATTTACAATACATTTGTACAATACAGATGTACAGATGTAGTACTGTATTAATTATATAAATGTCTGCTTGTGATATTCAGTGTTCATATTTTCTGTAAACGATCAGTGGAGAAATTGCAGTGTGTGATTTGGGGAAAGAATTAAGGACACATTTGAATGAGACATAATCTTTCAAGTTGCACTGATAAACTTTAAATTAGACCAGGTTATAAACATGAAGTATGGGTTTTAAGATGAATTGCTTTTTATCTTTTTAATGTTCTCTTTTTTTTCTTTTTCTTTTTTTTTTTTTTTTTGGTATGTTGTATTTCAGAAGAATAACCATAGATTTACAAATGGGCTCCAGGAAAAATCAATTAATCAAGAGTGCATTAATACTTCAATAGATCAAAACTGTTTTCCCTGAGAATGTCTTTTTTTATTTTTTTTTTATTTTTTTTTATTTACAAAAACCATATATATTTGTACAAAGATACTATGCTGTAGCAACTCATAATGCCTCCAGTGGATTCATTTTCTGACAGTGTTGAAATTGGGCAGCTTTCCAGATCTGCATTGTTTGTTCTGGTTCACACAGCATTCCAAAGGTCCTACAAGTTTCTGAAAATCACATGACTAAAAGGAAAAACTGAAACTGATAGGAAAAATATGAAAAATTAACAACAACAGTTTCTTTGTATTAGACTTTCCAAGTTTAGTTTAAGAAAGTGGAAAGTATAATACAAATATTGTTGTTGTTAAATTTACGGAAATAACCATTATTGCACTTCAATCCTTCATAATAAAGGAATTTGAATGTTCTTTTAATGTAATCTCTTTATTTTAACTAAGATCATACCACCCTCACCTCTGTTGTTTGGTACAGTCCAAAGGGATAAAAGAGTGAGGTCCTCCTCATATCCTTTTTTTTTTTTCGTGGGGACATGTCACCACATATTTTTTACAGTCTATGGTCTATAGCCAACAATTTATTATTAATTCAATTTCAGAAAGTTGGCAACCCGTTATAACTGACGTTTGAAACACTGTAAATGCATCTGCCAAATGATTAAATGTAACAACAATAGACTGATACGTCCCACACTGGAGTGTTAATATATTTTGAGCATTTTTGATATACCATTTTGAGCATTAACACTTTTCTTGCCTGTGTCAAGTTTCCCTGGTGATCCAGACAGGTTGAACCAATGGGTGCTGAACATGAGGAGAGGGAACTGGGCCCCACATACATTTCTCAAATATACCCTGAATTCGAATCCATACCAGACACACAGAAAATCCCATATTTACTGTGAGAAAAGCCCAAATGTTAAATAATTGCTGCAAAATACATCTCCTCATGCCATGAAATGAGGACAACCAGTGGAACCTCAGACGGATAAATATTTGTACACATTTTTAAATAGTAATTATTTTGATTGTTTGCTTTTTTTAAATTATTTTATTATTATTATTATTATTACTGTTCACTTGTTCACATCTATATGTTTGTATGTGTCTATTGCTTTGGCAATATTGTGCTATTTTACACATTCATGCTAATAAAGCTCATTTGAATTTGAAAAAAAAAATTAATTTGAATTTGATTGCTGTGTCCATCTGATGAGCGAGACAAATTCCCCAGGTTCTGTTATGTTCGTGGCTGGTGAAAAAAGCCACTACTTTAAACTGCTGTAAAAATGTATCAGATAAATATTTTTTTCAATTTTTTTTGCATAAATCTATTAACCGACCTCAGTCCTGATCAAAACTACTAAATTTTTTTTAAAAATTCAGGATTTTAACTCTTTAATTGCCAAATTCATAAATGATGTCACTGATTTGGGGGGAAAAAAACACAAAATTACTTATTTTCAATATAAAATATGATTGTGGACTGGATTTTTTTAACCTTTTATCACAGTCTTGGACATGTGAAAGATTAGAAACAACATTGGTTTTGATGCATTGTTAGTTTTTGTGCAGCATCAGATTTTAACTTTTTCTCCCTCATTTACTGTTCGTGGCTGTTTTTGCCCCATTGACTTCCATTATAACCACATTTTTTGATTGCAAAGCCATGACACCATAAAATCATGCATTTTTGATTGTTGATGGTTATCCCTGTTTGGAAGAGGTAAAATTTGTAATTTTTACTGTTGATAACCAGGTGGAACCATTTAACCCTTTAGACAGGCCTGTGCAAAAAAAAGCTTAGTTTCTGGCTTTTACATGGAGTTATATGGAGTATAATAGCATATTACAGTGTGTATATGTGTGTGTGTGTGCGTGAGTGTGTGTGTGTGTGTGTGTGTGTGTGTGTGTGTGTGTGTGTGTGTGTGTGCGTGAGTGTGTGAGAGAGTGTGAGAACTCACCTTGATGCGTCTGAGAAAATAAAAATATACACTTCAGCTCTCAAAACTACATGGAGTAAACAAAAACAAAGTAAGTGTATTTATGCATCTGCTGCCTTTTGATGGTGATAAATGCAGACTAAACAAAAACAAAGCAAGTGGATATAAACGCTTGTCATTTGATGGTGAGAAGAGCAGCAAGCAACATGAGAAAGGGCTTGACTTGTAGTGAAGTTTTAGATTATGCAGTCTGACCCCTCCAGCGAGCTGCAGGAGGTATTGTCTTCTCACTCTGACCGCAGACTCAGGACAGTCAGATGCTGGTTTGGATGTGACACCCTCATCATCATCTCAAGCTTCCACTGAAGGCGAGGAGGATTCAGAGGATCCTGGATTTGGATGGACTGGGAGAATCTTGAGAGGGACATGGTGGCTCTGAAAATCGCACGACCACTGCGATCATCCCACAGGCAACGTGTGGACTCCCCTCTGGATCTGTAGACGCTGGCCAAAATCAGTAGCCCCATATAGGCACAGAGATCTGTGGAGTCCACAGATCCAGGATCCTCTGAATCCTCCTCGCCTTCAGTGGAGCTCTAGCTTCCACTGAAAGCAGGATGATTCTGTGGATCCTGGATCTGGGTGGATTGGGAGAAATGGTGAAGTATGGTTTTCCACCAATGCGGAGACAATTCCCTTTCTTCAGTCTGCAAGAGGCGTGAGTCGAGGGCCGACATGCTATGCTATCGCAAGGGTCCAGAACATGGATTCTGTGTTCAATCTGTTTTTACGGAGGAGATGACTGACCTCATTGTCAGCATGACCAACCTCCATGGGCACCGCACAATGAGAAACTGGACTGGGGTGGACTCCACAGATCTCTGTGCCTATATGGGGCTACTGATTTTGGCCAGCGTCTACAGATCCAGAGGGGAGTCCACACGTTGCCTGTGGGATGATCGCAGTGGTCGTGCGATTTTCAGAACCACCATGTCCCTCTCAAGATTCTCCCAGTCCACCCAGATCCAGGATCCTCTGAATGTGGTTATAATGGAAGTCAATGGGGCAAAAACAGCCACGAACAGTAAATGAGGGAGAAAAAGTTCAAATCTGATGCTACACAAAAACTAACAATGCATCAAAACCAATGTTGTTTCTAATCTTTGACATGTCCAAGACTGTGATAAAAGGTAAAAAAAAAATCCACAATCATATTTTATATTGAAAATAAGTCATTTTGTGTGGTTTTTTTTTGTGTGCACATCAAAACAAAAAAACACAATAGGAGGGTGGTGGTCTTGGGGGAGGGAGTATCATAATCTGTCAGTCTCGCAGCTTACATGTGGTTTAAGTTTCATTTGTGTGGCAGAATGGTATTTTAGGTTGAATCCGACTACGCCACCCGGACCTATCTGGGAACACCCCCCCCCCCCCCCCAAAAAAAAAAAAAATAAATAAATCCTAAAATCGGCTAAATCAAACTCCACATATACATGCACACACACACACACACACACACATACATACATATCTACCACTACAGAACCTGGGGAATTTGTCTCGCTCATCAGATGGACACAGCAATCAAATTCAAATTAATTTTTTTTTCAAATTCAAATGAGCTTTATTAGCATGAATGTGTAAAATAGCACAATATTGCCAAAGCAATAGACACATACAAACATATAGATGTGAACAAGTGAACAGTAATAATAATAATAATAATAAAATAATTAAAAAAAAAGCAAACAATCAAAATAATTACTATTTAAAAATTTGTACAAATATTTATCCGTCTGAGGTTCCACTGGTTGTCCTCATTTCATGGCATAAGGAGATGTATTTTGCAGCAATTATTTAACATTTGGGCTTTTCTCACAGTAAATATGGGATTTTCTGTGTGTCTGGTATGGATTCGAATTCAGGGTATATTTGAGAAATGTATGTGGGGCCCAGTTCCCTCTCCTCATGTTCAGCACCCATTGGTTCAACCTGTCTGGATCACCAGGGAAACTTGACACAGGCAAGAAAAGTGTTAATGCTCAAAATGGTATATTAAAAATGCTCAAAATATATTAACACTCCAGTGTGGGACGTATCAGTCTATTGTTGTTACATTTAATCATTTGGCAGATGCATTTACAGTGTTTCAAACGTCAGTTATAACGGGTTGCCAACTTTCTGAAATTGAATTAATAATAAATTGTTGGCTATAGACCATAGACTGTAAAAAATATGTGGTGACATGTCCCCACGGAAAAAAAAAAGGATATGAGGAGGACCTCACTCTTTTATCCCTTTGGACTGTACCAAACAACAGAGGTGAGGGTGGTATGATCTTAGTTAAAATAAAGAGATTACATTAAAAGAACATTCAAATTCCTTTATTATGAAGCATTGAAGTGCAATAATGGTTATTTCCGTAAATTTAACAACAACAATATTTTTATTATACTTTCCACTTTCTTAAACTAAAATTGGAAAGTCTAATACAAAGAAACTGTTGTTGTTAATTTTTCATATTTTTCCTATCAGTTTCAGTTTTTCCTTTTAGTCATGTGATTTTCAGAAACTTGTAGGACCTTTGGAATGCTGTGTGAACCAGAACAAACAATGCAGATCTGGAAAGCTGCCCAATTTTAACACTGTCACGAATGAATCCACTGAAGGCATTATGAGTTGCTACAGCATATCATCTTTGTACAAATATATATTGTTTTTGTAAAAAAAAAAAAAAAAAAAAAGACATTCGCAGGGAAAACAGTTTTGATCTATTGAAGTATTAATGCACTCTTGATTAATTGATTTTTCCTGGAGCCCATTTGTAAATCTATGGTTATTCTTCTGAAATACAACATACCAAAAAAAAAAAAAAAAAAAAGAAAAAGAAAAAAAAGAGAACATTAAAAAGATAGAAAGCAATTCATCTTAAAACCCATGTTTATAACCTGGTCTAATTTAAAGTTTATCAGTGCAACTTGAAAGATTATGTCTCATTCAAATGCACTGTAAAAAAAAACATTGATTGGATTTAACTATTGATTTAACTTAAAAAAGTAAGTAACCTGGTTGCCTTAAAATTTTAAGTTGATTGAACTGGAAAAAGTGAGTTAATACAATGAAGTAGATTAATTTAACCATCAGAAACTCAAAATAATAAGTTATCTCAACTAAATAAATTATTATAAAGTTGATTTGACAAAAGAAAATATGTTGTGATAACAAATCTTGAAAATATTTTTTACAGTGTACAAGTTCCTGAAAATCACATGACTAAAAGGAAAAACTGAAACTGATAGGAACATTTTGAAAAATTAACAATAACAGTTTCTTTGTATTAGACTTTCCCATTTTAGTTTAAGAAAGTGGAAAGTCTAATACAAAAAACTGTTATTGTTAAATTTACGGAAATAACCATTATTGCACTTTAACCCTTCACTATAATAAGGGACTTTGAATGTTCTTTTAATGTAATCTCTTTATTTTAACTAAGATCAAACCATCCTCGCCTCTGTTGTTTGGTACAGTCCAAAGGGATAAAAGAGTGAGGTCGTCCTCATTCCCTTCAGACATCAGAGAATCATTTCAAAGTCAGGGTAGTCTCTGTTTCTTTTGAGATGTAGAAGAAGAAGACAAAGTTTTATTTAAATAGCGCCTTTCCGTAGCTCAAGGTTGCTTTACATTGTAATTTACAATACATTTGTACAATACAGATGTACAGATGTAGTACTGTATTAATTATATAAATGTCTGCTTGTGATATTCAGTGTTCATATTTTCTGTAAACGATCAGTGGAGAAATTGCAGTGTGTGATTTGGGGAAAGAATTAAGGACACATTTGAATGAGACATAATCTTTCAAGTTGCACTGATAAACTTTAAATTAGACCAGGTTATAAACATGAAGTATGGGTTTTAAGATGAATTGCTTTTTATCTTTTTAATGTTCTCTTTTTTTTCTTTTTCTTTTTTTTTTTTTTTGGTATGTTGTATTTCAGAAGAATAACCATAGATTTACAAATGGGCTCCAGGAAAAATCAATTAATCAAGAGTGCATTAATACTTCAATAGATCAAAACTCTTTTCCCTGAGAATGTCTTTTTTTTTTTTTTTTTTACAAAAACAATATATATTTGTACAAAGATACTATGCTGTAGCAACTCATAATGCCTCCAGTGGATTCATTCGTGACAGTGTTGAAATTGGGCAGCTTTCCAGATCTGCATTGTTTGTTCTGGTTCACACAGCATTCCAAAGGTCCTACAAGTTTCTGAAAATCACATGACTAAAAGGAAAAACTGAAACTGATAGGAAAAATATGAAAAATTAACAACAACAGTTTCTTTGTATTAGACTTTCTAATTTTAGTTTAATAAAGTGGAAAGTATAATAAAACATTTTGTTGTTAAATTTACAGAAATAACCATTATTGCACTTCAATCCTTCATAATAAAGGAATTTGAATGTTCTTTTAATGTAATCTCTTTATTTTAACTAAGATCATACCACCCTCACCTCTGTTGTTTGGTACAGTCCAAAGGGATAAAAGAGTGAGGTCGTCCTCACCCTTCAGACATCAGAGAATCATTTCAAATTCAGGGTAAGTCTCTGTTTCTTTTCAGATGTAAGAAGAAGACAAAGTTTTATTTATCTAGCTCCTTTCCGTAGCTCAAGGTTGCTTTACATTGTAATTTACGATACATTTGTACAATACAGATGTACAGATGTAGTACTGTATTAATTATATAAATGTCTGCTTGTGATATTCAGTGTTCATATTTTCTGTAAACGATCAGTGGAGAAATTGCAGTGTGTGATTTGGGGAAAGAATTAAGGACACATTTAGAATGAGACATAATCTTTCAAGTTTCACTGATAAACTTTAAATTAGACCAGGTTATAAACATGAAGTATGGGTTTTAAGATGAATTGCTTTTTAATGAATTTACTTTTGAATTTACTTTTTAATGTTCTATTTTTTTTCTTTTTCTTTCTTTTTTTTTTTGGTATGTTGTATTTCAGAAGAATAACCATAGATTTACAAATGGGCTCCAGGAAAAATCAATTAATCAAGAGTGCATTAATACTTCAATTCTTCAAAACTTTTCCCCGAGAATGTCCAGAGAAACATTGCATATTAATGGCAATTAACTTATTTGGCAATTACATCTAGTTTTGTTGTCAGTATTGCTCTTTCGGCCAGCTTTATAGTTTATCTATTAGATTTGGTTTATTTGTTAACTTTACACAATTCATTTAATCGCAGATAGCCTATTTTGCTTCATGTGCTTGGTCATTATTGGCCAGATCAGAAACTCTGTTTTACTTGACTTGGCTTGCACTGCTTAGCCTACTACTACGGTCTGTGAAATATTAATAATAATAATAATTTAAAGGTCCAATGTGTAAAAATGTTGAGTAGGCTATATATTAACAGAAATGCAACATGACATGAAATGCAATGTTTTTATTAACTTTACCTTAGAATGAGACATTTATATCTCCATAACCGCAGGCATCCCCTTCTATGAAGATCGACATATTGTGACGTCATGTTTCTACCGTAGCCGAACGCGAACAAACAGCGCTACAGAACGCATTTCATCACTATCTTGAAAGAGAAGCAGCAGAAAGCTAGCCCTGAACACCGTGAGTAGTGACTTTTCCCTTGTGAGTGGTGTAAAATATGTAGTTGGATTGTTTTATGTAACTTAGTTCTCCCTCGATGTGTTATGGCTTTGCTATGTGGAGATAAATGTGCTGGTTACGTTCGTGAGACAGCTGATTAGTACCTACTTATGTCATTGACCGTTAAACAGTTACAGGAATCACTAACCCGTCGATCTTGGAAGAGATCTAACTTTGTTAAGTTGATCGCGAAGCGTTTTCAAAATCAGAGAAAAAAGCCTTGTGTGTAGTAAATGATGTCTAGGGGATGCGGAGGCACGCGTCATGTCATTTTTGCCGTAGCCTACCTTTGGGCTCATGCGGACGCATCAAGTGTAGCCACGCCCGTTTCACACATACTCCGTTTGCAGTGCGTATTTTTTAAACCAACCTGTCATAATAAAACATGTTGAGTATCCCCTGAGAAGCCTATCTGAATGTGTGTCTTAATACAACAATTTTCTATCCACAGAGGGGGCATAGTCTATTTTAATTGTATTGAAATTAATAAGGCATCTTTGAGTAAACTTCGAGTATCATTTGTTTTCTGGGCCATGTGTCCTGGTTTTTGGTAATCAAAATATGTTCACCATATGCAGCAACTTTTATTAAAATAAAAGTTTTGCCATGGCTTTGCGATTCTCTTTAACAAACTTGGACGCATGCTCGTTTAAACACGATGCATACAATTCCATGCATTACTTATATATTAAGATGTCTTAAAGTAAAAATATGAAACAATTAAATATACCTTTATGGAGAGATTATTACATTTTATTGAATTAAATGCATTTATGGTGAAACTACTACATTTCGAGGTCAATCTGAGTTCATTTTGACCACGAACCGTGCGCTGTCACTTTATTTCTGCGTTTGCAGCACAGCAGAAATAGACTCGGTACGGAAAGTATGTGTGAAACGGGCGTACATACTCCGTTTGCAGTGCGTATGCGGAGAGTGTTGCGGTGCGTAGGCTATCCGGTACAGGAGCCGCACGCGCTAAAGTGCTTTCACATATGCTGCGTTTGCAGTGCGTGAACCGTACCACAAACACTCGCGATTTTTATTTCAAAATCAGAAGTTATGCAGCAATAGGGTGACCAGTGACCAACAGTCCTGTTATCAGTCCTGTGTTCACGACGTCCTGTCCTGCCGTTTTTTATAAAGTGATGTCCTGGTTTTCAAAAAAAAAAAAAAGAATAAATAAACGCTGGGAAAGATCAGCTTTATAGCAAAATATAGGAGATGAGCAAACAAGGAGGATGAGGAAGAAAAACAGAATAAAGAGGAAGAAAACTAGCTTGTTTTTGTATGTTTGTGAGAGGTATTTTTGTTCAATTTGAAGGTATTTCTTTTAGTTAATTAATATTTATATATTTATTTTTCTAATACAGAAGAGACATTATTTTTTATTCATTATTTCATTCATTATTTTTTAAACCTGTCATAAAACATATTGAGTATCCTCTGAGAAGCCTAGGCTATCTGAATTTGTGTCTTAATATAACAATTTTCTATCCACAGAGGGGGCATAGCCTATTTTAATTGTATTGAAATCAATAAAGGCCCGTACACACCGGGACGAATATCAGCGCGCGTATTCGTCAGCGTTTTTCAACGCGTTTTTTGTGTTCACACCCAAGCGTTTTTCGCTGACGATGAGCTGAGTAAACATGCAAATTCATTCCCTGACATTAGATGGCGCTTAACGTAAAACAGAAATAATAATAGAATATAGGGTGATCATATTCATGTCTCAATGTTTTATTATGACAGATTAAAAAAACCCCGAATGAAATAATGATAGAAATAATGTCTTCTGTATTAGAAAAATAAATATATAAATATTAAATAACTAAAAAAATGCCTCCAAATGTAACAAAAAATAGCTCTCACAAACTTACAAAAAACAAAATCTATTTATATCTTTAGTTTTCATCCTCTTTATCCTGTTTTTCTTCCTCATCCTTGTTTGTCCATCTATATTTTGCTGTAACTGATCTTTCCCAGGAGTTTTTTTGAAAACCAGGACATTTTCATCACTTAAAAACAGTCAGGACAGGACGTGGAAACAGGACATGTGTAACGCAAAAGTTGAGATGTTGCCCAGAGATAAAAACATAGCAGTTGTCAGATGAACAGATGCACGAGAGACGATTTGTCGTATTTCCCCGCGTTTAATAAAACCACTCAAACGTCACACTCGTCCTCCTCATACACGGGGATCGAGCGAGAGAAAACAAACAAACAAGCATCTGGTCACAATAGAAAAATAAAATAAAAGAAAGAATACAAAGAGTCGGCACAGCGGTTATCTCCTCTCCTCACTTGTCAAAATCTAACTGACATTATGCACACTATGCGCAGTTCTCATCTCAACTCAGATTTCTATAAAGCACAAAGTGACCGTTTTACATATGTCCCGGGAAAACAGGACTGTTGGTCACCCTATACTATACTATTATTACAGAAATACTAATATAAATATTATCTTATAGCTCTTTGTGCTCCGAGACCAGCAGCTCAACATTCATCTTGCCCATACAGTAGGTATCTTGTCTCTTCTTCGCCGTATGTGTGCTCGGCAAGACCGTTTTGTGTTTGAGCGCCCTCAAGTTGTGTTTTACTGTAACTTCAGAAGTACCAGACACGTGAGCAAACCCGCCGATCTCGTTGGTCGGATAGGTTTTGACGCGGCGCGTCAAACCAAAAAAACGAACCCGAGGCGTTTTTTTAAAAATGACGCTTTTACGCGTGGCGTTTTTCGCGTCGGTGTGAACACTCACATTGGCGCCCATTGTTTAGTCACGAGGCGTTAAACGTCGACGAATAACGCGCGCGAAATTCGTCCCGGTGTGAACAGGCCTTCAGAAGTACCAGACACGTGAGCAAACCCGCCAATCTCGTTGGTCGGATAGGTTTTGACGCGGCGCGTCAAACCAAAAAAACGAACCCAAGGCGTTTTTTTAAAAATGACGCTTTTACGCGTGGCGTTTTTCGCGTCGGTGTGAACACTCACATTGGCGCCCATTGTTTAGTCACGAGGCGTTAAACGTCGACGAATATCGCGCGCGAAATTCGTCCCGGTGTTGTATGAAGGTAGATTTGTGTCTTTATTATTCAATCAAAAAAAAAATGTTGCATCAATCAAAAAAAATATTTTCAATTAAAAAAACCTTCACTTCAATGAAAAAAAAACTTTTCAATCAAAGAAAAAAGTATTTGAATCCAAGAATATATTTGAAACTCAAAAAAATACATTTGAACACTGCTTTTCTTTGATTGAAAATGTTTTCTTTGATAGAAGTCCGTTTTTTTTTTTGTTTAAAGCAACCTTTTTAATTAAAGTAACATTGTTTTTTGATTGGACCATATAATGGGTAGGACATTTGTGTCTTTATCATTCAATCAAAAAAGAAGTTGCTTCAAACAAACAAACAACAGAATCAATACAAAAGTCACTTCAATGAAAAGATAAACATTTTCAAATATAGAAAATCATTTTTGAATGCAAATAAAATATTTGAGACTCCAAAAATTGCATTTGAACACCTTTTGTTTTAATTGAAAATGTTCTCTTTGATTGAAGTAATCTTTTTTGTGTTTGGGCCATACATGGGTAGGACATTTGTGTCTTAATCATTCAATTCCAAAAGAGTTGTTTTCAATCAAAGAAAAAACTGTTCAAAAGCAAAAAAAAAAAAAATTATTTACGTCGTGAATAAAAAAAGTATTGAAGAGAATGTGTTTTTTTCGTTGTTTTCGTTTTTTATTTGAAGTGAAAAAAAAAATAGAAGTTCAAATTGTTTTGATTGAATAATTAATTTTTTTTGAAGTGCAAAAAGTTTTGAAGTTAAATTTTTTTTGATTGAATCATTTTGACACAAACGTTCCGCAGTGGGCGGGTGCTTCTCTGTTGGTCAGACATGTTTGATTGACAAGTGTCTACACCAACGACATCTTTCTGACAAAGAAGTCATGTTCGCCACTCGCCAGCAAGTTTTTACCCCTACAGGATATTATCTATTTATCATTTGATCTTGTGGCTCTAAGCATCGCGCCAGCCACACCAGCCACACGATCTCTCACTGTTTATTATCAGAAACTCCGATTAATACACGAGAGCACACAGACAGTGTTATCCTGCTCTTGTGTACGGGCGTCAGTTTGGTTTGGTTTTAAATGTGCTGGGGGACGGAGAGACGTATTCGGAAGAGCATTTTCAAAAGTGCTGGGTACAATGACGCATTCATTATTTTTTTTCTCTTTCGAGTAGGCGCCGCGAGATGTTTCAAAAGTGGTGGGTACAAAATCGACCCTGGCAAAAAGTGGTGGGGACATGCATACATCTATACATCTTTTTTTTTTAAATAAAGCCTTTCTTTAAAGTGAATTTCGTTTTTAATAAATTGCATCTTGATTTTAATCAATGTTTGATCAACCAATTCCCAGGATTTAATAAATAAGAAGCAAAGCAAACATATAGGCATAGCAATAAAATCATGAACTTTTTGCTTTGCACGTTTCTCAAAGACATGATAAATAGGCTACATCTAGAAAGGTAGAAATGTCTAGCCTAATTTTAAACAAAACAATTCAAAACGAAAATAAATAGATTATTCTACTCTCAGATTATATTTAATCCATATGAAATGAGCATTTCTCTCGGCGCGTTCACTACTGCGAAGATGGCTCCAATACGGGCAAAAAGAGCAAATAAAATATAAGAAAAAATTACAAAAAGGTAGATAAGAGATGGATTGGACTTTATTTGCTCTCATCTGAGTGTCTCATGTAAACAGTGAGAGATCTTGTGGCAGGCGCGACGCTAGGTGACGCGCACGCTCCATTATGGACAAAAAGAGCAAATAAAATATAAAATAAGATGACAAAAAGATACTTAAGAGCAGGATTGCACTGTCTGTTTTCACATGTGCATCAATCGGAGTGTCTGATGGGTGTAAACAGTAACAGCCCATTCTCACCCCCAAGGCGTCACCTAACTGACGCCTTGGGAAGCATTTGGACATGCTTCAATATCTGACGCTTTAGGCGCCCTTTAGCGTCAGTTAGATGACGCCCTAGGATCGCGTGTACCCTACCCCCACCCCACACTTAAACCTAACCGCGTCCTCTAACAGATACGACGAGAGTTGTCGTATTTCCCCGCGTTTAATAAAACCACTCAAACGTTACACTTGTCCTCATACATGGGGATCGAGCGAGAAAAAAACAAAACAAAAACAAACATCTGGTCACAATAGAAAAATAAAATAAAAGAAAGAATACAAAGAGTCGGCAGAGCAGTTATCTCCTCTCCTCACTTGTCATAATCTAACTGACACTACGCGTACACTATACATACAGTCGGCAACGCGTCAACGCGTGGTCGGCGTGGGGGAAAGCAGCGCGACCATCCTATGTATTTGAATGACAAAAATGTCATATTGCGAGTCATTTATGCCTGCCGACCGGCAACGGTACATTGCAAAATTAACTGTAATAGGTTATGATTGCCCTTATTTAATTAAAAACTGGGTCAATGACCCAACCAAATGGCCGGAGGTGTCGTTTCCAGACTATTATATCTGGTTGAATCTTCAGGTAAGACATCGCGGAAGCTACCGGCAACACAAGCCTTACTCAATCAACTTGCGTATAAGTTACTATAAGTCCATAAAACCATGTCACTTACCAATTGTACGTATGCTTCACTCCAAACTATTAATCCTTTTGTAAAACGGTGATCAGTTAGTAGCTACGAAATTGCAGAGGGACTTTGCTGACAGTTATCCGAATTCTCACAGACTGCAGTCTGATAACCTTCAGCTGATAATAACGCTAATGTGACTGAGACATATGAAAAACAACTAAAGGAATCTTGTAGTATTTTTAGGACAAAATATTAGGCTATAGTAACGTTAATCCTATAGGAATACTAGAGTATTTTGGGACATAGCCTAGAAGTATAGAGGTATACAGAACATCACAGAAATATTATACACTACTATAGAATACTAATAATAGCCATAGGATTACTATAGTTCTTTTTCGTAAGGGATGTAACGTCAGACAAATCTGGCCCACTGCCTAATACGAGTTAAACATACTATCACACAGGGACCTCTACTCACACAGTAATCTAATAAGATATGATTAATTTTGCCATTTTGTTCTCCTATCCGGTTCTGTATGTATGTAAGAAAGGCCGTAGAACTTCAATTTATAATTTGTTTGTTTATTTGTGGTACAGAAAACGACACAGCAACTCTTCGGCATGATTGTCCCATGTATTTCAATGAGCGCCAAGGCAATGTTATCCCCCACGGCTAAATTCACACCACGTGACGGGGCGTTCCCGGGGGCGTTCCCAGACAACCGACTGTATCTATGCGCAGTTCTCATCTCAACTCAGATTTCTATAAAGCACAAAGTGATCGTTTTACACATGTCGCGGGAAAACAGGACTATTAGTCACCCTATACTATTATTACAGAAATACTAATATAAATATTATCATATAGCTCTTTATGCTCCGAGACCAGCAGCTCATCATCTTGCCCAAAACTATCTTATCTCTTCTTCGCCGTATGTGTGCTCGGCAAGACCGTTTTGTGTTTGAGCGCCTCCAAGTTGTGTTTTACTGTAACTTCAGAAGCACCAGACACGTGAGCAAACCCGCCAATCTCGTTGGTCGGATTGGTTTTGACGCGGCGCGTCAAACCAAAAAAACGAACCCGAGGAGTTTTTTTTAAAAATGACGCTTTTACGCGTGGCGTTTTTCGCGTCAGTGTGAACACTCACATTGGCGCCCATTGTTTAGTCACGAGGCGTTAAACGTCGACGAATATCGCGCGCGAAATTCGTCCCGGTGTGAACAGGCCTTTACACTCTTGTCTTAAGGCCCGTACACACCGGGACGAATATCAGCGCGCGTTATTCGTCAGCGTTTTTCAAAGCGTTTTTTGTGTTTACACCCAAGCGTTTTTCGCGGACGATGAGCCGAGTGAACATGCAAATTCATTCCCTGACATTAGATGGCGCTTAATGTAAAACAGAAATAATACTATACTAGGGTGATCATATTCATGTCTCAATGTTTTATTATGACAGATAAAAAACGAATGAAATGATGATAGAAATAATGTCTTCTGTATTAGAAAAATAAATATATAAATAATAAATAGCCTAACTAAAAGAAATGCCTCCAAATGTAACAAAAAATATCTCTCACAAACTTACAATAACGAACAAACAAAATCTATTTATATCTTTAGTTTTCATCCTCTTTATCTTGTTCTTCCTCGTCCACCTTGTTTGCCCATCTATATTTTGCTGTAGAACTGATCTTTCCCAGCAGTTTTTTTGAAAACCAGGACATTTTCATCACTTAAAAACAGCCAGGACAGGACATGTGTAACGCAAAGTTGAGATGTTGCCCAGAGATAAAAACATAGCACTAGTTGTCGGATGAACAGATGCACGAGAGACGAGAGTTGTCGTGTTTCCCCGCGTTTAATAAAACCACTCAAACGTTACACTCGTCCTCATACATGGGGATCGAGCGAGAAAAACAAACAAACAAACAAACAAACAAACATCTGGTCACAATAGAAAAATAAAATAAAAGAAAGAATACAAAGAGTCGGCAGAGCGGTTATCTCCTCTCCTCACTTGTCAAAATCTAACTGACACTATGAACACTATGCGCAGTTCTCATCTCAACTCAGATTTCTATAAAGCACAGTGATCGTTTTACACATGTCGCGGGAAAACAGGACTGTTGGTCACCCTATACTATACTATTATTACAGAAATATAATATAAATATGATCATATAGCTCTTTATGCTCCGAGACCAGCAGCTCAATATTCATCTGGCCCATAGGTATCTTGCCTTTTAGGATATCTCTTCTTCGCCGTATGTGTGCTCGGCAAAACCGTTTTGTGCTTGAACGCCCCCAAGTTGTGTTTTATTGTAACTTCAGAAGTACCAGACACGTGAGCAAACCAGCCAATCTCGTTGGTCGGATAGGTTTTGACGCGGCGCGTCAAACCAAAAAAACGAACCCGAGGCGGTTTTTTTTAAAAATGACGCTTTTACGCGTGGCGTTTTTCGCGTCGGTGTAAACACTCACATTGGCGCCCATTGTTTAGTCACGAGGCGTTAAACGTCGACGAATATCGCGCGCGAAATTCGTCCCGGTGTGAACAGGCCTTAACTCTGGATATTCTCTGCTGTCTTAAGGCCCGTACACACCTGGACGAATATCAGCGCGCGTTATTCGTCAGCGTTTTTCAACGCGTTTTTTGTGTTCACACCCAAGCGTTTTTCGCTGACGATGAGCCGAGTGAACATGCAAATTCATTCCCTGACATTAGATGGCGCTTAATGTAAAACAGACATAATAGTAGAATATACTAGGGTGATCATATTCATGTCTCAATGTTTTATTATGACAGATTAAAAAAACCTGAATGAAATAATGATAGAAATAATGTCTTCTGTATAAGAAAAATAAATATATAAATAATAAATAACTAAAAGAAATGCCTCCAAATGTAACAAATAATAGCTCTCACAAACTTACAAAAACGAACTAACAAAATCTATTTATATCTTTAGTTTTCATCCTCTTTATCATGTTTTTCTTCCTCATCCACCTTGTTTGTCCATCTATATTTTACTGTAGAACTGATCTTTCCCAGCAGTTTTTTTGAAAACCAGGACATTTTCAGCACTTAAAAACAGCCAGGACAGGACGTGGAAACAGGACAAGTTGAGATGTTGCCCAGAGATAAAAACATAGCACTAGTTGTCGGATGAACAGATGCACGAGAGACGAGAGTTGTCGTATTTCCCCGCGTTTAATAAAACCACTCAAACGTTACACTCGTCCTCATACATGGGGATCGAGCGAGAAAAAACAAACAAACAAACAAACAAACAAACAAACAAACAAACATCTGGTCACAATAGAAAATAAAATAAAAGAAAGAATACAAAGAGTCGGCAGAGCGGTTCTCCTCTCCTCACTTGTCAAAATCTAACTGACATTATGCGCAGTTCTCATCTCAACTCAGATTTCTATAAAGCACAAAGTGATCGTTTTACACATGTTTGCGGGAAAACAGGACTGTTGGTCACCCTATACTATACTATTATTACAGAAATACTAATATAAATATTATCATATAGCTCTTTATGCTCCGAGACCAGCAGCTCAATATTCATCTTGCCCATAGGTATCTTGCCTTGTAGGATATCTCTTCTTCGCCGTATGTGTGCTCGGCAAGACCGTTTTGTGCTTGAACACCCCCAAGTTGTGTTTTACTGTAACTTCAGAAGTACCAGACACGTGAGCAAACCCGCCAATCTCGTTGGTTGGATAGGTTTTGAAGCGTCGTGTCAAACCAAAAAAACGAACCGAGGCGTTTTTTTAAAAATGACGCTTTTACGCGTGGCGTTTTTCGCGTCGGTGTGAACACTCACATTGGCGCCCATTGTTTAGTCACAAGGCGTTAAACGTCGACGAATATCGCGCGCGAAATTCGTCCTGGTGTGAACAGGCCTTTAGCCAACGAGATGTTTGTTGTCCCGTTTTAGCAACCGTAACTTCTTCGAAAGGGAGGGGTGAGCAGTGGGCTGAGCCCTTAGTGCAAACTCGTAACCGAACCGCTAGATGTCGCTAAAAATCACACACTGCACCTTTAACTATATTGTTGTTGTTGCACTGCATTCGTTGAATTCTGAATTTTGCACACATCATTGAAAGCAAATTGTTTGTGGATAGCAGAGCATGTGAGCGAAACGGAGTGGTGTGATGCTCAGCTCAATATTCCGCTCTATGCGCGTGCGCTCCACCCAGTCGCTCGCGTCCCAAGCTAACGCTCCACTTATGAATCGCTCCACTTACGCTCACCGGTAAAACAAATCCCGCTCAGATATAAAATGTCTTTGTAGGCTACTCGCTTGTACTTTGTAATGAATAGGCCTATCTGGAATAAATGTATAAATTACATTTGCAATTGTAAATAGAAGTTATTTCTGGGTGATTCTGATTCTGAATCAAAGTCTGTTCTTTTTATTCATTTAATGCATTAATAAGCATGTCTAGCCCTTTGGAAAACTTGTCTATTAAATGTAATAACTGACAGGGTATATCTATGGTGGCCGAGAGAGCTCACCGCGCTGCAACCTGATGAAGACGAATGCAAATTCAAAAAAACGTGTGCAACTATAAAAACGCATTCAAATACAAAAATACATCCGCAAATTAAGAAAAACATCTTCATCAGTTCCACAACACACCTGTGCTCCAAGTACTCACAACACAACCAGAAACGCGCTCTCTCGGCCACCGTATATATTTGATTTTTGTTATTTTATTTCCGTGAACATAACTGCAATTGCAAAGCGCGCGCACACACAAACAAGATGAAATGCATGTAGAACTTCACAAAACACCATGCTCATAAAAGCACACACAGGTGAAATGCACTTAACAACATCTTATCAAAGCACACCTGGATGATTTACTGGCATTAGTAAAAGAAACGCGTGTTTTAAAGTTTAAATAGACCAAAACTGCGGGTAATAGAGAGCCTAAGTCCCTCACCTTCCGGTCGACCACCATGGGATCTTATTTCGGAAAAATATTGAATGGTAGTCAATGGCGAGAGACAACAAATATTTTGATCTCGTTTGAATTGTGCCCTGAATTACACATATGATGTTTGTCAATTTAAAAGATACATTTTAAAGTAAAGAAAGTCGCAGTTTGATGTAAACCATTGAGGTAGACTGTGAAAATACGTAATTACAAAGACTACAAACCCCAGAGGCGCACATTTTCTTTCAATGAATGAAGCTAACCTTACTGAGGCTGTCTGTCAGTTTCTACAGTCTTACGTTATAATCATAACGTTACGCCGTCATACCTGAGTGTTTTGTACCAGACTGCACACACACAAGCAGCGGATCTCGTTTCTCTTCCCGGGAGATGTAGTTCATAGAGCGATTTTCACATAAAACTAAATGTTACTCTTCTGTTGTATGACAAACTGCAACGTTTTGGACTTTTAGAATTATCTTTTTTAATTGCTGTCTATTTAAAAACGTCTCAATCTTTACACTACTTTATTTATAGATATATATTGCTATATTTAATATTTTTAAATCGTACAAAATTAACAATATAATATTTCGTTCCATGGTTTAGTAAATCGTGACCACGTTGTAATAATTGTTTCCTTGTTTTAATAAAACGAGAGTATACAAATTCCACTTTTCCATTCTTCACGTTTTCCTTGGTTGCATTCATCATTTGAAGTCGATGCATTAGAGCTCCTGGGATTCAATCTCTGTGCATGTGAATAGCCTTTATAAAGCGATTCATCAGTGGAGCGTTGGCTTGGGACCCGAGCGACTGAGTGGAGCGCACGCGCATAGAGCGGAATATTGAGCTGAGCATCACACCGCTCTGCTCACATGCTCCACCACCCACAAACAAATTGCTTTATGTGTGCAAAATTCAGAATTCAATGAATGCAGTGCAACAACAACAATTTGTTAAATTAATATTAATAATAATAATAATAATAATAATTAAAGCTGCAAGCAGCATTTATCGGTGTTCAAGCAGTTCAGATCTTTAAGGCATTTAAGCACAAACCCAGCTAGCAAAAATTGTGCGGACCAAAAGAGGCCCGATTAAGGATAAAACACTCGGCCGATCCTCGGCATGAATCTAGGTCCGATTGTTCTGCGATCGCTCGGTATTAACGCGGCCCGATTGCGGAACCCCGATTGAACGGACGCTCCCCTCCAATCCTGTTCCTTGTTTGGGCTTATTTAAACTTTATTGATTTTTCATTCATGTCGGTTTAATACTAAAATACCTGAGTAGCCGTTATTTATGCAAGATAAACTGAAAATAAATCAGCACAAAGAATACAAGTTTCATGTTTAATGCATTTTTTATTGAACAACACTTTATTTTTCTCTCTGGTAATTTAAAGGGTTAGATCACCCAAAAATGAAAATTATGTCATTAATGACTCACTTAAAGCATCAAAATACATTAGGTTGTATGTAGCAGGCATGATTTATCATGATATACTGTATTTCAGCGTGATATTACATAATTAACCATGTTCCAATATGATTTATCATAATTTACCATGTTAAAATATGATTTACTAGTTTAGTTCACACACTCATTTTCAACTTCAGGATAATAGTAATTTTTTACTAAATGTGGTTGTAAATGTTAAAAGATTGAATTGATAAAGCTATACTATGAATTATAGTTGAGTATTGTGAAAAAAAAATAATTTAAACAGCAGCGGGCAGTAAAACACCACTCATTGGCCACCTATAATCCGATCCTCACGGAACTTTGCGGAGGAACTTTGGTTGCTGTAGCGCCACCTATGGGCCAACAGGGCTCATACTCTGATAGCTTCTCCATAATTTGAGGCCCTACCATCTGACAAAGTTTCAGAGCTCCAGCCCTTACAGTTTGGGCTGCACGATGCGTTTTAGGGGATTTTTTTTTTCTTTCTAGCAAATACAATAGGTTTTCAGCACTTCGCGCTTGAACACCTAATAATGAGAGACCTTTTTGACGATTGTAGCGCCACCTATGATCCGATCCTCACGAAACTTTTCATGCTTCCTAACCATGTTAGGACACATGCTCATCGATTTTTGTGAAGTTGTGACTTTTTGGGGGGGATTTAGGGGCTTTTGACTGAATTTTGCCACAGACCACTATCTAAATGACCCTGTTACAGCCAACCAAATGCAAAATTTCAACTTTTTTTCGATAATTATTGATCTAGAGAGTCCAGAGAATAGGCCTAGACTGGTTTGGTCCCGATTGGGCAAAAAACCAGGGACTAGTTAGCAAAAGTGGGTTTTGGACAAAAACCGAAATAACAAATTTTTTTTGCTCCAAATGGAAATCCGAGATATACATCTTGTCCGTCTTGAGCCAGGGATTACAGTGGTGTAAAAAAATCAAACGGTCTAGGAGTTATGAGCAATTTAGTACTTTTGGTTGCTGTAGCGCCACCTATGGGCCAATCGGGCTCGTACTCTAATATCTCCACAATTTGAGGCCCTACCATCTGACAAAGTTTCAGAGCTCCAGCCCTTACGGTTTGGGCTGCACGATGTGTTTTAGGGGATTTTTTTTTCTTTCTAAATACAATAGGTTTTCAGCACTTCGTGCTTGAACACCTAATAATTCACAGACAGTATAGTGGTAGGCTAAGGCAGTGCAAGCCAAGTCAAGTAAAACAGAATTTCTGATCTGGCCAATAATGACCAAGCATATGAAGCAAAATAGGCTATCTGCGATTAAATGAGTTGTGTAAAGTTAACAAATAAACCAAATCTAATAGATGAACTATAAAGCTGGCCGAAGGAGCAATAGACTACTGACAACAAAACTGAAGAGTGAACAGAAGATCCAAAAGCAGTAGTTTAATTAATAAGGGTAATCCAAATCGTAGTCTTCCAGGCAGGGGTCAAAATTCAAATAATCACACCAAACATGACACAAAACACAAACCAACTTGAAAACAGACCGAAGAAGTGGTGATGACATCTAACAATGACTTCGTACACATACTCACAGACAGGGAATATACACAGATCTAACAATAAACAGCTGCGAACAATGATTACGGGGAACAGCTGAGTGCAATGAACTGATGAGTGACAGTGACAGACAGAATGCTGGGAAATGAAGTCAAATGTGAAGGACACCGTGAGAATGAGGACCTGGAATCAGTATTATACCCTGCAGCAAAACTGTTAACTTGAGTATAACTCCACCTTGGTTTTTCTGTTATCCTTTAGTTAATACAGGATCTAAAAAACATATAAGACAGGATTGTATAAAAGTGTGCAACAGTATATAGAAGCAAGATATAATGATACAGTACAAATATTTACAGATGCATCCAAAGATCTAACTGGTAAAACGGGGGTTTCTGTGTACATTCCTAAATATAAAGTCACAATACAAAAAAGAACCTCAAACCACCTCTCAATTTTCTCTGCAGAAATGATGGCCATCATAATGGCATTACAGTGGGTAGAAGAAGTGAAGCCATACAAATCGGTTGTTTGTTCGGACTCTATGTCCTCCTTAACTAACTAGTATCCAGACTGGGAAATCTGAATGCAGGCAGCATCTTTTACATGAAGTTCATCAGATGATATTCAGAATAACGCAACAGAAGCTAATAATACATTTCACTTGGGTTCCAGCGCACACCGGTATTGAGGGTAATGAGAAGGCTGACAAGTTGGCAAAAGAAGCACTTAAAGCAGAACAAGTAGAAATACAGGTTCCACTTAGCAAATCAGAAATTAAAACAATGATTAAAGATGGTATTCATAAACTCTGGCAAAATTAATGGGATAAGGGGGGAAAGGGTAGGCATTTATATAGTATACAACAAAGTGTTACAGTTATTAAAATGAGTTCATTAACACGACAGGAGGAAACATGGTTCACTAGGCTGATAGGACATACAGGACTGAACAGCAACCTACATATAAGCATGTACTTTTGATATGTAGGCAGTACCATGAAGAGAGAGAAAAGATTAAGAGGGCAACAAAGTCTGTTAATTTAAGCAACCTGTTGAAACTACCAGGAACACAGTCTACAATAAAAGCAGTGAGAGAATTTCTTAAAAAAAATACAAACAAACAAAAAAAACACAGTTAGCAAGAAGAATTTAGTCGTATTATTTATTTTAGTTTTATTTTATTTTCTATGGAGGTTGAGTTGAGTTTGAAGCTGGAGGAGCTAAACACGTAGCGCCAGCTGAAGCTTGGGCTCTAACTCTCTGTTATTTATATATATATATATATATATATATATATATATATATATATATTTTTTTTTTTTTCTCTCCCAATGTGATCACACCCATTCCAGTAGATGGTGGTAATGCACATAGCTTGCAAACTGCCAATAAAAATCCCAGAAGAAGAAGAAGACGAAGAAGAAGAAGAAGAACGAGAACGAGGACCTCTAGTGATAAACAAGGGAAACACAACCAGACACTGTGACAAAAACTAGGTGTAATTGCCAAATAAGATAATTGCCATTAATATGCAATGTTTTAGAAAAGTATAAATTAGTAGAATATTCAGTGTTATGAAAACAGTAGGTCAACATATCATTCTTACAATGCGTTCTTTAATTCCCGGTCTTATTCTGCCCTCTAGTGGCATATCGAAATGAATAGAAACCTTTACAAATTTACTAATGGAGGCGCAAATTATAATCACCAATACAAAATAAAACAAAAAGTCTTTAATACACAAAAATGTCTCTATTTTGTACAAATTTCTGCACATTCGTTGATTCTGAATTTTGCACATGCATTTGAAAGCAATTTGTTTGTGGATAGCCTAAAATATCTGCAACATCAAGTTCAAGGATAATTGTGTGTGCATTTCTTAATCAATATGACAGCCTACTAAAATCATAATAAAGTATAGCCTACTACAAAAAATCAGATAAGTCCAGAATATGAACGTAAAGCGTTCATATCATTATTAAATATTATTATTCAAAAATAATATGATTAATAATGATTATTATTAAAAATAACCAGCATCTTTCAGTATCTAGAACAACGGAAAACTAAACAACAGCCAAAATGAATCATTTTCCTGTTGTAAAGCTGTAACGCCTCCACTGAAGTTGATTCGTTTTTCTGAGCCCAAAAGCATTTTATTTCTTAAAGGGTTAGTTCACCCAAAAATGAAAATTAATTCATTAATTACTCACCCCCATGCTGTACCAACCCCGTAAGACCTTCGTTCATAAATATCATAAATAACTTCGTTCATAAATAACATAAATAACGACTTTATTCCACTATTCCATTACTTCCTTATGGGCGCATGCGCGAGAACTGAGACGAGGACGTTCTCATTCGTCTACTTCTTGTTACCGGCTGCTCACCGCTTAGGAGTTTTACCGCCCCCTACCGTATAAGATGATGTGCTGATATAGCTGGAACTGGAAGCGCAAAACTTTCTGTTTACAAGCAGAGGAAGATGCGCGCTGTACATACGCTTTTCAATTTGCGTATTTTCACTATAAGGTGCACTTAAAAGCCTTTAATCTTCTCAAAAAACGACAGTGTTCCTTATAATCCGGAGCGGCTTATATATGGATCATCATTTTATACGGTAGGTGGCGGTAAAACTCCTAAGCGGTGAGCAGCCGGTAACAAGAAGTAGACGAATGAGAACGTCCTCGTCTCAGTTCTCGCGCATATGCGCCCATAAGGAAGTAATGGAATAGTGGAATAAAGTCGTCAGTTGTGTTTTTTTTGCAAAAAAAGTAGTCTCGTCGCTTGATAAACTTATAATTGAGCCGCTGTAGGCACATGGAATATTTAAACCTTTTCTTCAATGACTTTATGGGCCGTCAAGAGCCAGTCCCTTAGGAAGCCTATGGAAGAGTGATCCAGCTCTCAGATTCAATCAAAAATATCTTTATTTGTGTTCCGAAGATGAACGAAGGTCTTACGGGGTTGGAACAGCATGGGGGTGAGTAATTAATGACTTAATTTTCATTTTTGGGTGAATTAACCCTTTAATTCAATAAGTGTACAAACAAAGCACTTGAAAATAAACATAACTTAAACATAAACTTAACTAGCATGGCATGGACTTGAAACTCACAGGACAGCATCAAAAGATAACAAAGCTAGATCATGATAGTAAACAAAAGTCAGCAAACTGCCACTGCTACTTCCAAAGAATCAATTTATTGATTTCATCAATATACTTTATTTTGGAAGCAGCAGTGGCAGTGCGCCGACTTTTGTTTACTCTTAAGTGCTTGATCTGATTGCGCACCTGCCTTAAGTTTTCTGGATGTGCGCAGGCTACTCTACTACTTTAAAGCTAAATACACAGATTACTGATGATCAAATGAGAAACACCTTAATTCAATGAAACAATAAAACCAATGAGAGCGTAACAGAAATGAAAACAAAAGCACATTAGGCATGAACACAAGTGAAACCCCTGGGAGCAGAGCATGCACAGACACCTGCCCCCACCTGCCCATATTCGGCGAGAGCGGCCAGGCTCGTGCTTCTCGCGGTTTGGGTCCAGTATTTGCCGAGGCGACGCGTTGCCTCAAATCGTGAGATGGTCCTCACTGCGGAACATGAAATCCATGGGGAGGAGTCGGATCCAGATCCAACTCCTCCCACCTTACATACACCTAAACCTAACCAACTCCGCCCCCTGATCCCTAAACCCACCCCTAATCCCTAAACCCAACCCTAATCCTACCCATCTCCACCCCTTGGATCGTGATCCAACTCCTCCCCGTGGATCTCATGTTCTGCATTGAGGTGCTACTGCAAATCGTGGGAGTAGTAATTGGAGCTGATAGAGAAGTTTGAGACGGCTTCGGCCCTTTCTCCACCCACATCTGCCAAGCCCATCTGGAAGCCCACTCTGTGACTTCTTCCACCCCAAATGAGAGCCCGACACTGGGTTGGTCTAGCTCTGAGGAGGTGGATTTCATTAGCATTGATGACTCGCTACCTCCGTCCTTCACCTTCTGGTTGTGTTCTTGCTCTAGCCAGATGCTAATAAAATACTTAATGGCCCTTTAAACACCCACTCTATTGTCTAATATCTGGCGAGCAGCTCAATTCTTGTCCTCATTTGACAAACCTTTTACACCTCTGTCGGCAAGTAACTTTGTGGGCGGGTCTTGGGCACTGTTGCTATTTTATCGGTGGGATAATGACTCTAGCACCCCAACCAAGTTTAAAAGGGGTTGGTCTGAAATAGCTTCATTATTCTTAGGAGTGGTTTGGGTGTAACGTGAAAAAAATCAATCAGAGCGTCATCCAACATACCCTTTAAGGGCAGGTGCGCATGTTGCACGGCGGATTTTTATTATTATTTACCACGCCAGGAGTGGTTCACAGCCGAGGAGACCGACGTTTATGTCAGAGCAGTGAAAGACAGAAAACTGACGTTGTATGGGATGTGAGAAACCGACCCAAATAAGTGTCGGTTAAACAGGCATGGGACACACCACAATGATTTCCTTCATGTGTTAATATTTTTCCTTGTTATAATGTATGATTTGCAAAAAAACTGCTGCATCATTGTTGATGAGAGAATCAAAGTGTATGTGCGTTGAGCACCCGCTACATTATGGCAAAGCATGCACACTTAAAATAGCATTTATGAACAACGTGCTACGCTCCACTGACTTTAGGCTAGGTTTTTTTTTCTGGTCAGTGGCACAATAGGCTCTATGTACGATCGCTTCGGTTTGTCTCAGCACGCCCAATTACATCCGATGCTGCGTCAGAAGCCGGTTTTGCATTAGGTGGAGATAGTGGCAAAGTAGCCTACACTTGCTGTTTGCAAAAACTTCCTGCGGTTAACGTGAATGATGTTAACAACACTGTGAGGCAGTTAGCTGTCACACATAAGAGTAAAAAAGAGAAGGTCTTTAAATTATATATTTCAAGCTACATCAACAACTTTGACTGTGAGCATTCTCTCATATCGTGCGCAATCCGACTAGCGAATCAGTTTCTAAAATCGTTGTCTCCGTTTCTGAGAAAATGAATTTTATGAAAGTTTTGCTGCTATTTTGCCTGCAGAACGCGCTTGCGGAAGTAAAGAAGCTGGCTAAGTTTCTTTCAGATATATACGTAGTTCGTGCATAAAGCGTATTGTTTTCTGGAACTGCAAAATAGCAGCACTAGGGAATGTTTGCGTCGAAACACGCCTCCTTTTTGTGCAGACCCGCCCAGGGAGCACAAGTTAATTTCCTAGTTTACTGACGTGCGTCTATGGAGGGAAAAGCCCGCTTTGCGCAGGTGAAAAATAGGAATGATAAATGCGTCAGTGTACAAAGTCATTTGCCCAAGATATGGACCTTAATCTTCATTATTCTTTCATCGTTATTCTTTTGTTTGTATCCTTCTTGTATTATGGCTTGCCCATCTACACCACTTTTATCCCTACATAAATTCACCTATTATCTGAAGTATTTCTATAAAATAATAATAATAATATATATATATATATATAAATTAACAATTCTTGGGAATTCTTTTAACAAAATAGTTTATGTAATAGATATAGTTCCTGGCACGACAGGTGCATTAGAGCTATATAACACAATTCATGTGTGGGCAGACCAATAGAAGCTACATCTACAATAGGGCTGTACGGCTACCAAATCAACAATCAGCAGATGAATTTCAGAGGCAATATTTTATCTCGAGGCGTGCTTTCTGCCCTCGCCTCTGCCAGTAAGCCCATTCCACTAGAGGTATGGCATTAAGTTTGATCAAAACCTTTGATGTAAGCTTTTGTAGACTGGACCTTCTGGCTGCACCAGGGTCTTAAGTGCTCTTGCCATGAGCTGTGCCTGGACAGTTTCAAACCAGGACAGGCATTTTACATTTGATTACTCCATTCAGCTTCAGTAATATTTCTAAAGCACTGTTTATTTCATTTGGATCTTTATTCTATTGTATTTATTTAACCTATTTCTTTAGATTTGCCAATGTTTTCTATTTATTTTCTATATATTTTAATACTGGCTGTTTACTTCAATAATTCAATTATCTATTTTGACCTTGCATGCTATTGCATATTCCCATATTGTTCCTGTGTGTATATCTCATATTATGTGCTGCCTGCTCTCAGTTAGTATGATTTGGTGATTTGTCTGTAGTCTGTTGTCTGTAGAAGGGCTGAAAATTTTGACACACTGGCTCACCCTCAAGATGTTCCAAACCGTTATAGTTTCTTTCTTCTGTTGAACACAAAAGAAGATATTTTAAAATGTAACTAATTTTCTTCTAATTTACAGGGAACATCATGAAGATCCTCCTGGAAAATTTAGGTTTGGCAGAGTGTTATGGCAAGAAACTCACTCTCCACAGACTGCTACAGATCAACAAGAAGAGTGTGACAGATGTGCCTGTCCAGTCCCTTTCAGATCTGCCATGGCTGTTCTTGAAGAGACTTATGTTGCTACAAAGGACAGCGAGGAGTGTTAAGTGTTCCTCAATAGATGGGGCAGAAGATTCAGATTGGGATGATGATCAGGATAGTACTGAATCAGATTGTCCTCAGTTAGTAAACCCTTTAGATGTTTTGACTGCTGTGTTCCTTTGTTCTGACAGTTTTCTTCAGCAGGAAATGATCATGAAAATGTCCATGTGTCAGTTTGCGATTCCTCTGCTGCTTCCAAACAGTGATAGCAATCAGATCATGCTTATGCTTTGGGCAATGAGAGATATTGTGAAAAAATACAGACCACACTCCCTGTCAGATGCAAGTGGATTTGTGGAAGAAAGGATTGTTCTCTCAAACCTACCGTTAGTGTCTTTTGTGAGACTTGGCAGGTGCAACATTTCCAAATCAGAAATTCTGAATAAAGTGCTCAGCAATCCACAGCAATACACTGATACCTTTGTGCACTTAAACATGGGTTGTGGAAACATTAAGAAGAAAATATCAAATGGCTTGGTTGAGATGGCCTGGTATCTTCCTTGTGGAAATGAAAACATTGATGTCTTTCCTGAGCCAATAGCAATTGCAAACTTGAGAGGTGACATCCTGAACTTTGAAACACAGTTCTCTTTTCTTTGTGAGGCTTCAACTGCTGTGTTTGTGTTCTTTGAATCCCAGCTTTTAGAAACACAGTTCATTTCAGTGTCCAGTCAAAAACCTACGCCTCAGCTATTTTTTGTGGGAGACTCCAACAACAACAGCATAAAGGCTACTGTCAAGAAGCTCAATCTAAAGAAAAGCAATTTCATCTTTAAAGCCAGCCAAAATGATGCAGACTTTGTTCACAAAATTCAGAGCAAGTTGCGAGACACAATTAATAACAATCATCACAAAACCTCAGTTATTCGTTTAGCTGAGATTGCACGAAATCTGAGAATCTTGGTGGACGAGGATAGTAAAGAATGTCAGCGTGCAAAAAAAATTGCAGATGAAATCACATCAAAAATAGAGGATATAGTGCAGTTCAAGAAGCAGGAGCTGCCCTTGCAAGGAGAGATCTTGATGAAACTGGCTAAGTTAGAGAAGGAGGAATACCGACTGAAGAACATTGGTGATAAGAAGAATGATGACTACAAAAAGGAACTTAAGAATCAGAAAAAGAAACTCAGAGAAGAGCAATACAGGAAAGACATATCTTTCACTATGAGCTGCTTCATCAGTGCAATATCAACACCAGAAAGGGACTACTTCTTAAAATGGTTGAGAATCGCTCTAGAGAATCGATCCCATGAAGTACTGCCTAAACTCAGAGAACTGTACAAACAGAAATGTCAAGATATTTGTGGAAACAAGACAGAAATTGCTGAGCTTGATAAAAAGATTTCAAACAGTTCTTTAGGAGTGGAGCATTTCATTCGAGAGATGAGCCAGCTTTACGAGGCTGCAGTCTCGCTTCCAGAATATGCACCTAACCGAAAACAGCTGGAGCACTTACCTAGACTCTGTGCTGAACTACTATTGGGTGGATTTTCACTTGAACTGGTGGATGGAGATTCTTCAAATATCCCTGAAAAATGGCTTTCTGGTGTGTTTTATGAATTAAACAGAATGGTTGAACCCAAAAACAAGATTAAGATTGTCACAGTTTTGGGCGTCCAGAGTTCAGGAAAGTCAACGCTGCTGAACACCATGTTTGGAGTTCAGTTTGCAGTAAGCAGTGGAAGGTGCACCAGGGGAGCCTTTATGCAGCTCATTAAAGTAGCAGATGATCGCCAAGCAGAACTCAAATGTGATTATATAGTGATAATTGACACTGAAGGACTGAAATCCCCTGAGCTCGCACAACTGGACAACAGCCATGAACATGACAATGAGTTGGCAACTATTGTTGTTGGACTGAGTGATGTAACAATTGTCAACATTGCAATGGAGAATTCAACAGAGATGAAAGACATTTTACAGATCATTGTTCATGCCTTCCTCAGGATGAAGGAGATAGGAAAGAAACACACGTGTTTGTTTGTACACCAGAATGTTGCTGATGTCTCGGCTCATGTTTCAAACATGAGAGACCGTAAATTTCTGTTGGAACAGCTGGATGAAATGACAAAAGCTGCAGCCAAAATGGAGAAAAAACTGGAATTCAGCAAATTTACAGATGTGTTGAAATATGACACTGCGACGGGTGACCACTACATCCCTGGATTGTGGCATGGAAACCCCCCAATGGCCCCAGTGAGTATTGGCTATAGTGAGTCTGTGTATAATCTCAAAAAACATATAATGGAAATCTTCAAAAGTTACGAGTCCTACAACATCAATGAATTTCTTAAATGGACCAAAGACTTGTGGACTGCTGTGAAATTTGAAAACTTCATCTTCAGTTTCAGGAATAGTCTGGTGGCTGATGCATACATGAAACTGTGCACAGAGTTCAACAAATGGGACTGGACACTGAGAAAGCAAATGCATTCATGGGCGTTAGAAGCTGAAACCAAGATCTTAAACCATGGAAAATTTGAAAACTCTGAGTCCGTTGAAGATGTTCGTAGTCGTTTACTACGGGAAACAGAAGCTAAGCTTTCAAAAGGACAAAAAGAAATTATTGACAAGATCAAATCATACTATCAACAAAGAGAAGGTCATGTTGAACTGGTGGAAAATTATCGACAAGACTTTATAAACTCTGCCACGTCTTTGAAGATGGAACTTTCAAATTCTGTCACAAGCAAACTGGATGCCGCTGTTTCACGTCGAAATGGAATGATCAAAGTGGAAGGAATCAAAAAGACATACATGGACACAATGGAGAAGAAAGTGCTAAACTTGCTGAAAAACTGTCGTAAGAACGACACAGACATGTCAGATGATAAGCTGGATGAAGCATTTGAAAAAATGTGGCGTGAGACTGTCAATACACTGGCAGGCACAGGGCTCAAACAACAAGATATCAAGACAAAAGTTCTTCTTCATTTGATGATGAGTCTTAAATCTAGAGGAAGTTCAATGGCTCAAAGCTTAGACAAAGTGAAAGATTTAAACAGTCATGGCCATGGAGACTTTGTTGTCAAAAATGACGGGTTATTGAGCACCATATTGAAATTTTTCTCTGCTCAGAAGATCAAGAATGTCCAAGAGATGTCAGACAACCTTATCAGAGATTGTTGGGAATTTGTTAAAGCAAAGAGGGAAAGTAAGGATGATTATGATGACACATACATCAGAAGAATTCTTAACATGATTGATGAGAAACTTAAGGATAATGAAGATCTCAAGCTAAAGGAAGATTTTGAGCTGTCCCTTAAACTGCACATATGTGGCTTCGCAAGTAGAGAATTTCAAGAGATTCACAATAAATTCATCAAGCAAAACAACCCACGAACAGCCTTGGAGAACTTCAAACAAACATACCGCTCTGACTTCATTGACCTTTACCGTGAACAAGACCAGTGTCAGAGGAAAGCTGATGAATTCATGAAAAACTGCCTAAAACCTGCCTTGGAAAGATATATTTCAGAGAACTTGGGCATGAAAATGGCAGACAAGATGGTGACTGGTGAAAACTCAGCAATTTTCGGAACAAGGACAACATTTCAGATTTCAGTCTTGAAAAATCTTCTTGATAAATTTAAATTTGAAACATATTTGCATTTCATCTCATCATATGAAACGTTTGTTAAAACCTTTATTTTGGACAAAATCAAAAAGCACTTTTCAGAAGAGAACAGAATGTTCACATTGGAGGAGAATATCGTCAATGAAGTCATCAGTGAAATTAAAAAGGCTATTGAAGAGGCAGGTCAAGACCCAAAGATAAATGACATCAAGGGATTTATTGAGAACTTTTGTAAAAAACTTGAAAAAAAGTTTGTTTTTCCCAAGGACGCAGTGGACAAAATCAGCACACTGAACAATGCAAATCTAAAAAGATTTGCTGAATGCCTTCAATGTTCTGTAATGGACATGGATAAATCACTGAAAGTGAGTTTCCAAGCAATAGATTTTCAAAGCAAAATATATCGTCTTGAAACCAAACCACAGGATGTGCTTTTCCAACGAGTACATGGCTGTGGGAAACAGTGTCCATTCTGTAAAGCACCATGTGAGGCTGGAGGAGACAAACACACTAAACACTTTGTCTCAATCCACAGACCAGAAGGTCTCGGCCGCTACAGATTTGATGATTCTAAAAAACTAGTGACCGACATCTGCTCTTCTTCAGTACACGGCAACTCAAGCTTTAAGTGCGGAGACACCAAGGATCAGTGGCATCCATATAAAGAATACAGCAAAATCTATCCAGACTGGCGAATCGATCCAGACCCCAGCATAGAGGCCTCAGCATACTGGAAATACGTGATGGCAGAATTCAATGAGCAGTTTGCAGAGAAGTACAATGCAAAGCCTGCAGAAATACCCTGGGGAAAAATCACAAAGGCAGATGCAGAGAAATGCCTAAACATCAATTAACTACCTCTCTGACCTCTGTTTAAATCAGTTTGGTATGATGTTAAGAAAACTCAAAACTCACACCTTAAAATCCAAGTATCCATGACTATTAACTATGACAACAAATGAAGAAAAAAAACCCTGCTGGTTTCAATATTAATCATCGCATATCCTGAATAATGCATGAGTGCCATTATACAAAAAGTTGCTTGCACTTGCTCTTGCCTTGTAATAAGACAACATGAAAAATAATTAAACTTTTTTTTTTTTCAATAAAATAAAGATGTAAACCTTTAGTACTAATTCAAATGTTATAGTATACTCTTAGTGACAAATTATTATTTTACATGCATTAATTATTTTGTTTTGTTGACATTCATGACATCTTAGATTTTCTTTTAAATGTTTGAAAGAAAAATTTTGAGCTTCAAATCTTACTCTTGGATTTTTATTCATGTACTATACGTATAACTGAGCTTATTTCTGAGCTATGTTTGTGATTGTGTATATTATATTGGGTTGTGATTGTGAATTTGATTTTGGTTTGTGATTGTGAATTTGATTTTGGTTTGTGACTGTGAATCTGATTTTGATAAGAGTGGTTGCTCTATGACATAAAGGCATGTCTGTATCAGTGAGGTCACAACACTGCTGACATCTGGATCAGTTTAATTAACATTTGAAGCATTTGCTAATCACATGAAATCAATGTAACCTGAATAAATATTGCTGGCATCAGAGTTGTTTTGTAACTTTTATTGTTAATAATATACTGTCTATCTTGCATCTACAATTGAACAAAGTCACCACCATTAAACAATCTAAAGATATTGATTTAATATATTATATCCTCCTATCGAACACCTTGGGATGAGAATGCGTTGGTTTACCATGTTAAACTCCCTCCCCCATAAGCACTGCTCTCAACACAGTGTCATACTGTCACTATGCAAACAATTTATGAATAATTAATGAACTTTGTGTGTGACAGTTGTCTCTGCACAAGTAATGAACCAATAATGAGCAGTGAATTAAGTGGAAGGTCTTATGCTCCCAGTCTCCCTCTGCTGGACAGGCCGTTGTGTAACACGTTCATTGTTGCTTCGCATGGTGTGTGTCCTGTGCTGAGAATTCTTAAGGTAAATTATGGTAATTTCTTTCTTAATTTGTAATGTTACTTTTCCAAAATGACACAAACTCAATGATAAATTCATCCCACAGTTGGAACTTGCAGGGCGTAGCCTTCAAAATAAGACATTAATTTCTCCCTTTGGGTATGGACTAATTTCTCCCATCATGGTTTGCTTGCCTTGTTGGTTTACTTACTGCAATCTGATCTTCCCTGTATTGATTGACCGCTTTACATGCGTTTCTCAGGTGTGTTATTCTCACATGTCAACAATAAAGTCCCAATGTGTATTTTTATCCTCATCCAGTGTGTGTTTGATTCTCATAATCACTTACTAACTAATTGTATGAAGCTCAGATTTTTATTGGGGTTTCATGGATCTAGAAATGAATTTCCGTGCATTTATTACAAGTCAGTGTCACAATGAAATCAAGCTGGACCATTTTTATTTTCTTATGGAATGTTGTAGTGCTCATTATAAATGACTTATTTGTGCACATTATATTATTATTATTATTAATAATAAAATATGTCCTTGTAATCTTCAATAAAAAACAATGTCCCCTTCCACTCAATGGCATCTCTTCTCTGATGACTGTGTATTTTGGCACATGGGCTGGACAATGAATGAGGTTGTTTAATAGCCAGACAAATTTCAAGCCCTCCTAGTATACAGTAATAAAGTACTGTATTTAATTAGGAATATTCGTTTCAATTTAATTCATAGTTAATGTTAAAATGCTTTATACAAATAGTGAGTTAGATGTCCTTCCATTGACTCTATATCTTCCGTTTCCAGCTCTGGCTCAAACATAATATGGTTGAATTCCGTAGGTCGCGGCCAGGTCGGGTCATTTTGGAATGATATGCTGAAGTTACCTGCGGTGTCAAGCCCCCTCCTTCCTGCCACCAATCAATGCGCCCCTCATTTGATTTACATGATTTATCTGTCAATCAGATGCATGTAAAAGTGTAGTTCGTTCTTATAGCAACAGTGGGCTCCCAGCACATTTTCGGTAGGCTACAACGAAAAAAAGACCATTTAATTTAACATGTTAACCATACCCCATTTTTTATTTTATGTTTTTTTACTGGGAATTTTTTATTCATACTGTTTTATTGTTTTTCATACCCTTTTTATCGGACCTCTTAATTAACCTTCTTTGCTTTCAATTATGAATGATTCAAATCAAAACATTCAAATGATCTTACCTGGACTTTTCAAAACTACTGTAGTAATACAAAAATTGCTCTTGACATCAGAGAAAGCTAGTAGTCTATATGTGGAGCACTTTTATCATTGATGGATGCACTTTTTTGGGCTTCAAATTTTCTCCAGTCATTCACTGCCATTATAAAGTTTGGAAGAGACAGGCCATTTTTTTAACTCAGATTGTATTCGACTGAAAGCAGAAAGTCATATCTTCTAAGGTGACTTGAGGGACAGTAAATCGTGGGCTAATTTTCATTTTAGGGTGAAATCCCTTTAAAGTCATACATCATTCTTTTGAAAATACCTGATAGTTGGATAAACACAGATATATTATAGCTATAATGTGTGTGTGAATCCATGTTTCATCTGTCAAAACATCACTATTTGCATGTTATTACATCCATATAAGGCATTGAAATGTGTAAGTTGAATACTTCTATGCATCAGTACTGGGCCTTTAGTATGAATGAAACAGATGAGATGAGAGTGTTTAGCGCTCCATTTCGCTATCATCTCCCCATTTTGGGTAAAAATAGAAAAATACTAAAGTACTTTGTAACGTAGTTACTTGAGTACTTTTTAAGCAAAAGTAAGTACAATTTGTCAGTACTCTTTCCACCACTACTCTGGGAGTTGGAAGGGGTGTGTCGCGATTCTGCCTTCTCACACACATTTCGGTTTCATGTTGCATCAGCCATCATTTCTACTAAAGAAAATGACAAAAAATAGTAATGCACAGTAACTTGGATGAGTAACTTTTGTCTGATTACTGGTTTGGAAATAGTAACGTGTTAGATTACTTGTTACTGAAAAAAAGTGTTCCAATTAGAGTAACGCGTTACCGGCATGACTGATCCCGGGTTCATTAGATATAAATAATTATACTTGATAATTTAACAGCTTATTTCAAATAATACAAACTATTATTCACTATTTTATTTATCGTGTAATACAGTATATTCTGGTGTATTAAATTAAAATACTTATACATGATAATTTTACATCTAATTTGTTAAGTTCAACACATGTTTAAATTTACTTTAAAATACATAATAAATATAACATCTTATTTCATTTAATCACTATTTTGTGTTTTATTCAAGCACGATGCTTTTCATTTCTTAAAACCATTTTGCGACATTTCATCTGCTCAGAAAGATTTAAGACTCTAGCGAGATGCATAAAGACCTCCTCATTAATTCAACACATGTTTAAACTCACTTTAAAATAGTTAATAAATTTAACATCTTATTTAATTTTTTTATATGCTTTTATTTGTCATCAATGCTGTTTCTTGAAACTCATTTGTTTCATTATCCCCCCACAGACATTATGGACGATAGATCCATCTGAAAATCATATCCAACAAAGATCCTCTGTTCATAATTTCATCGTTCTGTGAACATTATCATGCTATAATGAAACAACCCCTAAAAAAACATTCCCATCAGTTACACCAAGCAAATTGTCATCATAAACACACCGGAACCACGCTGGGCCAAAAGGTTACAAACCACCTAAACCCCTCCCATGGTTATATCATGTCACAAAACCATAAATCATTTTTGACACTCTGTACCTTATAAACACTACTACTACACAACCACTCACAACAGAGATACATTCACAACACAAACCAAAATCAAATTCACAATCACAAATGAAGCTCAGAAAAACACCTCAGTACAGTACATTAAAACATGTCAAACATTTGAAAGAAAATTTGTACTAAAATAAGATGTCATTAATGTTAACAAAACAAAAGAATTCATGCATGTATAGCCAAAATAATTATTTGTCAGTAAAAGTATACCACAACATTCGAATTAGTACTATAGGTTTACATAATGAAACACATTGTTATTTTATTGGACTAAAACACTTAGCTTAGTTAAATTATTTTTCATGTTTTCTGATTACAAGGCAAGACCAAATGTATTGAGCTTTTTTGTATAATGGCACTCATGCAGTAGTCAGAATATGCTGTTTTCTTAGCATTATACCAAACTGATTTAAACAGAGAGGTAGTTAATTGATGTTTAGGCTTTTCTCTGCATCTGCCTTTGTGATTTTTACCCAGGGTATTTCTGCAGGCTTTGCATTGTACTTCTCTGCAAACTGCTCATTGAATTTTAACATCACATATTTCCAGTATGCTGAGGCCTCTATGCTGGGGTCTGGATCGATTTGCCAGTCTGGATAGATTTTGCCGTATTCTTTATATGGATGCCACTGATCCTTGGTGTCTTCGCACTTAAAGCTTGAGTTGCTGTGTACTGAACAAGAGCAGATGTCGGTCACTAGTTTTTCAGAATCATCAAATCTGTAGCGGCCGAGACCTTCTGGTCTGTGGATTGAGGCAAAGTGTTTAGTGTGTTTGTCTCCTCCAGCCTCACATGGTGCTTTACAGAATGGACACTGTTTCCCACAGCCATGTACTCGTTTGAAAAGCACATCCTGTGGTTTGGTTGGAAGATTATCTATTTTGCTTTGAAAATCTCTTGCTTGGAAACGCGCTTTCAGTGATGTATCCATGTCCACTGCAGAACATTGAAGGCATTCAGCAAATCTTTTTAGATTTGCATTGTTCAGTGTGCTGACTTTGTCCACTGCATCCTTGGGAATAACAAGCCTTTTTTCAAGTTTATTACAAAAGTTCTCAATAAATCCCTTGATGTCATTTATCTTTGGGTCTTGACCTGCCTCTTCAATGGCCTGTTTAATTTCACTGATGACTTCATTGAAGATATTCTCCTCCAATGTGAACATTCTGTTCTCTTCTGAAAAGTGCTTTTTGATTTTGTCCAAAATAAAGGCTTTAACAAACTTTTTATATGATGAGATGAAATTCAAATATTTTTCAAATTTAGATTCATCAAGAAGATTTTTCAAGATTGAAATCTGAAATGTTGTCCTTGATCCGAAAATTGCTGAGTTTTCACCAGTCACCATCTTGTCTGCCATTTTCATGCCCAAGTTCTCTGAAATATATCTTTCCAAGGCAGGTTTTAGGCAGTTACTCATGAAGTCATCAGCTTTCCTCTGACACTGGTCTTGTTCACGGTAAAGGTCAATGAAGTCAGAGCGGTATGTTTGTTTAAAGTTCTCCAAGGTTGTTTGTGGGTTGTTTTCATCGATGAACTGATTGTGAATCTCTTGAAATTCTCTACTTGCAAAGCCACATATGTGCAGTTTAAGGGACAGCTCAAAATCTTCCTTTAGCTTAAGATCTTCATTATCCTTAAGATTCTCATCAATCATGTTAAGAATTCTCCTGATGTATGTGTCATCATAATCATCATTACATTCCCTCTTTGCTTTAACAAATTCATGACAATCCCTGATAAGGTTGTCTGACATCTCTTGAACCCTCTTGATCTTCTGAGCAGAGAAAAATTTCAATATGGTGCTCAATAACCCGTCATTTTTGACAACAAAGTCTCCATGGCCATGACTGTTTAAATCTTTCACTTTGTCTAAGCTTTGAGCCATTGAACTTCCTCTAGATTTAAGACTCATCCTCAAATGAAGAAGAACTTTTGTCTTGATATCTTGTTGTTTGAGCCCTGTGCCTGCCAGTGTCCTAACAGTCTCGTTCCACATTTTTTCAAATGCTTCATCCAGCTTATCATCTGACATGTCTGAATCATTCTTACGACAGTCTTTCAGCAAGTTTAGCACTTTCTTCTCCATTGTGTCCATGTATGTCTTTTTGATTACTTCCACTTTGATCATTCCATTTCGACGTGAAACTGCTGCATCTAGTTTGATTAAGACAGAATTTGATAGTTCCTTCTTCAAAGACGTGGCAGAGTTTATAAAGTCTTGTCGATATTTTTCCACCAGTTCAACATGACCTTCTCTTTGTTGATAGTATGATTTGATCTTGTCATTAATTTCATCCTGTCCTTTTGAAAGCTCAAATTCTGCTTCTTGCAGTAAATGACAATGAACAACTTCAATGGTGCACTTCTCAGAGTTTTCAAATTTTCCATGGTTTAAGATCTTGGTTTCAGCTTCTAACGCCCATGTGTGCATTTGCTTTCTCAGTGTCCAGTCCCATCCGTTGTACTCTGTGCACAGTTTCATGTATGCATCTGCCACCAGACTATTCCTGAAACTGAAGATGAATTTCTCAAATTTCACAGCAGTCCACAAGTCTTTGGTCCATTTAAGAAATTCATTGATGTTGTAGGACTTGTCATGTCTGAAGATTTCCATTATATGTTTTTTGAGAGCATACACAGACTCACTATAGCCAATACTCACTGGTGCCATTGGGGGGTTTCCATGCCACAAACCAGGGATGTAGTGGTCACCCGTCTCAGTGTCATAGTTCATTACATCTGTAAATTTGCTGAATTCTGGTTTGTTCTCCATTTTGGCAGCAGCTTGTGTCATTTCATCCAGCTGTTCCAACAGAAATTTACGGTCTCTCATGTTTGAATCATGAGCTGAGACATCAGCAACATTCTGGTGTACAAACAAACATTTGTGTTTCTTACCTATCTCCTTCATCCTGAGAAAGGCATGAACAATGATCTGTAAAATGTCTTTCATCTCTGTTGAATTCTCCATGGCAATGTTGACAATTGTTACATCACTCAGTCCAACAACAAGAGTTGCCAACTCATTGTCATGTTCATAGCTGTTGTCCAGTTGTGCGAGCTCAGGGGATTTCAGTCCTTCGGTGTCAATTATCACTATATAATCGCAATTGAGTTCTGCTTGGCGATCATCTGCTACTTTAATGAGCTGCATAAAGGCTCCCCTGGTGCACCTTCCACTGCTTACTGCAAACTGAACTCCAAACATGGTGTTCAGCAGCGTTGACTTTCCTGAACTCTGGACGCCCAAAACTGTGACAACCTTAATCCTGTTTTTGGACTCCACCAGTGTGTTTAATTCAGAAAACACACCAGAAAGCCATTTTTCAGGAATATTTGAAGAATCTCCATCCACTAGTTCAAGTGAAAATCCATCCAATAGTAGTTCAGCACAGAGTCTAGGTAAGTGCTCCAGCTGTTTTCGGGAAGGTGAATCTTCTGGAAGCGAGACTGCAGCCTCGTAAAGCTGGCTCATCTCTCGAATAAAGTGCTCCACTCCTAAAGAACTGTGTGAAATCTTTTTATCAAGCTCAGCAATTTCTGCCTTGTTTCCACAAACATCTTTACATTTCTGTTTGTACTGTTCTCTGAGTTGAGGCAGTATTTCATGGGATCGATTCTCTAGAGCGATTCTCAACCATTTTAAGAAGTAGGCCCTTTCTGGTGTTGATATTGCACTGATGAAGCAGCTCATAGTAACAGATATGTCTTTCCTGCATTGCTCTTCTCTGAGTTTCTTTTTCTGCATGTGAAGTTCATTTTTGTAGTCATCAATCTTCTTATCATCAATGTTCTTCAGTCGGCATTCCTCCTTCTCTAACTTGGCCAGTTTCATCAAGATCTCTCCTTGCAAGGGCAGTTCCTCCTTCTTGAACTGCACTATATCCTCTATTTTTGATGTGATTTTGTCTGCACTTTTTTTTGCACGCTGACATTCTTTACCATCCTCATCCACCAGGATTCCCAGCTTTCGTGCAATCTCAGCTAAACGAACAACTGAGGTTTTTTTATTGTTGTTATTAATTGTTTCTTGCAACTTGCTCTGAATTTTGTCAACAAAGTCTGCGTCATTATGCTTGGCTTTAAAGATGAAATTGCTTTTCTTCAGCTTGAGCTTGTTGACAGTAGCTTTTATGCTGTTGTTGTTGGAGTCTCCCACAAAAAATAGCTGAGGCGTAGGTTTTTGACTGGACACTGAAATGAACTGTGTATCTAAAAACTGTGATTCAAAGAACACAAACACAGCAGTTGAAGCCTCACAAAGAAAAGAGTACTGTGTTTCAAACTTCTGGATGTCACCTCTTAAGTTTGCAATCGCTATTGGCTCAGGAAAGACATCAATGTTTTCATTTCCACAAGGAAGATACCAGGCCATCTCAACCAATCCATTTGATATTTCTTTCTTGATGTTTCCACAAGCCATGTTGAAGTGCAAAAAGGTATCGGTGTACTGCTGTGAATTGCTGAACAGTTTATTCAGAATTTCTGATTTGGAAATGTTGCCCCTGCCAAGTCTCACAAAAGACACTAACGGTAGGTCTGAGAGAACCACCCTTTCTTCAACAAAAGCACTTAAATCTGACAGTTTGTGTGGTCTGTATTTTTTCACAATATCTCTCATTGCCCAAAGCATAAGCATGATCTGATTGTTATCACTGTTTGGAAGCAGCAGAGGAATCGCAAACTGACACATGGACATTTTCATGATCATTTCCTGTTGAAGAAAAGTGTCAGAACAAAGGAAAAGAGAAATCAAAACGTCTAAAGGGTTTACTGACTGAGAACAGTCTGAATCAGCACCAGCCTGATCATCATCCCACTCTGAATCTTCTGCCTCATCTGATGAGGAACACTTAACACTCCTCGCTGTCCTTTGTAGCAACATCAATCTCTTCAAGAACAGCCATGGCAGATCTGAAAGGCATTGGACAGGCACATCTGTCACACTGTTCTTGTTGATCTGCAGCACTGTGTGTAGCGTGAGTTTCTTGCCGTACCACTCTGCCAAACCCAAATTTTCCAGGAATTTTGTAATGTTGTTTCCTGTAAATGAGAACACAATAAGTTGCTTCCAGTTGTCCCATCTGCTTGATTTAGGAGCAATTCCATTCTCCCCCCAAATAATATAATAAAATGATGTTTTATTTATTTATTTATTTATTACAGCAGTAAATACTGTAATACAACAATAGAACAATTATCTGCATTAGAAACAATGAGCAAAGTATAAATTATTTTTCTAAGAAAAAATCAACAATTAAGGCAACAGGATTACAACTTTATATTGGCCAATATGACAGTTTTGGGGACTTTGGATTGTTAGTTTTGCATCAGCATTTCCTCAGAGCTCGGACTTAATAATTATCATCATGAAGCTTTGGTAGCTATGAGTTTCTTTCATGGCATGATTTATTTTATTAAAACAGAAACTCTTGAAAGATAGTTGTGATTTGACGTGACATAAGTGCAGCCCTGCTAGTAGACACCGTGCCCCTTAATCATGAAGATTATTTTTCCTTTATATCGGCCACGCACACTCACAAACTGACTGAGTGCTGTGTTGATGTGTGTGTGCATGCGACCAGTCACGTGTGATGATTGTTTTGACAAAAATCTGGATGTCATATTTGGCGCGCATATCCTCGCGCAGCTGCACTATGGCAAGCCGTTTTAACTTTTAATCATTCGCAGGATATGAATTCTTGATATAAACAATGCCATTTTTTGATATCAACAATTAAATTCTTGATATCAAAAAAAATGGCATTGTTGATATCAAGAATTTAATTGTTGATATCAAGAATTGAATTACTGATATCTGTAATTGTATTTTCACAAGTGAAATATCACCATCGGCTGGCAAGCCGTTTTAGCTTTTATTCATCTCCAGGATATAGATTCTTGATATCAACAATTACATTCTTGATATCAACAATTACATTTTTTGATATCAAGAATTTAATTATTGATATCAACAATTAAATTCTTGATATCGACATTTTTGATATCAAGAATTAAATTTTTGATATCAAGAATTTAATTGTTGATATCAATAATTTAATTGTTGAATTGTTGAAAAATGGTGACGCAAAAGTGTGTGAAATTCAATAGTAGTATGCACTTCAGGCGGCTAGGAGTGCATACTACAACAACACCAAGTCCATGGCCTGCGTACAACCTTCACTGTCAAGCAGACTTTTGCGTTTTTACTGTTTACACGGGAACCCGGCGGTGGAGCGTTTTTAAGATTTCCACTCTGGAGGGTGGTTTCACTTTTTTGCGTTTTTAAGCCTCAAAAACGCCGTCGCCGAGTAAACGAAAGGCACATCCGATAAAATATTTTTACGCTTTCACCCGGAATCGTTCTCGTGTAAACGGGGCCTGAGAAGTGCACATGCAAAACAAAAATGGTCGATTACCAATCAGTGGCCAATTTCAAACTACAATAAATGTTTTTCAACCATTTTTTCAACAGACATGCTAAAATCATGAAGGCCCACCCCTAAACCAAGCCCCCAGTAGATTAGAGCAAATCGGGTTGAAAATGCCCATTGTGGTTTAAACGCCCCACTGACTGAGAAACGCCCACTAGTGTTCTGCAGAGATACATGCCTGAATGATCTTGTGCTCATCAACTACAAATCACCGTTAGTTAAATGTCACTGTCTTCGCCCATGTGTGCTGTTGGCTTTCATCAACATTTCAATGCTGATCCAACATACTTTAAACTCCAACAAATCCAACAAATGTCAATCTCAACCAAAATGATGGTTTGGATCAAAACTCAACATTGAATTAATGTTACCATGCTATCTGGGCTTCCAGAATCTCCACAAATTCAACACCGGATTCAACAAGAAACTGTTACTAAAACATGAAGCAGTTCCAACTTTAAAACCAGAGGCAGCAGTTGTTGGGCCACAACCTGTAAGTAGGCTAAGACTTAAACATTTTAAATGTATTTGCATGTATAATTCCAGACATAGCCTTGTGTTTTATATTTTATTTTTCAAATGCCAGCGCTGGCTTTATAGCCACTAGGCTACTAGTTATGCTATTTTGTGTCTACGACAAACGCGTACAAACATTATGGACCTGAATTTTGTATAAGTACTAATGTTTTAAACGTATTTTTCATGTATATATGCTTTATGACGTTGTTTTCGATTTGATCAAGAACGTAAACTAATGCAAACGCTGTTTGATTATAACATTAGTAGCCAGTCAGTGTTGCCAGTCATGCTATTGTGTTAAACAAGGGTTCTCAAGTTTTATCAAAAGCTTGGAGTGAGATCACATGCGGTTAGGGGAGGAGCCCAAATGAAGCCCCGCCCCATCTCCACCCCCTAATTTTACTCATTATTCATAATTAACCAACACAAATTGAAATGATAACAATTGGTAAATCTCATAAATGACAGAGCAATTGACCCTTCGCTAAGCCACGCCCGAAAACCGCCACTGGCCAATCATGTCTTAGCAACCGTAACTATGCGCGGGAGGTCTGGTAAGCTTTCGAACGAGGGAACATGCTGAAGCATTGTGCGTATGGATTGTGCAAATCTGATACCGGTATACTAAAAGTTTGGACGGGGGAGAGGAATTATTTTCCTTCCAGAAAATCTAAAAGCCAAGGGGAAAATGATTGGCGTGATCTAGCATCTATGTGCGAGACCCAGTCACAACTACTGGTAAATGTCGACATGCTTAACAAAAACACCCATTGCTTGGAAATATTGACGGTTCTTTGGTCATAATGATAACGTAAAATAAGACGATTAAAGAGACAAGACAACAACTTTATTAACTGTCTTTTGGACCTTGAACCATCCGGTTCCCATTGAAAAATCCTGGAATGTTTTCATCAAAAACCTAAATTTCTTTTCGACTGAGGAAAGAAAGACATGGACATCTTGGATGACATGGGGGTGAGTAAATTATCAGCAAAAGTTTTTTCAAAAGTGAACTAATCCTTTAAGTCAACGGCGTTCATAAACACGCTGAAAGGCGTGATAGCATGCCAAAAATGGAAATACGAATTGGCGTGTCATACACACGCTACTTCATGAGATCAGTCTGAAAAATATAACAATCAGTTTGGAAAAGTTTGCTCCAATCAGTTTGGAAAAACAAATCTTTTTGCATTTTGAATGTGTCTGGTCGATAAGGAACTCCCGCACACTATCGTTACTTGCACTTTTAAAATTAAGTTTATTCACACACAACGTTTCGGTCACACAACCTTCGTCAGGAGTATACAAAATGTTCAAAATCATCTCATCTCCCGGAGCTACTCAAAGAGATGGTAATCAATATTTCTCATAAAGAACTATCTGATGACCAAATTGGGATTTTATCTAAAAAAAATTTGTACCTACTAGTGGTGTTAATTGTTTTGGGCTAAAAGTGGATCTGTTCAAATGTTTTAGACAAATGAAACTACGGTACTTTTCTCCAAATCAGAGTCTGGTGCATCTAGGACACCCTTTAGACCTAAAAGTAATTTCTGCCCTAATGTGTCTAATCACACCATTAATACTTTTTGTGGTTTGGTCGAAGAAGAGGTGATGGAAACTTGTTCTTCTAGTAATAAAATTTCCCATAATCTTTCATTGAATGAGAAAAAAGCTTTGACCGAATTGATAAGTGACCCAAGTATCCTTATAAAACCAGCTGATAAAGGAGTCGCAATTGTAGTCCAAGATTAGGAAAAATACCAACACTAAATTCTTGCACAATTACAGAATATTAAGTTTTATAAAAAACTCCCTGGGGATCCTAATACCTATCGATCAGAGATATTGTCATTTTTAACAAATGCTAAAACGGAGGGTTGGATATCTCAATCGGAGTTTAAATTGAACTGCCCCTCCTTGAACTGCCACCTTAACGTGGTGGAGGGGTTTGAGTACCCGAATGACCCTAGGAGCTATGTTGTCTGGGGCTATATGCCCCTGGTAGGGTCTCCCAAGGCAAACAGGTCCTAGGTGACGGGTCAGACTAAGAGTGTTTCAACAACCCCCTTATGAGAACAGTACATTTAAGGGCCGTGACGTCGCCCGGTATGGCGCAGCCGGGGCCCCACCCTGGAGCCAGGCCCGGGGTTGGGGCTCATATGCGAGCGCCTGGTGGCCGGGCCTCTCCCCACGGGGTCCGGCCGGGCTCAGCCCGAAGGAGCAAGGTGGGGCCGCCTTCCCGTGGGCTCACCACCTGCAGGAGGAGCCGTAAGGGGCCGGTGTAGAGAGGATCGGGCGGCAGTCAAAGGCAGGGGCCTCGGCGACCCGATCCCTGGACACAGAAACTAGCCGTAGGGACATGGAACGTCACCTCGCTGGCGGGGAAGGAGCCTGAGATTGTGCGTGAGGTTGAGAGGTTCCGACTAGAGATAGTCGGGATCACCTCTACGCATGGCTTGGGCTCTGGAACCACACTCCTTGAGAGAGGATGGACTCTTCACCACTCTGGAGTTGCCCATGGTGAGAGGCGACGAGCTGGTGTGGGTTTGCTAATAGCCCCCCAGCTCAGCCGCCATGTGTTGGAGTTTACCCCGGTGAACGAGAGGGTCGTTTCCCTGCGCCTACGGGTCGGGGATAGGTCTCTCACTGTCGTTTGTGCCTATGGGCCGAACGGCAGTGCAAAGTACCCAGCCTTCTTGGGGTCTCTGGGAGGAGTGCTGGAAAGTGCTCCAACTGGGGACTCCGTCCTTCTACTGGGGGACTTCAACGCTCACGTGGGCAACGACAGTGACACCTGGAGGGGCGTGATTGGGAGGAACAGCCCCCCCGACCTGAACCCGAGTGGTGTTCAGTTATTGGACTTCTGTGCTAGTTACAGTTTGTCCATAACGAACACCATGTTCAAGCATAAGGGTGTCCACCAGTGCACGTGGCACCAGGACACCCTAGGTCGTAGGTCGATGATCGACTTTGTGATCGTTTCATCTGACCTGCGGCCGTATGTCTTGGACACTCGGGTGAAGAGAGGGGCGGAGCTGTCAACTGATCACCACCTGGTGGTGAGTTGGATCCGATGGTGGGGGAGGAGGCTGGTGAGACTTGGCAGACCCAAGCGTACTGTAAGGGTTTGATGGGAACGTTTGGCCGAATCTCCTGTCAGAGAGATCTTCAACTCTCACCTCCGGCAGAGCTACGACCAGATCCCGAGGGAGGCTGGAGATATTGAGTCTGAGTGGACCATGTTCTCCACTTCCATTGTCGAAGCGGCTGCTCGGAGCTGTGGCCCTAAGGTCTCCGGTGCCTGTCGAGGCGGCAATCCTCGAACCCGGTGGTGGACACCGGAAGTAAAGGATGCCGTCAAGCTGAAGAAGGAGTCCTATCGGGCCTGGTTGGCTCGTGGGACTCCGGAGGCAGCTGACAGGTACCGGCAGGCCAAGCAGACTGCGGCCCGGGTGGTTGTGGAGGCAAAAACTCGGGCCTGGGAGGAGTTCGGTGAGGCCATGGAGAAGGACTATCGGTTGGCCTCGAAGAGATTCTGGCAAACTGTCCGGCGCCTCAGGAGGGGGAAACAGTCCCCCACCAATGCTGTTTACAGTAGGGGTGGGTGGTTGTTGACCTCAACTGGGGATGTCGTCGGGCGGTGGAAGGAATACTTCGAGGATCTCCTCAATCCCGCCGCCACGCCTTCCATTGAGGAAGCAGAGGCTGAGGGCTCAGAGGTGGACTCGTCCATCACCCTAGCTGAGGTCACAGAGGTAGTCAAGAAACTCCTCGGTGGCAAGGCACCGGGGGTGGATGAGATCCGCCCTGAATACCTCAAGTCTCTGGATGTTGTGGGGCTGTCTTGGTTGACACGCCTCTGCAGCATCGCGTGGCGGTCGGGGACAGTGCCTCTGGGATGGCAGACCGGGGTGGTGGTTCCTCTTTTTAAGAAGGGGGACCGGAGGGTGTGTTCCAACTACAGGGGGATCACACTTCTCAGCCTCCCTGGGAAAGTCTATGCCAGGGTACTGGAGAGGAGAATACGGCCGATGGTGGAACCTCGGATTCAGGAGGAACAGTGTGGTTTTCGTCCGGGCCGTGGAACACTGGACCAGCTCTATACTCTCTACAGGGTGCTGGAGGGTTCATGGGAGTTTGCCCAACCAGTCCACATGTGTTTTGTGGATTTGGAGAGGGCATTCGACTGTGTCCCCCGAGGCGGCCTGTGGAGGGTGCTCCGGGAATATGGGGTCCGGGGTCCTTTGCTAAGGGCTGTCCGGTCCCTGTATGACCGAAGCAGGAGCTTGGTTCGCATTGCCGGTAATAAGTCAGACTTCTTCCCAGTGCATGTTGGACTCCGGCAGGGCTGCCCTTTGTCGCCGGTTCTGTTCATAATTTTTATGGACAGAATTTCTAGGCGCAGCCAGGGGCCGGAGGGTGTCAGGTTTGGGGACCGCACGATTTCGTCTCTGCTTTTTGCGGATGATGTTGTCGTGTTGGCCCCTTCACACCTTGACCTTCAGCATGCACTGGGGAGGTTTGCAGCCGAGTGTGAAGCGGCTGGGATGAGAATCAGCACCTCCAAATCCGACGCCATGGTCCTCAGTCGGAAAAGGGTGGCTTGCTCACTTCAGGTTGGTGGAGAAATCCTTCCTCAAGTGGAGGAGTTTAAGTATCTTGGGGTTTTGTTCACGAGTGAGGGAAGGATGGAACGGGTGATTGACAGACGGATCGGTGCAGCTTCAGCAGTAATGCGGTCGATGTACCGGTCTGTTGTGGTGAAGAAGGAGCTGAGCCGTAAGGCAAAGCTCTCGATTTACCGGTCAATCTACGTTCCTACTCTCACCTATGGTCATGAGCTTTGGGTCATGACCGAAAGGACAAGATCCCGGATACAGGCGGCCGAAATGAGCTTTCTCCGCAGGGTGGCTGGGCGATCCCTTAGAGATAGGGTGAGAAGCTCAGTCACTCGGGAGGAGCTCAGAGTAGAGCCGCTGCTCCTCCACATCGAGAGGGGTCAGCTGAGGTGGCTCGGGCATCTGTTCCGGATGCCTCCTGGGCGCCTCCCTGGGGAGGTGTTCCGGGCACGTCCCACTGGGCGGAGGCCCCGGGGAAGACCTAGGACACGCTGGAAAGACTATGTCTCCCGGCTGGCCTGGGAACGCCTCGGTGTCAGAGCTGGAGGAAGTGTCTAGGGAGAGGGAAGTCTGGGCATCTCTGCTTAGACTGCTGCCCCCGCGACCCGGCCCCGGATGAAGCGGAAGAAGATGGATGGATGGATGGAGTTTAAATTCTTGTATTGTCAACATCCGATTAGACCAGTTTTTTACACTCTTCCTAAAATTCATAAGAGACTTATTGACCCTCCAGGTCGTCCGATTGTGGCACAGACTAATTCCCTCTTATCCCCTTTATCGCAGTACGTTGATTTTTTTATAAAACCTTTTGTTACCATCTTACCATCTTACATTCGAGATTCTACCGAGTTCATCAATAAGATCTCTGAGTTACATGATTTACCGGACGTTTCTGTATTGTTAATTTTGGATATAACAAGTTTATATACTAACATTTCGCATGAAAAATTACTTATTGCCCTCAGACATTATCTTTCGTTACGCGAGGACTCTAGCCCACCTTAGGACTTTACTATCCAGATGGCTTCCTACCTTTTGAAATATAATTATTTTAGTTTTGATAATAATTTTTTTCTTCAGATAAGTGGGACAGCAATGGGCTCGAACTTTGCCCCTAACTATGCCAATCTATTTATGTTTTTTTTTTAAGAAAGTTACGTATTTAATACAGAGAATAACCCTTTCTATTCACAGATCATCAAATGGTACAGATACATTGACGAAATATTTTGTATTTTTTTGGGTGATCACGAGGATGCTCGAGAATTTGTTACATTTTTTAACAACTTGGTTGATTTGGAATTTACCTCTGAAATCAATTCTGTTAAAGTACACTTCCTTGATATGTGGGTACAGAAGAACGAAGGTTGTTTGACTACTACTCTGTTTACTAAAGAGACTGACCGTAACACACTGTTACTCGCTACCAGTTTTCATCCTATTTTTCTAAAAAAAAAGGACTGCCTAAGAGTCAGTTCTACAGATTGAGGAGGATTTGTCATTCTGACTCCAAATTTTTTGAGAAATCTAAAATCATGAAAAATTATTTTTTGAACAGAGGTTACCCTTTAGATTGGCTTGAGGAAGCATTCAATACAGCCTTTAAAAAGACACGCTCTGAACTGTTAAAAAAGAAGACAAAAAAAATAATAAAAAAAGTATTCTTTTTCCTGTATTACAACACATTCAGTCCTATATGATAAAATCAATTTAAAAAAAAAATGGCATTTGCTGTCTTCTGATCCGGAGTTGAGTGATATTTTTAAACATCCTCCTTTGATTGTATACAAACGCGCTAGGAATTTAAAAGACAGCTTGGTACATGCTCGTTTTCAGAGTGGTCCTCGTACAACTCAGAGCCTACTTAGTCCTATACAGAAGGGCAACTATCGTTGTGGGAATTGCGCCCAGTGTAATAATACTTTCAAAACATAATTTTTCTGTCACCCTAGAACTGGCAAAAAATATAGCATTAAATCTGTGATTACTTGTGTTTCCACTCATGTGGTTTATTTGATTCGTTGTCCGTGTGGTATTGGCTATGTGGTGAAAACGTCACAACAATTGAAACAAAGAATTAGTGAGCATAAGAGTTCGATCAGAAGAAAATATATGAATTATCCAGTTGCGGCACATTTTGTAACTTTGAATCACGATGTTACTTCTTTACGGTTTTGTGGGATTGAGAAAGTGACTTTGCCACCTAGAAGGGGCGACATAGAATTACTCCTAGAGACGTGAGTTGTTCTGGATTTACACTCTTTAAACTTTATCACCTAAGGGTATGAATGACAAAGCATTATTTAATGTAATGTTATAGTGATTTTGTAATTAATTTTTTTTCTATTATGTATTTGCTATGAGTTTAAGTGGCTAAGGAACCTGACTGTTGCAACTGTTTAGAAGTACAGGGGTGCGTTTCCTGTACAACGACGTAGTTCGCTGATTCACTACCATAGTACGATGCATCGTCGGAAAAATCAACTAGCTAGTCACGACTGTTTCCCGAAACCCACTGTAACAAAGTATCGTTCAACCACGTTGGTTTCGCACGTTGTGGAGTAATAACTACTTTTAATGAAACTGTTTGAGATAAAATTAATGCTATTTGTTTTATATAAATTACAGACATGCCATCTGAGGACTATTTCTAATTGTTCTCAGTTCTTTCGCTTTATTACCATACTCAATTTTTTGCTCGTTCTTACATGGTAGAGCACGTTCGCACATGCGCACTCTTCAAACACGTTACTTCAAATCTTTTGACAAACTAAAATACGTAAATTACATTTGTATGTATTCTGAAATAAAAGGCACCAGTTGTACTGAATGTCAGCTTGCTTATTTTGCTCAAGATAAGGATTTATTACCTCCAAATGTAATAGAAACGATGCTTCTAACCACAGGTCGAGAGCTGTCGTTTAAACCACACAACTTTGCAATGCTGTTTGCGAATGTACGTTGGAACGATGGTTTCGGGAAACACCAACTCGTTGAACTATGCAGATAACGATGGAACTTGCGACCATAGTTGCCTAACGATGCTTTCAGGAAATGCACCCCAGCTTGATTATTACGTGTTTTTTTTCTCTTCTTTATTATGTATTTGCAAGGAGTTTAGGTGGCTAAGGAGCCTGACTGTTGCAATTGTTTAGAAGTACAACTTGATATTGTTTGATAATGTGTTTGTTGTTGTTGTTTTTATCTACAGGGTGATATTAACTAATTTTTGTAATTATTACAATTTGTAGTATATGGTTTTTGGACTTCCAATTTTGCAAAAATACTTTCTTGGCGATAAGTTAGAGAAATTAGGAGTGGGTTTTTGTAATTGATTGGGAGATTATCAACTTCAATGCAGTTGTTCAGTAAGCAGAGTGATGGAGAAAGAGGGATTTCACAACCCATGATAACGGATAGTTTTGTGGTCACTGATATCCAGAATGAGTGAACTGACTGACAGGTCCATAAGGCATGAAAATAATCATCTGTGCTCCCCAGTGTGCACTGTGAACAAACGTCTGTGTCCCTCAGGCCCGTTAAAAACATCTTCTTTTCGGTGATATGAATCCTGTGAATAATCTTGAACTGTATAAGCTGGAGGTTAGCATTATTAGACATTGAAAATGTGTTGTTACAGATTTCTTTCCAGAGGTCGGTGTTGGGGGAGAAGGTTAAATCTTTTTCCCATTTGTTCTTGGGTATTATAATTGTTGTATCATTGTTCAGTAAAAATGTATGTAGTTTTGATATTAGTTTGCTGGTGTTAGTGATTTTCATTATATCTTCCATTAACTGAGGGGGATGGAGTGAGTTATTAATTATGTTAATCTTGGATTTTATTATGGATTGAATTTGTTGATATTGTAAAAACTGTTCTCCCCCAAGACCATACCTCTGGACTAATGTTTTAAACGATATGAATTGGTTGTTTTCAAATAAGTGATGGATATGAGTGATTCCCTTTTGTCGCCAAGATGGAAAATGTATTGGTTTATTGCATAATTGAAAATCAGGGTTGAACCAGATGGGGGTGTGTCTACATGATGTTAGTGGGGATTTGTTAATTTTGTTTACTTGCCACCAGGCTGTCAGAGTTGATGCAATGGTAATGTTATTAAAATACGGCATTTTCGGAATTGATTTTGGTAGAGAGACAAGTCTGAAATTGAAGTACCTTTACAATGGTTTTGTTCTGATTCTATCCATGAATTATTATATTTAGTTTTATGAATCCATTTATATAAATATTGTAGCTCATTTGCTAAAAAGTAATACAGAAAATTAGGAGCTTCTAGGCCGCTGTCACAGGGTGTGGTGGAGTGCAGGCAGACGAAGGAGACCGAAGAGGCAAAGCTCCAATTCAATTACTTTACTTAAACTTTAAACAATTAACAGGAACAGGCAGGAAATCACTCGCAACACATAGTAACATACACACAACGACCGACCAAGACTGAATGAAACTGAGGGAACTAAATACACAGGGGAATCAAACATAATGAGGTGCAAACAGGTGAAAATGATGAACAGACGAGGAACAGGTGGCTGAAGAGGGAGTGAGTTCGGGAGTAGAGACAAGAGGATCCTGGGAAGTGTAGTGCAGATGACGAGGACAGACTGGTGCAGACGAAGGACTGTGACAGCCGCATTGTGATTTAGTTTTTTGTAATTTTCCTAGTAAAATTTTAGGTGTTTTATTTTTCCAGTAGAAATGAGAGGTTAGCAAATCAAGAGATTTAAACCATTTTTCGGAGGGTGTTGTTGGAAGCATTGAGAATAGATAATTGACTTGTGGTAAGAGTTTCATTTTAATTGTAGCAATGCGACCGATAAGTGATAGTGGTAGGTTAGTCCAGCGTTTTACCTCATCTCCAATTTTTTTTTAAAAAAGTGGATTATAGTTAAGATTATTCAACTCTGACAGTCTGGAGGAAATGTTGATACCCAAGTATGTAATGTTGCCAGTGTGGAGTGGAAGAGATGAATCATGAGTTGTGGGATCCCAGGCACCCTCAAAAAGTGGTAATATTGTTGATTTATTCCAGTTTATTGTATAATCAGAAAATTTTGAGAAGGTATTAATAATTTTAAAGGTTTCTTTTAATGATAAGGGTTTTGTAAACATAACAATAAATCATCTGCATAAAGACAGATCTTATGTTGAGTGTTTACGTTTTGTATTCCTTTGATATTATCATTTTGTCGTATTGCTGCTGCAAGTGGCTCTATAAATATAGCAAATAAAGAAGGAGAGAGAGGGCATCCTTGTCTGGTTCTTCTGTGAAGCGTGAAATTTTGTGATGTGATCCCATTTGTTGTTATTGTGGCTTTAGGTGAAGTATATAATATTTTAATCCAGTGGATGAATGACTCTCCGAAACCAAATCTGTGTAGAGTGTTAAAAAGAAATGTCCAGTTAACTTTGTCAAATGCTTTTTCGGCGTCAAGTGATACAATTATAGTTTTGGTATGCTTTTGTTGTTGTTGGGCAAGGTTAATTAGGTTGAATAATCTGCGCATATTATCTGAAGCATTACTGTGTTTAATAAAGCCTGTTTGGTCATGGTGAATTAACATCGGGATAACTGTTTCTATTGTAGTAGCTAATGCTTTGGTAATGATTTTTAAATCTGTGTTTATTAATGAGAGAGGGCGGTAACTAGAAGGGTGCATTGGGTCTTTGTTTGGTTTTAGCAATAGTGTCATAACTGCCGTATTCATGCGTGTTGGTATTGTCGAGGTAGTTTTAATCTCTTGAACAACTTTGAGGAATAAAAGAGATAGAATTGGCCAGAAGTGTCTATAGAATTCAGCAGGAAGTCCATCAGTGTCACGGGGTGTGGTGGTGGAGTGCAGGCAGAAGGAACAGGAGGAGTCCAGATTAACACAAAGATACTCATTTAATCCAAAATACAGGCAGGAAGACAGGGTGACACCAGGTAACATTTAACATAAGAACAACATCGACCGACAAGGACAGACTGAAGGAGATGGAACTAAATACACAGAGGAATGATGAATGATGAAAATGATGATGACAGGACGAGGAACAGGTGGCTGATTGGGGAGTGAGTCCGGGAGTAGAAACAAAAGGATCCGGGGAAGTGTAGTGCAGATGACGAGACAGTCTGGTGCAGACGGAGGACTGTGACATCACTCATGTCATGGGGGGTGGCGCCCTGGAGGCTGTGAAGGGCGTGGTTTGGAGGAGGAAGCCCCCCAGGGCGGAGCAGGCTGAGGGCGTGGCCAGGGCGGAGCAGGCTGAGGGCGTGGCCAGGGCGGAGCAGGATGAGGGCGTGGCCAGGGCAGAGCAGGATGAGGGCGTGGCCAGGGCGGCCATGGAGGTGAGGGCCCTTCGGGCGGCCACGGCGGTGAGGACCCTTCGGGCGGCCGTGGCCGGGACACTGGGCCCCCCCAAAAAAAATATTTGGGATGAGTCCCCAGAGTAGGAGCAGATGGAGAGTGGACGGTCTCTGGCTGGACGGTCTGGACGGGCGATGGCTGGACGGGGCTGGTAGGAACCAGCGGTGAGGGGAGCTCCGGTTCGGGACGGCTGGACGGGACCAGCGATGAGGGGAGATCTGACTCGGGAGGGCTGGACGGAACCAGCGGGGGAGAGAGTTCAGGCTCGGAAGGGCTGGACGGAACCAGCGGGGTGGAGAGTTCGTGCTCGGAAGGGCTGGACGGAACCAGCGGGGCAATGAGTTCGTGCTCGGGAGGGCTGGATGGAACCAGCGGGGCGGAGAGTTCGTACTCGGGAGGGCTGGACGGAACCAGCGGGGCGGAGAGTTCATGCTCGGGAGAGCTGGACGGAACCAGCGGAGAGTTCATACTCGGGAGGGCTGTACGGAACCAGCGGGCGGAGAGTTCATGCTCGGGAGAGCTGGACGGAACCAGCGGGGCGGAGAGTTCGTGCTCGGGAGGGCTGGACGGAACCAGCGGAGCGGAGAGTTCATAATCGGGAGGGCTGGACGGAACCAGCGGGGGAAGCTCGGGCTCGGCAGGGCTGACGTGGAGCGCAGGCTCGGCAGGGCTGACGGTGAGCGCAGGCTTTCTGGGGACGAGAATCAAACGGGGGCGCCGAATCGGGTGGAGAATCCCCTGAAATCTCACGGCGTCCATGTTGCTTAGTGGTCGGTCAATCTGTCACGGGGTGTGGTGGTGGACTGCAGGAGTGCAGGCAGAAGGAACAGGAGGAGTCCAGATTAACACAAAGATACTCATTTAATCCAAAATACAGGCAGAAAGACAGGGTAACACCAAGTAACATTCAACATAAGAACAACATCGACCGACAAGGAAAGACTGAAGGAGATGGAACTAAATACACAGAGGAATCAAACTAAACGAGGTGCAAACAGGTGAAAATGATGATGACAGGACGAGGAACAGGTGGCTGATTGGGGAGTGAGTCCGGGAGTAGAAACAAAAGGATCCGGGGAAGTGTAGTGCAGATGACGAGACAGACTGGTGCAGACGGAGGACTGTGACAATCAGGTCCAGGTGATTTATTATTTGGCATTTGGTCTAATGCTTTATGGAATTCAGCTTGAGTGAGAGGTGTATCTAATGTACTTGCCTGTTCTTTTGACATTGATGGTAGCGGTAATTCTTTTCGAATTTTTTTTATTTCTGTTTCATCTGGATTGTGATTGGATGAGTATAATTTTTGGTAAAAAGTTCTGAATACATTTAATAATTTCCTAGGAAATTAATTGTGGGTTTTGGGTTATTCTATCCGATTTATTGTATATGGATGGGATAATTGCTTTTTCTTGTTTACGCTTTATTTGATTTGCTAGATATTTGCCCATTTTGTTACAATGTTGGTATTGTTTGTATTTGACTTGCTGGATAATAAACTGTGTTTTTTGGTTTATGATGCTATCGAGTTCAGCTTTAAGCCGGTTTAGTTCGCATTGTATTTGTTCACTAGGGTTGGTAGAGTATGTACTGTATATGTAAGGAGTTCTCTGTTCTAAATTATTTTCCAGTTTTTGTTGTTGTTTTTTCCTGTAAGATGAATATGATATTATTTTCCCTGTAATTACAGCTTTGCCTGTTTCCCATAATAATGATGGTGAAATTTCAGGAGAGTCATTCGTTTCCAGGAAGAAAGCCCACTCTTTCTTAATAAAACTGTCGAAGTCGGAATCGCGAAGTTGTGAGGTATTGAAGCGCCATCTGTTGGGCCGTTTAATAAAGGATTGAATATTGAATGAGATAGAGATAGGAGCATGATCGCTGATTATGATTGGATGAATTGAAGTTTCTATTACATGTTGGGTTAGTGAATTACTAATGAGAGAGAAATCAATTCGGGAAAAGGACTGGTGAAAAGGAGAGAAATAGCTATATTTCCTGAGTGAAGGGTTATTCATTCTCCAACTATCGCCAAGTCCATAAGTAGTCATATTGTTGTTTCATTGTTTCAGTAGACTGCCAAATTCTTGTGGAATTGGATGAATGTGATCGGTCTATTTGCGGGTTTAGGACAGTGTTGAAGTCTCCAGCAATAATGATATTATTTGTATCAGGCAATAGTGAAAAAAAAATATGAAAAAAGGATGGGTCATCATTGTTTGGTCCATAAATATTAGCTAGTGTATATGTTATATGATTAATGGATACATTGATGATGACAAATCTCCCTTCATGGGTCAATAACAGATGTGTTAACCATAAGCACATCAATAACAGTCAAGCCATATACACATCAATCACTGGACTAACCTTCTAATAGAATACATCACATTTGAAAAAATAACATATACTAACAAGAATATTATTTCTTGATATCTGGAACCCATTCCTAACTCATCTTCATATACATCAGTAGCCTGGGACCAGACCAACGCACTTCCCCAATCACATGTTTACAAATTAATAATAAAATATTATCTGTGCATTACTGTACAGCACTATAATAGATGTCCCTGATATAGGTATTTATGTGTGTGTATATATGGATGTATTTGTATGTATGTGTGTGTGTATATAAATGTATGTATATGTGTATATGTATAATATTTGATAAGCTGTATACTTTTATAATCTGCATTTTATCACTATTGCTGTAAATCTTTATAGGGTGGTGGTAGTATGGAAGATGAAATATATTATCATTATTATTATTATTATTATAGAATTGAGCCCCCCATTTATTTTCTCTCTATAAGTAACCAGTCAGAAAATACTCTGTATAAATATTAGTAACATTATTTTCTATTTACTATTATTATTTATTTTTATGTAATTTTTTTTTTCCCTCTGGGTCGGGCGTCTGGTCTGGGTGCTGTTGGTGGGCGCAGCTAGCACGCCCTGTTAGTGATTGGACTGAATGGCCCTTCCCCTTCACTACCTCTTGCCAAACCCCTCCCATCAGGTAAAATAATTCTTTTTAATTGATACCTGGGTTGGATGTGATGTCTCTGGCTAGGGAGCTAACCAGTGTACACCTCGGTCCAAACCATGGGACAAAAAAAAAAAAAAAAAAAAAACCCACCAATAACACTTTGCTATGTCAGGTCACAAACAGACTGGGGGAGCTTGGTTTGGAGGTGCCTGTTGTGGTCCCCCGGTGGAAAAACTCAATGTAGCCCAGAAGTTTAACGATGGGGGTTGGGTGTCACTGATGGTGGTGGAGGGGAATCGTGTAATTGAATCGAGGGGAAACATCTGTGTCTAGGGGGCCTGTTGGTTGCGCTCACTGGAAGTTCTGGATCAGCCCCCTGACCCAGAGTTTAGAGCAGATGTGTAATGAAATTAAATGTATTCTTATTGTCACAGTACTATTGTCATTACTGTTATAGATTGCTATAGCCTATATTACTATTGTTGTCATGAATATTATCATTATAAATACTATCATTGATACTACCACCACTAATACTAATATATATGTATATATATATATTTCTTTGTGTAGTGAAGTCGTGTGACGTCAGTACAATTTGGTAGGTGGCCAATTAGTAATTGCCCATTTGGGGTATATAAACCTTTCATTCAGGCATCTTGGGGTGCGTCATGGTTGAAAGCCCGCCCCTTCCGTTGTAAACACCGACTGAGTGTCCTCTGCGTTGCTGAGGGTTTGTGCGTGTGGGTTGCTGCATGCTTCCCAGGTAGGCTTGGTACCATCCCGGGGCGTAGGGGGAAGTTTTTTTTCTCTCCCTGACTTGGATTGTGGCAATTTGTTCCAGTATGATGTGCCTTCAGCGCTTCCATCGTTGTGGCATCGCAATTTAATTGATCGAAGCACCAGCTGTTTCAGTCAACGAGCCTGTTAAATGATTCTCTGGTGTATGTTGACGTGTAACTGGATCGTACTCTCTGCTAGGTAAACTGGGTTAGTATTTTGTGGCATTATCGGGTGGGTAACTGGTCGATCACTTCATTAGTTATAATCCTCCTTGTTTACTGTTTTGAAGGTCTTCGTGGACTCTAAAGTGGGCTAATTAAGTGAGCAGTCGCATTAAACCAGAGGTCTCAAACTCGCGGCCCGCGGGCCATTTGCGGCCCGCGGGATGATATTTTGTGGCCCCCTACTTGATATTAAAGTTTAATGTTAGTGCGGCCCGCCATTGCGTTTGCCGCGTTTTTTTATTTTTAATATTTTTATCCCTTATGGGCTACCATATATAGTCTCGTGACAGCTTACGGTGGGTTTGTTGTCAGTTGTCATAGACAACCACGAAGTACAAATATACTGCGCCTGGAAAAAATGAGCGCGTCGCTTCAATTATGAGGGCGCTTGATGCGCGCCTACATCTGAAACGTACGTACTTGAGCGTGCAAAATATGTGAGCGCGATATGTGAACAAGGCGAGCTACCACCACCAAATCAGGCCACAGCTCGCGAGCGACGTGTTGGATACCCCTGCTCTAAAACAATGTGAGAATAATCATTTTGAGCTTGTAATATGCGTTGTGTCTGAACGCGTTCAATGAAAGATATAGTTCATGATCTCGTTCATATTTTGGCCGAACGTGAACTGAACGTAGCCTACTGTATTACTGCCTGATGAAAGTTACAGTGAACTCGTTCATTCTAGTAGTGTCTGTGAACCGAGGAGCGAGGAGGCGTCGTAAGATCATTTAAAAGGCTTTTATGAGGTCGGTGAGGATGGGAAAATCTTACTGTGCAAACTTTGCCCGTCGACAAAATTATTGTTATCTGTGGTTGTATATGGGCTGTGGCAATAATAATACCATAATAATAAAAAAGAAGCTCGCAGCAACATATGGAAAAAAAGAACTAACTAGTCCATTTTAAAATTTGTGAACTGAACTTTGAACTAGTTCATGTAATGAACTTGGTCCAACAGGTTGATAAGAAGGTTTGCTTTGATATGTGCAAAGTCAGTAATTTTAGTAAAAAAGAGACAATATACATGTGTAGAAATAATTATTTGTATTTCAAAAGCAGTAATTGTTTTTCTAAGTATAATAAAAGGAAATATGCCTTTAGGAAAAAAAAAGAAAAAAAACATTCAATATAATAGTGTTGTATAAAGAAAATAAAAAGCAAATTTGACTATCATCACGAAGATGTTGTGTATAAGAAAAAGACAGAAAGTTTGTAAAATGAACTTCAACTGTCAGAAGGACAGCTCATGAAGAACCAATCATGTACAGAAAGGATGTTCAAACAGTTCAGGAACAGTTCAAAAGAAACGTTAATAATAAAGATTGAGAAGATTGGATCAGTTGTGCTCCATTTTTGTAATACTTAAATACAATTTTTAAAAAAAAAAATTTTTTTGTAATACTTGATGCGGCCCGGCCTGACCCAGACTCTATCTCCAGCGGCCCCCAGTTAATTTGAGTTTGAGACCCCTGAATTAATACTATTAAAATGAGCATTTTACCCAAGTTTATCTACCTATTTCAATGTCTTCCGATTAATGTTCCCAAAAGTTTCTTCAAAGAACTTAACAAAATTTTAACTCCTTTTATATGGCAGAGAAAAAACCCTAGGGTCAAACTTATCTCTCTTCAGGCTCCATATTCAAGGGGAGGACTCAACTTACCAAATTTTAGGAATTATTATCTTGCTTCTCAGTACAGATCGATTTGGATTTTGCTGCATGCGGAGAATAGTGAGGTTAGATGGGTCCCAATAGAACAATATGAGATGAAATCCGTGGCTTTAAAGGATATTCCATTCATAGGCACAAAAAAATGTTTAACTCCACTCACAAACAACTCAATAATACTGAACACATTTGCTGTTTGGCAAGAATCTCATTCACTTCTCAACACAAATATTTCTTTTCTTCGAAGGGCACCTTTGTGGGGCAATCCCAATCTCTCACGTCACATAGCTGACTCAGTGTTGCGGGCGTGGAGGGAAAGATAAATCCATACAGTTGCTGACTTATACATTAATGATACTTTTGCTAACTTCCAACAACTAAACGAAAAATTAAAACTTCCCAAAGAAAGTTTCTTCAAATTTCTACAAATTAGAGACTGGATTAAGGAGAAATCCAAAGAAACATTCCCATATATCCCGAAAGAAACTCCTCTTGAATTCCACCTATGTAATAAATTACATGAATCAACAAAAGGAATAATATCTTCTATATATGGTATCATCAATGGAAAGTTACCTATTTATGATAAAACATCTACAAAAGCGAAATGGGAAAAAGACCTAAACTGTACATATGAGGAGGCAGATTGGTGTCGTCTATTGGAACAAGCACAGACTGTGCTAACCTCCACAAAGCACAGGCAAATTTAATTTAATATATTCCATAGGACATACTACACCCCTTATAGGTTGCATAAAATTGACAGCAACATTTCTTCCAATTGTCAGAGATGTAAAATGATCGATGGTGATCTTATACACATGCTATGGAGTTGCCCAGTGATAGAAGAATTATGGAAACGTGTCACTGAGTTAACATCAAGGGTAATAGGAAGTCAAATTGAACAGGATCCAAAACTATGGATCCTGGGGGACACCCTAGCTCAATTGATGTGAACTACTACAAAAAATATTTCATCTTACTCGCAAGCACTGCAGTTAAAAAATGTATTTTGATCAACTGGAAATCTAAAAATTCACCATTAGTAAAACATTGGATAAGTGAGCTTGTGTCTTACTGCACACCCGAAAAGATATTATATAATGTGAGAGGGAAGGATGTAGCCTTTAGGAAAATTTGGGGTCCTTTCATAGACATTTTGCCTTCCCTAGACTTGACTCACCATGTTAGTATGAGCCCTCCTGGACCTGATTCGAATTAGCTCTCTGTGGGTCTATCCTGTATAACTTCCTTATTGATGCAGTTATTCTGAGTTATATTTAGGTATGTGAGTATACAGATGGATATATGTATAAACTGTATAGACTGCTTATATAAATGAAAAGAAATTGAAAACCATACATGGGAAGAGGGTGGGGGGTGGGATGGGAAATGTTTATGTAATATTAGCTTTTCTTTTAGTATTTGATTTTATTTACTTTTTATTTATTTTCTGTCTGATGTTCAAAATTTGAAAATGTTCACTCATTGTACTTAAGATGCAAGTAATGTATCAAACTGTAAATCCTTTGTACACTCTAACATCTTGTAAGTAAATATGTTAATAAAAACAAATCTAAAAAATAAAAGATGCCGTCCAACAGGTGTTTTACCATTCGTTATAAAACTGTAGACCTATTTTTCCGAACACCTCAAAGCGGGTTTGCGTGGGGTTGGGGGGGGGGGGGGGGGGTTGGGGGGGGGGGTGCTAACACAGAAACCGAAAATTCTCGTGACAGCAGCATCTGTCTAAAAAATAACCCTAACCATTCTATTTAATCAGAAACCATCTTAAAACAGTAAAACAGGGCTTTAATTGTAAAATACCGAACTTGTCCTTTAAGACCCTGGCCCGGCTATGTGCCCAAGATTCCTACCACTCCCCTCAGAGATCAGGTAGTGAACCTGCAAGCGCTGCCCTTGGAGGAGGCAGACCCAGCCCTGGCTTTGGTCTGTCCCGTTCGCGCTCTGCGTATGTACGTGGACAGAACTCAAAGCATCAGAACTTCAGACCAGCTCTTTGTCTGTTTTGGAGGCCAGCAGAAGGGAAAGACTGTCTCCAAGCAGAGGATGGCCCACTGGATAGTGGACGCCATCGCCTTGGCTTACCAAGCTCAAGGTGTGGCCTGCCCGCTCAGTTTGCATGCACACTCCATGAGAGGCGTTACATCCTCCTGCCTGGGCACTGGCTTGTGGCGCCTCGCTAACAGATATCTGTAGAGCTGCGGGCTGGGCGACATCTAACACGTTCTCTAGATATTATAGCCTATGTCTCCTCCCGTGTTCTCTCCTTAAACAGGTACAGGGGTTGGACAATGAAACTGAAACACTGGCCAATGTTGGAGGTTTCACATCTATATGCCTGGCGGCCAATCTTCAGAGTGAAGCACGGGTGGATCAGTGATGGTTTGAGCTCCAATATCATGACAATCCTGATTGTATTTGATGGACACGACACTGCCGAGGACTACTAAACCCTTCTGGAGGATCATGAGCACCTGATGCTCAAACTGTGTATCAGCATGATCATGCACCAACACACACAGCAAGACTTGTGACAGAAGGGTTTGATGAAGATGAAAGTGACGTTGAACATGCACAGTCACCAGATCTAAATATTATTGAGGTGTTTTGGAGGAGCAAGTCCACCAGCATCATATAGTGACCTGGACACTGTTTTGGAAGAGGAATAATAATCAATCTAATCCCTCTGGTCACTGTGAGGGACTTCTATCTGTCATTCCCAAGATGAATTGGTGCTGTATTTGGATGCAAAATGAGGCCCTCACCATACTAACAAATTATTGTGTTGTAAAACGAATCGGTTACCTAACGTAACCTCGGTTCTCTCTAGATGAGGGAACGAGTATTGCGTAAGCTAGCTTACGCTACGGGAAAGATTCATCTTTGCTGAGAAGTTGAAGCCAAAAAATTATTCCATAATTTTGTAATCATTGTCAACGCAGTCTCTTCTGAGGCAGACCATGAGCGGGCTAGCTAGCGGCTCATTGGTTCGCTCAGAGAGAATGCACGAACCTATGGGAGAGCGGCGCTGAGTCCGCGGCCAATGAGCGGACGGCGCTCGCTCACTGCGTCACAGCCCGCCAAAAGGGGCGTGGCTACAGTGTATAAAGGTCGCTCTCCCAGCTCGTTCGTTGATTCTGTAGCATGAAGCGAAACGCTGGTGGCGCAAGCACGGCCGGGAACGCAATACTCGTTCCCTCATCTAGAGAGAACCGAGGTTACGTTAGGTAACCGATTCGTTCTCTTACGAGAGGTTCTCTCGTATTGCGTAAGCTAGCTTACGCTACGGGAACACCTGGTCAACGCCGTGCGCGCTAAGTAACCACTAAGCATCCCAGGGGAAAACACCGGGGGAATCTATAAGTGGATGAAGATAATATGGCGGCCAGCATAGCGGCCGTTATCATCTAGTGCAAAAACGCCCAAAGGCGGCCGGCGAAGGCGGGCCGTGATGTGTAGGCTAATGCATAAGCACATAGGGGAACACAAGGGGTGAGCCGGTTGTGATGGAACTCCCGATAGTGCGGCTTCTATAGGAGGGCTGTGAGTACTAGACCGCCAGAATTTTAGCCTGTAAGGCTGGAACTTCCAAGTTATAAAATCTGACAAAAGTGGAGGGGGAGGCCCATCCCGCAGCCACACAAATGTCGTGGATGGAAATCCCGCAGGACCATGCCCACGATGAGGCCATGCCTCTGGTGGAATGAGCCCTGATGCCCAGAGGGCAAGGCAGGTCTTTAGCGGCATAAGCAGAGGCAATCGCGTCTACTATCCACCTGGATAGGGTCTGTTTCGAGGCGGCTAGTCCCTTGGTGCGGCCACCGAACGACACAAACAGCTGCTCCGAGCGTCTGAACGCGGCAACGCGTGTAGTGTACACTCTGATAGCCCGAACCGGGCAGAGGCGGTCAGCGTCACGTTCGCTATCGGATGCAGGCAGCGCCGATAGAGAGATCACTTGCGTCCTGAAAGGGGTACCAATCGCTTTTGGAACATAACCGTGTCTAGGCTTTAGAATGACTATGGAGTCACTCGGTCCAAACTCTAGGCACGCGGCGCTCGAAGACAGCGCGTGAATGTCCCCCACACGTTTTACTGAGGCGAGAGCCGTCAGAAGAACGGTTTTTAACGAGAGGTATTTTAGCTCCACGGACTCAAGTGGTTCAAACGGTGGGGCTTTCAGAGCTTCAAGAACTATAGAAAGATCCCAGACCGGCACCGTAGGGGGGCGAGGGGGGTTCATCCTTCTGGCTCCCCTGAGGAAGCGGATGATTAGCTCGTCTTTGCCCAGAGACTGGGCGCGCCAGGGTTCAACGAACGCCGCGACGGCTGCCACGTAAACCTTAAGAGTGGATGGGGACCTGCCCTTATCCAGCATCTCCTGAAGGAACACTAGCAAAGACGAAACCTCGCACGTCCGTGGGTCCAAATTCTTGTCGGTGCACCATTTGGAGAACACAGACCATTTTGCAGCATAGAGCTTTCTGGTAGAATCCGCTCTGGCGTGTTTGATCGTGTTCAAAACCCCTTCTGGCAATTCGACGCGTAGTCGTTGGTCACCCATGCATGAAGCGCCCAGCGCTGTGGATGGGGATGCCAGATCGAGCCGCGGGCTTGAGTGAGGAGATCTGCTTTGATTGGAATGGGCCACGGGGCTGTCTGTGACAGCCGCGTTAGCTCCGGGAACCAAATCTGATTCTCCCAGCGCGGGGCTATGAGGAGCACCGAGTGGCGTGAGTCCCTGATTCTCTGAATGACCTGCGGTAGCAGAGAAATCGGGGGAAAAGCATAGAGCGGGCGGCGGGGCCAATCCTGGGCTAGCGCGTCCTCGCTCTTTGAAAAGAATATTGGGCAGTGAGCGTTCTCTTCTGACGCGAAAAGATCTATCTCCGCTCTGCCGAATAGGCGCCACAGCGTATGGACTGTTTGAGAGTGCAGGGACCATTCTCCGGGGGAGACCAGGTTCCTGGACAGCCTGTCTGGACCGTCGTTCAGATGGCCCGGCACGTGCGTCGCTCTGAGCGAGAGCAGGTGACTCTGGGACCACAATAGGATGCGGCGTGTCAGATGAAAGAGATTCTTGGATCTGACGCCGCCCTGACGGTTGATGTATGATACCACGGCCATATTGTCGGAGCGAATCAGGACGTGGTGACCGTTTATGCGCGGGAGGAAACACAGCAGCGCGTTCTCGACCGCGATCATTTCCAGAAAGTTTATGTGTAGGGAACTCTCGTGGCTCGACCACTGGCCGGCGGCCGGTGAGCCCTCGCAAACTGCTCCCCAACCCGAGTTGGATGCGTCTGTCGAGATAACTTTCCGGCGAGAAAAGGTTCCCATGGTAACGCCCCTCTGAAACCACTCGCTTACTGCCCATGGCTGCAGTGCAGTGATACATGTCTGAGTAATCCTGATCGTCTGGCGGCCCGTCGTCCACTCGTGGTGGGATACGCGGCTCTTTAACCAGAGTTGAAGGGGGCGCATGTGCAGAAGACCCAGCTGTAGCACAGCGGAGGCTGAAGCCATATGACCCAGCATCCTCTGAAGCGATTTCAGGGATGTATGGGTACCCATCTGAAACGAGGCGGCTAGGCGCTGAACACGGCGCGCGCGCTGTGTGGATAAGCGAGCCGTCATAGTGATAGAGTTCAAATCTATTCCAAGGAACGAAATAGTTTGACTGGGCTGGAGAGAGCTCTTTGTCCAGTTGACAGAGAGTCCCAGCGCTTCCAGATGGTTGAGGAGAACTGTGCGGTGCGACAGCAGCTCCGTCTGGGAATCTGCTAGAATCAGCCAGTCGTCCAGATAATTCAGTATGCGCAGCCCCTGACTTCGCAGGGGGGCGAGCGCTGTATCCATGCACTTCGTGAACGTACGGGGTGCTAAGGATAGGCCGAACGGGAGAACGGCATACTGGTAAACTTGGCCCTCGAAGGCGAAACGTAGGAATGGCCTGTGATGAGGGTTTATCTGGATCTGAAAATAGGCGTCTTTCAGGTCTAGAGAGATGAACCAGTCCCCCTGGCGGACGTGCGCGAGGAGTTTCCTGACTGTGAGCATTTTGAACGGTCTCTTCATGAGCGCTTTGTTCAAAGCCCTGAGATCTAAGATCGGCCTGAGGCCGCCGTCTTTCTTGGGAACCAGAAAATAACGGCCGTAAAACCCCGACTCGGTCATAGATGGCGGGACTCTCTCTATAGCGCCCTTCTGCAGTAGCTTGGCTATTTCTAAGCGAAGCGTGTTCATAGCAGCCGGGCTGACAGTGGATTCGAGCCGCACGCGCGAGCGTGGCGGGCGGCGACGAAACTGTAATCGATACCCATTCTTTATTATGCTTAAAACCCACGGGGAGATGCCGGGGATGGCTTCCCACGCTTCGTAGCATGCGGCTATTGGTTTAATGGCGATTTCGCCCTGATTGCTGCACATAGCGGGCTGGACACTGGGTGTGGGCACGCTTATAATGTGGAAGGCAACGGGACTTACACTCAGAGAGGAGTTTATGGGCCGTGAGACAGAGCGGGCAGAGGGGGGACACGCGCACGGGGATGGATCCGCAGGGGGCTCCGGCGGCCTCTGGGAGCGGCGTTTTTTCTTCCGCGGCGAAGTGAGAGGCGGCGCTGGAGCGGTTTTGACCGCCTGTAGTCGAGCCCGCAGGGTTGACAGCGGCAGGTCCTCGCAGTGGTCGCATCCTCCGTTGGCGAGGGCGAGTTCTGCGTGCTCCACTCCGAGACAGAGAGCGCAGATGGGGTGGCGGTCTCCATCCTCGAGCGGAGAGCGGCATGAGCCGCAGGAATTACGAGGCATCTTTAAAAAGACGCTCGTGCTCTTTTAGAATGGAATATAAAAGGATACGCGTCGGATGGCGCTAGCTTGCTGGGCGGCTGAAGGTGGCAGACGGCCGGCTTCCTCAGACTCCGGAGCTCGCTAGACGGTGCCTTCTCAACGACGGCGGCTTCTTCCCAGGACAGCGGATGCGTGTAGCTCGCTGAATGAACAAGAATCAACGAACGAGCTGGGAGAGTGACCTTTATACACTGTAGCCACGCCCCTTTTGGCGGGCTGTGACGCAGTGAGCGAGCGCTGTCCGCTCATTGGCCGCGGACTCAGCGCCGCTCTCCCATAGGTTCGTGCATTCTCTCTGAGCGAACCAATGAGCCGCTAGCTAGCCCGCTCATGGTCTGCCTCAGAAGAGACTGCGTTGACAATGATTACAAAATTATGGAATAATTTTTTGGCTTCAACTTCTCAGCAAAGATGAATCTTTCCCGTAGCGTAAGCTAGCTTACGCAATACGAGAGAACCTCTCGTAAGAGAACCAGGTGTTTCAGTTTCATTGTCCAACCCCTGTAGAAGCACTGAGAGGCCCGGCTCTGTAGGCTTGCTGCCCCCTACTGTGCAACCTTATTACTCCAGAGTAAAAACCTGTCCTCCAAAACCCCTCGGCCCGGACATGGCGGAGGCCCTTGTCCGCTGAATCCTTGAGAACCGGATCTGGGCTTGGTTCCATATGTGTGACCCTACGGGGATCCTATGTGTATATATTCCACGGCTGCTCCTAAGATGGAAGCCCGTGTCTTTCCCTTGGGTTAAGTCATCCATTATTCACATGCAGTACAACCTTTGGGTTAGTCCATATGTGATTCCACTTAACTCTTTGTTAAGTGGTTCCGCAGCGTTCACCTCCCACAGAAAAGGGCACACTTTCCCAGTGTTATCCAATAACCTCACTGTATGGGTTATTACGGAACAACAGTGACAGATACACTCTGTGTAAGCCTCCTCTTGTTGTCCTTCCAGGCAAGAAGGTATAGAGGCTTGCACGGGGCGCTGGATGGGGTGCAGCAGCTGTGGCGCTTTGGTAGGGATTCCTATTGGTCAGTCATGACCTACATTGTAGTGACTGACCGATATGGAACGTCTCGGTTACATATGGTAGCCCTCGTTCCCTGAGGGAGGGAACGGAGACGTAGGTCCCGCTGCTCGTTTAATGCTGCGCTGACGAGCAAATGAGTGCACCATGCAAATGATTGCACGCCAATGTGCATTGGCTTGTTTTAGTTTCACTCGTAAATTGGCTCTCTAGCGAGATTCCTATTGGTCAGTCATTACCTACGTCTCCGTTCCCTCCCTCAGAGAACGAGGGTTACCATATGTAACCGGGACGTTTTTCAGAGGCACACTCCAAACGGAGGGCTACGAGAAAGTTCACAGAATGCATCGCAAATCACCAGCGAGATGGCTTCGCAAACGTTTAAACATTTAAATTTAGAAGCCAGATGACACCACCATGCACTTTATTTACTCTTATAATAATACTATAGTCATTTAAATTGAGAAATTGTATAATAAATTACCTTTCTGAATCAGGAAAGACACATTTCGAGGAAGGAATGTTATAATCATCATGTTTCCTCAAATGTAAGAGCAGCTGCGCTGATTGTCAGTTGCTGTCATGGAGAAATCCTGTAAAAACTCCTTAACAGCAGAGCCATTGCCAACGACTGATAACGTATTGGGTTCATGAAGGGTTGTTCCATTTCATAGGGGAATATTTCAACCTCTTGGCCCTTGTAGCTCTGTTTTAAGGGCCAAGGGATATACTCGAAAACAAGGGGCAGGGCCAAGGGGTGAATTGGGATTGAGCCATAGGCATAGGTGAAAGTGCACCCGCACTGACACAAAAATGCGAGAGACATTCTTGAAATGCCCTGCCCTCCGAAAACAATGGCCTTGAAAGTAACTGAGTTCAGTGTGAGCCCCATATAATCTATTGTCTGCATATGAGAAATGAACATGGCTTGCTTGTTGCAGGCAGCATCTTTGTACAGATAAGAAAATCATCTTTATTTGCCATAATTCCCCTTTTCCCTCAGCAGAGCTATTGCTGCCTCAACTACTTTTGTGAGTACTATTGGAGCTTTACCTAGTCCGAACAAAAGTACCATTAATGAAAACAACAACAACCTTGAAATGGAAGGAATTTGTCTCATGAATTGACAGAGGCAAATACACATCTTTCATGTCTATCGTTGTCATCCAAGTCAAAATGCAAAAGTAGCAACTTTTGATGTGTCAACATCTTTAAGGTATATTTCCTCACATAACTGTCCAGATCACCAAGATCAACATTTTTCTAGGATACTACACCAGATGAACAACTCTGAAAATCTGGGCTGAGTCCCCTAACACTCCTTGACTGCCTTGAAATACAGGCAAACATCTCACAAACTGCATTCTTTAACTGCACCTGACTGTGCTCACACAGGTTACATGAGTGTGCAACTCTGGCAGAAGCATTGCGTTCCCTGACCACCCTCATGTGGGCACTCTGGGCCGGGAGTTGTCTGTAATCCTTCTAACAAGTGGATTGTTAGTTTTCCTGTCATGTTCCCAAGGGGACAGATTTGAGTGACGCACAGACAGAGACCTAGGCTATGGCACTTGTAATGCTGTTATGCACATGTGATAAATAAAGCAATGATACTGCTTTAATCTTCAATTCTGTATGGTTTGATAAAATGGAACAGTAAACAATCCTCTGCAGAGGAGGATCTGACTACTTGGCAACTGAGGAAGATTCACTCATTTTTTCATTTTGACCATGTTGTGGCAGGGCTCAAGGCCTGGACCCTGATGATTGCTGCATAGTGTTTGGCGGAGGTTTTTTTTCACAAATACGGCATATACATTATTGCTATAAAAAGGTAAATATGAAATATAAAGACCAAATATTGTACAAAGTATGAATGAACTAAATTTAGCTTTTACCTTCAACTTCCTGGGGAAATCTAACTGTCTGTGAACAGTTTTCCATCTGGGGAGATCCATTTATCTGTGGAGATATATCTGTCTGTAGAGATTCATAGAGGATGGTTGTGAGTTAACGACATTAGAAACAAGCAGCTCAAAATTATATTGAACAAGATCACTGATCATTGCAGTCTAATCGGAACATTTTGAGCAGCACATTTCAGCACAGATTGTTTTTTAAATCTGCCACTTGATGCAGAGGCTGTTACTGAAGGAAAAAAACAGGTAAATAATTTGACAAAAAACACTTTGTGAGGTAAAGTGTAATAAAGGATTGTATCTCTTTTGTAGGGTCAAAAAAATACATTTAAAACAATGGATGCGCAGCTTCACTGTCTCGAAATGTTGCTTCCAGTACACCAAAAGCCTACTACACATGAAGAGCCTGTCTGAATGGCATATAAAGTCAGAGTCCAAATTTTCCATTTAGTGGTGATATCAAATAGAATTGCTTCCGATGTATAACAAAGTCCCATGCAAACAGTTTAGCACTTGTTGAAGGGTTTGGTCAAAGAAAATGAAATTTAGACCGTGATTTACTCACTCTGAAGTCATCATATGAACATATAACACTCTTCTTTCAGACGATTACAGTTGTAGTTATATTAAAAAACTTACTGGCTCTTCCAAGCTTTAAAATGGCAATGAATGGCCGCTTCTGTTTTGAAGTCCATAAAATTGCATCTAGTCATCATAAAAGTGCTCAACACTGCCTCAGTTTTATGGTTGAAGACTAACCATTGACCCCACGCATAACGTAATGAGGATTGCAGAAGCTCAGAGGAAAGAGCAAAACAAAAGACTGGTCGTGAATTAGAAATTTTAAAGAGGAATGTCGGAGGATTTCTATAGCCTATAATAGAAGCGGGGCTTCAGTTTGTTCCACAGCCCTAATTGATAATATAATTACAAAGAGGCATCTAAGCTTACGATACTCCTACATCCTACGTCATACACGTCACGGGTTACTCTTGTGGCGCAAGACTACTTGCGTAGTAACCGTACTGTCGTCTGGCGAAAGCTAGTTATTTTGGATTATAAAGTTATATGTTTAAAAATATGGGTATTTTTCTTACAAAAACTGATGGCTTCTCTTCAGAAAGCATTTATTAACTATTAACGCCCTATAGCTGTGTGGAGCACTTTTATGATGGACAGATGCACTTTTATGGACTTCAAAACAGAAACGGCCATTTACTGCCATAATAAAGCCTGGGTTCTCCCAAGGTTTTTTCTCCATCCAATCTGATGGAGTTTGGTTCCTTGCCACTGTCGCCTTGCTTTTGGCTTGCTTTGAGCTTGCTCAGTTGGGGTTATTTAGTGTTTAGCAATGTTAGTGATCTGTGTTGTGCTACTTACATGTTATCACTGTGAAGCTGCTTTGATACAATCTGTATTGTGAAAAGCGCTATATAAATAAATGTGACTTGACTTGACTTAAAGCCTGAAAGAGCCAGGACATTTATATATATATATATATATATATATATATATATATATAAAACTCCGATTGTATTTCTCTGAGAGAAGAATGTAATTTACAACTAGGATGGCTTGAGGGTGCGTAAATCATGGGCTAATTTTCATTTTTGGCTGAACTATCCCTTTAAAGCCATTGCTCATTGGGTGCGCACAAGCCTATGGTGTTTAAAATACATGTTTTTCTGTTTCACACTCCCAATCTTTCTGTTCAATAGATGTTGCATTTTTATTAATGTTACACATCTGTCCAACACACACATCTGTGCAATACATATTTTAAATAATCATATTGGGATAAAACTAAAATACACCAAAATCATGTATTTTAAATTTTTGCAGGGACTTTTTGTTTGTGTGTGATTGTGAGAAATCACAATCACTTCTAGATATCATCATTGGCATTGAGGGGGGAGGGGGGGGGGGGGGGGGGTAAATCATCTTAATTAGGAGTGTGTGATCATATTTTCTAGTTGAAATGTCTAAAACAATCAAGTATTAAGATAGTATTTATTTTTGTAAGAAATCATTTTAAAGATTAATTAAATATCATAATCAATTCATAATAAAAAAAATATACCCTCTTACCAACACTGCTGCTTGTGTCTGTTTTCCCTGTTGTGATCTTGCTCCTCCTTCTCCTCCTTCACCTCCTCCTCCGCCACCTCCTCCACCTCCACCAAATAACCATCCAAATAATCCTAGAAATCCGCTGAGTAATCTTCCTCCTGCTGCTATTCCTGCTACTGTTGCTCCCACTGTTCCTATTATTCCTCCAACTGTTGCTCCTGCTACTGAAGCTATTCCTGCTGCTGCTGCTGCTATTCCTACTATTCCTGCTACTACTGCCCCTGCTGCTGCTCCTGCTGCTGCTGCTATTCCTGCTAATACTGCTGCTACAATTACTGCTGCTATGAGTATTTTTTTTTTTGCCCCTTTTATAAATTTCCGTAGCCATAATAGTTGATCTATTGCCCACTGCATGCTATTTGTTGCCCAGTGTAATTGTGTTCTTGCTACTACTACTGTAGTGGCTCCAGCAATTACTCCAGCTACTGCTGATCCGGTTTGTGATTGTGCTCCTGCTAATGATCCCACTATTGAAGCTGCCGTTCCTGCTAGGCCTCCTGCTACTGCACCCGCTATTGCTTCTACTACTACACTTGCTATTGCTGTTACTGGTCTTGTTTTTGCTTCCCATTGGGATCGCAAAACTCCTACTCCTGCTCCTGCCGCCGCTCCTGCAATTGCTGCTGCAACTGCTCCTGCTATTGTATCTACTATTGCTGTTGTTCCTGCCATATGCATTACTGAAGCAACTGCAGCTAATGTCAGTGCTGTTTTCACTGTTGTCTTTTTCCATGTTTTTGATTGCAGCGGTGATTGTAGATTTGCCTTTTCTTTTTCTATTGAAAAAAATAAAAAAAGGAATAAGAACCAGTATCACTAAATGTCATTACAAATCTTAAAATATGCTTGCTAGTATGTAAAATATTGATGTTATTTAGAAACAATTTCCTGGTCATAATTACCCATGTTGGTTGATTTTACATCAGGATATGATGACCAAGTTCTTCTAATAATCAATCTTGTCAGGTTCACATCTCAGGATCCATTTAGCCTAATTTAAAGAGACATTACAATATATGACATCCAAAACATAGTAGCTGAACCATTGGGTTATGAATATATAATAGTTGTAATATCTGCCACCTGGTCATTCCCTTCACCCACCACATGAGGGAGATGTCACCAGAAAACAGGCTCGGCATCTCAATGTGCACACCCAGCAAACACAGAACGTTCCCGAACGGTCCCATGAGGTTATTTTTTGGGGAACCAAACAAGAACATTATAGGAACGTTCCATGTAGGTTATTTGTAGGTTCCATTTTTATAACGTAAGGAGAATGTTCCGGGAACGTTCCATTAACCTGGATGCTTGAAGACAGGACAGTCTGCGACACATGTAAAAGCAAGCACCCAACCTGTTTGCATGAAGACCGGGACAAGGATGATGGAAAGAAAGATCACAGAGATGATGAGAGAAAGGAGAGTTGGAACCAAGCCAAAGAGAAAGAGAGGTCAAAGGAAAGGACGGATTCAAAGCAGTCAAATGGAGCTTCTAAAGAAGCCACCTCTAACCGTGTGGTGCAAAACATGAATGGAATGGTCTAGCGTTATTCCACTGTGGTTGTCAACAACAAGTAGCCCAGAGAATGAGGTTCTCGTATATGCTTTATTGGATAACCAAAGTAGAAAAGGCAGATGGTCTGGACACAGAATCCTGTGACAGGAGTGTCACAGTCCTCGTCTGCACCTGTCTGTGTTTGTCTTCACTACACTTCTAGGATCCTCTTGTCTCCACACCTGTACTCACTCCCTCAATCATCCACCTGTTCATCGTTATCATCATCTGTTTCACCTGTCTTCACCTTGTTATGTTTGATTCATGCTTGTATTTAGTTTGATTCGGTTCAGCCTGTCCTTGTCGGTCGTTGTTAATGTTACAATGAGTTTTGAGAGTGTAGCTTCTGCCTACCTGTACCCGTTTTGATTTTAAGTAAATCTTTGTATTGGAGCTTTTTGCCTCAACCTCTCTACACCACAGCCGTAACAGAACGACCGACCAAACAGGATAATGGTGGAGGACGCAATATACTCGTTTCTCTTTGACCAGAATGGGGCCTCACTGGAGGAATTCGTTGAGGTTTATCTCCACCTTCACCAAGACATCTTCTGTGAGGAAGATTTCCTTAAGCAGCGGTTCTGGAGTGGTCTGGATGATCCGTTAGCCCAGATACTGCTGCTCGAGGACCTAAACCTGCCATTCTCTGAGTTTCTGGACAGGGCGCTTTGGGTCTGTGGTTCATCCCTCACGGTAACACCCGTCCAGCCCAAGACCGTCCAGCCAGAGTCTCGTCCCGCCGAGACAGCCCCGCCAGAGTCTCATCCCACCGAGACTGCCCAGCTAGAGTCTCGTCCCGCCGAGACCGCCCAGCCAGAGTCTCGTCCCGCCGAGACCGCCCAGCCAGAGTCTCGTCCCGCCGAGACCACCCAGCCAGAGTCTCATCCCGCCGAGACAGCCCCACCAGAGTCTAATCCCACCGAGACAGCCCCGCCAGAGTCTCGTCCCGCCGAGACAGCCCCGCCAGAGACTGTTGGTTACCCGGCTGCCACTAATCCAGGGATTTATCCCAAATATTTTTTTTTTGGGTGGCCCTATGGCCCAGCAAGGCCGCCTGAAGGGTCTTCACCGCCGTGGCTGTCTGAAGGGTCTTCACCGCCGTGGCTGCCTGAAGGGTCTTCACCGCCGTGGCCGCCTGAAGGGTCTTCACCGCCGTGGCCGCCTGAAGGGTCTTCACTGCCGTGGCCGTCTGAAGGGTCTTCACCATCCTGGCCACGCCCTCAGCCTGCTCCGCCACCTCCTGCTCCGCCCTGGCCACGCCTTCAGCCTGCTCTGTCACGCCCTCAGCCTGCTCCGCCCTGGCCACGCCCTCAGCCTGCTCCGCCACGTCCTGCTCCGTCCTGGACACCCAAGGGTTCGTCTGATCCGCCCTGGCCATGCCCACGTCCTGCTCTGTCCTGGACACCCAAGGGTTCGTCTGATCCTCCCTGGCCACGCCCACATCCTGCTCCACCCTGGACGCCCGAGGGTTCGTCTGCTCCACCCTGGCCATGCCCATGTCCTGCTCCGCGCTGGCTGCCTGAGGGTTCATCTGCTCTGCACTGGCCACGCCCACGTCCTGCTCCGCCCTGGACGCCGAGGGTTCGTCTGATCCGCCCTGGCCGCCTGCACTTCCTGATCCACCCTGGAGGCTTCCTGTCCCTGTTTGGCCACGCCCTGGCCAGCCTTCAGGGTGCCCACCCTTCTACCCCTGTTCTACAGCGTGAGGTCACGCCTACTGGGAGGGGGGGGGGGGGTAATGTCACAGTCCTCGTCTGCACCTGTCTGTCTTTGTCTTCACTACACTTCCTAGGATCCTCTTGTCTCCACACCTGTACTCACTCCCTCAATCATCCACCTGTTCATCGTTATCATCATCTGTTTCACCTGTCTTCACCTTGTTATGTTTGATTCATGCTTGTGTTTAGTTTGCTTCTGTTCAGCCTGTCCTTGTCGGTCGTTGTTAATGTTACAATGAGTTTTGAGAGTGTACCTTTTGCCTGCCTGTACCTGTTTTGATTTTGAGTAAATCTTTGTATTGGAGCTTTTTGCCTCAACCTCTCTTTATCTTTACACCATATGTGTCAAACTCAAGGCCCGCGGGCCACAACCGGCCCGCAAATGAATTATCTTTGGCTTGCATGACAAAATGTATTTATTTTTAGAGCTGGCCCGCCGGTATATCGGTTGAAATTACGTGGGAGCGAGTGGGAGCTGAGCACATAGAGAGAGCGCTGTGTGGTTGCACTTTGTCACGTGACAAGCGATGATGCGTCACCATGGAGGCACTCATGTGAACAACAGCATGGATCACACTGTTTATGTACTACGGAACACATTGTTGCACTAAAAAAACACAGAAAAAACCTTGGTAGGTGTGAAATCTTAAAGAGTAGGACTTACCAAGCAGGAGAGAGAGTAATATTTTGACAAACTAAAGTTAATATGTGGTAATGAGCTTGCTTCTCTTGCCCGTACTGCAATTCTTCCTTCTTTCTTATTCCGACATAGGCTATGCTCAGATTGTCAGTCCAAAAAGCACATGAAATCCGTTTCAAGCTACATCCATATGTGGTTTGAAATCCTTTTCAAATACCAGGACATATGCCTCAGTCTGAACGATCGGATTTCGGAAGGATATGCGACTCTCACGCCACATAAAATGTAAACATCAGTGGTTGTTAGAGGAGACTTGCTGCAAGTCGCTGCCGAAACAATGCTATGTTGTTGCAAAGTGCTGGACGAGCAGAAAAATATTATTTCTGAAACTGGCACAGACAAGAGCGTGAAAAAAGCTGTAACGTTGCATACCAATATAGTCCAGCGCGGTGGTGGCTACACATATCCATGTTGCAAAAATTAAATAAGAAAACATCTCTATTGCAAATTCAAACCCCTCCATCAGTGTCAATGTCGGTGCCGTATTGCCCAAGAGCTGCATGGACTCCAGTCGGATGTAAAGATAATCGGATTTGGACTGACAGTATGAATGTAGCCCTAGTTAATACGTCAACATTTTAGCCATAGTCAAAGCTTCATTTACACGTGGCTGATGCTCTGCCTCTCAACCACAAACGCCTTCTTTCATCAGTTTTTTGCACTCTTCTCTTTAACTTTTGGCAGTCTATAGAACTCAAAAGGTATTTTCCCCGATGCGGCAGATTAGTATAGACCAAAACTTGACCATTTTTCAGCAGAAATAATCAGCCAAATTTGAGAGTCCGTTCAGTTCAATGGCATTGTTTATGTTATGTGCCTCCGAAATGGCCGACTTCCGGATTGATGACGCATCGTGAAAACCCTATAATCAACTAACTCTCTCCCCCCCCCAAAAAATGGCTAAACAAAAGGTGGACTTTCATTTTTGCATTTTTTTCTTTCTCTTGTAATAGTACATTTGATTTTCCTTTGAAGTAAATAACTTTTGTAAATAACCATAATAAATTAGTGAAACTGATTTTATTTATTAATTTTATTTCCTAATTAATGTTGTTTTATAGGCAATAATATATAGGCCTTGTTGTTTTCAGGTTCATAATAATAATACATTGTTTCAATAAGTTTTCAATAAACGTTTAACCTGTCTGGCCCTTGACTTATAGCAATTTTTTAATCTCGGCCCACTGTGTATTTGAGTTTGACACCCCTGATCTACACCACAGCCGTTAAAGGTGCATTGCGCAACTTTTCATGTTAAAAATAGCCGTTTTCTAACCCATACATGCTTAAACAATCGCCTGATGGGCTGAATGAGCCCTTCTTTGATCACTGCGATCGCCTCTATAACCCTGTACAGTGAAATATATAAGAGGGATTCGGGCTCAAATCTGAGACTGGGCGTGACGTCATGCGCGTTCACGCTCGCCTGGCTATGTCTGGCAGGTTCGTGTAGCTATTCGCCGCCGTTCTCCGTATCAGAGAAGACAACTCGAGCGACACAACTCTAGTCAGCTTTCCACAAAAGTAGACGATGGATTCAAAGGGGCTGTTTACACCTGGTCACTTCATGTGTCTTCTGTGATCGGATAGCTATTCGATCGTGAAAAGACCAGGGTGTAAATGCCCTCCGAAACGCATTCGAGACGGATTTGAATTCGATCGCTCAAACCACTTGAGGACGTGGTCTGTGCCGTATTCCAGACGAAACTGGACAAGTGTAAATGCATCTGGTTGTTGAAACCAAGCTATATGTCATGATATTTTAGTCATATATGACGACGCGCATCACCTGAGCAGCTGAGCTGAGCCCCTTCATCAAGCGCCGCAATCTATCGCAAATCAAAGTGAATTAGTGAAAGTAAGTCGCAGACGCTTAACACTACCATCTTCATTAAAAGTAAAGAAATGAAATGATCTTACCAGTTCTGTTGCCGATCTCTCTTATTGCTGTCTTTGCTGATTTTGAAATTAGCCGATGATTAATAAAATCCAGCTCATATCTGTTGCTTTCGGTGACGTGCACTTCATTAAATCTGTATATGGCGCGGAAAGAGACCGGCTTGTAGCTCATTACAAACCCCAACGCAAACTCCACGTGAGACAGAAAATAAAACTTCTGTCTGTCCAGTGCCATGCGTCGGAATAAGACGAGAGTCAACATCGGGAAGCTTTCAACAAACGGAGAGATCTCCGGTCGTCTCTAGGGCTCAAACGGGTCATAGCCTATACAAAGTGATAACTGAACGTGTTTCCATAATAATTCAATCATAAGTGGATTCAGTAAGCACAGGGAGATAGATGGAAACAAAAACCGAAGTTTTCTACTACCCCCGTTTCCCCCTCTCACACAAGTGTGTAATTTACTCGAATGCCTTTCCTTTCATATATTTTAAATGACTTGCAGATTTATTACTGTATTACCTCATTATGACTGTAACAAAAGATGTGTGCCGCACAGTGTGCGGCTGATGCTCCGTTTATGAACAGCTCGTGCAAACGTGCGTATGTGTGTGTGTGTTCCTCCATGAACGCGCACAGCTCTGGTTGCAGTTTCGCTTGTCGCCAGAGGGGGCGTAGTTCTGCAAAAACTCAGAGACTTGCGTTTAGCTCCTTTAACAAGGAGCCAGTGCAACTAAAACTCTCAACATTGTCATCTAGAAGTACAATCATTCCAAGTCAGAAGGTAACTGGGTTGCAGATCAGAGGTAACCTATTCAAGAGACTTTATTCCTGTCAATATAAGTCACATTCCCACACCTAAGACAGCAAGAGCATGGCCTCATCTAGAGAATCTTGCAGAAGAGATAGCTCATTTAATAGACTGTGACGTTGGTCTGCTTAGGTTACAATTGTTCTCAAGCTCTGTTACCCAGAGAAATTGTGTCAGGCAGACATGAGGAGCTTTTTGCTCAAAAAACGTCTCGGTTACGGATGTAACCCTCGTTCCCTGAGTAGGGAACGGAGACATTACGTAAGAAGTGACGGAGAATGGGGGTTTCGCATAGAAAGCCAATCCTCTTCGAGTATTTAATAATGAGCCAATGGCATGAAATGCCTTGGGGCTGCGGAATTTGCATAGCGTCACTCCGCCCCACCCCGTGGGTATAAAAGGAGGAAGTGAACGCAACCGCAGTATGTCTTCGCTGAGGAGCCAAGACTGAACTCCGGCGTCTACCCAGCGGTACAGCAGAAGTGGCAAGGAGACGTAACGTCTCCGTTCCCTACTCAGGGAACCAGGATTACATCCGTAACCGAGACGTTCCCTTTCGTAGTCACTTCGAGTTACGTCAGAAGTGACGGAGAATGGGGGTCTGTGCCATCACGCCATCTTCCAGCTGTCTTCCAGTGCCCAGCGAAAGTCTGGACTCCTGAACTTACCTTATAACCAGGAGATCCTACTTTAACACAGGAATACCAAGGTCCACTGGGAAGCATATCCCGGGAGGGACATGCAACAAAATGCCTACCGAAGGGAGGACTTAAGAATACACATATGGCTGTGTTAGGGACTACATATGGAGATCACTGGAGCACCAACCTACGGGTGGCTAGAACTTAGCTCCAGGTGTGGCAGATGGCTTGCCAAGGGAAGACACATGCTCAAAGAGGCTTAAAGTGGATAATACACATGTGACAGTTACCATAGGGAACTGTGCACACGGAGGCACCTAGCCGGCACCAGAGCAAGCGCAGTGGTGCCCGCATCATGAGTGCTGGAGGACTCAGGGCTTCAACGGAAGACTCAACTGAGGAATATCGCACTTATCCAGTCCTAGGAGTGGAATGGCGAGCAAGCGAAGACACCCAAGCGGGTCCAGTACTGGCGGGAGCGAGTACACGAGAGGACACCGGCTCAATTCGCAGATTAAGAATCTTGCGAAGGTGTTTGGTGTCGCCCAGCCTGCAGCTCTGCAGATGTCTGTTAGCGAGGCGCCATGCGCTAAGCCCAAGAGGAAGCCACACTCCGAGTGGAGTGGGCCGTCACACCAAGGGGGCACGGTCGACCTTGCTGTTGGTAAGCCAAAGCAATGGCATCCGCTATCAGTGAGACAGCCGTTGCTTTGAGAGAGCCCTTCCCTTCTGGCTCCCCCCATCACAGACAAAGAGCTGGTCTGAGGTCCTGAAACACCGCGTTCTGTCCACGTAGGCGCGGAGCGCATGTACCGGACAGAGCAGTGCCAAGGCTGGGTCTGCCTCCTCCAGGGGCAGCGCTTGCAGGTTCACCACCTGGTCCCGGAAGGGAGTGGTAGGAACCTTGGGCACATATCCAGGCCGGGGTCTCAAGACCACGTGAGAGTAAGCCGGCCCGAAACTCCAGGCACGCTTCGTCAACGGAGAATGCGTGCAGGTCCCCTACCCTCTTGAAGGAGGCCAATGCAACCAGGAGTGCTGTCCTCATAGGACAGAACTTAAATTCTACCGATTGCAAAGGCTCAAGGGGAGGCCTCTGCAGAGCACTTATATCTACTGAGAGGTCCCAAGAGGGCACGAGGGGAGGGCGAGGCGGATTCGCCACGCTCCCCTCAGGAACCTGATGACCAGGTCATGAATCATGAGACGCGGCAATGGCCGCGACGTAAACCTTGGGTGACGTTAGTGGAGGAAAAGGGTGGAGGGCGACAGCCTACGCTCCAACCCTTCTTGCAGGAAGGAAAGCACGACACCGATCGAACATCTCCGGGGGTCTTCTCCGCGAGAAGAGCACCAGTTGACGAAGAGGTTCCACTTCAACGCGTAAAGGTGTCTCGTGGACTACGCTCTAGCGGAAGTGATGGTTGCCGCCACCGCAGGTGGCAGCGAACTCAAACCTGCCTCGTCCCATCCAGGAGCCACACGTGTAGCCTTCAGAGATCAGGAAGAGGGTGCCAAGAGTGCCCCGTCTTTGAGTGAGTAGATCTTGTCTCAGAGGAATAGGCCAAGGAGGTGCTGTCGCGAGGAGCATGAGTTCGGAGAACCACGTCTTGGTGGGCCAATAGGGGGCTACCAGCAAGACCTGCTCCTCGTCCTCCTTGATCTCACACAACACCCGTGCAAGAAGGATCACTTGGGGTTACATACTTGCGTGGGCCCCGCGGCCAGCTGTACGCCAGTGCATCTGTGCCGAGCGTGCCCTCGGTCAGGGAATAAAACTGGGCGCAGTGGGATGAGTCCCGGGAGGCGAACAGAACTAACTGTGCCTCCCTGAACTGATCCCAAATCAGCTGGGGATGGAGTCACCATTCGCCGGAGATAGGGCAGACCCGTGACAGCTCGTCGGCTGCCAGGTTCCGGTCTCCTGGAATGTACACTGCACGAAGGGACCTCAGGTGCTTCTGACTCCATAGCAGGAGGTGGCGGGCGAGCTGCGAAAACCGACATGAGCGTAGACCAACCTGGTGGTTGATGTACGCTACTGTAGCGGTATTGTCTGAACGGACAAGTACGTGTTGACCCCTGAGCAGTGCTCGAAAGCGGTGCAGGGCCAGGCGTACTGCCAGCAGCTCGAGGCAATAGATGTGCATGAGGCGCTGGGGTCCTGTCCAGGAACCCGCGGCTGCATGCCCATTGCACATGGCACCCCAACCCGTGGTAGATGCATTCGTGGAGACAACGAGATGCCTGGAAACTCTCTGAGAGGAACACCGGCCCGTAAAAGCTGAGGTTCGACCACGGGAAGAAGGTTTGGCGGCACGCTGGAGTCACTGGAACTCTGAGCGAGCCGCGATGCCATGCCCACCTTGGGACTCGATGGCAAAACCACAGCTGAAACGGTCTCATATGAGCAAACCGAGCGGCGTAGCCGCGGATGCCATATGCCCCAGGAGCCTCTGAAAAAGTTTCAGTGGAACCGCACTCTTGCCCTCGAACTGTCGAAGACAAGTCAGCAGTGAGTGCGTGCGCTCGTTCGTGAGCTGCGCGGACATGGCGACCGAGTCTATCTCCATGCCGAGAAAAGAGATCCTCTGCACGGGGCAAAGTGCCGGTTCTCCCGGTTGACCTGAAGGCCCAGACGGGCTAGGTGCCGGAGCACCAGGTCTCTGTGTTCGCAACCTGTTCTCGAGAGTGTGCCAGAAACAGCCAATCGTCTAGATAGTTCAGGATGCGAACCCCGTGTTCACAAAGGGGAACAAGGGCTGCCTCGGCGATCTTCGTGAAGACGCGAGGTGACAGAGCTAACCCGAAAGGGAGAACCGTGTACTGATATGCCTGGCTTCGAGGCAAACCGAAGAACGGTCTGTGTCGAGGCAAAATGGAGACATGAAAGTACGTGTCTTTCAGGTCGATCGCTGCAAACCAATCCTGAGGCCGGACGCATTCGAAAATGCGTTTGGCTGTGAGCATTTTGAACGGTAGTCAATGGAGAGTACGCAGTGTTTCCTCTAGGATTTTTTCAAGCTGTGGGGGCAGGCCCATTTGGGGGGGGGGGGGGGGGAACATTCCCTTAGGCCACGCCCCTTTGTCTCCCCCAAAAAGCGATCATGCGCATCCCGTGTGCAGAATGATGCACTTGAAGCAACACCAAGTCACAGCACGCAACGCTTCACATTTAAAAGAACATAGCGAAGGGATGATATCTATAATCTATGCTTAGTAGGGCTGCACGATTTGGGGAAAATGTCATATTGCCATTATTGAGCCAATATTGCAATTGCGATTTGCGACTCCGATATAATAAAATGGTTTCATGAGTCCAACTTGCTTGGTTCTAAAGTAAAATGCACACACAGATTACTGTTTATTTCTCAACTCAAACTAAAAACAATAACAACAATAAATGATTGATAACACCTATAATGATCAATAAACCATCAACCAAACCAACATTACAGTGATTCCATCATTACAATTGAAAGCTATCAACTTTTTAAAAAATTATTTGGCTTAAAAAAAATATATAACAGCTTTTAAATTAAGTGAACTTCAAACAATCCCCACATAAACCCATAATAAAAAACATATTTACCTGTGCCCTTCCTGTCTTAACAGGTACAGAAATTGAATAAAGTTATCAAACAGTCTGCGCTGCATGAATCATAAATTATATATAATAATCCTTATTAAAGCTACAAAAGTTCTTTAGTCAAGATCAGTGAGTAATTTTCTAATTTCTCTTTGTTCTTTTAACTTTACTGACAGAACGCTTTATTCGCTGCTGGCCCTTTAAGAGAACCCGTTGCCGAGACGCGGATCTCACACGCGCCTCATAGCACAACTCTTTTCATCCATAGACTTTTCTTATGTTATGAAGATACTAGACAAAACAACATTTTGGCATAATTGTGTGTGCTATTGTTCGTTCAAGCTCGAAAGAGAAATGTTTATTCTGGCACGCGGTCAGTGCATGCGCATTATGCGAGTCTCATCTATTCTAATCTACTGGCACTCACAGGCAGCTTTTCACTTCTTGTCGTGCAAAATGCGAAAAGGCATTTGCACCAATAAGAGGGGGATCTTGTAACACTAGTCAAAGGATGACAAAAAAGAATAGATGCTGCGTTAATAGCCCTAATTTGTTTATTTCATATAAAATCGCGGCATTTTGCGTTATATAATTGCATAGGTTTGAGATCGCTATTACGACTGCGATATGATTAATCGTGCAGCACTAGTGCTTAGCGTATTCTAAAGGGCAATGAACTCCACTCCAGCAAGATAGTCATTTTATGCAAATCATAGACCTTTATGCTTTATCTACAAAATAAAGTATAATATTGGGAACATTGATCTTGAAGAGAGTGTCGTCGTGTTACTGTCGCAACCGAACGCGACGCGCTGTGTGAATGCAGAATGGAGAATGACTGAGGAGAGATGACTTTCCGTTAACTTTAACTTAGAGACTAAAATATTAATTTTACCACACATTAAGCTATTGAATGACTTTAGAAGTCTTGGAATATAGTGTGAAAACTTGATTGTGCTTTACAAAGTTTTTTATGCCTTTAGTGGGGCTTAACAAAATAACACAATATGCAGAATGTCGGACGTCACTGAAAAGCTACAGCCGTGGCGGGAGGATTTTAAGTGTGGCGGCCCGCCACGGGAGAATGAATGTAGCGGAAACACTGAGTACGGCTCAAAATGCGCAGATCCAGGATCGGTCGTAACCCACCGGTCTTCTTGGGGACAGTGAAGTAGGGGCTGTAACCCGGACCTCACCTCGGCTGGAGGGACTGTCTCGATTGCACCCTTCGCCAGCAGGGCCGCAATCTCCGCTCTCATGTCCGGGGCATTGCCACCGACCATAGAGGAGCGAACTCCCCTGAACGGGGAGGAGACCGTGCGAACTGAGTCGCGTAGCCGAATCTGATCGTTCTGATGACCCAGCGGGACAGGTCGGAGAGCTCTAGCCAAGCTCCCAGCAACTGAACCAGCGGAGTCATGCGAACCACAGACGTCCCCCCGGAGGGGCAGCAGTACGGGGAGACCGGCATGCGCACAGGAGTTACCCCGTGCGGATGCACAGTCGACCCCCATTCCCCGACAGAAGAGACCAGGGAAGGATGCACGTTCCACGGGGGTCTGTTCTGCCGGGGGTCCGGCGATAGAGGGGGAGGGGAGTGATGTAGTCGAGGGACGACACATGCTCCCATCCGCACCCTCAGAGACAGAGAGGAATGAGCGGGGCGACGCACTGGGACGTCGAGCGCGCTCATTCCAGTCTGTGTGCTCAATGATAGTGTCAAGTTCTTCTTTAATCAGCTCAGGGTGCTGCTCACTCGTGGGTGAGCAGCGGAGAGCTAGAACAAAAGATTCTCCACCGGCCCTCCACCGGGGGAAGGAGGGGCCCTGCTACCGCCTCCTATGAAAAACTGTGACACTATCACTGAGCAGCCCGTCTCAGGAACATCGCTTCGCCTGGCGTTAGCGGGGCACGTGGCCTGAGGGGGCTGTGACGCTCACCTGTGGCCTCCTCCGTGACGCGAACCGGCTGAAGACTGCTGCTGGGGCCGCGTGGGAGGAAAGGGAGCCGCAGGGGGGCGTCCTCGGCGGCGAGCAGGCGGAGGTGTCTGAGCCGACGGCTGGAGCTGGCCATCGGGGCAGAAGTGTAAACCCGCCTCCGTCTGCTCCTAGGCGGTCGAGAACTGCTGGGCGAAGCCCTGGACCGCACCGCCGAAACATAGATGATGCTCCTGGACCACAGTGGTGAGCATCACCTGACCAAGGGAGCGAGCGGCCGCTCCCGTTGCCCGTTTGAGAGCGAGGTCGGCGGCTGGCTTGCAGCTCGCTTGGTCCGTCCCCCCCTCGTGCACATTCCTGAGCAGCTAGCAGGTGCTCATCATATGCAGGGCGGAGGCTGCCTGTCCCGCTGCTCTACAGGATCGCGCCGCCATAGACGACGAGAACCTACAGGCTTTGGATGGGCATCTGGGAGCACCGCGGGAGGACGCGCTCTGCGGACGCAGTTGCATCGCAACAGAGCGCTCCACCGGGGGAGTCCCAGCGTACCCACAGGCAACCGCGTCGCCGAGGGGAGGAAAGGCGGGGAAACTCAAGCACGCTCTCGGGGGGACACCCAAGTGAGTGTCAGTTTCGCATGTAACTCGGGGAAAAAGGAAATTGGGGTTGGCTGTGGCCATGAGGCGGCAGCGTTACCCAAAAACCAATTATCCAGCCGCGAGAGATCGGGACAGGGCGGAGTTCCACTCCCACCCGATGCTCACGGTGGCCCGAAATAGCACGGCCGTCATCGCGGGATCAGACACGGCGACGTTGATGCTCCCGAGGGAGGCAACGCAGCCGCATCCTCACTTCCCGAGGAGTCAAGCCCGCCTTGTGATGCTGCGATCGACATCGCATCATCCTCTGGAGCGCTGAACGAAACAGACGGTACCTGCGAAGAGGCAGACGCCTGAAGCGACACAGCGCTCGCTGGCTCTAACACTGGAGCGGTGGGTGTGGCCCGAGGAACTAGCGTCGGGGTTGTGCCACACAATCACAGTCATATCACCCTGTCCGCGAGTCGAAGAGCTTCTAGAAGAAGAAGCAGAACGAGTAACGGACACGGGGACTCTTACTTTATCAGATCATTGAGTCTAGATCACAGTGTAGAGATGCTCATGTTCCCACAGAAGGAACATGAGTCATCCACGAACGCTGCTACTGCATGCTGAAAGCCCAGGCACACAGAGCAGCGATCGTGACCATCAGAAAATGACATGAATCGATCACACCCAGAAGAACACGGGCGAACCGTCTTTAAAAAGATGTGCCGCGTGCAGCTCTTTCACTAGAGAGGAGGAAATTCACTCTTTCAGCGCTGAGGCGACCAGGGAGAAGCGCAAAGTCTGGCAGACCACTGCTCAGCTCGCAGGCAATGCAGAGTCTCGCTGGGTACCGCCGTCACACCAACACTGAAGAGGACGCTCGTCTCGAAGAGTCTTGAATCAGTGAAAATGGCTTGAGGAGTGAAGAAATCTCTTGGCTCCGAAGCGAAAACATACTGCGGTTGCGTTCACTTCCTCCTTTTATACCCACGGGGTGGGGCGGAGTGACGCTATGCAAATTCCGCAGCCCCAATGCATTTCATGCCATTGGCTCGTTATTAAATACTCGAAGAGGATTGGCTTTCTATGCGAAACCCCCATTCTCCGTCACTTCTGACGTAACTCGAAGTGACTACGAAAGGGAACAGACCTCGGCTGGAGTATTGTTGGCTCTGGTAGTTCATGTGTCGACTATGGAGATGCAAATAAAAGCAGCCACAGAACTATTGTCAGACAAGTAATGCCATGCCTTCAGTCGTCTGCCAATCTGACAAGTAAAGTCCGATATGTCGAACATAAGTCAAGGAGTTAGTCACAGTGCCAAATGTTATGAAGATATTGGAGTCAGACTTTAATGAAAGAAGCGTGGAGGATTCTCACTTCTCACAAGAAGATCTTCGCTTCATTTCAATAACGGAGGAAGGAATTAAGATCAAGCCTGACGGTTATTGTGAAATGCCTTTGCCATGTAAAGAATACAGATCGAGTTTGCCAGACAACAGGAAATGTGCTGTTCATCACCTCAAGTGTTTGAGGAAGAGGTTTGAGAAAGACAAACAGTACCACAAGGACTCCTTAATCTTCATGAATGAAACAATGACATGTGGAGATGCTGAGAAAGTTCCTGAAGAAGAAATCAACAATAGCCCTGCTTGGTATATCTCTCATCACGGGGTGTATCACCCATAAAACCAGGCAAGATATGCGTTGTGTTCTTCTGCTCAGCAAAGTTTCAAGGCGTGTCATTGAACGATCATCTGCTTACTGGGCCAGAGCTGAACAATACGTTGGTAGGTGTTCTCTGTCATTTCCGCAAGGGTCCAGTAGCAAAATTGTGCAACATAGAACGCATGTTCCATCAATTTCACGTAAGAGCAGAGGACCAAAACTATCTAAGGTTTCTCTGTTGGGAGAATGGGGACCACCACTTTAAACCACCCGTCTTTCGGATGAAAGTGCACTTGTTTGGTGCAGCCTCGTCACCTGGATCTGCAAACTACGGCCTCAAACATATTGCTCCACAAGGACAAGGTCGCTTCTGTGAAGCATCCATCCGCTTCATTGAATGAAACTTTTATGTGGATTATGGGCTGACTAGTGTGTCAACAGAAGAAGAAGCGAAACAACTAGTCAGTGAATCAAGACAGCTTTGTAGCGATTGCAAGCTACGCATCCACAAATTTGTTTCTAACAGCCAGGAGTTGCTTGAATCAATTCCCAAAGAAGAGTGTGTTTAAACAGCAATACATCAAGACCTAGCCTTGGGAGAGTGCCAAATGGAGAGAGCCCTAGGAGTTAACTGGTGCATTGCCTCAGATCAGTTCAGATTCAGAATAGTGGTGAATGAACAACCGTTCTAAGAGGAGTGTTATCGACCGTTGTGTCTGTCTATGACCCTCTTGGTTTTGTAGCACCGTCACGGCCGCATTAACCATAGGCCTAGGCAGGGCTAAAGCCCCGGGGCCCAAGCAAGGAGGGGGCCCGTGATTGGCTGTGGAGCAGATACTGCAAGCCATCTGATTACCAAAGCCTTACCACGCAACGTCCCCCACAAATTAGCCCTGTTATTTAGTGGCACTTTGCCTTATTCCATGCATTATCATGGAATCATTATCATTAATAGAGACGTTCACAAAGACCCGCCTTTTTTAGGTACTATGTGACGAGCCACGAGCCAGGCGGCTCTCACGAGTCACGCACATCATGTTCTCATGCACTCACGCAGTGAAAAATACATCGCGGGGCAAAGACTAACGTTACACCGAGTGATTACGAGAGAGAGAGTTCAGAGCAGCTTACTGTTGATATGAAACAAAGTCTCAACTTTCAAATATTGTCATTTAAGTAATTTAAACAATACCGTTTTCAAGTTCAAGTCCACCGACGTTAATCTACTGACAGCTTTGTTGTCGGACAAAGTTGCGTATTCTGCGTTATGATTGGCCAGGCCACCTGTCAATCAAACCCCCAGGGGCAACAGGGCATGGTAAATTGAAATGTCAAGTTTTAATTTGATATGACAAATACATTTATTATATATTTAAGTTGTGAACGATCGACCTGCTGCTGCACGTAGGCCTATAGATGATGGCTGCCTGCGCCTTATTAGAATATACATCAACCAATAAATCGCCTTTACTCTTCACTTCATTCTAATCTAGTCTATTCTTAAAACACAGCGTCATCATCGACCCCACAAACTTTCGGTAAGTTTGAATATTAACTTGATGGATGTATAATTTTGCTTTTTGTGTTTGATTAAACTCTATATTTGCCTAAAGGGCTGGCGGCGATAATATATCCGGTAGAAATATTTAAATTTTGCTGCGCCATCATGATGTAAATTTATCATTTAAACACGTTTTTAAACATTGTGGTTTGGATACAAATTATTTCAAACTGCTCAGGCACAGTGAGCAGCGGGAGAGAATTCATTTTGTAAATGCTGGTTTTGAGACCATGGTGAACTTGAGACGGTTTTGCACAGTGCACTTGAATCCAACTCTGAGGTCTCAAAGTGACAGATGCTGCTAATAAATAAATAATGTTAATCAAACATCAGAAAGAAAATAATTTACTGCATTTGACTGAATTACTTTTGCAAAATTAACAAGAATGAATGTTGAATTGATAGTGAAAACATGTATTGTATATTTGATTACTTTATATAGGCTTATATAATATTATTCAGTGCTTATATATTTTTCATAGGTCGATTTATTGTGCCTTTGTTCTATTTTAATTTGTGACTCTTAACTGTGAAGTATATCATAGATGGATAAAATGACTCGTATAATAATATAACATTTAGCTCATGTAGTTGGTGACCTAAAGTGGTGGGGGGGCCCTGCAGCAACTCATAGCCCCGGGGCCCAGTGAGCTCTTAATACGGCCCTGAGGACCATTTGTTCTAGTCGGAAAGCAAATGCTTCAGCAAATGTGCCGGGACAAGGTTGGATGGGATGAATCTATGTCAGATGATCTTCAACCACAATGGGAATTCTGGCTCTTAGACCAACAGAATTTAGATGATCTCAAGATAGACAGATGTTACCTTCCAGCAAGTTTTCCAGAAGAAATATGCCATATTCCCACTTCCATATTCCATATCCATAATTTCCATATTCCCTGAAATATTAGCTCCATCAGTTCTCTGATGCTAGCATCACAGGATATGGAGAGTGCAGCAACCTGAGAGTGATCAGGACATCAGGGCAAACTCACTGTGCTTTGGTGATGGGTGAATGAAAGTCACAACCATTCCAAGACTTGAGCTGTCAGCAGCTGTTGTTGCTGTGCGTAAAAGTGATCTGCTCAGAAAGAGTTGGATATAGCAGAGGTTCAGGAATTCTTCTGGACTGACTCCAAGTTCGTCCTTGGATATGTCAACAATGACAAGATTCCACGTTTTTGTGGCAAACCACATTCAGCGCATAAAGGACAGTACCAAACTAGTCAATGGAGTCAATGGAGATCAGTGTGCTAGGAAGAAAATCCAGCTGACCATGCGTCAAGGGGCCTTAAGGCAAAAGACCTGGTTGCTTCTAACTGGTTTAACGGTCCAAAGTTTCGTCAACGTATGGAGACAACGCCCCTTTACATATTGTGGGATGGATTGTTTCGGCCCATTCTACGTTAAAGGTGGAAGGAGGGAAGTGAAGAGTTATGGCCTGCTATTCACTTGTCTGTGTTTCCGTGCAGTGCACATAGATGTGCTTGATGATATGACGACCAATGCTTTTATCAATGCTCACGGTGCTCTCATTGCTTGGCGTGGTAACGTTCGACAACTTCATTCTGATCAGGGCACGAACTTTGTTGGCGCAAGACGTGAGTTCATGGAAGCGGTTAAAGAGATGGATCAAGAATTAATTATTACACAACTTCACAATTTCAGGCTATACTGTTGTGGTATCATTACAAACATGAACTCTAACCACTGATTCTTCAAATGCTCGTCCCTGGGCAATGAAAACAAGTGGCTGAACTGTCTTTGCAATGTAGAACACAGCGTCTTTTCGACATGACGCTATTCAGCTGAAGTATTTTAATGTGTTCTAGACTTCAAGTTTACACTTCCGTCAGTGCGCAAAGTTGTTGAGAGCGGCCAATGAGCTAATGTTTTGTATCTATGTCACTACGAAACAGCTAATGACTCGTTTCAAAAACAATTCATTTCATAGGCTCAGAGTCGACTCTCTCTTTTGAAAGACAATAACTTTATATACGGTGCACTTTCAGATATAAATCTTTGCAGGATGTTTTCATTCCCTTAGAGATATATTCCACACTACATGAACAGTCATTTTCAAAAATCCATGATAGGTGTAGAGAATCGAGGCGAATCAAACACAACTTAATCAAATTAATCTCTCATGGGATTAATTCACATGGCTTCAAAACTCAAAGTTCTGGAGCCCACATTCCAGAGTCACGGAACGGCGCCAAGGGTTTGCTTTAGGGGATAATAAAACCCCCTCAGGAGACTTTTTATTGCCCTGCAGGCCCAAGAGATGGGCACTAAACAGGACGAACGTGTCAATATGTTAATGTTTTACCAAGACAAATCGGCTCAGAAATGGTGGAACAAGAGGCCTGACCACCAAAAGCCTGACCACCTTTGACCTCCCTCAACATCATCTCTGTTGAGCGGGACAAAGACATAACACAGACCCCTACTCCTTGAACATGCCACGACCTCACTACACATAAAATCATATAAACTCACCACAGAACAATTCTTGGACCTATAACCAATCATAATTCTTGTTGTTCCTACACTTCATGTGTTATTATGCTTAGATCACATAATAATCATGTAATTGTTGTTAACTATTAACTCTTGTAATTGTTATACAACCATTAGAAGTGTGAATGCCTCGTTTACTCTTAAACGAACCGTATTCTCGTAATTCAAAAGATGGCTTGATTGAAATCTGCAAAAAAAAGGTTTTGTTTTATGATTAATTATCATAAGGTTTAAACGATGGTCTTTTGTCTCTCTGCTAAGTGCTGAAGACCAGCTCACAGACCATGCATAAATTATGATAAGCAAGAAGTAGATCCACCTCCTAAAGTCATGCCATTACCTCATAGGCCAAAAGTTTCTAGGAGGTCGGACTAGAGTTTAAGTTAAAGATCCGAACAAAGGACCTCATGGGCAGATTTTTTGTGATTTTTGTTCCGTTCAATGTTCCGTGCCTGTTAGATTTTTGTTCGTGTTTGTAACTGTTAAGTTCGTGCCTCTCTCTAAAACCAGCAAGAGAGTGTTCTGTTCGTGCTTATCTCTGAAACAAAGGACATGTCCGCATGCTTCTACATCGACTAGACCAAATTCGACCAGCAGACGAATAAGCCATCAAGATCAGGGTTACAATTCAGCTCAGTCAAGCCATCCGACTCGCCTTACTTTCATTTCTTTCCTTTATTTCCTTTTTGGTAAAAGTCTCGTTTCAAAGTTAAGTTTGCAACGCGCTTCGAATTGGAAAAGACTCTCATTCGCTTGCTAATCACACGTGACCAGCGGCGAAACTTCCATCCCTGCACTTCAAAGACAACAAACCACGCAACGGACCCGGCCGGGAAACCCCCCTTCGACGTGACGCAGACAAAGGGAATTCCCTCAGCCACTACAAAGCGCAAGTACTCCAGGCTCTAACTGAACTGGTGCTTTAATGTTAATTGAATAACCTCTCTAAGAAATGAAGGTTCAAATTAATGCTTGGTGGTCCCTTCAGGTCATGTCTTACGTGCATATAGAAAGTTGAAACTTTCTCTCACTCTCTCCAACTCACTCTTTCCCTTTCGCGACTGTATGAATGTGTGTGTGTGCGTGATTATGTTTAGACCTTAGTTGTGTTTAGAATAGCTAATAAAGTCTTCCATATATTTGAAAAGATAAATCTTCTTGTGTCGTGTTTGCACATTTAATGTCTTGTACTGTTCGATCTAAAGTTACCTTGCTAAGTCATAGTGTTTCACTATAGATTTGGTTATAATTACGGCCCGTTCAAATTAATTCTAAGCGAGTCATTTGCTCGGTTCAGTGATTCGGTTCCATAGATTCATTGCAAATCAATGAATCATTTCCCTTTGAGCTAAATTGGCCTTCGGCCCCCTTAAATACATTTTATGTATATTATTAAATGTTGCATTTGCTACATAGGTGCTCTTTAAACGATGCACAATTGGCACTAAGGGGCCTAATGGGTGCCAAGAAAACATCCCCCACACATTACACTACCACCAGCCTGCACAGTGGTAACAAGACATGAAGGATCCATGTTCTCATTCTGTTTATGCCAAATTCTGACTCTACCATCTGAATGTCTCATCGAGACTCATCAGACCAGGCAACATTTTTCCAGTCTTCAACTGTCCAATTTTGGTGAGCTCTTGCAAATTGTAGCCTCTTTTTCCTATTTGTAGTGGAGATGAGCGGTACCCGGTGGGGTCTTCTGCTGTTGTAGCCCACCCGCCTCAAGGTTGTGCGTGTTGTGGCATCACCTCGGTTGTAACGAGTGGTTATTTCAGTCAAAAATGCTCTCCTATCAGCTTGAATCAGTCGGCCCATTCTCCTAGCATCAACCAGGCATTTTCGCCCACAGGACTGCCACATACTGGATGTTTTTCACTTTTCACACCATTCTTTGTAAACCCTAGAAATGGTTGGGTGTGAAAATCCCAGTAACTGAGCAGATTGTGAAATACTCAGACGGGCCTGTCTGGCACCAACAACCATGCCACGCTCAAAACTGCTTAAATGACCTTCCTTTCCCATTCTGAAATTCAGTTTGGAGTTTAGGAGATTGTATTGACCAGGACCACACACCTAAATGCACTGAAGCAACTGTCATGTGATTGGTTGATTAGATAATTGCATTAAAGGTTCTCTAAGCGATGTGGGGCCAAAACATTTTTTGTCACATACTTCAAACGTCTCCTCACTATCGGCTAGCTGCCTGTCCCCTAAACACACTTTAAAAAAAACGGTCTCTGTAGACACCACAGGCTCCACAAATGGCAACAAAACAATCATGTCTCACCCGGACCACGAAACCTAACAAACAGTGTTCCAGCCAATCACTGGCAAGAAGGTCTGGGGGGTTAGTGCGCGTGCACATGAAGGGGGTGTGTGTGTGAAAGAAGAGAAGCATCAGAGGGAAGTTTGAAAAATGCCCGACACCCGACCAAAGAGACGTCGTTCTGAAGAACAAATTAAAAAGAAGAAGGAGTCGGATAAAGAATGTGCGAAGCTCCGAATTTACATCGGTAGCAAAGCTTTTGAACGATGCCGAGAACTCCGGCGGCAGAAGGGCTTCCAGTCCGACATTCAGGTTGCTCTGTTTTTGCTGGACAGGTGGGTAACGTTAAATTGTTTTTTTTTCTTCTAAATTGACGCTTATGTTCGCCAAACCCACACAAGGATCTAATTAGCTAGAACTATGCACGTTCACAATTATTTCAGGAAGCACGGAAGGGAGGGGGAGGAGATGAGATGCGGAGGAGGGAGGGTCTAGTTAGCCTCCGATTTGTTTGAAAATATTCCGAACGTCAACACCCAGGATCGCTTAGAGAACCTTTAATGAGAAATTGAACAGGTGTTCCTAATAATCCTTTAGGTAAGTGTATGTACAATATATGTGTGCAATAAAATGTTTCGAAAAAAATAACATTACGATGTACGAATAGTACATTGGGTTTAATTTGCCATTTAATGAGATCTACTATAATTTTTATTGTTAGTGCTTAGAATGTTCAGGTGAATAAATTCACAGATCCACTCAATATAGTGCTGTTATGGGCTAGTGGTAGAACTTTAAAGGTTCTGGGTTCTAATCCTAAATCGTTTTTTTTTTTCTCATCAAAACCAAATATGTTTATCAGTGGTTGTATATCAAGCAGGGACACGTTCGTGTGCATTTTGTTTTGTGATTTCACCGGAAGGAATAGAGGTAGTATTCGCAACGGTGATTGATTGTAGCGCATCCGAGTGAAGACTGTGCGTACACCAAAAGAGAACATATATCCATCCCACTGATTATACGGCAAGGGGGCAGAGAGGGCATTGCCCCCTCAGATCTGATTTGTGGCACCTTAGTTTCATGTTTGTATTCATGCTTACAAATGAAATGATTAACCTTTTGAGCGGTACTGTCCCATATGGGATTTTTATTTCTTTGCCCCTGAGAGTACAGTCCCACATATGGGATTTAGAATTTCCAGTGGCATGACATAACTGCCAGATTCAAATTGCTTTCGCTCGTTGGTTCTCTCGCTCAGCGTTGTCATATATCACAACTATGCAGTGTTTTCAACCTCATTATGTTTTTTTTTTAGGTTTCAGACATTCAAATACACATTAAGCAATAGTAAAACAATACATTTGGAGTTTGAAAAATACACACTGATGTCTGTGGAAGCAGTAATAACAATCTATTCAAATATAATTTGCCGACGTGTGCTATAGAGTTCGGGATCGTTTCGTCACGTCGCAATGCATTGTGGGAATCACGGTACAGAAGTAAATGTAATGTATAGTAGGCAGAAGATAATTCAAATTGTATCGTTGGTCATTTGATAATATTAGGTTTAATTTAGGTTATTTTAAGGAAAATGGTTCAGTATTGCTGTATTGTGAACTGCTGTAATCGGTCTCACGATCGACAGGGCAAACATCTCATAAGTCATGTCAGTTTTCACCATTTTCCTACTTGGAAAAAAAAAAACAAAGAGACTTGGTGTCTGAAATTATAAAGAGGCGTCGGATGGCTTGGGTGAGGAAAACCATCACCTTCGATAATATTTCCAAATACATGCCTTGTTTGCTCACGGCACTTTCACAAAGTATATATCTCACTTTTAAAGTTTGAACCAAAGAGCTTAAAAGTGAGATATATAAGGCAAAACAAATATATAAGTCTAAACTGGAAAAAAATCTAAAATGACTGAAAATAACCTTGGCTCTGTCTGGTCATGTATGAAAACGATAGCAGGTATGCAGATGCACAATAATAGTAGTCATGTTTTTCCAGAGGGGTTTGGATCAGATGTGGAGCTTGCCAAAGCCTTTAATTCTTTTTTTTACACGTTTTGAGAAGTCTGATTTTAGTCAGGAGGTTCAAGCACTCCAGCATAAACTTAGGGATAATAATCAACATTCAAACATACCAAATGATGGCATGGTTTGGTTGTGTCTCAGTCAAGCATAAAAATCGCCTAAACCAAATTGTAAAGTGGTCAAGTTAGCTGACTGGGGAATCCCAGCTGCACCCAATGACTCACTAATGATAGTCTTTAAATTGGGAATTCCAGAGTCTCCCTTCGGGACGGAGGTTGATTCACTATTTGTAGAACCACTCATTTTAAAAACAGTTTTGTACCAGCAGCAATCACTCTGTTAAACAAGCTGTTAAACAACCTGTCAAATTACTATTTGCAGAAAAACGCACAAGCACATAATTTGGTCATGTACTGTTCTCTGTTCTTCTTTTTATTTATTTTTATTGTGTGTTTTTACATGTTTTAATGTTTTGTGTGTTGTATGTTGTGGTCAACAATGTTCTGGATGACTGTAAAACCAGTTTACCTACGGGTATTAATAAAGTAACCAAACCAAACCAAAGGTAAAGTATTATTATCAAAGCTGTAGTGTAGTCTTTTTGCTTTGCTTTGTAGTCAACTGTCCGTTTAGCCTAGAAATCTAGACGCACCCTAGCGGCAGCAAAAATTATTTTGCAGCAAAGTGTGGTCTAGCAACTCTCCATAGACGTTTGAGCTGGAAAACCCCAACTCTGGTAGGGCCAATCACATCGTGTATAGGATCGGTTCCCAACAGGGGGGTCGCAGCCCACAAGGGGGCCTCAACGACCTCTGTGGGGGGTCGCGGCATATTTTGAAGGTTTGAACAATGAGCATTAAATAAAAGTCCAACTTTTTTCTCTTCAAAATTTACAAAATGTATATAATGAGTGAGTTCATCATGAATCCATTTTCCAATCCGTGTTTTTTTCTTATCCTGAACCACTATGGTACCTATAATAAGTGTTTACACTATTTTACACTGGTTCGGATCGCTGCTGCTGCGGAGTACTACTGCGTGACTCGTCATAGACGTACACAGAGAGAAGTAGTTCCGGCTACACTGTTCTTTCCGACAGACGCATCATTCTGTTAATAAATGCAAGTTTATTATCGCTCGCTATTGCGCCAAAAGCGTAAAAATAAAGCCTCACATTGATAAAGCCTCACAGATAACATGCAAGTATTGAGGCCCCAGATAACAGTCATTTAATAGCATATATTCTTCTTTTTTTTAACCTAAACACCAGTGTGAATATTTTTATTTTTGCATTTCAAATAGGGCCAATTAATAGGCTTCTCCTAGGCTTACATTGTTAAATTACAAAGGGCCTACTGATGTTTTAGTTATTGTATTTTCAATATTATAGGCTATTATTTGTGCAGAAACATACCGTTTGTTTGAAAAAAAAATAATATTTTGTTATCCTTGATGCAAGCTTACAAGAGCGATAATATAATTAAATGTGAAGGGGGGGGGGGGGGGGCTAAAATATTTTCTTGGGAAAAAGGGGGTCACAGACAATAAAAGGTTGGGAACCAGTGGTGTATAGAGTCGGAGGGCGGGCTTAACATAATGATGACAGAGTTGCGACGGTCAGAGCAAGCTCGGACATATTCGGTTTGAAGTCGTTCATCCTCGGATGCAGCCGGCGCCGCGCGCGCTGTTACAAAAAAGCTGTGGCGAAATGACCAACTTGTCATATTTGCCGCACTCCTGCTGTCAAGTTGAGTATTGAGAATGAGGAGTTGACGTCATTTTACAGTGCCCCTCCCCTTTTCCGCCATGTTGGTAGGATTACCACGGCAAAACAGTATTGATTACGTGTGTTTTTAGCTCGGTATAGTAGAGGAGTTTCTCGCAATACCGCACTGTTTTACCATGCCTGGAAGTAACTGTGTTAAAAACTCCTCCAGTAACTCACACGATAGTATATGGAAAACATAGGAACAATGGAATTAAGTTTTTGGAGTTACCGAAATTGACACAGCAGGGAGAGTCTGATCTGACGAGGAGACGCCGGATTGCTGGGTTTGCTGATGCATTTAGTATACGATTTTCACTGTTTGCTGTGCCTTAACGAACATGCAAAAGTGTTGTTTGAGTGCCTTGTTCATTATTTTTTTTTATTTCATTGAAATAAATGTTTGAAACAACTTGATATGGCTTTACAATATTTATTGAGAACTGAAATATATAGGCAATTTGGACAACATAAGTTTCATGGACAACATAAGTAATAATAATACAATAATAATACTGTTATTAGTGCAAAAGAACAATTATATTGATGCTGCTCCCCCAAATACAGCTGTTTTGCACTTTGTGTGAGTTTGTTCCTGTAAGGTCCCTTTTCTTTCGCCTTATCTTTTAGCATTGCTTTACTTTCTTCCGTTTTTTCTCGTATTCTTAGATCCGTCTCTGTCCTGCCAAAATAATAAATGCGCGAAAATTTAAGAGCTCCGGAATGTTAAGTCGCGTCTATGGGTTCTAAAGGCGTTGCCCCTGGTAACCGATAGCGTCTCCTACCATCATGGCCGACCGGCTCAGACCCCGCCCAAATAGGCACGTGACTCCTCATTCTCAATAAAGGCTTTACTCCGTGTCAGAGCGCGCTCTGGTCAGCCAGAAACAGCTGAACATGTCCTAATAGAGTGCATTGTAAGACTGGAAAACTGGTTAAAGAGAAAATATCTGACCAGTGGCCTCTAAAGACAAAAGGCATTGCTTGCAAATTAACATTTGACACCCTACCCCCTTTTCTCTGCACATCTTATCTGCATCTTCTCTCTTTCACTCTCTTAGTCAATGATACTGAAAACTCACACAAGAATATGGTTTTAATGTGAATCTGATAATCTTTAAGGATTGTTTAGAATCATTTTGATGGTCTCAGGGTGACTGGTAATAATGTCTCATTTCCAAAGAAGTTAAAGAAAATGTAATAAGGTTTTTAAGAATATATAAATATCTTGCACACAAAAGGGTGTGTCTTTGAGTTAATCACCTTCTACCTTTTGTCTGAATGCAAAACTGTCCTTCCCCCAGTAAGACTTGTGGGGGGGATTCAGTCCATTGTATCCTGGTGATTTACATATCAGGTGAGGTCTGATTATAAAGGGAGATGCAACAAGAGTTCGGGGCTGCTTTCTGTATTCAGATCAGCCCATGATGTGTCTTCAAGGCTCAGCTCATGTAGCCTATGTTGGGTAAAGTTCTTTGTTCTAAAACATTTGATGGTTTGCTCTGATTATCTTGTGGAATTCTAATGATACATTTACCTGACATAATAAATTGTTATATTTGGCTATTCTAACAGACTTTGACTTTATTTTCATTAGAGTTAAAAGGAATAGTCAAGCATTAACTTATTAAATGATGCACAGATATCATTGATAAACCCTTTTAATTTTATGGAGTCAGATGAAATGAGTTAATACATAAGATTAAATGTATTTCATTTAATTAACATCACTTTGCCATGGAAAAGACGGAACACGCTTGAAACCTTCACCACGAATCGAATTCCGCGATTTGGGTCGATTTCGTGGCCCTTTTTACAGCATTAATTACAAGGAAGAGCGTAATTGTTTAACATCAATCCTCCATAAAGAAGGGAAAACAGTTAATATATTAGGAGATACATCCAAAAGTATTAAAAACCAAGTGATAAAGTTTCTCAAAAACACAGGGTTGTTTTATCGTATTTAATATTTGAATGTTTATACTATAGGTATAAGTGTACATCCCTCTGACTATTCTCGATGATCACACTCCAGTCCGGTAGGTGGCGGTAAATGCACCTTAAGTTGGTTTGCCATCCGCCAGCTAAATTCTAAAAGAAGAAGAAGAAGAAGAGCGCGCTCTGGGGTGCGTTTCCCAAAATCATCGTTAGCCAACTATGATCGCAAGTTCCGTCGCTATCAGCATAGTTCAACGACTCTGTGTTTCCCAAAACCATCGTTCCAACGAACATTCGCAAACAGCATCGCAAAGTTGTATAGTCTGAACGACAGCTAGTGATGGCCAAAATAAGCGTTTCGAAGCATTATTGCTTTCTGATACTATTGTGTCGAAAATGGTTCAATACTCGAAGCTTCATTCAGATAGAAATGGCAGCACCATCTCCTGGTGAAGTAAATGTAATGCAACAAAGCTGACAACCATAAAATGCAAGTAGGCGTGTGTTACCGCCCCGTTTATGACGAGTTTACCGAAGCGATCAAAGCTGAAACAGTGTTAGTGCTGTGAAACTCATGTAGGTGAATATTAAAGATACGGATGAATTGCATGTGTTCACCTTGATAATAAAACAATAAGGATGATGATGAGGACAGAAGATCAGACCAGTTTTAAAAAAGTTGGAAACCATCACAGAAATTCTAATGGTTTCAATTAAAATACCAATAAGGAACCATTTTCTTTTACCATTTAAACCATGTTTTCCATGAGTATTGAAACATTAGCTACTGCTTCTTTCCTATGGGAACCACCAGAACTCTGTAACTTTACTGGTGGGACTGATATTTTTGTATGTTGAAAGGATGTGCTTGTGTAACTGGTTGAACTTGAATAATGTAGCAGAGGGTTTTTAAAGTTTCTGTCATTCTCCATATCATTCACTAGATATGAAAAATATTTGTATGCAGAAATGTCAAAGAACTAATCTTATTCGGGAAAATAAGTTTAAAGTTTTCCCAAACTTGCGAACGACTTTCTCGATGGCTTTATCACAACACTAAAATAAACTCAATCCACTCTCAATAATAACGCCAATCCAAACACCGAGTACTACTAACCCACGGTGTTGCCATGGTTTGGCTTCACTTTTATGAGAAATACAGCTGCCAGGTTTCAACTGTCAACACTGGATCGGGCTGTCAAAGCAGTCAGGCGTTTCACTACGGAGTGAACCAGTTTGTTTGCTTCAGACGTCATTTTCACGTGACTAGTGACGTAATGATACAAGCTCCGAAGCAGTGGTTCATTACAAGGACCTTTCGAGTTTGAAGCAAGCTTCGGAGCGTCGGTGTCAGACGTAACATCACTAACGACAGCTCTGGACCTGTGGTTTTTAGCATCGTTTCTATATTGCATGACATTTGGACGCAATAAATCCTTATCTTGAGCAAAATAAGCAAGCTGACATTCAGTACAACTGGTGCCTTTTATTCAGAATACATACAAATGTAATTTACGTCTTTTAGTTTTTCAAAAGATTTGAAGTAACGTGTTTGAAGAGTGCGCATGTGCGAACGCGCTCCACTATGTAAGAACTAGCCAAATATTAAGTCTGGTAATAAAGCAAAATAACTGAGAACAATTAGAAATAGTCCTCAGATGACATGTCTGTAATTTATATAAAACAAATCTAGCGTTAGTTGGATCTCAAACAGTTTCATTAAAAGTAGCTAGTTATTCCACCACGTGCGAAACCAAAGTGGTTGAACGATAATTTGCGACAGTGGGTTTCGGGAAACAGTCGTGACTAGCTAGTTCATTTCTCCAACGATGCATCTTTGGTAGTGAAGCACCCCTGATCGGTATAGGTGCACGGACCTCTCCCGAATCATCTCCACCACCCCGAAGCACCACTACTCCGGCTCCGTTTCCCTCGTAAGCTGATATTAGTATTTGAACATTCTCTATGATATTATTTTTTTAATGACACACTGCCTCTTTCTCTCTCATACATATGTTGGCTAGTTATAAACTCTTAAGACTTTTAATGATTAGTGTTTTATTTTTAAAGTTTGTGGGTCGTGTAAAAAAAATCCCTTATTAATAATATTAATAATACATCACACTAGTATAGCGCTATTTTGAACACTCAAAGACGCTTCACATGGGACAAAGACAAAATAAAGCAAATAAAAATAAAAATAAATAAATAAAGGTGTTCTAAGGAAATGCTAGTTTGAACAGGTGGGTTTTGAGTGCTGTTTTGAAATTTGATAGTGAAACAGAGTTTCTAATGGATGTAGGGAGTGAGTTCCAAAGGGTGGGAGCAGCAATGACAAAAGATCGATCCCCCAATGTCCGGCGATTTGTGCGGGTGATCTGAGTAAGGCGGTTTGTGCCATATGAGCGCAGGTGACGGGTGGGTTGGTGCTGTACCAGGAGTTCAGTGAGGTAGGACGGGGCCAGGTTATGGAGGGACTTGTAGGTGAGGAGGAGGAGCTTATATTGAATACAATAGCGTACAGGAAGCCAGTGGAGCTGCTGAAGAACGGGGGTGATGTGTTCCCGGGACCTGGTGTGGGTGAGCAAGCGGGCGGCTGAGTTCTGGATGTATTGTAGCTTTTGTAATTGATTAGTAGGTAGTCCATTGAGAAGGCTTTTGCAGTAGTCGAGTCTTGAAGTTATGAAGGCATGGATGAGGATTTCAGCTGTTGACAGGGTTAGGGAGGGGCGAAGACGGGCGATGTTGCAGAGGTGGAAAAAGGATAGTTTAGTGACATGATTGATGTGTGTTCGGTAAGAGAGGGTGGAGTCCATTATGATACCAAGGTTTCGAACAGAGTGGGAGGGGGATACAATATGTCCGTCGATAAGAAGACTGAAGTTCTGTAGTGTAGAAAGGAGTGATTTTGGGCCGGTGATAAGGAGTTCAGTTTTATTGCTGTTTAGTTTGAGAAAGTTATTGTCCATCCAGGTCTTTAAGTCGGAAATGCAATCGGTGATGGTGGAGAGGATAGCCGGGGTGATGGATTTGGTGGATATGTAGAGTTGGGTATCATCGGCGTAGCAATGAAAATGGAGTCCATGGTGACGGATGATCTTACCGAGGGGAAGCATATAGATGGTAAAGAGGAGGGGGCCAAGCACGGAACCTTGGGGAACACCATAGTTGGCAGGGGAGGTGTGGGAGTTGCAGTTATTAATAGAGACAAAATGGTGACGGTCAGAGAGGTAGGAGGTTAGCCAAAGAAGTGCTGTGCCAGAGACGCCAATAGATCTAAGCCGATGAAGGAGGACTGAATGGTCAATAGTGTCAAATGCAGCAGAGAGGTCGAGGAGGAGGAGGATGGATATGGAACCAGAGTCAGCAGCAATGAGAAGATCGTTTGTGACTTTAAGAAGGGCGGTTTCTGTACTGTGGTGTGGACGGAATCCGGATTGGAAACGTTTCAAATAATTGAGAGGAGTGGAGATATTGTGTGATGTTGTGTGATGACGGCACGTTCCAGAATTTTTGATAATAGTGGGAGATTGGAGATGGGTCTGAAGTTGTCCAGATTGTCAGGGTCCAGGCCCGGTTTTTTCAAGAGGGGTGTGATGGACGCAAGCTTTAGTGGGGATGGAACGGATCCTGACATGAAGGAAGTGTTAATGATGTTGGTGATAAGAGGGATGAGGATTGGTTGACATGCTTTAAAGAGCTGTGAGGGGATCGGGTCAAGCTGGCAGTTGGAGAATTTCATAGTTGAAAGGAGTTTGGAGGTGTCAGAGGGAGACAGAGGAGAGAAAGAGGAAAAACTGTTAAGTGTGAGGGGAGTAAGTTGATGTTCAGGGAGGGGAGAAACGGAGGAAGTTGATGTTAATGAACAATGTATGGTATGGATTTTGGTATGGTAGGATGACAGGAAGTTGTTACATTTGTCTGTAGTGAGTGTGGAGGTTATACTATCCTTAGGTTTGGTCAGTTTTGCAAATGTGGAGAATAGGGTGCGAGCGTTGGAAGAATTTGAATGGATGAGTTGTGAATAGTAGTTAGCCCGGGCATTTTTGAGAGCAGAATTGTATGTGGTTATGGCGTGCTTATAGGCTTGGGCATGAACAGTGAGACCGGATTTTTTATGGATCCTTTCAAGTTGTCTTTTTTGTCTTTTGAGAATGTGAAGATCCGGGCTGTACCAGGGTGCAGAGTTGGAGAAGGAGACTGAGGCAGTTTTGAGCGGGGCTATTTGGTTGAGGCAGGTGGAGAGTGAGTGGTTTTAAAAGTTGACTAGATCGGAGGCAGTTGGAGCAGAGGGAAGCGAAGAAGTTGAGATGGCATGGGATATGGAGGAGGTAAGGGCGAAGGGTCTAATGGATTTCAGGTTTCGAAATGTAATTGTTCTGGTGTGTTTGGCAGTAGGACAGGGGGTGATGATATCCAAAGTGATAGCCAGATGATCAGAGATTGTGAGGTCGGTCAGTGAAAGGTTATGTATAGTGAGAGAGGGTGTGGAACAGACTAGGTCAAGGATATGTCCATGATTATGTGTAGGCGAAGTGACATGCTGAGTGAGGTTGAGGCAGTTTAAAATGTCCAAAAAGTCAGATGTGAATTTTGCTTCCGGAGAGTCGATATGAATGTTAAAGTCACCAATGAGGAGGACGGACGGTGAAATAGAGGACAGCTGAGTTACAAAATCAGTGAAATCGGAAAGAAATGATGAGCAAGTTTTGGGAGGGCGGTAGATGACTGCGGCAATGAGTGATTGGGAACCAGGAAGTCTGAAAGCCAAATGTTCGAATGAGGATGCAACCGGGATGGGGATGGGGCGGATCGAAATAATGCTGCGGTAAATGACTGCAATGCCACCACCTTGCCGGTCCAGACGGGGATTATCAATGAAAGAGTATCCAGGTGGAGTGGTCTGATTTAATGCAATATAGTCCATGAGTTTGTGCCAGGTTTCAGTAAGACAGAGAAAATCCAATTTATTGTCAGTGATAAATTCACAGAGGAGCAGGCTTTTATTGTTGAGTGATCTTGTATTGAATAGCGCTGTCTTGAGAGGCTTTTGTTTTGAAATCCAAGTGGCGGAAGTTGAGACGGGCAGGAGGTTAGATGAAGTCACGTGATGAGTGCGCGGATGACGTATGCGGATGTGGATGCCGAAGGCGAGAGCTGGCTAGTTGGTGGTCACAGCAGAATCACAACGTGACAAGCAGCAGATACAGCAACCAGGCAGAGATACAATCCAGATTTTGAGGCAGGAACAAATACCATCGGTACCAACAAGGTCAGTAGGTAGAACCGTTATGTTGCAGACAAACGTTGCGGCAGCCAAAACGCGCCAGCGTCCTCTCACATCCGGGCCATGTTAGTTAGTTTTTTTAATCGATTTTGGGGATGGATTCCGGGAAATCTCTCTTATTTTCAATGTTCAATGTTGACAGCTGGACTAGATACGGTAAAGGTTTATCAACTTGCTCCGCTGAGTACGTCACTGTCTTTGTTGCTCTGGGGTGCGTTTCCCGTACGACGTAGTTCGCTGATTCACTACCATAGTACGATGCATCGTTGGAAAAATCAACTAGCTAGTCACGACTGTTTCCCGAAACCCACTGTCGCAAAGTATCGTTCAACCACGTTGGTTTCGCACGTGGTGGAGTAATAGCTTTAATGAAACTGTTTGAGATCCAATTAACGCTAGATTTGTTTTATATAAATTACAGATTGTATAAATTGTTATAAATTGTTTTATATAAATTGTTTTATATAAATTTATATATAATTTCTAATTGTTCTCAGTTGTTTTGCTTTATTATCAGACTCAATATTTGGCTCGTTCTTACATAGTATGCACGTTCGCACGTATTCAAACACGTTACTTCAAATCTCTTCAAACACGTCACTTCAAATCTTTTGACAAACTAAAAGACATAAATTCCATTTGTATGTATTCTAAATAAAAGACACCGGTTGTACTGAATGTCAGCTTGCTTATTTTGCTCAATATAAGGATTTATTACGTCCAAATGTCATGCAATATAGAAACCATGCTTCTAACCACAGGTCGAGAGCTGTCGTTCAAACCACACAACTTTGCGATGCTGTTTGCGAATGTTCGTTGGAACGATGGTTTCGTGAAACACCGACTCGTTGAACTATGCTGATAACGACGGAACTTGCGACCATAGTTGGTTAACGATGCTTTCGGGAAACGCACCCCTGATTGGCTTTAGCGCTATCCAATTTGCGTGCAGAGAGAATTTGAAAGACAACCGTTTATCCCGCCCCTCGGATTGAGCCCTGTCAATGAAGAGTTTCCAGACCTAACATCTTGATGTAGGTCTTGCATGCCAGGCTACGATTATACAACATGCTTGCTGTATCATATTTTGCTGCCACTAGGGGAATAAGCTTCCCCCAATAGATCACATTCACTGAAATGTGTCCTTGCTTGCTCCAGCTTGTGGTGATGCTTCTCACATTATATTGGATCTGTTGTGCTCATCATATGCCACTAACATCAGGATGTTTTGACCATTCTATCAGCGTCAGTCGGGTTGGGGGTAGTGTGTAAAAAAAAAATGCATCCAGAATTCCGCTGTCAGTTTTTGTTATGGGATATTGGCATTGGCATATGGTTTTGTTTTTAGGGGGTTATTGCTATTCTCCCTGCTCTTATCCATGCTAGGCTGGATGGGTGCGCAGGGAGTTTTTGCCCAGAACAGAACCATACCGCTAATCCTAACTGAATGCTAATAGACAACTGTATTTGAGGATAGTGGTCCTGGCAAAAATTTACTAAAATTACTAAAATTATGGAAAATATGTTTTTTGGTGAGTTTATAATGTAATAAAATGTGAAATGATTGAATATGAATGAATATCATCGAATTGGATACATGTTTGGTATTATTTGAAATGCCCCAGTGTGACTGATACAAAAAAAGATTTCCAAAGAAGTAAATCAAAATGTAATACAGTTCTTAAAAAAAAAATAGAAACATCCTGCACACAGAAGGGTGTGTCTTTGAGTTAACACCTTAGTTTGAATGCAAATCTTCCAGTACTAGCAAATGGTTACCCGCAGGTAAAAATCCATTGTGAGCCTATCATGAAATAAAACGAGAGCGCAAGGCCTTTTCTGTATCTCAGATCAGCCCGTGAAAGAGTCGCCGAGACTCAGCATTTATGTACTTCATAATGTCAGGTAAAAGATTTTCCTCTTTGTTCTAGAGCATTTGATGTTTTGCATTGATTATCTTTGAATTGATTATGAGATTGTAATGATACATTTACCTGACATAATAAATTATTATATTTGATTATTCAAACGAACTTTGACATTATTTTCATTAGAGTTAAAAGGAATAGTCAAATATCCGCTTATACTTAATGATGCACAGAGATCATTAAAACTTTTAATTTATGGAGTCAGATGAAAGAAGGAGTTAATACATAAGAGAAAATGTATTGCATTAATCCAAAATACTTTGCCATGAGAAAAGACGGAACAAGCGTGAGAACTCGCCTTAGATGGCCTTACAGAAGTATTGATCCACTCTAGATAAATTGATTTATCTCAGTGGTTCTCAACCCTCTTCCTGGAGCCTATTTGTAAATGTAAGGTTATACTGTTAAAGGTGCAATGTGGGATTTTTAGCGACATCTAGCGGTTCGGTTGCGAGTTTGCACCAGGTTTGCACTAAGGGCTCAGCCCACTGCTCACCCCTCCCTTTCGAAGAAGCTACGGTTGCTAAAACGGGACAAACATCTCGTCGGCTGAGACAGCAGAGAATAGCCAGAGTAAGCCAAGAGTGTGTAACATTGTCACTGTTTCTGTACCACAGTCCATTATAAACCACATCATGGATAAAGTTTACAAAGCCATAGTCAGGTGAGGATCAAGGGTTTTAATATATAATTTAATATAATAATAGTAATCAGCTGATTGTCTCATAAACCTAACCAGCAGCACATTTCTCCCCACATAGCAAACCCATAATACAGCGAGGGAGCAGCTATATATTTTTTACAGTTTAGCTGGCTAATATGAGCTGTTACTGTGGCTGAGCTGCGACGCTTACGCATGAGTCCAAAGGTCGGAGGTGCGCGCGCTGTAACAATTATGTCATTTTTGACGCGCGCACGTCCGCATCCCATAGATACTATTTACTACTAGGCTTTTTTCTCTGATTTTGAAAACTCTTCGCGATCGACTTTAGTGATCTTAAAGTCTCTATCGATGGGTTAGTGATTCCTGTAACATACTGTTTTACAGTCAATGACATGAGTACTAATCATCAGCTGTCTCACGAACGTAACAGCCCAGACAGCAAACTGACATTGAATCAACGTGGAAACGACGTCTCTCATGACATTGAAACAACGTTGATTTGCTCATCGAATTAACGTTGAACCAACGTCAGACGCGGCATTCTTCAAAGCTAAATGAAATCGAAAATTGGTTTGCTTTCATAACGTTGAAACAACGCGTTGATTTCAAGTTGATTTTCCGTTAGTTTTGAAAGAATGACGCATCTGACGTTGGATCAACGTTAATTTGATGAGCAAAACAATGTCAGATCAACGTTGTTTCAATGTCATATTTCCACGTTGATTCAATGTCAGTTTGCTATCTGGGAGCACATCTATCCTCAAATAACAAACCCATAACACAGCGAGGGAGAACTAAGTTACATAAAACAATCCCAACTACATATTTTTCACCACTCACAAGGGAAAAGTCACTACTCACAGAGTGTAAGGCTAGCTTCCAGCTTTCCGCTACTTCTCTTTCAAGGTATTGATGAAACGCGTTCTGTAGCGCTGTTTGTTCGCGTTCGGCTACGGTAGAAATATGACGTCACAACATGGCGACCTTCAGAGAAGGGGATTCCCGCGGTTATGAAGCTATAAATGTCTCATTCTAAGGTAATAAAAACATTACGGTTAATCAAGTAAGTTCTTTATACACCACTGAAAACATAGTTATGGATGTCATATTGCATTTCTGTTAATAGATACTCAACTTTTTTACACATTGCACCTTTAAAGCAACACCAAGGGACTCTGCGGTTGGCCTACTGGTTGGAAGCGGAATTGTCCATTAGCGCTGTCGTAAATAATTTTGCCTACCGCAGCCTACTGTCACACACACACGCACGTGCACGCTCGCTGTTGATCCAGCACCGGCTTTGGAATCAACAATGCACAGACAAGGTAGAGTATGATGCATGATTTTATGAAAGTCAAGACATTACAAACTAAGAAAAACTAGAGATAGTAGGCTATGCAAGCAATATACTTACTAGTCCAACAGCATGACAGCCAAGTCAGCATCAGTTGGGCACCCCTCCTTCTCCTTAAGCTCACGCCAGCGAGCAAACACTAGCCCAATATTGATCCTTGCCTGTTTCTTTATCACTCTGCCTTTTCCTCTTTCAAGTCTCCTCCAACAAAACCTTTGTCTTCTTAGTTTTTTTTACGACTTTGGCCATGACTAAAGCAAACGGAAAACAAACGCTGGTTGGTCACTCACGTCCGAATTGGAAGAATTGGCGGGGTAATTTTTGTGCACGGTATCCTACCTGAAACCTGAAGTTACATAGTGCCAGTAAAAGCGATACAGACCACGTCAGGCTTTGGCAGACGTGTCATTTAACTTATTTTAAAGGAGTCATAACCTAGTATTACCTTGGATACCCACGCTCTCTTATAGTCTTATCAGGCCCTTCTAAAAAAGAAAAGTGGAAAAAAAAATAAACACAGAGCTTCTCTGACCCTTATTTCTGAATGCATTATTGTCTCACGAGATCTGATGCGATATTTTGGCTGTCGTGGACGGTCATTTTAATAATGCAAATGAGGGGCGCGTTGATTGGTGGCAGGAAGGAGGGGGCTTGATACCGCAGGTAACTTCAGCATATCATTCCAAAATGACATAATGGCGCAAGTTGTGAATGTACCCCACCTGGCCGCGACCTACGGAATTCAACCATATATGTTTGAGCCAGAGCTGGAAACGAAAGATATAGAGTCAATGGAAGGACGTCTACATTAACATGTCTCTGAATGGTAAAGACAATAATTTTGACTAAGACATACATTAACATCAGTAACGAGCTAAAACGTTTGTTGCTATTTTCTCCCACATACCTTTTGTTTACCTTTTATTTAATGTAACGTTCCCGCATCCCTCATTCTATCCTCCATGGCATTCTGGAAGAGGGAACTCGTCACACTGGTAGACCAAAGCTTCGCTTTAAAGATGTACTCAAGTGAGATCTTGTGGACTTTGGCATTCAACCTGAATCATGGACCATAGCATCAAGGAATCGGGATCAGTGGAGGGCTCAACTTCACAAAGGAAGACAACTAAACCACACCAACAACCTTCTAAAGTTGAGGGAAAGACGGATGAAGTTAACCATCATGGACTAGCTAATGTGAACTACCCAAGCATTGTCATTCTTGACAGACGCATGCCTACTACCTACTAACGTTAGATTACATTAACGGACATGTAGTCTACTTTTTTATCAGCTTACAGTGGTTATAGAGATCACGTTTGCTATCATGTGTTGTTTTTGCCTTGTTTCACGTTCACGCACTTCTTAGAACTTAACGTTGCTGTATTTCCTCAACTCTTACGGTGATTTTCTGAAGTAAAACTGACGCTTCATCTTGTGTGATGTACAATAAACTTTATTAAACTCATCAGTATATGTTTGATCATCATTCGGATCTGGTCCGAAACAGCAGACTTGTAGGCTATTAATAAATAATGGATACATACAAGCAGATGACAAATACGTTATAATAACCGTAATTAAACTACTAAACTATACCTGTTCCATCTCTATAAAGCACTCTGACTCTGTAGGCATTATTGTCCGACTCGAAATGAACTATGGTTGCCACCCGTCCCTTAAAATACGGAATCGTCCCGTATAGACGAATCCGACGAGCGTTCTGTGTAGGCTGCCATCTTGTGGCGCCGCCATTACTGAGCTGTTACACCATCATAGACATATGCACCGGTATGTAAACAAACCTCGGTGATAACGCGAACGCACCCTCGATGACAGCTACAGCCAGGCAGAATGACTTGGGTTGATGATGTTAGACAGCGGCCTCCAATCACAGATGAAGGTACAAACGATCTTACAGATTATTTATGAAAATAGCTTGGCAAGCTAGCTAGGCTAACGTTTGCTAACGAGGAAACTATAAAAAGATCGGTCCATTTGGCAACAATAAATAAGTGAATAAATGAATGAAATCAAATAACAAATTCATGTTTTTCATTTGTGTCCATTATTTATCTCATTTTCACATTGCAACGGGCAAGGGTAAGGTAACGTTAAAGCAAGAAAGTATACATAATATCGACCAATTAGTGTTTTTAAACCATGGAAAGAGGTCAACATAACAGCAGGAGAACAATTATGTCACATAACGTTACATTTAGCTCAGGAAAGCCATTTAATGACCATAGCATGTTAATTGAATAGAAGAAATAGCAAGAGAGGAGATTTTGCTGATCACTATATCACATATTTATTATATTTTTTTACTTATGTCATTAAATAATTGTTATTATACGCGAATGCCCGCGTCTTGTACTCGCCCAGGAAATCTTTGTAAACCGTACGGCACCAGGGCAGTCGACCCGGGGTATGGGCTCTATGCACAGCGTTATTTCCGGTGAAGGATTAAGGATGCTCGATAACTTCCGCCGATCATAGAGTCCAATGCAATACCGAGAATTTATATTGAATTTTATACTCCATGGTTATACTAATGAAACGTTAGTCACAAAAACAGATAAAACAGACACCCCTCGTTGTGTTTATGCTTCTTTTTAAAATTATATTAAATAAACATAACTATATATAAAATTACATCTAAACGTATGTACGTTTCGTTTCAAAGACGGGAGGACAGTAAATATTGAAGACTCTGCCATAATCCCGTTTTCTCCGGTTTTCCTCCGCTTTAATCTACACAACCGGAAATGGACGAGCATCCTCACGTCAAATGCGTAACTTATGCGTGCATATAGCCCATTCAAAATGTTTTCTCTTCAAAATTGAAATTTTACTGCCACCATTGAAACAATTTATAATGGAAACTGTTTACCCACTCGACATTATACAAGGGGTAACGTTGTAACGTTAGTGACAGTCGTAAATCGCGGGCTGTTTATTCCGGTGGACGCAAGTTGCAACTAAAACAATAGGAGGCAATGGCGCAACGCTACCCAGCAACAGCTCAGTAATGGCGCCCGCTTTCTTCCGGTAGTTTCGCCGGATTCGTCCGGAGCTCCGGAGCTGACGTCACGCAATCTAAACTCGGCCATTTTGGCAGGCAAATCAGGAGAGCGCCAGATGATTTAAAGTCTATTTAAAATTTAAAACCATAAAAATTTCAAAATGACTTCGGGGAATGTTTAAACTGTTGATTAACCCATTTAATCCCACCATAAAGATATAAAAAAAAATAATTGTACAATAGTGTCAATAAAGATATTATCATTATCCCATAAAACACAATGTTTCACACACTTTCCATAAACGGTTTTTCATTTTTTATTTATTTTTTTATTTTTTTATTGATTATTTCAATGGACAACTAATGACACATCACTAGGATATTTTCATGTCTGGGAAAATTTGGGAAAGTCAAAAAAGACTTGAAGAGACTCCCTTCACCAGTAATTCATTTTTCTATGACCCTCCAAAACGATTGTAAAAAAAAGCATGACCCTCCCCGATAATTTATTGATTACTTCTGTACTGGTTTGCGCTTGGCAAAGATGTTCAGATAGCCTTTTTTATGTATTTATTTATTTTTTTTACAAATAACAAACGACTAAACTCCTGCTTTCTCATCCTACTAAGGCTGTAACAATATAGCCTACCAAAATTCGGTTCGTATCGTGATTTTTTTATTTTAGATTTAAAAAAAAAAATACTAAAAAAATCACGTTTTTCGTGCTGATCCATGGTGCGTTCATGTAACAAGGGTGGCGCTCCAAAGTATCTAAAAGCTGCAAAGAACCGGCAAAGGTGATGATTATGAATATGTCAAATACAGACCATTTCACAAGATGTAAACAACACTGGTCCAGAAGCACTTCCTGTTTCAGTTTTTTAACAATACATAAAAGCTGGGATAAAATAAAACCAACAGAACATATAAAACTGAATCAAAAAGTTAAATAAACATCTTTAATATGTTTTCTTTACATGTGAAATAAAGAAAACAGTTACAAACTGAAACAGGAAGTGCTCCTGGACCAGTGTTGTTTACATCTTGTGAAATGGTCTATAGCAAGGAGACATTTGAACTGTTTATTATTAAAGTTTTTCTGTGTCAGTGTGTCGTCTTCAAGATATGAAGTTGATGATGCTGACTCGCGATCTTCACAGTAACGCACCAGAGAGAAATGCACATTTCATATGGATTATTACATAAGGATGCAGAGATCATGTTTTTCGTTTTTAAATGTTCTGTTTTAAAAGTAGACATCACGCTTTCTATACATTTATAAGGTTTGTGTGGCAAGTAGCCTAGCAACATTTACGGTTTATTTATGAGAGTCCAGTTCACGTGCCGGCATCTGTTTTTTCTATCGTATTCTACATTTATGTCTTATTTATTTAATCAAGGCAATTGGTTGATGAAACAATTAAAATAAGATAGGAACTGTATAAGATACAATTAGGCTACTTTAAAGGCTGTGCTTTCTGAAGTCTATGAAAGTTTTAAAGTCACTTTGGTCTATAATGGAGAACTGACATGTCCGTTACATTTTTTTCCCCTCATAAATGCGAGCACGAAAAATAAAATAAATAAAAATATATGTTCTGTGGAGGCTGACTCTTCTTCCTCCTATTAACCTACTTTCAGGAAAACTATCAGTTCCTTTATCAATACACATGAAAAGCACCCCGGGGGCATTATAGATCTACATAGATTCTACATAAATTATATGTATTTTTGAATTAAAGTGTGCTGTAAACTCTGTTGCCTTGAAACTAAAGCTGCCGTCATTCATTCACGTCCCGGTCCCTGACCGCCTTGCCTGCCAATATGGCGGTTTAAACAGAGTAGGTCACGTGACGTCCGGAGCTCTATTTGTGAAGTACACGTGACTTTCCCGCGTGACAACCCCCCTCAGCCTGACCGAGTGGCAAAAGATCTGCTGCGTGACTGGATTTAATAGGGGAAAACTGCGGAAATGCGACTAATCAAACAATTTTATCAATTTAAACTAAATGTTGGACTCAATATAGTGTTCCTTACAACTTACTAAAGATCCAGCGATCCATGGATATTGACATGCAGCCGGGAATCGTGTTGCCTGACATTTATGTTTGCCTGATTTCGACACCGGGGAAATAAACCAAGACCTAAACGTAAAGCAAATTTGCCTGTGAACGCTTTATATAATATAGGTAGGTCTAAATCCGGGTGATCACTTATATCAGTGTTATATAGCCTATATATATCATCATATCGTCCAGCCCTAAAACGTTTTTTTATTAAAAAACATCCAATAAAGCAGAATATGCAATGATAAATATTTAATATATGAGCTGATAACAATACAAAATATAGCTGCAAGCAGCCATTACCGGGGCCAAGCGCAAGAAGCGGCAACATATGCCAAAATGGCAAGGAGTGGCAGACCAACTGCAGCAAGGAGCAATTAAGGGCATTTTGAGAGAACTTTGGGCAAATGGCTAAAAAAATCACATAAACATTAACTTATAAGATGATTTAATGGGTTATCACTTTCGAACAATAGGTGGCGCAGTTACGAAATAGATGTGATGTGGTCAGAGTGAGGTGACAATGACACATGCAAAGTTTGGTGTCAAAATGTGAAGGCATTGCAGAGATAAAGCCTAAATAGTAATTTTGGCAGCATGCCTAAACTTTGATGCTGTGTTATACGAAAACGGTTTTGTCTATCATCGTGCAATTCATAACTTTTAGTCGGCACGGTCTGGAGATGATGCGATTAAATTTTCGTGAAAATCGGACAAACGGTCTAGGAGGAGTTCGAAAAAGAAGGCTTTTCAAAGAAATAAAGATGGCGGACAGGAAGTTTGGCTGATTATGCAAAACCTGATATCTATTCGGCATAACCAAAGGAATCTATTAAGATCAGTTTCATTGCAATAGGCAAATTTATTCAAAAGTTATTAGCGTTCTCAGAAATTAATTATAACTTTTGACCAACAGGTGGCGCTGTCTCAAAATCTTTTGAGTACCTTCAGGGCATGCTGCTTATGGCACACACTGAGTTTCGTAATGTTAGACCAAAGCATTTGTTTAGTATAGCATTGTATTTCACAAAACTGTATTGAAGTCAATGGGAATTTCACGTTTTGTTCTATTATAGCGCCACCAAAAGGCTCAGTCCCACAATTTTTTTTATGTGTCCTCAGAGTGACCCCATACATATGTGTGTCAATTTTGGTGCAAATATCTCAATTTACTTCCGAGTTATAAACATTTATATGAAAAAACACGTAAAAAATGACTGACACATGACTTTGTTTGAATTTTACTACCCCTTACTATCAATATTTTCGCATTTGGGCATTTGCATATAGTTAACAAGCTATGATTCCGTGTTTCTGACGGTGGTTTCGTCTCGATCGGAACAGCGGTTTTGAAGATATCGCCAAGTGTTTTTTTCGCGCTAAATCGCTACGCTACGCCATCCGTGAGACGAAACTCGACATATTTGGTATCGTTGGACTCGGCAACGATTCAGGACCTCAAAAATATGACTCCCGTGAAAATAAGTGTACCACACCCAAAGTTATAAGCGTTTGAAAAAAAAATTCACCACTAGGTGGCGCTGTTTTGAAACTTCTCAGGCTCCTTCAGGGCATCGTACTGATGACCCATACCGAGTTTCGTAACAATTCGTTCATGCGTTCAAAAAATACAGCATTTTAGCACATAATTCAAAATGGCCGACAGCCAAAATGGCCGATCTGGGAAAATTGGATATCGGTCGACTCGGCATGACGCCCTGAATCTAACGAGACCAAGTTTTTGATTTTTGGAGAAACCGTTCAGAAGTTATGAGCAAAAATAGCCATTTTTCATATCTCCGGACCACTAGGTGGTGCTGCGCCGAAACGCAGCATGTAGCCTCAGGTCATGCTTGTGATGACACGTACCAAGTTTGGTCTGAAAACGAGTAAGCGTTGCGGAGATACAGCCTCACGTCTGTTTTCGCAAGCGCTACGTAAAATTTGTTTACGCGTTTATCGAAAACGGTTATTCGAATCATCTTGAATTCCATAACTTTTTGTCAGCACTGCCTGGAGATGATCCGGTGCGATTTTGGTGAAAATCGGACAAACCGTCTAGGACGAGTTCGCAAAAGTAGGTTTTTTGGAAAATTCAAAATGGCGGCCGTTTTTTTATGACGGAAAATGACGTCATATGGTGCGATCGAATCGGCATGAGCTCAGGAACAAGAGGAAAAAAGAATTTTGTTGATAGGCCTTACGGTTCAAAAGTTATTAGCATAATAAAAGTGAAATTTTGGACAGTTGGTGGCGCTAGAGGGAATGCGTTAGAGACACCAAAATTGGTGTATTTAAAGTTGGGACTGTCCTCTATCAGAATGTCAAACCAAAACAACTTTCCCGCAAACCGGTCTATGGGCTGCCATAGACGCCCAGTCGGAAGAAGAATAATAAATATAGCTGCAAGCAGCCATTACCGGGGCCAAGCGCAAGAAGTGGCAACATATGCCAAAATGGCTAGGAGTGGCAGACCAACTGCAGCAAGGAGCAATTACGGGCATTTTGAGAGAACTTTTGGCAAATGGCTAAAAAAATCACAAACATTAACTTATAAGATGATTTAATGGGTTATCACTTTCGAACAATAGGTGGCGCAGTTACGAAATAGATGTGTGGTCAGAGTGAGGTGACAATGACACATGCAAAGTTTGGTGTCAAAATGTGAAGGCATTGCAGAGATAAAGCCTAAATAGTCATTTTGGCAGCATGCCTCAAATTTGATGCTGTGGTATACGAAAACGGTTTTGTCTATCGTCACGCAATCCATAACTTTTATTCGGCACCATCTGGAGATGATACGACTCAATTTTCGTGAAAATCGGACAAACGGTCTAGGAGGAGTTCGAAAAAGAAGGTTTTTAAAAAAATAAAGATGGCGGACAGGAAGTTTGGCTGATTATGCAAAACCTGATATCTATGTTTTCGGCATAACCCAAGGAATCTATTAAGATCAGTTTCATTGCAATAGGCAAATTTATTCAAAAGTTATTAGCGTTCTCAGAAATTAATTATAACTTTTGACCAACAGGTGGCGCTGTCTCAAAATCTTTTGAGTACCTTCAGGGCATGCTGCTTATGGCACACACTGAGTTTCGTAATGTTAGACCAAAGCATTTGTTTAGTATAGCATTGTATTTCACAAAACTGTATTGAAGTCAATGGGAATTTCACGTTTTGTTCTATTATAGCGCCACCAAGAGGCTCAGTCCCACAATTTGTTTTATGTGTCCTCAGAGTGACCCCATACATATGTGTGTCAATTTTGGTGCAAATATCTCAATTTACTTCCGAGTTATAAACATTTATATGAAAAAACACGTAAAAAATGACTGACACATGACTTTGTTTGAATTTTACTACCCCTTACTATCAATATTTTCACATTTGGGCATTAGCGTATAGTTAACAAGCTATGATTCCGTGTTTCTGACGGTGGTTTCGTCTCGATCGGAACAGCGGTTTTGAAGATATCGCCAAGTGTTTTTTTCACGCTAAATCGCTACGCTACACCAACCGTAATACGAAACCCAGCATGTTTAGTATCATTGGAATCGGCAACAATTCAGGATCTCAAAAAGATGACTCCTGTGAAAATAAGTGTACCACACCCAAAGTTATAAGCATCTGGAAAAAAAAATTCACCACTAGGTGGCGCTGTTTCGAAACTTCTCAGGCTCCTTCAGGGCATCGTACTGATGACCCATACCGAGTTTCGTAACAATTCGTTCATGCGTTCAAAAAATACAGCATTTTAGCACATAATTCAAAATGGCCGACAGCCAAAATGGCCGATCTGGGAAAATTGCATATCAGTCGACTCGGCATGATGCCCTGAATCTAACGAGATGAAGTTTATGATTTTTGGACAAACCGTTCAGAAGTTACGAGCAAAAATAGCCATTTTTCATATCTCCGGACCACTAGGTGGCGCTGCGCCGAAACGCTGCATGTAGCCTCAGGTCATGCTTGTGATAACACGTACCAAGTTTGGTCTGAATAGGATTAAGCGTTGCGGAGATACAGCCTCACGTCTGTTTTTGCAAGCGCTACGTAAAATTAGTTTGCGCGTTTATCGAAAACGGTTCTTCGAATCATCTTGAATTCCATAACTTTTTGTCAGCACTGCCTGGAGATGATCCGGTGCGATTTTGGTGAAAATCGGACAAACCGTCTAGGACGAGTTCGCAAAAGTAGGTTTTTTGGAAAATTCAAAATGGCGGCCATTTTTTTATGACGGAAAATGACGTCATAGGGTGTGATCGAATCGGCATGAGCTCAGGAACAAGAGGAAAAAGGAATTTTGTTGATAGGCCTTACGGTTCAAAAGTTATTAGCATAATAAAAGTGCAACTTTGGACAGTTGGTGGCGCTAGAGGGAATGAGTTAGAGACACCAAAATTGGTGTATTTAAAGTTGGGACTGTCCTCTATCAGAATGTCAAACCAAAACAACTTTCCCGCAAACCGGTCTATGGGCTGCCATAGACGCCCAGTCGGAAGAATAATAATAATAATAAATATAGCTGCAAGCAGCCATTACCGGGGCCAAGCGCAAGAAGCGGCAACATATGCCAAAATGGCAAGGAGTGGCAGACCAACTGCAGCAAGGAGCAATTAAGGGCATTTTGAGAGAACTTTGGGCAAATGGCTAAGAAAATCACATAAACATTAACTTATAAGATGATTTAATGGGTTATCACTTTCGAACAATAGGTGGCGCAGTTACGAAATAGATGTGATGTGGTCAGAGTGAGGTGAAAATGACACATGCAAAGTTTGGTGTCAAAATGTGAAGGCATTGCAGAGATAAAGCCTAAATAGTAATTTTGGCAGCATGCCTGAACTTTGATGCTGTGGTATACGAAAACGGTTTTGTCTATCATCGTGCAATTCATAACTTTTAGTCGGCACCGTCTGGAGATGATACGATTCAATTTTCGTGAAAATCGGACAAACGGTCTAGGAGGAGTTCGAAAAAGAAGGTTTTTCAAAGAAATAAAGACGGCGGACAGGAAGTTTGGCTGATTATGGCAAACCTGATATCTATGTTTTCAGCATAACCCAAGGAATCTATTAAGATCAGTTTCATTGCAATAGGCAAATTTATTCAAAAGTTATTAGTGTTCTCAGAAATTATTTATAACTTTTGACCAACAGGTGGCGCTGTCTCAAAATCTTTTGAGTACCTTCAGGGCATGCTGCTTATGGCACACACTGAGTTTCGTAATGTTATACCAAAGGATTTATTTAGTATAGCATTGTATTTCACAAAACTGTATTGAAGTCAATGGGAATTTCACGTTTTGTTCTATTATAGCGCCACCAAGAGGCTCAGTCCCACAATTTTTTGTGTGTGTCCTCAGAGTGAACCCATACATATGCGTGTCGATTTTGGTGAAAATATCTCAATTCGCTTCCGAGTTATAAACATTTATATGAAAAAACACGTAAAAAATGACTGACACATGACTTTGTTTGAATTTTACTACCCCTTACTATCAATATTTTCGCATTTGGGCATTAGCGTACTGTTAACAAGCTATGATTCCGTGTTTCTGACGGTGGTTTCGTCTCGATCGGAGCAGCGGTTTCAAAGATATCGCCACGTGTTTTTTTCGCGCTAAATCGCTATGCTACGCCATCCGTGAGACGAAACCCGACATATTTGGTATCGTTGGACTCGGCAACAATTCAGGACCTCAGAAAGATGACTCCCATGAAAATAAGTGTACCACACCCAAAGTTATAAGCGTTTGAAGAAAAAAATTCACCACTAGGTGGCGCTGTTTCGAAACTTCTCAGGCTCCTTCAGGGCATCGTACTGATGACCCATACCGAGTTTCGTAACAATTCGTTCATGCGTTCAAAAACTACAGCATTTTAGCACATAATTCAAAATGGCCGACAGCCAAAATGGCCGATCTGGGAAAATTGGATATCAGTCGACTCGGCATGATGCCCTGAATCTAACAAGATGAAGTTTATGATTTTTGGACAATCCGTTCAGAAGTTACGAGCAAAAATAGCCATTTTTCATATCTCCGGACCACTAGGCGGCGCTGCGCCGAAACGCTGCATGTAGCCTCAGGTCATGCTTGTGATTACATGTACCAAGTTTGGTCTGAATAGGATGAAGCGTTGCGGAGATACAGCCTTACGTCTGTTTTCGCAAGCGTTACGTAAAATTAGTTTGTGCGTTTATCAAAAACAGTTAGGCGAATCATCTTGAATTCCATAACTTTTTGTCAGCACTGCCTGGAGATGATCCGGTGCGATTTTGGTGAAAATCGGACAAACCGTCTAGGACGAGTTCGCAAAAGTACGTTTTTTAGAAAATTCAAAATGGCGGCCATGTTTTTATGACGGAAAATGACGTCATAGGGTGCGATCGAATCGGCATGAGCTCAGGAACAAGAGGAAAAAAGAATTTTGTTGATAGGCCTTACGGTTCAAAAGTTATTAGCATAATAAAAGTGAAACTTTGGACAGTTGGTGGCGCTAAAGGGAATGAGTTAGAGACACCAAAATTGGTGTATTTAAAGTTGGGACTGTCCTCTATCAGAATGTCAAACCAAAACAACTTTCCCGCAAACCGGTCTATGGGCTGCCATAGACGCCCAGTCGGAAGAAGAATAATAATAATAATAATAATAATAAGAACCGGAACAGATACAATAGGTGCCTCCGCACCTTCGGTGCTTGGCCCCTAATAATAATAATAAGAACCGGCACAGATACAATAGGTGCCTCCGCACCTTCGGTGCTTGGCCCCTAATAATAAGAACCAGCACGGATACAATAGGTGCCTCCGCACCTTCGGTGCTTGGCCCCTAAATATATGGGTATGGTTTTCTAGCTAAATTCAGCATATTGACACAAAATGATAACTGCAACTCCACCTTTCACTGACTGGAGTCCAGTTGTTTCTGTGAATTGCAGCGATCCATTTGCTTCTCTTTCCATAGCAGTCTGTAAAAATATACCTCAGATGTTTTGTCAAATCTAGTTGTAGGCCTACAGTCAATCGCAAAGCTCTTTCCCACTTTATTTGTGTGTGTTGTGTTTGTTTTTCGCGGCATTCACGCTGAACACATACAGCCGCTCAGTCTTTTTGCCACTCACTGTGAGTAACTGCAGGCACTCCGGCCGACGGTGACGTCACGCGCATTCCCTCTATTTCCGAACGCATGATCCCATGCAAATCATGCCACCCGCATTCTGTGAAGACTCGTCCTATTCTACCCTTGATTGGGTAATACTCGCTGCCATTGTTTGTCCCGACGCTTGTCCCGAGAAAAATGGCGTTCTTCAGGTCCAGTTTTGTGTCCAGCCTCTCACGGGGATTTCGGATGCCCCAACGCCTGTGATGAGACGACTCAACGCCTGTGATGAGACGACTCAACGCCTGCGATATGTTATGGCGCCGTTTGATTCATAAACAATATTTATATTTAATATTTATATTTAAACAATATGAATGTAAGCCAGAGGAGAACTGGCCCCCGACTGAGCCTGGGTTCTCCCAAGGTTTTTTCTCCATCCAATCTGATGGAGTTTGGTTCCTTGCCACTGTCGCCTTGCTTTTGGCTTGCTTTGAGCTTGCTCAGTTGGGGTTATTTATTTAGTGTTTAGCAATGTTGTTGATCTGTGTTGTGCTACTTACATGTTATCACTGTGAAGCTGCTTTGATACAATCTGTATTGTGAAAAGCGCTATATAAATAAATGTGACTTGACTTGACTTGACTTGATTGTTGGTTTGATTGGTTTGTTTAATATACCATCAGGTTCAGGGCCAATCAGAGTCAGAAGAGGGCGGGTCTTGCGGTCCGGGTATCGTTCGTTCATTTGTTTTTGCTTTCATATATGAAAACGAAAAAACGAGAAAACAACTTCTTTTTTTGTTTTTCTGAAAAACGAAATTATGACTTGATATTTGGTTTTCCGTTCTTGCACAGAAATCAGAAAAACCACTTGATATTCGAATTTTTCCCTGTGGGTGGGGCTACATCTGTACGTTTTAATAGTTTGTTTTCCAGTTTGAAACGAAATAAGCAGAAACGAGAAAACGGCTCGTTTATTCGTTTTTTCAAAAAAAAAAAAAACGAGATTTCGGCTTGATTTTTGGTTTTTTAGTTCAAAGACAAAAAAACGAATAAATGACTTCAAAATTCGTTTTCCACACGTGGGCGGTCCTGAAACGCCCCCTTCCGCCGATTGGTCAAGCAAATCTGAGCATGTGACGTCATCAGCCGTCCCTCCGGTCTGTTCAACAAAATAATAGTCCTAAAAAATTAAATAAAAAATAGTCCTCTAGATGGTTACCGATTCTTAAACTGTACAGGGCAGGTCATATTGGGCTTTCTTCTGTGCAACTTAACACGTTTCACAGAAATCTTTACTTCAGACATGAATGTCTGCCAACAGCCCGTTCTGTTTGGTGAAGCGCTTGACAGCGGCGAAGCAGTCAGAACTTTTTTTAGACAGTGAACTCCGTTTAGACACGGGATTGTGATAGCAAATATTGTAATGCCAATCGCCTGAGGGTGGGCACCGACGATGGTGAAATACATTTCTACTGAAACTACTGTAATCATAGTCGCGACCCGCGATGATTGACAGGACGATAGAGGAGACAATTAAAAGCGCAATATAACTTCAGTTAACAAAAACACAATTTAAAAAAAAGTGTTTAACATAAGTTACTTTGTCTTATTGTTTTTAATCAAATAATTGGGAACCACAAACGGAGCCTTCGTTTAGAGCGATTTCCAAATATATTTTATTTGTTATAATATTGGGTAACGTTATATGTCACCAGATCTAGGCTAATTAGTTTGATTATAGAATATGCAACTTTTTTTATATTATTGTACTATTTTATTGTTGTTTTGTAATTAACAATATATCATCATAACTTATAAAGATCAAAATCTACAGAAGAGCTTAATGAGACTGCGTGTTGTGAGACTAATCAATGCGGAAATTTCCCTGCTGACACAATTCTGAATGTTGGCTATGTTACAGATTTAATGTTGAGCAAATAATGTTAAAGGCTTCTTAAATACCATCGGTTGACGAGTCAAGAAGGATGTGTTAATTTGCAGTGATTTCAATCTGTCCTTAGTTGGTGACCCAGTGTAATAATACAACATAAATAAAAACAAACACACATGTATGCGGCGAAACACATCTGCTTTTCCTCTAGATCACTTTACTGTGTGATGAAAATAAACTTTTCTTAAAGCGTGTTGTAGCTACATGACCACATTGCACGCTTCGTTGTACCGTAATAGACAATTGTCCTGCAAAATGAAGAGGTTTTTTTGAGAAAAATTGAGAGCAAATGTCAAATTGTTTTATTTATTTTATTTAAACCAACAAGATGAGGCGTTTAGGCATCTGATGAAATGTATGAACAAACACCCAGCTTTGCAATATAGGTAGGTGGCGTTTAGATGTACAGTCAGGACGATAGACTGGTCAGGACACACAGTCTAATACGAAAAAAAAAAAAAAAAAAAAAAGTCTAATACGAAAAAAAAACATAAAAAAAAACCCCGGTAGTTGTGGTGGCAAGTCATACAATATATTTGTATTTGAATACCATATGAATAAAAATATATAAATAATAATAATAATGAATATATATTATAGCGGCTATAGGCCAGGCAAAATTATATTTGCAGCCGCGAGAGACTAAACACTGGGAGAATGAATGCACTGCGACGCACAGAAACCGTTTCATACAGCGATCCACTCATTTATTGTTTCTTGCACATAAAATACAACTGGTAGCCAGTTACCAATTCATAAGTGCAGGGTGAGTGCATTAAGTGCGGTCAACAGAAAGCGTTCGCTCCCAGGCTCACTCCCTCTCTATCCAAGCCCCCCTGCCTCAGGTGCCCAGGTGTAGCAAACAAATACGTGCAAGAACCACATCACTTCCGCCCAAGCCCCGGTAGACACGCCCACCACCAACAATCTGAGTGCAGTAAAAATAATGAATGAGACCATAAAACCATAGGAGACTTACAGTTGGCTCTTACATTCCGGCCCCTAATTATTTTAACACAATAATTATACAACTGCACATTATGTAAGAGATCAACGATATGAATTTTTTTTTTTTATATATATATATTTTTTAACATAAAACAGTCCCTTCGAAAGTGTCTTTTCTTCTTTAGATCAAACAAGAAACAGAGTCCTTTGTCTTTGTAAAAAGTGATCTTCACAATCACTTAATCGTGTAATGAAAAAAGGTCTATATAATAATGTCAAGATTAAAGTCAAAGTCTAAGAAGTTCGAAGGTCAGCTGGATATCCTCATGGCTCCTCTGCTTCCTGTAGAAGGCAAATCTTGGTGATAGGCCTATCCAAATAACTGGTCTTCGTCCTAATTCGCACTTGACGAACAAGTCCTCTTCTGTCAGGGAGATTTTGCACAATCCTTCCTGTAAGCCATGAGTTGCGAGGTGCTGAGTCGTCAACTATGAGTACAATATCTCCATTTTGGAAGTTGCGCTTGACACCAGACCACTTCTGACGCTCCTGAAGAAGAGGCAAGTATTCCTTAATCCAACGTTTCCAGAACAAGTCAGATATATACTGAACTTGTTTCCATCTGCGACGAGCGTAGATGTCCTCCTTTTTGAACTGACCCGGTGGTAAAGATGGCATGATCTTGAGCAGCAACAGATGGTTAGGGGTTAATGGTTCCAAATCATTGGGATCAGTGGATGCCTTGGTAATAGGACGGCTGTTGATAATAGCTTCTGCTTCACACAGAACTGTGTGAAGACTCTCCTCATCAAGGGTCTGCAACTTCAGGGTGGAATTCAGGACCTTCCTCACAGATCTTATCAACCTTTCCCAAACCCCGCCATGATGTGACCCTGTGGGGGGGTTGAAAACCCAATTAATTCCCTTTTGAAGGAGGGTGTTATTAATTAGAGTATGATTCCAACTTTCCATTGCCTCTCTCAATTCTCTCTCGGCACCAACAAAGTTGGTTCCATTGTCTGAACGCAGTTCCAATACTTGTCCACGTCTTGCTGTAAAGCGTCGAAGAGCATTGATAAAAGAATCTGTGTCCAAGGATGATGCAACTTCTATGTGGATCGCTCTTATGGAAAGGCATGTGAAGAGAACCCCATACCACTTCAATATACTCCTTCCTCGCTTAACTTCAAAAGGTCCGAAGTAATCAACTCCGACCCGAGTGAATGGAGGTTCATCTGATGAAACTCTGTCCTGAGGTAAATCTGCCATCTGTTGTTGGCCTGGAGCTGCATGCAGTCGTCGACAGACAATACATTTAGACAGGATTTTTCTTATAGCCACACTAGCCCCAGGGATCCAATACCTTTGGCGCAGACAAGCCAGCATATGGTTACGACCACTGTGTCCCACCTCTTGATGTATGTGCTGAAGAATTATGTTGGAAATGTGTAAATCCTTTGCCAATATGGCAGGATGCTTAGCTTCTTCCGGCATAGCTGCTCTGCTAAGTCGTCCTCCAACTCTCAAAACACCGTCTTCAAGTATTGGGTTGAGTTTGTAAATGTGACTAGTCCTTTTCACACTTTCGCCCTTTCGCAGACTGTTGAATTCCCCAGGAAACCTACTTCTCTGGCAAAACTTAATAATCTCCATCTCAGCCTTTCTAAGTTCCTCAATTGAAAGAAGACCACTGACGGTCTGAGCCTTGATACTCTGCATCTCCTTTTCTATTTCTTTTCCCTGTTGGTCCTTATCCAAGCCAGAATGAGCAAGAGTCATACTCAGTTGCTTCCTTTTCTGACTAAAGTACAGTAGTAGACTCTTCAGCTTAAGGATCCAACCAACCATCTTCTTCAGAAGGATCCAAGAGGAGAAGTAGTTAATCAAGCGAGTGACTGCATCGATCTTCTCTTCAGCCTGCACAGCATTCACAATCAAGACCCTCTTAACCTCAGGGTCATCTGGTGGAATTCTCACATGGCCATCCGGGTTTTCAGGCGAGCTCTCTTCAGGCCCAACCAGAAACTGAGGTCCAGACACCCATATGTTATCTCTAAGAAGTGATGTCACCTTTACTCCCCTAGAGGCTAAATCAGCAGGATTATCTGTGGTGTTAACATATCTCCATTGAGATGGATTAGATACACTCAGTATCTTTGAAACCCGATTGGCTACAAAGCTACGAAACCTTGAGGTCTCATTGCTGATGTACTTCAGTACGGAAGTACTGTCTGTCCAAAAATTGAGTCTTGAAGTTCCATCTGTAGCTCCTTCCTCCAGAGCTCATCCATTCGACCTGCAACCATGGCAGCCGTCAACTCCATACGAGGGATGGTAATTGTTTTTAATGGAGCCACTCTGGCCTTTCCCATTATGAAAGTACAGTGAACTTTTCTCTCTATGTTGTTTAATAATAAGTAAGTCACTGTTCCATAGCCGCTCTCACATGCATCCGCAAAGTGATGTAACTGAGCAGAAATCACTTCCCCAAAATCGTCTCGGTTACGTATGTAACCCTCGTTCCCTGAGTAGGGAACGGAGACGTTACGTCAGAAGTGACGGAGATTGGGGGTTTCGCATAGAAAGCCAATCCTCTTCGAGTATTTAAACACGAGCCAATGGCATGCAATGCCTTGGGGCTGCGGAAATTTGCATAGCGTACTCCGCCCTACTCCGTGAGTATAAAAGGAGGAAGTGAACGCAACCGCAGTATGTCTTCGCTGAGGAGCCAAGACTGAACTCGGCGTCTACCCAGCGATACAGCAGAAGTGGCAGGGAGACGTAACGTCTCCGTTCCCTACTCAGGGAACGAGGGTTACATACGTAACCGAGACGTTCCCTTTCGTAGTCACTTCGAGTTACGTCAGAAGTGACGGAGATTGGGGGTCTGTGCCATCACGCCATCTTCAAGCTGTCTTCCAGTGCCCTGCGAAAGTCTGGACCCCCGAGCCTTACCTCTTTTTTTTTTTTTTTTTTTTGGGAATCCGACTTTGACACAGGATTACCAAGGTACACTGGGAAACATATCCCGGAAGGGACATGCTACCAGCTGCCTACCGAAGGGAGGACTTACGAATACACATATGGCCACATAGGAACACATATGGAACACTGGAGTACCAACCGCAGGTGGCTACTAATTTCAACTCCAGGGGTGGCAGATGGCTTGCCAAGGGAAGACACATGCTCAGAGAGGCTTACAGTGGATAATACACATGAGACGGTTACCAAGGGGAACCGTGCGCATGGAGGCACCTAGCCAGCATCCAGAGCAACAGCAGTGGTGCCCGCATCGTCGGTGCTGGAGGACTCAAGACTTCAATGGAAGAACTGAGGAAATATCGCACTTATCCAGTCCGGGGAGTGGAGTGGCGAGCAAGCGAAGACACCTGAGCGGATCCAGAACTGGCCGAAACGAGTACGTGAGAGGATACCGGCTCAATTCGCAGATTATAGAATCTGGCGAAGGTGTTGGGTGTCGCCCAGCCTGCAGCTCTGCAGATGTCTGTTAGCGAGGCGCCGTGCGCTAAAGCCCAAGAGGAGGCTACACTCCGAGTGGAATGGGCCGTCACACCAAGGGGGCACGGAAGGCCTTGCTGCTGGTAAGACAAAGCAATGGCATCCACTATCCAGTGGGACAGCCGTTGCTTTGAGAGAGCCCTTCCCTTCTGGCTCCCCCCATGACAGACAAAGAGCTGGTCTGAGGTCCTGAAACACTGCGTTCTGTCGACATAGGTGCAGAGCGCACGTACCGGACAGAGCAGTGCCAAGGCTGGGTCTGCCTCCTCCAGGGGCAGCGCTTGCAGGTTCACCACCAGGTCCCGGAGGGGAGTGGTAGGAACCTTGGGCATATATCCAGGCCGGGGTCTCAGGAATACGTGAGAGTAAGCTGGCCCGAACTCCAGGCACACTTCGTCAACAGAGAGTGCGTGCAGGTCCCTTACTCTCCTGATGGAGACCAATGCAATCAGGAGTGCTGTCACATAGGACAGGGCAAAACTCTACCGACTGCAAAGGCTCCAGGGGAGGCCTCTGCAGAGCACCCAGGTCTACTGAGAGGTCCCCAGAGGGCAGGAGGGGAGGGAGGCGGATTTAGCCCCCTCACTCCCCTCAGGAACCTGATGACCAGGTCATGCTTCCCATAGACTTACCTTTCACTGCATCATGAGACGCGGCAATGGCCGCGACATAAATCCAAAGGGTGGAGGGCGACAGCCTACGCTCCAACCCCTCTTGCAGGAAGGAAGCACGACTCCGATCGAACATCTCCGGGGGTCTTCTCAGCGAGAAGAACACCAATTGACGAAGAGGTTCCACTTCAACGCATTAAGGTGTCTCGTGGACGACGCTCTTGCGGAAGTGATGGTTGCCGCCACCGCAGGTGGCAGCGAACTCAAACCTGCCTCGTCCCGTCCTGGAGCCACACGTGCAGCCTCCAAGATCGGGACGAGGGTGCCACAGAGTGCCCCGTCTCTGAGAGAGTAGGTCCGGTCTCAGAGGAATAGGCCAAGGAGGTGCTGTCGCGAGGAGCATGAGTTCGGAGAACCACGTCTTGGTGGGCCAGTAGGGGGCTACCAGCAAGACCTGCTCCTCGTCCTCCTTGATCTTGCACAACACCCGTGCAAGGAGGCTCACTGGGGGAACGCACACTTGCGTGGGCCCCGTGGCCAGCTGTGCGCCAGCGCATCCGAGCCGAGAGAGCCGCGGGTCAGAGAATAAACTGGGCGCAGTGGGACGAGTCCCGAGAGGCGAACAGGTCTATCTGTGCCTCCCCGAACTGGTCCCAAATCAGCTGGACCGACTGGGGATGGAGTCGCCATTCGCCGGTGATGGGACGGGCCCGGGACAGCTCGTCGGCTGCCCGGTTCCGGTCTCCAGGAATGTAACTGCACGAAGGGACCTCAGGTGCTTCTGACTCCATATCAAGAGGTGGCGGGCGAGCTGCGACAACCGGCGCGAGCGTAGACCCCCCCTGGTGGTTGATGTACGCTACTGCCGTAGTGTTGTCTGAGCGGACAAGCACATGCTGGCCCTAGAGCACGCTCGGAAGCGGTGCCGGGCGAGCCGTACTGCCAACAGCTCGAGGCAATTGATGTGCATGAGGCGCTGGGCTCCTATCCAGGAACCGGCGGCTGCATGCCCATTGCACATGGCACCCCAACCCGTGGTAGACGCATCCGTGGAGACAACGAGATGCCTGGAAACTCGCTGAATAGGGACCCTGTCCGTAAAAAGCTGAGGTTCGACCACGGGAAGAAGGTTCGGCGGCACGTCGGAGTCACTGGAACTCGGAGCGAGCCGCGATGCCATGCCCACCTCGGGACTCGATCGCGAAGCCACAGCTGAAGCGGTCTCATATGAAGCAAACCGAGCGGCGTACCGCGGATGCCATATGCCCCAGGAGCCTCTGAAATAGTTTCAGTGGAACCGCACTCTTGCCCTCGAACTGTCGAAGACAAGCCAGCAGTGAGTGCGCGCGCTCGTTCGTGAGCTGCGCGGACATGGCGACCGAGTCTATCTCCATGCCGAGAAAAGAGATCCTCTGCACGGGGCAAAGTTTGCTCTTTTCCCGGTTGACCCGAAGGCCCAGACGGGCTAGGTGCCGTAGCACCAGGTCTCTGTGTTCGCAAACCTGAGCTCGAAAAGTGTGCTAGTATCAGCCAGTCGTCGAGATAGTTCAGGATGCGAACCCCGTGTTCGCGAAGGGGAACAAGGGCTGCCTCGACGATCTTCGTGAAGACGCGAGGGGACAGAACTAACCCGAATGGGAGAACGGCGTACTGGTATGCCTGGCCCTCGAAGGCAAACCGAAGAAACGGTCTGTGTCGAGGGAGAATGGAGACATGGAAGTACGCGTCCTTCAGGTCGATCGCTGCAAACCAATCCTGATACCGAACACATTCGAAAATGCGTTTGGCCGTGAGCATTTTGAACGGTAGTCGATGGAGAGAACGGTTCAAAATGCGCAGGTCCAGGATCGGTCGTAACCCACCGGTCTTCTTGGGGACAATGAAGTAGGGGCTGTAAAACCCGGACCTCACCTCGGCTGGAGGGACCGTCTCGATTGCACCCTTCGCCAGCAGGGTCGCAATCTCCGCTCTCAGGACTGGGGCATTGCCACCGACTATCGTGGAGCGAACTCCCCTGAAGCGGGGAGGAGACCGTGCGAACTGAATCGCGTAGCCGAATCTGATCGTTCTGATGACCCAGCGGGATACCCCGGGAAGCACTAGCCAGGCTTCCAGGAAGTGAGCCAACGGGGTCATGTGAACCACAGACGTCCCCCCGGAGGGGCAGCGTGGCGGGTCGACTGGCACGCGTGCAGGGGTTACCCCGCTCGGATGCGTCGAAGCCCGCTCCCCGACAGAAGGGACCAGGGAAAGCGGAGCGTTCCACGGGGGTCCGTTCTGCCGGGGGTCTGGCGACAGAGGGGGAAGGGATTGGCGTAGCCCGGGGACGACACACGCACCCTTCCGCGCCCTCCGAGACAGAGAGGAATGAACGGGGCGACGCACTGGACGTCGTGCGCGCTCATTCCAGTCTGTGTGCTCAATGACAGTGTCAGCTTTTCCTCAACCAGCTCAGGGAGCTAGCTAGAACAAAGGATTCTCCACCGGCCCTCCACCGGGGAAGGAGGGGCCCTGCCACCGCCTCCTGAGAAAAACCATGACACTATCACTGAGCGGCCCGCCTCAGGAACATCGCTTCGCCTGGCGTTTAGCGGGGCACACGGCCTGAGGGGGGGGGGCGCTTACCTGTGGCCTCCTCCGCGACGCGAACCGGCTGAAGGCTGCTGCTGGGGCCGCGTGGGAGGGAAGGGAGCCGCAGGGGGGCGTCCTCGGCGGCGAGCTGGCGGAGGTGTCCGAGCCGACGGCTGGTTGGAGGCAGCAGCTGGCCGTCGGGGCAGAGAAACCGCCTTCGTCTGCTCCTAGGCGGTCGAGAAGTGCTGGGCAAAGTCCTGGACCGCACCGCCGAACATTATGATGCTCCTGGACCACAGCGGTGGGCATCACCTGACCAAGGGAGCGAGCGACCGCCTCCGTGACCCGTTCAAGGACAAGGTAGGCGGCAGGCTCGCAGCTCGCTTGGTCCGTCACCTCCTCGTGCACATTCCTGAGCAGCTAGCTTTGTAGGTGCTCATCATATGCAGGGCGGAGGCTGCCTGTCCCGCCGCTCTACAGAATCGCGCCGCCATAGACGACGAGAACCCATAGGCTTTGGAGGGGCATCTGAGTGCAACCGCCGGTTGACCGGGGGAGCCCCAGCGTACCCACAGACAGCCGCATCGCCGAGGGGAGGAAGGGCGGGGAACTAAGCACGCCTTTTTTTTTTCTTCTTTTTTATTATTTATTTATTTATTTTTTAGTGCGTGTCAGTTCCGCATGCAACTCGGGGAAAAAAGGAAATTGGGGTTGGCCGTGGCCGTAAGGCGGCAGCGTTACCCAAAAACCAATTATTCAGCCGCGAGAGATCGGGATGGGGCAGAGTTCCACCCCCACCCGATGCTCACGGACGCCCGAGATAGCACGGCCATCATCGCGGGATCAGACACGGCGGCGCTGACGCTCCCGAGGGAGGCAACGCGGCCGCATCCTCACTTCCCGAGGAGTCAAGCCCGCCTAGTGATGCTGTGATCGACATCGCATCATCATCTGGAGCGCTGCCCGAAGCAGCCGGTGCCACCGAAGAAGCAACCGACTGAAACGAACTAACGCTCGCTGGCTCTCGCACTGAGGCGGGAGGTGTGGCCCGAGGAATCGTCGGGGCTTTATCCCACACCATCACCGTAAAATCACCAGGTCCCCGGGTCGACGGGCCCCCTATGGAGGAAACCGATCGAGCGGGGGGGGACCGGGACTCTCACTCAAGTGAGATCATTGAGTCTCGACCTCAGTGTAGAGATGGTCATGTTCCCACAGAAGGAACATGAGTCATCCACGAACGCTGCTGCTGCATGCTGAAATACAAAGCAGCGATCGTGACCATCAGATGACGACAGAAATCAACCACACCCAGAAGAACACGGGCGAACCGTCTTTAAAAAGACGTGCGCGTGCAGCTCTTTCAATGAGAGGAGGAAATTCACTCTTTCAGCGCTGAAGCGACCAGGGAGAAGCGCAAAGTCTGGCAGACCACTGCTCAGATCGCAGGCGATGCAGAATCTCGCTGGGTACCGCCGTCACACCAACACTGAAGAGGACGCTCGTCTCGAAGAGTCTTGAACAGTGCTTTCAGGAGTGAAGAGGTTCTCTTGGCTCCGAAGCGAAAACATACTGCGGTTGCGTTCACTTCCTCCTTTTATACTCACGGAGTAGGGCGGAGTACGCTATGCAAATTTCCGCAGCCCCAAGGCATTGCATGCCATTGGCTCGTGTTTAAATACTCGAAGAGGATTGGCTTTCTATGCGAAACCCCCAATCTCCGTCACTTCTGACGTAACTCGAAGTGACTACGAAAGGGAACCATTGGTTTTAGGCATCTGTCAACCTCAAACATTTCAAGCTGCCAGAGCTCCTTCAACCAACTTCTCCACTCCTGTGCAGACAAGTCGGGTATAAGATCGTCCCAACCAAGGTCTTTTCTACACAAGTCTTGAAGGATCCTATTGGCAAATAAGACCACAGGTGCCAACATTCCTAAAGGGTCATAGATTGAACTGACCGTGGAGAGAATCCCTCTTCTGGTTAAGGGTCGATCTTTGATGAGGACTTTGAACTTAAAAGTGTCAGACTGAACACACCACTGTACGCCCAATGCTCTTTCTACAGGAAGGGTGTCATTGTCCAAATCCAAATCCTTAACCTCTTTTGCTCTCTCTGTTGCAGGAATTGCTGCCAGCACGGTACGTCTATTGCTGATCCACTTCATGGGCTGAAAGCCCCCTTTCGAACAAAGGGCGCGAAGGTCCTGGTAAAGCGCTATTGCTTCCTCCTCAGAAGCCACTGATGTAAGGCAATCATCCACATAGAAATTGTGGAGGACTGTTTCGATTACTTTGAAGCTAAATTGCTCTCGATTATCCTCTGCACACTTTCTAAGAGCAAAACTTGCACAACTTGGCGAAGATGTGGCCCAGAACAGATGCGCTACCATTCTGTACTCCACTAGGCTTTGCTTATGGTCTCCATCCGGCCACCAGAGAAACTTTAACAGATCTGAATCCTCAACTGGTACTCTGACTTGGTGGAACATAGCCTAAATGTCTGCCATGAGTACAACAGGCTATTTTCTTAATCTGGTCATGACTCCAATTAACATGCTGGTAAGATCGGGTCCCTGTAAGAGTTGAGCATTTAAAGATGTTCCCTGGAATGTAGCTTTGCAGTCAAAAATGACCCTGATTTTGCCCTTCTTCGGGTGATATACCCCATGATGTGGTATATACCATACCCTGTTGTCGCTCCGATCCAGATTCTCAATTGGGACCTTCTCAGCATAGCCCTTGGAGATGATGTCATTTATAAATACTGTGTAATCAGCATGAAATGTAGCGTCCTTTTCAAACCTCCTTGTGAGGCTCATAGCACGCTGTTCAGCAACTTTTCTATTGTTTGGCATATTCACATCTTTTTTCTTAAAGGTAAGCCAATACTATAATGGCCATCCACCAACTTAGCAGATTTTGTCACAAACTCCATGAATTGACAGTCTTCTCTTGATAACCGCATCTGCTCATCCTGGCTACATTCAGGAAAATCAGCCTTTAGCTGCTCATTCCACAGATCCTTGAGGTTTGCAATAGAGATCCTATTGACGGTGACATCTGTCCACTAGTAATTTCTCTACATTCATCGCGTCTAAAAGGTCCATTTACAGTCCAGCCCAGCATCGTTTTGACCGCATATGGGCCCCCCTCCGTGCTTCGAGCAACTTGCCATGGCTCCAGTGCTCTAGGAACATTGGATCCAATCAGCAGGTCAATATCTGAATCAATCTCCCTTATCTGGACATGTTTCAGATGTGGCCATCGTTGGAGGTCTTTCTGTCGAGGAATATTGCCTCGATGAACTGGCATGTTTTTTGCGTATAAATATCACGTAGTTCACAAAAACAATCACCGTCTAATTCAGCCACTTCCAAATCTGAAACAATATGACTCCCAACGACCTTCTCCTGACCCATAGTGCGAAGGAGAATACCAGTTCTTCGTCCCCTGACATTAAGCTTGTTCATCAGCCGCTCTGTACAGAATGACGCTGAGCTTCCAGGATCCAAGAAGGCATAGGTAATCAACACCTTGTGCCCTTTCCTATGTTTAACTTGAACTGAAACTATAGAGAGTGTACAATCATGGTCACCGGCCCCAGTAAGACCACTGGATTGAACAGAGATCAGAGAACTGCCCACTGCTGTCTCAGACTCTCCTTTGACTTGCACTAAATAATTTTCTTTCTCTTTTGGATAAATGTGGAGTGCAGTAGGGTGCTTCAGACTGCATACTTTGCATGAGAGACGCTTCCTACAATCTCGACTCATGTGCCCAATGCACAAACAGCCAAAACACACACCATGTTTCTTTAAGAAAGTAATCTTCTCATTATGCACCCTCTTTTCCAACTGGCGGCACAAATCCAATGTGTGCTCACCTCCACAAAATATGCAAGCCATCATACCAGCTGACCTGTCCTCTTTTACTTTTGTTCTTTTGTATTTTTGTTACCTACAATCTGAGTGCAGTAAAAATAATGAATGAGACCATAAAACCATAGGAGACTTACAGTTGGCTCGTACATATATGTTGGCAGACATTCATGTCTGAAGTAAAGATTTCTGTGAAACGTGTTAAGTTGCACAGAAGAAAGCCCAATATGACCTGCCCTGTACAGTTTAAGAATCGGTAACCATATAGAGGACTATTTTTTATTTTATTTTTTAGGACTATTATTTTGTTGAACAGACCGGAGCGACGGCTGATGACGTTACATGGCATGCTCAGATTTGCTTGACCAATCGGCGGAAGGGGGCGTTTCAGGACCGCCCCCGTGTAGAAAACGAATTTAAGTCATTTATTAGTTTTTTTGTCTTTGAACTAAAAAACGAATAAACGAGCCATTTTCTCGTTTCTGCTTATTTAGTTTCAAACTGGAAAACAAACTATCAAAACGTACAGATGTAGCTCCACCCACAGGGGAAAATTGGAATATCAAGGTGTTTTTCTGATTTCTGTGCAAGAACGGGAAAACCAAACATCAAGTCATAATTTCGTTTTTTTGTTTTTCAGAAAAAACGAAAAAGGAGTTGTTTTCTCGTTTTTTCGTTTTCATAAATGAAAGCAAAAACAAATGAACGAATGATACCCGGACCGCTTATAACTTATGCTAACAAAACTAGAGAATTTTATTCTTTAATAGGCTACTATAGAATTAACAATATGTCTGAATACATAAATAAATACATAAATAGATTTTCTTACCAATAATACAAATAGTCATATCAACGGACATAATTTTACATAGACCCACACATAGTTGAATAAATAAATGAGGATTTTACAGTAGCCTATAGATAATACTAATAGTAATTATAATAAAATCAATTTCACAAGAAGTAGAGTAGTCAATTTGCGCAAGAAGGCATTTTAGTGTCTTTTTTTCCATAGTGACGAGTCTAGAGAACATGCGGTATAGGCCTATTGTTTTGTTGTTGTTTTTTTCTTTGAAAAATAAATATATAATATTAATATAGTATTCCATACATTTGTCAGAGCTTGGTAGAAAGGTAACTATATTTGTTAATGTTATTAAACAGATTAATAAATACATTATAATTGGTATTATTAAATGTTAATCATATATGCATACTTAATTATGGTCATATCTGTAATACACACTTTATGGCAATTAAAAGAAAGTTTTAAAAGTGCAAATTTTTAGAAAAAAAAATAGACAAACAATTACATAATAAATTCAAAATCAATTTGAGTAAATAAAAACAATAAAAATATCCCATCCATGCAGAATTGTCAAAAACATGATTGGTATATATATATATATATATATATATATATATATATAATAAATAATAAAATAATAAAATGTAAAATAATAATATAAAATGTTTTTTGTTGCAAGCTCACATACTTGATGTCATGTTTTCTCGTGGTTTATTGTTGAGCTGTCAAGTCGTCATGTTGAAATAACCAGTTCCATAACGTTAATCCTATATAGGAATACTTATACTATAGTATTTTGGGACATAGCCTAGAAGTATAGAGGTATTAAAGAACATCATAGAAGTATTATACACTACTATAGAATACTAATAGCCATAGGATTTCTATAGGCCTAGTTCTTTTTCGTAAGTGATGTAACGTCAGAGAAATCTGGCCCACTGCCTAATACGAGTTAAGCATCTACTACTATATCACACAAGGACCTCTACTCACACAGTAATCTAATAAGATATGATTAATATTGCCATTTTGTCCTCCTAACCGGTTCTGTATGTATGTAAGAAAGGCTGTAGAACTTATAATTTATAATTCGTTAGTTTATTGGTGGTACATAAAACGACACAGCAACTCTTCGGCATGATTGTCCCAAGTATTTCAGTGAGCGCCAAGGCAATGTTTTCCCCCAGGGGCTAAATTCACACCACGTGACGGGGCGTTCCCGGGGGCGTTCCCAGACCAACCGACTGTATCTATAGAGCATCACAGTCCCGCCCACAGCCGGTGCCGGAAGTAAAAATTCCATACAATTTCTCCATTGACATTTGGGATATAAGCCATAAAAACGTAACCATGCATGGTAGACTTAAAACCAGCTACGGCTGTACTAAGCGATTGTATATGCTCATATAAACGCCAAAAGATCATAGGGCACTAACCTTGTTTTCCGATAAATCCCTTTTATTCGCAATGTATTGGATAAGTACTTCGTTACCCACAATCCTGAACAATCCCACAATACCACAGTGATGCATCTGATTGGTGGAAGTCGGGTCACGTGTCTGAAACCCCGCGAAGGCGCTTGAAGACTGAAGATCGCGTAATGACTTAATTCATTGGTCGCACCTCAGAGACGACCCCGCGCCATTGGATGTACAGCAGCCACAGCTTAGCCTATGAGCAAGCCAGATACTCAATGTTTTAGCATGTGCATAAGCTTCAGTAAATCGAGGAAAAGGAGTTTCCCTGCACATTCACTATATAAAATTCACTGGATGAAAAAGTTCACGCGGCCGTCGTCAGATTTGGAAGTCACTCAAAAGGCTCTTTCACGGTGGCTTTCAGCCGACTTCAGTGAGGCGCGGTGGTTTATGGGAGGAGTAGTTCCTTTTTTTTGGAAATGAAAATATGTACACAGGCTTGTATTCTTGACTTTTTTTGGATTTTCTCTTAGATTTTTCACTCGAAATGATATGTTTGTATGCATATGAGTTCAGCCGTAGCTGATTATCCTCAGACATGCTCTAATACTCTTTAGATATGGATTTTACAAAATGTCAATGGGAGAAATGAATGGGAAATTTACTTCCGGCACCAGCGCTCTCTCGGGCTGTGGGCGGGACTGTGATGCTCTATTGAATAACGAAAAACGTGCTTTCTTTATTCGTTTTTAAACTGGTGAAACTATATTCACAAACTTTTTTATTTTCTTTATTTACAAGGCTTAGATATTTAACTTCACATAAAAAAAGAAAGCCTAAAACAAAAACATTTCACAAACAGTTTCTATATGGTTCCAGAGTGAACCATATAGAAACTGTTTTTCCATATTAATTTGTGAATATTTTAAATGTTTAATAAAGGGCCAAAAAAAATTTCCATATTAATTTGTGAATATTTTAAATGTTTAATAAAGGGCCAAAATAAACAATACGTCACTATTTATTTTTTATTTATTATATAAAAATAAATATTTCATATATATGCCTATTTATTTTATTTATTATACAATATATAGCCTATATATTTTTTTTACTGCAGCATTTGCAGTTCAAATTTTGGTGTTCAACTTTGCGTTTTAAAAATACAACAACTGTTAATTTTTCATTTTTCAATTACAGGTTAAAAAAGGGAAAAACAAATGGACGCAAAAGTACACATGATTATAATGCGTTTAAACGAGAAATCATAGTAGAAACAAGCCAAAACATATTTGGGTGGTTTTTTGTGCATTCTCGCGTTTTTTTACGAGGTTTTGGGCTGGAAAACTTTGCTGGCATCTGGCAACACTGTCCTCCCAGGCGGTAGGCTGTTTGATGGGGTCAATGGTTGTCCTCCACAGACACCTGTGGCTCACCCTTTCCAACTTACAGGAAGCCGACAGGAAGACGCTGCTGAATGCACCGATCTCCCCAGCAGGTCTGTTAAGAGACACCATCGAAAAGGTCACCGAGTGTTACTCCGAGACCCAGAAGAAGGCTAAGGCGATGAGTCACGTCATCCCTCGAAAGGCTGCGCAGCCTCCACCGCAGCCATTCTCTCGCTCGTCATCCGCCTCGGGCCGTCAACCTCAAGCTGCGGCCAGACGGCAGTCAGCCCCTCGCCAGGAGCCGGATGCTCACAGAGGGTGGAGCAACCAGTTGTAGGGTGCAGGGAAGAAGCGGACGGCCCAGAGAAGCCCACGCAGGAAGGTCGTTGCGTCTCCAGCGAGACCCAAGAAGTTGTCCTGACCGCCGGGCAAGAGGGGAAGAGAGCGCCAGGCTGGTCCTGCTCCCAAGCACCACGCTCTTCAGCTTTCCGTTCCATGAGCGGCACATGCAAGTATTTTGTGAATGTTGTTTCATGTGTGTGCTCATTAAAGCAAAACACCCTTTCACAAACAGTGTCACTTTCAGACAGTGGGGAAAGCTATTCTGGTCATTTCGCTGTGGGTGTTAAATGTAATTTGGCATGGGTACACACTTCAGTTCAAACGCAGACCACCACGCTTCTGCGGCATAATCCAGTTCTTAACTTAGCCCCCAAACGCTCATATTCTGAGGCAGGAAGGCGGGATGCGGGTCTTGAACTATCTGGACGACTGGCTGGTTCTCGCCCAATCGAAAGAGAAGCTGATTGGCCATATGGAAGCCCTCCTTCGTCACTTGGAGACGCTTGGTTTGAGGGTGAACGTTCAGAAAAGTGTGCTCTCGCCGAGCCAAACTACCACATTCTTGGTAGTGCACTTGGATTCGGTGAGAATGAGAGCACGCCTATCGCCCCAGCGAGCGGAGGCTCTGAGCTCTTCTCTCGGTCTCTTTAGACCGGGAAAGCTCGTCTCACTGAAGGAATTTCAGAGGCTATTGGGACGGATGGCAGCGGCTTCGACGGTGTCACCTGGCTGTTGCATATGAGACCTCTTCAACACTGGCTGAAAGTGCGCATCCTTTCAAATGCGTGGTATTCCAGCCACAAGTGCATTATGGTCACTCGAGGCTGCGTACACGTAATGGCTCCGTGGAAGAACCCGGAGCTTTTCAGGGTGGGTGTCCCTCTGGGCATTGTGACACGATGTGTGAAGGTCCTGACGGACACATCGACCACCAGATGGGGAGCGGTCTGCTTGGGCAAGCCCACTTCGGGTCGGTGGCAAGAGAAGCAGGCAGAGTGGCACATAAATCGTTTGGAACTGAAGGCGGTCTCTCTAGCTCTCAAACCCTGCCGGTCTCAGCTGGAGCAGCGGCATGTGTTGATTCGGACCGATAACACGTGGTCTCGTACATAAATCGCCTGGGTGGCGTACATTCTAGAGCCCTATACAAGCAGGCAGAATCTCTTCTGCTGTGGGTGGACTGGTTTTTCCTCTCGGTGAGAGCGGATCACATCTCCGGTGTTCTGAATCGCGGGGCGGACATGCTCTCGAGGAGCGGTATCCCTCAAGGAGAATGGAGTCTTCACCCAGGAACGGTTCAGCTGATATGGAAGCGTTTCGGCAGAGTGGAGGTCGACCTCTTTGCAACGAGCGAGAACACGCATTGTCAAACGTTCTTCTCGCTGTCTCGTTCCTCCCGGGAGAAGGATGCGTTGAACGCGCGATGTCCGAAAGTTCACATCTATGCTTTTCCTCCGGTGAAAATTCTGCCCATGGTGTTGTGCAAAATCAGGGAGGAGAGGGTGGCAGTGACGCTGGTAGCCCCAAACTGGCCAAACCAACCATGGTTCGCGGACTTGGAGTTACTGGCGAGGCGGCAATGGGATATTGCGCTCAGGAAGGACCTGCTGTCTCAGGCGAGTGGATCAATCTGGCATCCCACCCCCCGGGCTGTGGAGCCTCCATGTGTGGCCGTTGCTGGGTCGCTGAGCAGGCTGGACGCGCTGCACTCGCGAGCCTTATGCACCATCGAGGAAGTGCAGGCCCTGTGCATTAGGCGACTGTATGACTGTATGCATCAGGAGGTCGGCATCGACCCAGGCAGTTGTTCTGTGTTGGATATTCTGCGCTTCCTTCAGTACAGGATGGACGAGGGAAGCCTTCCATCCACTCTGAAGGAGTATGTGGCTGCTATCGCCGCGTTTCATCCCCTGTTGAAGGGCTGTCTATCGGCAGACACGCGTCGGTGGTCGGGTTCCTCAAAGGAGCCTGGAGATTATGCCCAGCACGGCTGCCATCGGTGCCGCCGTGGGATTTGGCTTTGATCTTGGAGGCTGTCACGTTCGCCTTTCGAGCCCCTGGCTTTGATCGCCATTAAGGAGCTTTCTGTAAAAACGGCTATGCTTCTAGCGCCTGGCCGATTATCGGCGCCAATTTTAAGCATTTTTATGGTTATCGGTATCGGCCATTATCAAATCCGATTTGCCGATAAAATAATTTTATTTTGAAATGCGCTATTTTTGGCTCTAACGCAGCCACCTCTGTCGGAACTCACCACTCTGTAGACTAGACTTATGTCCCCGCACATCTGATTTGTTGGGAGTCACGAGTCCGGCCAATCAGCGCGGCAAGCTGAAGGCACTGAAAGTTTTGCACTCTTACACCGAGACCGAGAGCACTCGCTGACTGGAGCAGCTTCACGGATCACGCATCAGTTGTCTCTCAAAGTTAAGGCAGTGGCAGATTTTGCTGAAGAAGCATTGCAATACACTGAAGTTGCAAAATACCTCAATACAGCCCTGTGATTTCCGCGATGCAGTAAACAGACGGAATCGCGGACTCCAGTCATAAAAATGGAATTTCCTGTATAAAGCGGAATATCACGGAATTTGTCAACTTTTTGATGAATTAATAAAAAGCAGGTCAGTACAAATCAAACCGCAAAAAGACTATTTAAATATTAATCCTGCGTGTCTCTAAATGAATGGCGCTGACGCGTGATTTCATTTACCACACACACATAACACACACTGGAGCACTCGTGACGCTTGCGCTGTTTTCAGCCTCATCCGGATCATTATATGAGGACATAATTGCATAAACAACATCTCCAGAGTCGCTCGCTTAGTCACTTCATGAGCTTTTTAATGCTTCAACTGAGAAAAGTTATCATCACATCATAGACAAACGGAAACTCAAAGATCTCCACGGCTACCCGTCAAAATAAAAGTTCGGTTTTTCACAAAGCCCTAAAAATGTATTTTTTGTTAAACTGTAAATAAATTGAATAAGTTTAATGATTTTAATTAATTAGAAATGCTTTTTGATTACTAAAATTTTACTTAAACATTAAAGTAGAGTCTTTAAGTTTTACAAAATGTTTACAGAATGCTGCTGGGTGCTCCCTGCACTTATTATTATTGTTGCAGAGGGACTATTGGCTATGTAGGCCGGGGTGGAACCCGGAACCTTTGTTTTGTGATTGTGTTTCACGCGGGTCCTGGTTAAGTGGGGGGGGCTCCCCGGATGTTTTGGTTGTGGCCGTTTTTGCAAGCCGCTTTTCTGTACCGTCTGCTGAGTTTATTAAAAAGGCTAAACCGCAACGTCTGCGTGCATCTTTATCTGCTCGGGTTACCACACTGGCGACGAGGATTAAAACCGATATTAACCAAACCAAGGTCCCAGTAAGTCAGCCGGTTCGGCGGCAAAGAAGTTGGCGCATAATTAAACAAAAACTATGACGGCTACGGTCGGCTCGCTCAGTGAGTTCTCTGAGAAGGACGGCGACTGGGTGGAATATGTCGAGAGACTGGAGCACTTTTTCCTGGCTAATGACATTGTGGATGGGGAGAAGCAATGATCAATTCTTCTGAGTGTGTGCGGGGCTAAAACGTACAGACTGATCCGAAATCTGGCAACGCCGCAGAAACCGGGAGAGATCGGGTTTAAGGAAATTGTGGAGATGGTGCAAAATCACCTCAATCCCAAGCCCTCTGTGATTGTGCAGCGTTTCAAGTTTCACACGCATTCACGCAAGCCAGGAGTGACAGTGGCGGAGTTCGTGGCGGAGCTGAGACGGCTATCCGAGCACTGTGAGTTCAGGGCGGTGCTGGAGGACATGTTGCGGGACAGGTTAGTCTGTGGGATTAACGATGATGTCATACAGCGCCGCTTATTGGGTGAAGCCACACTGACTTTCAAAAAGGCTTTAGATATTGCCCTAGCAATGGAAACGGCGGCAAACAACGCGATTGACATAAAAAATGCAGGCGGAGGGACGCTATCAGATACTGCACATTTTGTAGCAAAAGAAGGCAAAAGTGTTTCAGGAAAACTCACGGAGTGTTATCGTTGTGGGGGTCCACATTTTGCAAATGACTGTGGCTTTAAAGACGCCGTTTGCCATAATTGCCAGAAAAGAGGGCATATTGCAAAAAAGTGCAGGGGTGCTAAAACTAAGCAGACAAAAGGATGGGGGAAAGCATCTAAGCCCAACACACATCACCTGCAGAGTGAGGATTTGGAGGAGCAGTGCTCATTCAACATGTTTAATATCCGTGACCAGCCCCGGGCTCAGCCCATATACGCAACAATTACAGTAAATGGCAAAGAGCTGAACATGGAAGTGGACACGGGGGCCTCAGCTTCAGTAATCAGTCAAACCACGTTCAACAGGTTGTGGAGCTCAGGGGGTGCACCAGCAATGGAAGAGACGAGTGTTAGGCTCAGAACGTATACGGGTGAGTGCATTCCACTCGCGGGGGCAATCAAGGTGGACATTGTGTATCAGGAACAGCAGGCTGCGGCGACACTGCTGGTGGTTGAGGGGGAGGGACCGAGCTTGTTGGGGCGGGATCTCCTCCAGAAAATTCACCTGAATTGGGGACAGATCTGGGGTGAAATCAAACATACCACTGTGGTACAAGACATCATAGGGAAGTATGCGGATGATTTTAAAGATGAACTGGGTACCCTCCGAGGGACCACAGTTAAACTGTGTGTTGACCCCAAAGCACAACCTCGTTTCTTCAAACCGCGAACGGTACCATATGCCATGAAAGCAAAGGTGGAGGCGGAGTTGGAAAGGCTACAAAGGGCAGGGGTGATCGAGCCCGTGGAGTTTTCTGACTGGGCAGCCCCAATAGTGCCAGTGGTGAAGGAGGATGGGGAAGTGCGCATATGTGGGGATTACAAAATGACCATTAATCAGGCCTCACAACTCGACACATACCCCCTACCGCGAGTGGAGGACCTATTTGCGACACTCGCAGGTGGAAAAACATTCACTAAACTAGACATGAGTCACGCATATCAGCAACTTTTACTGGATGAAGACTCTAAACAATATGTGACCATAAACACTCACAAGGGCCTATTCAAATATAACCGTCTAGTGTTTGGCGTTGCCTCAAGCCCGGCTATTTTCCAACGCACCATGGACAATCTGTTTCAGAACATTCCCCAGGTAGCTGTTTACCTGGACGACATTCTCGTCACAGGTAAAACCGAAGAAGAACACCTGCGAAACCATGAACTGGTGTTAAAGAGAATGTCTGAGGCGGGGCTACGTCTGAAGTGCAGTAAGTGTGTTTTTCAGGCTCCTAGTGTCACATATCTGGGCCATCGGATTTCAGCTCAGGGTTTGTCTCCAGTCGAAGACAAAGTGAGAGCAATTAAGGAAGCTCCAACACCAAAGGACGTTGCGGAGCTCAGGTCGTTCCTGGGTCTAGTGAACTATTATGGGAAGTTTTTACCAGACCTCTCGACCGTTCTGGCCCCACTCTACCTGCTGCTACACAAAGGCTGTGTGTGGAGATGGCAGCAGGATCAGGACGACGCCTTCCAGCATGTAAAGGGACTGTTACACTCAACACGACTGCTGGTACACTTTGACCCAGACAAGGAGGTAATTCTATCGTGTGATGCCTCCCCGTATGGACTAGGTGCCGTTCTTTCGCACCGCATGGAGGATGGAAGCGAAAAGCCAATCAGCTATGTGTCACGTACTCTTGCTGCGGCAGAAAAGGGGTACTCGCAATTAGAGAAGGAGGGGCTGGCGGTTGTTTTTGCAGTCAAGCGTTTCCACCACTACCTGTTTGGTCGCCCTTTTACTATCTTCACAGACCATAAGCCTCTAATGGGTCTGTTCAGTGAAAAAAAAGGCATTCCACCCATGGCCTCAGCAAGAATACAGCGCTGGGCATTAACCCTGTCAGCATACCAGTATAGCATAGAGTACAAGGCGGGTAGCGACAATGCAAATGCTGATGCTTTTAGCCGTCTGCCTCTCCCAGACACACCGCACCACACAGGCTTACCCCCAGAGACTGTTTTTCTGATGGACAGACTGTCCCAGGCTCCAGTGACAGCAAAGCAAATAAAGCTGTGGACTGAAAGAGACCCAGTGTTGTCGCAGGTGAAGAGGTGGGTGATGCAGGGGTGGCCTTCCAATGTGGAGCAGGAGGGGTTCAAACCTTACGTCAAGCGCAAACTGGAATTAAGTGTCCTTGATGGCTGTCTCCTCTGGGGTTCCAGAGTGATTGTCCCACCTCCTGGGCGGGCTCAAGTGATGGAGGAGCTACATGAGGCCCACCCGGGGGTCTCCCGTATGAAAAGTCTTGCCAGATCATTTGTGTGGTGGCCTGGGATGGACAGTGCCTTGGAAGAAAGGGTGAAGGGATGTTCTCAGTGTCAAAGCAACCTGAAGATGCCTGCAGCAGCGCCACTGCACCCATGGCAGTGGCCCGGCCGTCCGTGGTCCAGACTTCACCTGGATTTTGCTGGCCCATTTATGGGTCGGATGTTTTTAGTGCTAGTGGACGCGCACTCAAAGTGGCTCGAGGCACAGATAATGTCAAACATTACTGCACCTACTACTACAGACACCCTGAGAAGCATTTTCGCAACACATGGGTTGCCAGACACAATTGTGACGGACAACGGGCCTACTTTCACCAGCGAGGTTTTCAAGGAATTTATGAATAGAAATGGGATTCGCCATGTCTGCACTGCCCCCTATCATCCCGCGTCCAACGGCTTGGCAGAGCGGGCTGTGGAGACTTTCAAAGAGGGGCTGCGGAAGATGTCAGGACAATCTCTGGAAACCAAGCTCACACGCTTCCTGTTTCAATACAGGATTACTCCACACACAACTACGGGAGTGGCTCCAGCTGAGATGTTGCTGGGGAGGAGACCAAAGTCTCATCTAGACCTCCTCCAGCCAGACATCAGAGCGAGGGTTGCCAGGAATCAGGAGGAGCAAAAAGCAAGGCGGGACCAACATGCTAAAGAGAGACATTTTTACCCAGGGGACAATGTATATGTCAAGAACTTTGCCATAGGTGCACTCTGGTTGCCAGGGGTTATCCACCGCCAGACAGGGCCGGTATCTTTTGTTGTGGAATTATGTGATGGTAGGCAGGTGCGCAGGCACCAAGATCACTTGAGGGTCCGCCATGATGGGGGAGGGAAGAGTGCCCACGGGGTTTCATGCAAAGACAGTGTGGGCGGCTCTGAGGACGCCGTACCAGTCGATCCAGGGCACGCGGAAATGTCACATGAGGGTCTGTCTGAGCCCTCACAGGAGGCACCTGATGAACTGTCGGAGCAAGCAGCTTCGGCTGACCCTGCTCAGAGCCTACTTGGGGGACCAGAGCTTTCCTCCAGTTCGGAGGATACTATTCCTGAGCTTAGGAGATCTAAGAGACAACACAAACCTCCAAACAGACTGTTATGTTGAGTTATAAATGCAAATATTAAAGATACCTTATATAAGAGTGTTGGTTGTTAAAAAAAAAAAAAGGAAAAAAAAAAAAAAAAAACGGATGTTCATATTGGTACCAATGTTTTTCCTAGAGGCACTTATGTTTTTAGTGTGTCTTAATGTTTTATGTTTGCACTTAAAGAGGGAGAAGTGTTGCAGAGGGACTATTGGCTATGTAGGCCGGGGTGGAACCCGGAACCTTTGTTTTGTGATTGTGTTTCACGCGGGTCCTGGTTAAGTGGGGGGGGCTCCCCGGATGTTTTGGTTGTGGCCGTTTTTGCAAGCCGCTTTTCTGTACCGTCTGCTGAGTTTATTAAAAAGGCTAAACAGCAACGTCTGCGTGCATCTTTATCTGCTCGGGTTACCACAATTATTATTATTATTATTATTATTAACAGTTCTCATATTCAAAGATATGTTTAAAATCATTTAAAGAAAGTATTTGTCAACTTAATTTTGACATTAATTTACAGTTTTACACCAGACATAGGCTAAAATATTATATATATATATATATATATATATATATATATATCAGTGGCGGCTGCTGGTCTTTCAAAGAGGGGAAGCTCTTTTTTCTTCTTTTTTTTAAAACTCGACTGTCAGGTGTGGGGATGGTGAAAAGAGCGAGGACTCGATGCAGAGTTGATGGGCTTTATTTCATTGATAAAAATTGAAAACACTATGAATAAATTGAATAAATTGGGAGCAAAAAAGGCAGGTAACGAGGGGGACAGGTGGGGCAAAATAACTAATAATCAGGAAACGAGATGGGAGTCGACACAATGACAAGAAAGCACATATGGCACAACAAACACATAAGCACAAGCCATGTGCTCATACCAAACATGACAAAAACACATGACCAATAAAACAAATTAAAAAGCAATTGTGCTCACAAAAAATGAGACCTGAAGAACGATGAGAACACTCATAAGACACGTGTTCACACAGAACATGACAACATGAAAGCACACAGCTAGTGTAAAACACAAGCTACACAGCACAAGACAAAACATGACATGAAAGCACGTGGCCGGATGTAAACACAAACCATGTGCCACACAATACACAACACACTGAACAGAGCGAACACGACAAGACAGAACGCTAACGTTACGCATGAGTACGACCATAAGGTCATCCTGTGCACTCACAACCGAAAACAAACACGCGGAGAATGCATGTCCGAATCCCAACACAAAAGTGAAACCAAACTAGATGTGCCGTGATTCAAACACCACGCCCGCACATGTAACAAGACACCTGACATTGACGAAATGTGGGAATTAGGTTGAACTGTGAAATATCTGATGAAAATTGCAAATACTAAGAAATATGTTACAGCAGTTCGTCTTTCGAGTAAAATACACCCAAAATCCGCGACGAGACTGAGCTCGAAGTCTTTAAACTAGCTTCCGCGTCAGCGATTTTTTTTTATTGGGGGAAATCGCTGTCAATCAAAAGGAGATGCAATCCTCCAATCATCACGCGGACGCCCGGACGCCAGGCCAGCCCACTTCCCTATTCACCCCAGAGACGCCCGGCGTCCGTGGGCGGGACATAATCGCAGCATTTATCCAATGACCGTCTAGTTTAACAGCACTGAAAAAAACTGTTCAAAGCAGCCCCATTGAAGTCAATGGACGCCGAGCTTCAACGGGGAAATGCCATAGGAAAATGCATGCACTGTGACGCGCTACAGGTATGCATAAGAAGGAGATCAAGTCAGCCGACCTGCTATTTGTAGCTTATTCTGAACGAACTCGTCTTCGAGATTACCGTGTTCTAACGCATTTTTACTCAATAAAATGTTAACACAATAGTACACATTTGACCATTATTTTTTTGACATTATAGGGGAAGCTGACCTTCCCTTGCAGTCTTAAAGAAATCTCCACTGATATATATATATATATATATATATATATATATCGGTTCAAAACATCGGTCTATTTGATCTGTAATAATCGGTATCGGCATCAGCCCTGAAAATCACATATCGGTCGACCCCTAATTTACAGGGTTTCTCTGTAAGTGAAGATTGTATCCGATATGGACCAGGAAACTGTAATGTGACTCTCAGGCCATGACCGGTGTTCTGAAAATTCATGCTACCCATCGAGATTTGCTACTTACCGGTTATGCGCATGTGCAGACTCACAGTTTTTTTGTTTTTTTTTTACAAAAGGTACATTTTCCTGTTATAATGTATAATTTCCCTTAAAAATGCTTACTACCATATGAATATTTGTACGGTCAGCCAGCTGAAAAATAATAACTGAAAGTTTCAGTTACTATGAGGAAAGGTGTACTTTGACAAGTCAAAGATGAACATTTTATGATAATTTTTACTTTTCACACCGTTTTAAAAATAAAAACAGTAGTCTACAGTATACAGTAGCTACTCATAACTTAGAATTGTATTATAATTGTATTTCATACGACTTTATTCGGCATTCTGTGATGAATTCGCGCTACGGTAGCATTTTTCGACAAGGCAGCAAAAATCGACAGAACACCGGGTTATGAAGTCGCTCAATACCCCGTTCAAAGTGCAGATTGTTTCTCTGCCTGCCCTGTCCACTGAGCCATCATCCTCTCAGGTTTCGGATGCTCAGAGTGCTGTTTGCCCTGGTCAGAGCGCTCCGGGAATATATTTCTCGCTCGGCCGCTTTTTGTCAATCGAACCAGCTGTTTCTGTGCTTTGGTGGATGCAACAGGGGACAGGGGGTCTCTAAGCAGAGGCTTGCTCACTGGATTGTGGAAGCTATTGATTTGGTTTATGATTGCATGGGGTGCAGGAATGCCCCCTTAACATCAAGGCCCATCCAATGAGGGCGATCGCCTCTTCGTGGGCCTGGACTAAGGGTATGTCTATTCAGGATTTATGTCTTGCGGCTGGCTGGTCTTCTCAGAACAAGTTTGCCAGATTTTACAAGTTGGATATATCCTCAGTGGCGTCTCAAGTGCTTTCGGTGAGTTAATTTGTGTCATTGCATGGCATTTGTGGGCCACTCTGCGTTTGGCTCATGAGCTGTTCTATATGCTATTGTATATGTTTTACTGATGTCACTGCTATGCGTGGGCCTTCTCTTACTGTTATTGCCCTGTATGCTTGACAGTGCAAACTTCCCCGGTTTTACTGCTTGGGATATGCAAATTTCGGCAGTGTTTTGCGAGCATGCGATTGGTCTCTTTTGACCTATCAGAGATTACTGGCTCACTATTGGCCAACCTCAGTCTATCTGATGCTTGTTCACTGGGGAAGGCGGTCTTGGTATTGGGTTCTGTCATCAGTGGTATGTTATGCTGCCACGGCGGGATTTTATACAGTTCCTAGATACGACATCCGTAATGTTGAAGTTCTGTAGCCTTGATAGGGAATGTCTCCGGTTACTTTCATAATCTCGGTTTACTGAAAGGCAAGGAACGAGACATTACGCTTGCTGCCGTGTTTACTATTATTTTAGCGTGTGTTCGATTCTGAAGGAAATTGACGTTGCATCTTCATTTATACTGCAACGGTGTTTCAGTATTTGCATATTTGCGGCAAATGGGCAGCTTCGCTGGCGTTAGCCTATAAGATCTCAGCAGAAGTGAAGAAGGCTAGGAGTTCCCATATACGACATCCGTAATGTCTCGTTCCTTGCCTTTCAGGGAACCAAGGTTACGAAAGTAACCGGACACAAAGTTACAAAGTCCAGGGCTGTTTTTTAGACCCAGTCCGTCGCTGGCTGTCGAATCCAAATATGGTCATTTCAGTTTTTAACTTTTTAATATTGGTTACATGCGAGCATTATCCAGAGTGGATTGAGATGAAAGGAAGGGACACACCAAACCGACACCAAAGAACTAGCACTGATAAAAGCCGACTGTGTTGTCGCCTGCTTCGGGGGGGGAAAGCTGCACCTTTACACACTAAGAGAACTACAAGCGATTGTCAGCTAGAATGTGTGTTGTCATAATTATCAGTTGCTTCAACACAGTATAAGTCTCTGTAAAAATATGTATTGTTTTGTTAAAGACTTTCTTAGGGAAAAAGTATTGATGCACTCTTGACAAATTGATTCATCTTAGTGGTTCTCAACCTTCTTCCTGGAGCCTATTTGTAAATGTAAGATTATATTTCTAAAATACAACAAAACAACAACAACAACAAAGTTGATAAAAAGCATCTTAACCTTCTGATTATCTTTATTTGTGTCAACACTAGCTATCTTTGGGGTCTCCAGGGATCCCAGACAATAACATTTAATTTTCTAACAGAATAAAAGTTTTCATTCATTCATGGAGATAACATGGATAATTTTACATGGTTAATGTAAGATTTTTTGCCATTTCTTGGAAAATGTAGTTAAAAAACAAACAAACAAACAACAACAAAAAACACTTTAACCACAAGATGGCTATATAGAGCTCCACTATATGCTATTTGATATTTTCCAAATCAAAATATATCTTTTCATAAGTTTTTCCAGTTGGATTCATATCTAAATATTATAAAATCGCAATTATAACAAAAAAAAAAAACTTTGTCAAAGTTTAGCATTTTTTGTACTGACAAAAGTTTTTCAATAATGTTACATTATGATTAGAATGAAACGAATCGGTTACCAAACGGAACCTCGGTTCTCTCTAGATGAGGGAATGAGTATTGCGTAAGCTAGCTCACGCTACGGGAAAGATTAATCTTTTCTGAGATATTGAAGCCAAAAAAATATCCTTAATTTTTGTATCCATTGTTAACGCAGTGGGGGGTGGGGGGACCCCGGGGAGCCCTATGAGTGGGGGAAAATATTTGTGTGTGGAATGTGTCCGATCAGTGCAGCTCACCAGGGGAGCTGTAGCGTAATAAACCGCTAGTAATTTTGCCTGCGGGACGGGCACTTCCAGATTGTAAAATCTGACAAAGGTGGAGGGAGAAGCCCAGCCCGCTGCCACACATATGTCGTGAATGGAAATCCCGCTGGACCATGCCCACGAGGAGACCATGCCTCTAGTGAAGTGAGCCCTAATGAGCCCTAATGCCTAACGGGCATGGCAGGTCTTTTGACGCGTACGCAGCAGCAATAGCGTCCACTATCCATCTAGACAGTGTCTGTTTCGAGACGGCGAGACCTTCAGTGCGCCCTCTGAATGAAACGAAAAGCTGCTCAGAGTGTCTGAAAGAGGCAGAGCGTGCAGTATACAATCTCAGTGCTCTAACTGAGCAGAGGAGATTGCCGTCGCATTGGCTATCGGATGCTGGCAGAGCCGATAGGGAAATAACTGTGTCTAGGCTTTAAAATGACCTTGGAGTCATTTGGTTCAAACTCAAGTCTCCCACCTGTTTAACTGATGACAGGGCAGCCAGAAAAACGGTTTTGAGTGAAAGGTATTTCAAATCCACGGACTGAAGCGGTTCAAAAGGGGGGGGGGGGGCTTTCATAGCTTCGAAAACTATAGAAAGATCCCAGATAAGAACCGATGGGGGGCGCGGGGGGTTCATCCTTCTAGCTCCCCTGAGGAAGCGGATGACCAGCTCGTTTTTTTCCCAGTGACTGGCCATGCAGGGGTTCAGCGAATGCCGCAACACCCGCCACGGATACTTTGAGCGTGAATGGGGGCCAGCTGTAAAAACACGAGCAGCGACGACACCCCAAATGTCCGTGGGTCCAGATCTCTGTTGGTGCACCATTTTGAAAATACAGACCATTTGGACATGTAGAGTCTTCTCGTGGAAGGAGCTCTAGTGTGTATAATAGTGTTTATTACTGCTTCTGGTAAAGCGACAGGTGGTCGTTGATCTCCCACGCATGCAGCGCTCAGTGCTCTGTGTGGGGATGCCAGATCGTGCTGCGAGCTTCAGAGAGGAGATCTGCTCTCACTGGAATGGGCCCCAGGGCTGTGTGTGTAAGCTGACACCACCCTGACGGTTTAGATAGGATACCACAGATCTGTTGTCCGAGCGGACCAGGACGTGGTGACCCTGAATAATCGGCAGGAAGCGCATGAGTGCGTATTCGACCGCTATCATTTCCAGACAATTTATGTGAAGGAGCTTTTCCTGAACTGACCATAGGCCAAAAGCCGGTGAGCCCTCGCAGACCGCGCCCCAACCCGTGTTGGACGCATCTGTCGAGATGACTTTTCGGCAAGATACAGCTCCCATCGTCACTCCCCGCTGAAACCATTCGGCCACTGTCCATGGCTGCAGAGCTGAAATACAGGTCTGAATCACTCTGATCGGCTGGCGGCCTGTGGCCCAAGCCCGGCGAGACGCACGGGTATTTAGCCAATGTTGAAGCGGGCGCTTGCGCAGTAAACCCAGCTAGAGTACTGCTGCGGCTGAGGCCATGTAACGTAACATTCTCTGAACATTTTTGAGAGGCGTGAGGCTGTTAATCTGAAAAGATGTGGCTAGTCACTGAACATGGCACACGCTGTGTTGATAAGCGAGCCGTCATGGCCACGGAGTCTAGTTCTATTCCAAAGTAGGAAATCGCCTGACAGGGCTGTAGTGAGCTCTTGGTCCAATTGACTGCAAGACCCAAGTTGTTCAGATGACAGAGGAGAGCTGTCCTGTGAGACAGAAGCTCCGTGTGTGATTGTGCCAAAATCAGCCAATCGTCCAAATAGTTCAGAATTCGCAAGCCCTGACTCTGCAGGGGGGCGAGCGCCGCATCCATGCACTTCGTGAAAAGTATGGGGTGCTAAGGACAGGCCAAACAGAAGGACAGTATATTGATAAAACTGGCCGTCGAGGGCGAATTTCAAGAATGGCCTGTGACAGGGAAATGGCTGAATCTGAAAATAGGCATCTTACAGATCTAGAGATATAAACCAGAGATTTAGAACCGAGAGCCGGAATCGACTACACGGGTCTCTGGCGCGAAAAGCTTTGTGTTTCACCACTGAGCTACAGGGGTAAAAACACAAGCTTAATAGCGCGAGAAGATAAGAGGGCGTCACAGTAGTGTCTGCGCTTGTAGCAGGTGTGCGTGTAAAACAGGCTCATAGCTGCAGTATTGACATAACCAGCCGCTCGAACTGTTAGTCCCCGCCTGCTAAACATGGTGTTTTGAGTATCTCCTGTGCTGTGTCTACAATAAACAGTTTTACTTGCATTTGGATCTACGACTCCTCATTGTGACAAAAAGACACTCGATTGCTTATTTGTGAAGTTCACTTGGAACTTATGCTTTAAAAAGGATACGTCAACCGGATGGCGTAGCTCGCAGGATGGCTGAAGGTGGTGAGGACGGCCGGCTTCTTCAGGCGCTGTCCAGGCTCACTAGATGCCCCTAAACGGCGACGTGGCTTCTGCAGTTCAGAGATGCGAAGCATCTTTCGCTGAAGAGATGAAAATCAGCCTACGTACCGCACTTACATACAAGCCACGCCCATTCTGGCAGGATATGATGGTATATGATAGGCTGCAGCAGTTTGCCGCAGAGCAACCAATGAGCTTGCTAGCTAGCCCGCTCAAGGTCTGCAGCTGCTGCACTGCGTTGACAATGGATACAAATATTAAGGATAATTGTTTGGCTTCAATATCTCAGAAAAGATCAATCTTTCCCGTAGCGTAAGCTAGCTTAAGCGAACCTGAACAATATGTTACAAAGAGAATTGTTGGAGTCTTTAGATTTTATCATTTATTTCAATCATTTGTTTTTAATATAATTCTACAATTGTAATCAACATGTCAGTTACTAACTGTTACAGAGCAGAAATTATTGAGTAAAAATACATGACATGAACATCAAAATGCAATGAACTGAACAGCAATAACAAATGATCCAAATAGAACAGTAAAACAATAACATTTAGTTTAAAAGAACAGTGAATGGGGGGGGGGGGGGATCGAACAACTAGGAACAATAATTGGTGGTCTCCTCTTACACAGTCTTGTTTACAGCGCACTGCAGGTGTTTATGCGTCAGTGCACTGCAGGCAGTATGCATAGCCTTACAAATTGATTCCTGTGTAAGAGTGTGTGTGTGTCTGTGTGTGTGCGAGCATTGTGGATGTCTTTTGCATTGTTGGAAGTGTGCCACTTCATTTCTGTTGATGTGTTCCGCGTTGTTTCTGATTTTGATGATTAATTTTGATGATGATGAATTTTGTATATTTACTATGCGGGGTCTCCAGGGACCTCGAAGACAACTAGTGTCACTATTTTTTTCATGCTAACCACCATGCAATCCTCCAGAGTGGATTTTTTTAATTTGAGTAAAAGTAATTTGTGGGTTAAAAAGACCCTGAAGATAGTCAGAGGGTAAAATCCATTCTTCATGTTTATTATTTAACCTGGTCTAATTTAAATTTCATCAGTGACATTCTTTCCCCAAATCACACTGCATTTCTCCACTGATTGTTTACAGAATATCCAAACACTGAATATCACAAATAGACATTTAATATAATTAATACAGTACTACATCTGAAAAGAAACAGATACTTACCCCAAATATGAAATGTTTCTCTGATGTCTGAAGGGTATGAGGAAGACCAGCCGGAGCCCCTCTCTCTTTTATCTCTTAGGACTGTACCAAAGGACAGAGGGGAGGGTGGTGCGATCTTAGTTTAAAAAAAAGAGAGATTACATTAGAAGAACATAACAAAGACCTTATTATAGGATTTAAGGATTAATTTCTTGGCAATGATACTAGCTATTTACGTAAATTAACAATAGCAGTATTTTGAAGACTTTCCACTTTGTTTCATTTTTCCTTTCAGTTTCATTTCTTCTTTCAGTCATGTGATTTTCAGGAACTTGCAGAGCATCAGTGAGTGACAATGCAGATTTGGAAAGCTGCAGTGGTGGAAAGAGTACTGACAAATTGTACTTAAGTAAAAGTATTGCTACTTAAGAAAAAATTTACTTGAGTACAAGTAGAAGTATTGAAATATAATATGACTCAAGTAAGAGTAAATAAGTAGTTTGCTTAAAAACTACTCAAGTAATTGCGTTACAAAGTACTTTAGTATTTTTCTATTTTTACCCAAAATGGTGAGATATAGCGATATGGAGCGCTAAACACTCTCATGTCATCTGTTTCATTCATACTGAAGGCCCAGTACTGATGCATAGAAGTATTCAACTTACACATTTCAGGAAATGCCTTATATGGATATAATAATAACTTGCAAATTGTTTTGACTGATGAAACATGAAGACAAACACATAATAGCTATAATATATCTGAGTTTATCAAACTGTCAGGTATTTTCAAAAGAATGATGTATGACTTTAAAGGGATAGTTCACCCGAAAATTAAAATTAGCCCACGATTTACTCTCCCTCAAGTCATCTTAGAAGATATGACTTTCTGCTTTCAGTCGAATACAATCATAGTTATATTTAAAAAATGGCCTGGCTCTTCCAAACTTTATAATGGCAGTGAATGACTGAAGAAAATTTGAAGCCCCAAAAAAGTGCATCCATCAATGATAAAAGTGCTCCACATATAGACTACTAGCTTCCTCTGTTGTCAAGAGCAATTTTTTATTACTAATTTTGAAAGGTAAGTCTAGGTATGATCATTTGAATGTTTTGATTTGAATCATTCATAATTGAAAGCAAAGAAGGTTAATTGAGAGGTCCGATAAAAAAGGTATGAAAAACAATAAAACATTATGAATAAAAAAATTCCCAGTAAAAAAAAAAAAAAAATTAAGTGGGGTATGGTTAACATGTTAAATTAAATGATCTTTTTTTCATTGTAGCCAACCGAAAATGTGCTGTGAGCCCATTGTTGCAATAGGAACGAACTACACTTTTACATGCATCTGATTGACAGATAAATCATGCGATCTTATTTCACTGTTTTTTCAGCTTTGTATAAAGTTTGCTTCGTATAGACGCTTTCATCAGACGCGTTGCCATGGTGATGAGCTGGCCCAAAGTTAACTTCCGTTCTGTTCGTTTATTAGTGTTTACTGGATAATATGGCATTCACTACAAATGCAGTGAAAGTTGAGGTGATGAGCAGGTTGGCGAGCTGGCGGAGTCGGAAAATGGCGGCGACTTCAGCAGGACGTGATCGAGGAAAGAGTAATCGACTGAAAGCGGGAGATTCGAAAAATGTAGGAAATGTTGTTTTAGGAGCGGTTGAGCACGACTGCTTCGTGAATGAATCAGACATAGGAAGGTGGGCAGAAATGGATTGTAGTGAAGGGAAAGATGAAGAAAATGAGGGAACATTGAAGGGAGAGATTCCAAAAGAAAAAGGCAGTCAAGTTAAAGGGAATAAAAGAATAAGAAAAGAAAATGATGAGGGGTCTGAAAGTGAGGAAGAAGGACATGAACAAAATAAGAAGGAAAAAGAGAATTTTATTGTCATAATAAGATTCAATGACAAAGATCAAGAGAGCTTGAAGATTATCAACCCATTTGTTTTAACAAAACATCAGGCTAGTAAGATAGGGGAGATAGTATATGCAAAGGTCCTAAATGATGGAAATTTGTTGGTAAAATGTGCAAATGAGGGTCAATTTGAGAAAGCCATCAAAGTAAAAGAGATTGGAAAACTAAGAGTGATAAACACTAGGAGGGTGGGAGCAGGAAATGGAGGAGGATGTAAAGGAGTGAGCACAGGGGTACCTATGTGTGCAAAAGGATCAAGTGATGTGAACTGGACAGAGCATGTACAGCGAGTGATCGATCAGACCACGCCCCTTTTCTGACATGTTGAGACATGCCCTGGTTTGCAGAGAACAGCATTCAGTTTAGTTTCACTTTGCAAGATAAGCTTCAGGTTGTGTTCGTGTGCGTCAGTGACCACAAGTAAGTTATCATTAGTTATAAAGTATTATAAGTTAATAAGTGACTTTAGCATTTGATGGTTAAATGTCAGTAACAGCCTTTTTCTCTATTATGTGTAGATTGTATGGCATTCTTATTGAAGTTCACATTTCAGAATATGTTTAGCCCTGTTTATTTAAATGACTAGAGAGAGTATTAGCCTCAGTTGTGTTATGTTAGTTGACATCAATGTTTATTTCCTTTTCTTTAGAACCACACCTACACAGTAAAGTTTATACATAGAAATAGTGCCTGTGCATCTGTATTAGGAAAATATACATTAAAGCTTTCAACAAATATTCCTGCCTTCCGTGTCCTGACTAGACACCCCATATTGGTGACTAATTTTCGCAACCAGTAGAGCCCCATTACAATTTATGGTCCTTCGAGCCGGAGGCAGAGTCAACGATATGGCAACCAGTAAAGAAGGAATCAGCCTCCCTGTTTCACCTGTGCGCCCCAAACGTGCAGTGCAACGCCCAAGATATCTGGATGATTTCTTAGTCGAATATACAGACCAGCATAGCTTAGCGCAGATGCACAGGCACGAAGAGGAAAGGAATCTACTCAGTCCTGCTAGAAGCATATCCTCAATGACACCAATGCAGAATGCAAATGACGCCATTGTTCATCAGGCTTTGGAGACAGCGCGCCAACAGAGTGAAACGGCCAAGAAACAAACAGAGCTTTTGGAGTTTTTCCTGCAGCACCATTCCCTTCAGACCTCAGCTCAGTGGTCAAGGAGGTCATCACGGCATCAGACCCCAGTAAGAAAACTCTATCCAGACCGAGGAGGTGAACCACAGCCTTCCCCAGCCCTTCTTATTCAACTTATTTCTTATTCAACTTATTTATTTCACAATAATTCAGTACATTTTACTTCAACAAAAGCAGTTGTTGGGGCATGAATAGTATAGACAGAAGCAGTATAAATTATGCAGTACATCACACATTACAATTGCAACTACTACTATAGCACGCCATAGTTCAATGTAACTTTCCCAACAACTGATTAGGAAAACAAATATATGCTATTGTGAAAATGGATCCCCAAGAAGCAATAGCTTATAAATAGGGGTCCATCCCACCACCAACACCTCCCCACCCACCTAACATTGGTGACCAGAGCGGACCGACTTAGATGCCATTAGCAAATAAACTTTAAATTATGAGTATTTGGAATACAGTTACTTTCAAGAGATAAAAACAGACAGTCATTGTACCTTTGTTCTTCAAATTAGATTTATCCTCATACCAAAGGAGAGGGGTTCCCTCAATACCCTCAATTATACCTCTCCAGTAATTGTTGCTTTAATTTCTTTTTGAATATTGCTAAAGAGGCAGATTGTTTTAAATTAGGGTCGAGCTCATTCCATAATTGTGGGCCCCTGTAACATACACTAAACCTAGCCCTTGTTAGGTTCCTGCATTTCCCTTTCAAGAGCAGCTTATGTCTAGTGTTATGTTTGTGTGAAGATGTATATAATGGGATGAGCTCACATAATCCAGTATTTAACCTGTTGACAACATTGTACATTATGCATGCATTATGATAATAGTTACGTTCAGGAAGCTTTAGTAGGCCATATCTATGGAAGAGAGCGTTCGTATGTGAGTTGTATGTAGACCATGTAATAGCTCTAATGGCTTTCTTTTGTAGTATGAGGAGTTTCACAGTATAAGTAGGGCAAGTATTATTCCAAATAATATTACAATAAATCAAGTGAGGCTCAAACAAAGTCCTATATAAAGACAAGAGTACATCCATCCCTTGCTCCTCACCACCACAGAACTGAGGATCACCCAAGTGAAACTGCAGAAATAAGCCATCAGCTAGAACAAATGACACTTCCTCCGCCTCTTAGCCGAGTCATTCAACCCCCTAAGCACACGCTCAATCCATGCCATGACATTCAGTCTATTAAGCAGGATACTGAACACGATCCACCAGCTCACCTTCAGCCCAGCCATCCTAAAGGGTCACCCCAGGGCCTACAGCATTCAGTAGGCTTTCTAAGAAATGTCTCCTCAGATAGCTCACTCTTATCCTATCCCATTTCAAGTAATTGTAAGCTCAACGCAGCTACAACCAGCAGCCAGCACAAGGGAAGTGGAGAGTCTCAGTTAGGAAATCCACATCTGGTGCCACCTGAGCCTCATAACTATCTTCCACATGTGGCTCCTCCCAGATCGCTACATGTAAGTCCAGCTACTGATCAGATGATGCCTTTACCCATGCACCAGTCAACATTCCAGCCTCCTTATGTACCCCAACCCTTCTACCAAGGAAATCCAGCCATGTTGGCTCATTATCCCTCCACTGGGTATCAGCATCCACCCCTCAATATAGAAGGCCCAACATTTCCGGACTTCACCCAGGAGGATAGAGCTCAATATGTGGAGCTACGCCTTTCTCTTAGCACCCTTCTTCATCCATCTCAGTCCGAGCATTACAAGTATGCCATCTTGCTGAAGCATGTCAAGGTGCCACAAGCTCATCGCCTCGTGCTAGCCCATGCAGAGTCTAATATGCCCTACTCTGAAGCTCTGAAAGCGCTGGATGAACGCTATGGACGTCCATATCAGTTTGTGCTGAAAGAGATAGAGGACATGGAACGCCTACCCCCGATCCGAAGTGATAGGGCACTTGATGAGTTCTCCATTAGAGTGCAGTCGCTAGTCGGCATGCTGAAAGCTCTCAGAGGTGAAGGCCATGAGGAACTCCACTGTGGCTCAAATGTGAAGCGCCTTCTAAGCAGGCTCCCCAAGCACCAGCAAGAGCGATTTCGTCGTCAACAGTATAGGAAGGATCCTGATAAGTTGAAGCTAACGCTCACTGACTTTTCAGAATGGCTAAAGGCAGAAGTCAGATGCCTGGACATTGAGCCCTCACTTCAAGCTCACAGTGAGAAAGATAGGAGAGAATACAAGCAGCAGAAGTCCAATGTTAAGATCACTACTGTTATGCATGGGACAGGCAGTTCCAGTAACCATCCATCCAACACGCCCTCCAAGGTAGCTCATTCTATCCGAACCCAAGTGAAGGGTAAGATATACTGCCCTTACTGTGAAGCAGAACACTACCTCAGCCAATGTGAGAGTTTTGCTAAGCTTACCAAAGCGGAGATGGTGGATTGGATTAAAGTCAAGAGAAGGTGCTGGAGATGTGGACGTTCCCATCTAGCCTCCGCCTGTGACCTCAAGAAACCGTGTCGCCTCTGCAAGTCAAAGCACCTTTCTGTTCTACATGAGGTTAACCAGAGGAGTGAGAACGAGCCTACCATCATGTCGACAGCAGAGACTCACTACCTGGATCAGCCAAATAGATATAGCCAGGTGCTTTTGAAGATTGTCAGAGTCAATTTGCAATACCAGGATAAAGTACTCGACACATATGCAGTGCTGGATGATGGCTCTGAGAGAACCATCCTGCTTTCATCTGCAGCACGCCGCTTGGGAGTACAGGGTCAAGCAGAAGACCTCACACTCCGTACTATCCGTCAAGACATCAAGATACTGTCAGGCTCTCGTGTGTCATTTACGATTACTCCTGCTTCTCAACCAACGAAGAGGTTCTCCATTCAAGGCGCATTCACGGGTGAACACTTAGGCCTTTCTCAGTACAGCTACCCAGTTACCCAGCTCCAAAGAAGATATCGACATCTACGAGGTCTGACAATTCCACCCATTGATGGAGCTCAGCCAACCCTCCTGATTGGATCAGATAATGCTGATCTGATCGTTCCAATTGAGCCAGTGCATTTAGGTCCCCCTGGTGGTCCTGCAGCGGTCAAGACTAAGCTCGGTTGGACACTCCAAGGCCCAGCAAAATACCTGCAGCAACAGCTTCCCACCACACAGTGCTTGTTCACCACAGTTTCCTCCCCATCTGTTGAGCTGTTCAGTCAAGTTGAACGGTTGTGGCAGTTAGATACACTGCCTTTCAAAAGTGAGAGGTTAGTGACCAGATCCAGACAGGACAAGTACTCAGTGGACTTATTAGAGGCCGAGACCATCCGTGTAGAAGTGAACGGAGTGCATCGGTACGCTACACCCCTTCTACGAGTCCCAAACATGCCCAAGCTGAAAGTTTCAAAGGAAGTTGTGATGAAGAACCTGCGAAACACAGAGAAAAGGTTAGTGCAAGACCCACTGCGTGCATCTACCTACCGAGAGGAGATCAAGAAACTGGAGATTGCTGGGTATGTCAACAAGATTGACTCCTGTGAAGCAGACTCATCAGAAGAGTCATGGTTTCTGCCCCACCACATGGTCAGACACAATGGCAAGGAACGGATTGTTTTCAACTGCAGCTTCCAGCTTGGCAGACAAAGTTTGAATAACTACCTCCTTCCTGGCCCAGCCTTAGGACCCTCACTCCTTGGAGTCCTCCTGCGCTTCAGAGAGCATCGAGTCGCAGTAAGTGGTGACATTAAAGGGATGTTTCACCAGATCCGCCTTCTGGACAGAGACAAGCCCTTGTTGAGGTTCCTTTGGAGGGATCTAAAGACAGACGAACAGCCATCAGTGTACCAGTGGGAGGTCCTGCCATTCGGGACAACGTGCAGCCCCTGCTGCGCGATCTTTGCTCTACAGAAACACGTCAATGAGTCAAGTCAACCAGGGGAGAATGTCCGCCACAGTGTCGAACAGTGCTTCTATGTTGATAACTGCCTGCAGAGTTTACCCACTGTAGTAGAAGCAAGTAACCTTGTGACGAGGCTTAGAAACCTTCTAGCTGCAGGTGGCTTCGAAATTCGTCAGTGGGCCAGTAATCAGCCAGAGGTGATTTGCAACCTGCCTAAGGAGGCCAAGTCTGATAGCAGCGAAAGATGGGTTTCTGAGATGCATGGTGAAGCTCAAGAGATGACGCTAGGCCTCAGTTGGCACTTCATGGAGGACACACTCCATTACAGGCATCGCCCGGTTGCCCCAAGCCAGACCACCATGCGACATATCTATAAGATATTAGCAAGCCAGTATGATCCCCTAGGTCATATCCTGCCATTCACCACAAGGGCCAAAGTTTTGGTCCAGAGACTGTGGGCCAAAGACCGTGACTGGGATGACTCAAACTTACCGGTCGACCTCCTGCAAGCCTGGACTACATGGGAAGAAGAGCTCCCTCAGCTCCCAAAGATCAGTCTCTCCCGGAGTTATTTCCCACTGGACGTGGATGTAAGTGCCATCACCCTCGAGCTTCACGTCTTTTGTGATGCATCAGAGTCCGCTTATGGGTCGGTTGCTTACCTACGTGGTGAGGATCCTCAAGGCCAAGTCCATGTAGCCTTTGTGCTGGCACGCTCAAGAGTGGCACCGAAGAAACAACAGTCAATGCCACGCCTTGAGCTCTGTGCGGCCCTTACCGGAGCTCAGCTTGCCCAGATGATCCAGAGGGAGCTCACCCTTCAGTTGAGGGACACAGTGCTGTGGTCTGACTCCACCACCGTACTTGCCTGGATAAAGTCAGAGTCCTGCAGATACAAGGTGTTTGTAGGAACTCGTATATCTGAGATTCAGGAGCTAACAGATCACCGGGCATGGAGGTATGTGGACACTCAGAATAACCCTGCAGATCCTATCACAAGAGGGAAGACATTATCCAACTTAGCCAAACCAAACCAGTTCAGCCAAGGTCCAGCCTTCCTCCGGTTACCACGTGAGAGTTGGCCAGCTACAAATTCTTTCGTGGAGGTCCCAGATGAAACAGAGATGAAGAGGTCTGCTTTCTGTGGGTTCATGTCAGCCATTACTGCTCCAGAGATCCCAGCCCCTGAAGACCACTCTACCTTTGAAGATCTCCTTGAGGCAACAAGTAAGTCCCTTCACGGGGCGGCCTTCCAGTCGAGCGCCCTCAGTGCGGATGACTACGGAGAGGCTGAACTCCGAATCCTTCAGAGAGCACAATATGATAGCTTTCCGGATGAAGTTAAGTGCCTAAAAGCAGGGAAAGCACTTCCATCTAGCAGTCGGCTCTTGTCACTTGCTCCAGAGTACGACGTCTCTATGGGCCTTATCCGAGTAGGTGGTAGACTGCGCCGTTCTACTAGTCTGGAAGAAGATGTCGTACACCCAATTGTGCTAGAACCGAAGCACCATATTACCAAACTTATCATACGGCAATATGATAACCAGTTACTCCATCCTGGATCAGAGAGGGTCTTCGCAGAGCTCCGACGCAAGTTTTGGATCCTCCAAGGCCGCGAAGCTGTGCGTCGTCATCAGAGATCCTGCCCAGAGTGCCAGAAATGGAGAGCAAAGCCTGTTATTCCTAAGATGGCGGATCTACCCCCTTGTCGTCTCCGCCTCCTGAAGCCTCCATTTTATTCGACAGGAGTAGATTGCTTTGGCCCGTTCCAGGTCAAGCGAGGTCGGAGTACGGAAAAAAGATGGGGAATTGTTTTTAAGTGTATGACGACCAGGTGCGTTCACCTTGATGTGCTGTCTAACATGGATACCGACTCGTTCCTCATGTCACTTAGAAGGTTCGTGGCTAGACGAGGAACTCCCTTTGAGCTTCTGTCTGACTGTGGGACCAACTTCCGCGGAGGGGAGCACGAGCTTAAAGCAAGTTTTGAGGCCATGGGTGAAGAGCTGCAAATCAAGTTGGCTAAGCAACAGATCCAATTCCAGTTCAATCCACCAAATGCACCTCACTTTGGTGGAGCCTGGGAGCGGGAAGTCAGATCCATTAAGGCTGCACTCTACGTCACTCTGGGAGCACAGACAGTGACCGAAGAAGTTTTGCAGACAGTTCTGATTGAGGTGGAAGGAATCCTCAATTCCAAGCCACTGGGCTACGTGTCAACAGATGTAGCCGATGCGGATCCCGTAACTCCCAACTACCTCCTCATGGGGCGGCCTGACTCTTCGCTTCCTCAGGTGGTGTACCCTGAGTCTGAGATTCTAAGTCGGAGAAGGTGGCGGCACAGTCAGGTGTTAGCTGACCAGTTTTGGACCCATTTCATTCGTAACTACTTGCCTTTCTTGCAGTCAAGGCAGAAATGGGTAAAGGACACTGAGAATCTCACTGTTGGTACAGTGGTGATGGTAATTGACCAAAGGTTACCTCGGGCATTGTGGCCAGTGGGACGAGTAACGAAGACCATTAGGAGTGTCGATGGTAAAGTGAGGACTGCTGAGGTACAGGTGGAAGAGAGAACCTACACCAGACCGGTGGCCAAGCTCATTGAGCTGCCGGCCATCCCGGATAATGTCTCGACAACAGCTCCGGTGGATAGTTGAGTCTTTCTAGAAGATAATTCACATCGTGAATTATGGGGCGGCTGTGCAAAAGGATCAAGTGATGTGAACTGGACAGAGCATGTACAGCGAGTGATCGATCAGACCACGCCCCTTTTCTGACATGTTGAGACATGCCCTGGTTTGCAGAGAACAGCATTCAGTTTAGTTTCACTTTGCAAGATAAGCTTCAGGTTGTGTTCGTGTGCGTCAGTGACCACAAGTAAGTTATCATTAGTTATAAAGTATTATAAGTTAATAAGTGACTTTAGCATTTGATGGTTAAATGTCAGTAACAGCCTTTTTCTCTATTATGTGTAGATTGTATGGCATTCTTATTGAAGTTCACATTTCAGAATATGTTTAGCCCTGTTTATTTAAATGACTAGAGAGAGTATTAGCCTCAGTTGTGTTATGTTAGTTGACATCAATGTTTATTTCCTTTTCTTTAGAACCACACCTACACAGTAAAGTTTATACATAGAAATAGTGCCTGTGCATCTGTATTAGGAAAATATACATTAAAGCTTTCAACAAATATTCCTGCCTTCCGTGTCCTGACTAGACACCCCATATTGGTGACTAATTTTCGCAACCAGTAGAGCCCCATTACACTATGAATGTAGGAATGGAAGAACTTAAAAGACATCTTAAAGGGGGGGAAATAGTGATAGCACAAAGACTTAAAACAACAAGAGAAGGAGTGAAAAAGGACAGTGAAACGGTATTGATTGAATTTGAGGGGGAAAATATGCCAAAAAAGGTATACCTTGGTTATATGAGCTACCCAGTAAGAATGTATGTACCAAGACCATTGAGGTGTTTTAACTGTCAGAGGTTTGGACATATAGCCAATAACTGTAGAGAGAAGAAGAGATGTGCGAGATGAGGGGGCGAACATGACTACGGAGATTGTGGAACAGGAGTGCAACCAAAATGTTGTAACTGTGGAGGGAACCATAATGTGGCATATGGAGGATGTAAGGTGATGAGGCAAGAAAATAAAATCCAGAAAATAAGAGTGGAAAGAAGGATCACTTATGCAGAAGCAGCAAGATTGTCAAGAGTACATGACAATATCACCACAGAGCAAGCAGAATTGGGAATTGGAGAACAACAGCAAAGGAAAAGTGACAAGATGTATGTGGACAAAAAGGACTTGGTAACATTTATTGTAGGGGTGATAAATAGTACTGCTGAAGTTAAATCAAAAAATGTTAAAATACAGCTGGTTGTTAAAGCAGCAGTAAATCATTTGGGACTAGTGGGACTGACATGGGAAGAAGTGAGGGAGAATCTCATCAGTCAAGCCAGGATTCACCATGTATTGGTTAATATTAATGGTTGTTATTTTACAATGGAATGCAAGAAGCATACTGGCCAATGGTCAGGAATTCAAACATTTCATTAAAGAAAGTAAAGTGAATCCAGATGTAGTGTGTATCCAGGAGACTTGGTTAAAGCCAAATTTAGAGTATGTGATTCATGGGTACATAGGGATAAGAAATGACAGAGATAATGGGGGACGGGGAGAAGGAGGAGGAGGATATGCTACATTTATTAAACAAAATATTCCGTATAGGGTTCTAGAAAAGGGAAAGGTTCTAGAATACATTGTGGTAGCATTGTGGGAAAAAGGAGAGGAAGTGGTTATAATAAACTACTATAATCCTTGTAAGAGGTTGGAAGTAGATCAGTTATCAAGGATACAAGGAAATAATAGACAAAAAGTAATATGGTGTGCAGATTTTAATGCCCATAGTAAAATCTGGGGGGGTTCACATACAGATGCAAATGGAAGGGTGATAGAAGATTTGATGGATGATAAGGAGTTAGTGTGTATGAATGACGGAAGAGGAACAAGAATAAACATAACAACAGGAAATGAGTCAGCATTAGATATTACATTAGTGTCTAATGCTTTGGCTGGAATAAGTAACTGGCATGTTTGGAATGATTCAACAGTGGGCAGTGATCACTACCCAGTAACATGCTCAGTGGGAGAGCACATGGAAGTAAGACCAGGTGGAGGAGTGCCAAAATGGGGTTTTAGAAGAGCAGATTGGGAAAAATTTCAGCAATTAAGTGAGGAGTCAATATCAAAGATAGACACTTTAGGGAATATAGATGAAATAAACAAACAAATAACATCAGCAATTATAATGGCAGCAGGTGGATCTATTCCCAAGAGTAAACAAAGGAGGAATAAAAAACTGGTACCATGGTGGACAGAAGAGTGTCGTCAGGCTGTAAAAAACAGGAATAAAGCGTTTAAGCGAGTTAAAAACACCCATAACTTGCAGCATTTAATTCAGTATAAAAATGCACAGGCTATTGTGAGAAGAACAGTACGTCAAGCTAAAAGGGCGAGTTGGAAGGAGTTCTGCAATGAAATAGGGAGAACAACACCAGTGGGAGAGGTTTGTGGAATGATAAAAAGGATGGGAGGAATAAGGAGGGAATGGGATATTCCAGTTTTAACTACTGAGGAAGGAACAGCAATCTCTAATAAGGATAAGGCAGAGATGATGGTAAAAGCATTTGTAAAAATTCACAGTTCAAGCAACCTATCATAAATATGCAAAATGAGAAGGGAAAGAACAATGAGTCGGCATCCAGATGTGTTAAAATGCAGGGATAAAGTTGAGGATAAAATTGATGAACCTTTTAATATGGCTGAGTTGATGAGAGCAATAAACAGAGCAAAACCGACATCTCCAGGGAAAGATCAGATATGCTATGTGATGCTAAAACATCTAGGGGAAGGAGCGCTCTTAAAGTTGTTGCACTTTTATAACAGAGTGTGGGAGGAGGGTAGATTACCAGCAGCATGGAAAGAGGCAGTAGTCATTCCAATAAGGAAACCTGGCAAAGATCCTTCTAAACCCAGTAGTTACAGACCAATAGCATTAACATCAAATGTGTGCAAAATTATGGAGAGGATGATAACAGAAAGGTTATCGTATATGTTAGAAAAAAATGGAAAACTGGAAAATTATCAAAGTGGTTTTAGGAAAGGAAGGAGTACCATGGATTCGGTGATTAGACTACAAAATGAAATAAGAAAGGCTCAGGCAAATAAAGAATCAGTCGTCACAGTGTTTTTCGATATAGAAAAAAAGCGTATGACATGATGTGGAAGGAAGGGTTGTTAATAAAGTTGCATTTGGTGGGGGTTGGTGGCAGAGTCTTTAACTGGATAAAAAATTTCTTGTTTGGAAGAAAAATAGAAGTAAGAATAGGGTCAGACATGTCAAGTCAGTACGAAGTGGACAATGGAACGCCTCAAGGAAGTGTGATAAGCCCACTACTTTTTATCATTATGATCAATGATGTCTTCACAAAGGTGCCAATGGATATAGGGAGGTCACTGTTTGCGGATGATGGGGCTTTGTGGAAAAGGAGAAGGAATATGGAGTATGCAATTAGTAAAGTACAAGGAGCAATTGATGAGGTGGTGGAGTGGGGATATGATTGGGGGTTTAAGTTCTCAGTAGAAAAAACACAAACAGTCTTTTTCACCAGGAAACAAATTAAGGAAGAGTTGAAGTTAAATATGTATGGGAAAGAATTAGAAAGGGTTGGAACATTTACATTTTTGGGAGTTATCTTCGATTCTCGGTTAACATGGGCAGATCACATAAAGAAAATAGAAGGAAAATGTAAAAAAGTTATTAACGTGATGAGATGTTTGACAGGCAGGGACTGGGGAGCAAGTTGCTCTGCATTAAAAGCAATATATGTGGCATTGATATAAGATCTGTGTTGGATTATGGAAGTGTAGCTTATGGGTCAGCAGCTAAAACTCAACTACAGAAGCTAGACATGATTCAGGCACAGGCATTAAGAGTGTGTAGTGGTGCTTTTAAAACTTCACCGATACCTGCACTTCAAGTAGAAATGGGAGAAATGCCGTTAGCATTAAGAAGGAGGCAGCTGATGACAAACTATTGGACAAATTTGCAGGGACATAATGAATTCCACCCTACTAAGGTAGTGTTGCAGGAGACATGGGAGAATACAAGATTTAATGGAGATAATTTAAGTCGAGTAGGTAATGAGGTAGCAAAAGAATTTGGAATATTTGAAATGAAGTTGAGGCCTGCGGTTGTATTTTCGACGGTGGCTCCATGGGTACTTGTATGGCCAGATATTGACTGGTATTTGTTAGAGCTAAAAAGGAAGGAAAAAGGTCAAATAGATATGGTTGGAGGAGCATTTAATTACCAATTAAATAAAGAATATAAGGACTTCATACATATATATACAGATGGTTCTAAGAAACCTGAGACAGGAGTGACAGGATATGGGGTGGCAATACCTGCAAAAGGAATAGGAATTAATAGAAGAACATCAGATTTTTTTGGGAGTATATACAGTGGAAATGGTGGCCGTGTTATTTGCGGTAAGGTGGGTGGAAATAACAAGGCAAGAAAAGGTGCTGATATGCTCCGATTCATCCTCAGTACTAATGAGCTTAAGATCATTTCATTCTGGGAGCCGTCAGGATATATTGTATGAAGTCCTGCAGTCACTGACAAGGATAAAAAATCAAGGAGGACAGGTACAATTTATGTGGGTTCCAGCACATGTAGGGGTGAAAGGGAATGAGCTGGTGGATGAATTGGCGAAAAGGGCATTAAAGAAGGAAAATATAGAAATGCATATTAAAATAAGTAGAGCAGAGGTTAAAAGTATTGTCTGGGAAAAATCTAACCAAATGTGGCAAGAAAGATGGGACAGAGAGGAGAAAGGAAGGCATTTATATCAAATTCAAAAGAGTGTAAAAATAACTAGATTAGGTGGTGGGCACAGAAGAGAGGAAACTGTAATGACAAGGTTAAGATTGGGCCATAGTGCTTTAAACAAATCACTGAAATTGATAGGAAAACATGAAACAGGCTTGTGCGAGTGGTGTCAGGAAGTAGAGTCAGTGGAACATATAATAATAAGATGTAGGAGATATGAGTCACAGAGAGTTATAATGAGGAATAAATTGAGAGAATTAGGGGAACAAGAGTTAACATTAAAAGGAGTGTTGAATATAGGTGATAGAGCACAGGTTAGGATATTGTTAACTTTTTTAAGGGAAACAGGTTTGTATGATCGGATATGAGGATAAATAGGGATATAGGAAACGTGTGAGGGGAAATTAGTGAATACGAGTAATATGGTGTTTTTATTTATTTATTTATTTTTATTTTTTTTGTGGAAATTATGTCTGATTCACACTCCGAAGCAGAAGGTGGCGGTAATGCACCAAAAGCTGGTTGCCAACCGCCGGTAAAAACAAATTAAAATAAGAAGAAGTGATGAGCAGGTTGTTGAGCTGTGGGGTGCAACCTGACCTAGTAGGGAGCAAACGCAATTTTTAAAAACAAAAATGTCAAGGTTTCCTATGAGGGAGACGGCGGTATTAAAATAGCCTTATCTGAGTGATAACCGGTAGCTGCTACAGTGTTTCCCATACATTTATTAGTGGCAGCCCACCACATTATCAGCGCTGACCGCCACATATTGATTTCCGTGTTTTTAACAATTTAAGATGGAAAAAGTTGTAATTGACTGCAGTTGCGTGCAGCGCATATTCGCACGCTCTCTCTCTCTCTCTCTCGCAAACACATTGACAGCGGACCAGTCTGTGTATTGAATGGTTAGTATCGTAAACAGCGCTGCACAGATCCATCCAACATGTGGTCAATGTGGAGACCCACCTTAAAAAAAGGTTAGCAAGCATTTAAGAAGCCTATCTAATAAGGAGAGCTATGTTATTAACCTTATCAAACCCCGCCGTCGCGCTCCCCGTCTTCTTTTATTTTTGAGCGCGACGGTGGGGTTTGGCCACCCCTGGCCGACTCCTGGCCACCCCATTGGCCACCCCAATGGCCAGTATTAATTTTTGTAGCATCCGTTATGCATTTTATAAATAATTCAAAAATAAAAGAAGACGGGCAATTATGTGTCGTGACGTGATTTTTAAGTGCCAAATGGTATACTGTTACAGCAGCTCTTTGATGTGTTTTTGCCACGTTTGGACAGGCAGGGATGCAAACAGCGCGCTTTTCGGCGCCTCCCGCTTTTTTCACGTCAGTTTGGGTGACAAAGTCATCTGAAGTCATTCCATAGCTTAATGTGAGTGACAGAAGTATATTTACATCATTAAAGTATACGGAAACTCGTTTTCCCTCCTCTGCGGCTGTCAATCATTCTCCATTCATATTCAAACAGCACGCGTGCCTCTTTGATGCACGGTAAAACTCACTCCAATTTGATATATTCACGTTATAAATGCATGATCTGTAGATAAAAGGCTGTATATTCGCATAAAATTACTTTATTTTCTTGGAGTTTGTAGCTATTTTTAAACGACTCACTACCGTGTGCTTGTTACTGTTAGATCACACATATCACAAGGACTATGAATCGGCATCAAACACACAATAACTGTGAAACAAAGGAACAAATCGCACTAGAATTTGTGCGCTCAACATTTCTTCGATTTGTGACATGAGCTTTTAAATGCGCACTTATGCAGCGCAGTGCTGCTGCACACTGTGACTCCATGTTGCTTTGAGCACATCATTCTGCACCCGCGATGCGCATACACGCTGTGTGCTCTCTGTTTTTCATGTTATCATGGGTTTGCGCACTGAAATATTATTAAAAGGCAATATATTTTGTTATACCTAGCCTGCTCAATACATTTTAAATAAGCATAATTTAATTGTATATTATTTATTTGTAGTGTAGGATGCACTTCTGAATTCTTGACATTAATATATATATATAAAATTGTGACATGTATGATTGCCTGATTGAATTTTAAAGGAGAACTAATAGTAATTTGTTTTTATTAACATATTTAGATTTTATAAAATTACTGTGCAGATTTTTTCAAGAATTACTTTTTGCTGCTGATGTATACACTCATTAAGTTTATTAATAATTCATAATACATTTATGTAATATTCAAAGGTGTTAACTGTAATCTTACACTGCAAAATAATAACTTAAAAATGATTAAATTCATCACAATTATGTAAGTATCTGGAAATTTGCTGTGGGGCAAGGGCCCTATATATATATATATATATATATATATATATATACAGTGCCCTCCACAATTATTGGCACCCCTGTTTAAGATGTGGTCGAGGACTTTTAAAAATTCTCCCTTTTTTTTAAACAACATAGAATCCAAATGCAAAAAAGAGAAAAATCCAACCTTTTATTTAAGTACATTACTTTGGTGGTAAAAAAAAAAATTTAAAATTTAAAAAAATAAAAACTTCAAATCATGTGTCCCACAATTATTGGCACCCCTGATGTTAATACTTTGTACAACCCCCTTTTGCCAACAAGACAGCACTTAATCTCCTCCTATAACATTTCACAAGATTGAAGAACACAGAGAGAGGGATCTTTGACCATTCTTCTTTGCAAAATCTTTCTAGATCATCCAGTATCCTGGGCCCTCTCTTGTGCACTCTCCTCTTTAGCTCACCCCACAGGTTTTCGATTGGATTGAGGTCTGGGGACTGAGATGGCCATGGGAGGACCTTGAGTTTGTGACTGAACCATTTTTGTGTAGATTTTGCCACACGTTTTGGATCATTATCCTGCTGAAAGACCCAATGACGACCCATCTTCAGCTTTCTGGCAGAGGCCATCAGGTTTTTATTTAAAATGTCCTGGTAGTTCAAAGCGTTCATAATGCCATGCACCCTAACAAGGTTCCCAGGGCCTTTGGAAGAGAAACAGGCCCACAGCATCACAGATCCTCCACCATACTTCACGGTGGGCATGAGGTACTTTTCGGCATACACATCTTTTGTTTTACACCAGATCCACTTAGAGTGTTTGTTGCCAAAAAGCTCAATCTTAGTCTCATCCGACCAAAGCACACGATCCCAGATGAAGTCCCAGTGCCGCTTGGCAAACTCCAGACGTTTACGTTTGTCAGTGTTAGTGAGAAAGGGCTTTTTCCTAGCATGCCTCCCAAACATCTTGTTGGCATGAGAGCGTCTTGTTGGCATCTTGTTGGCATCAGAGAGCGTCTGATGGTTGTTTTGGAGATTTTGTGACCCCAAGATGCCACTATTTGATGCAATTCTTTGACAGTGAGCTTAGGACTTTTTTTTACTTTTCTTAGCATCCTCCTCACAGTGCGTTGTGGCAAGATAAACTTGGGACCTCTTTCAGCCTTGTTTGTCACTGTTCCTGTTGTTTTAAACTTCTTAATGATTCCTCTAACTTTAGATATGGGCAATATAAGGTGAGTGGCTATTTTCTTGTAGCCATTGCCTGACTTATAAAGGTCATCACACATCTGCCTTACTTGAATGGTGTGTTCTCTTGTCTTTGCCATGTTGACAAATGGGTAAGAGAATTAGGCCTCTGTGTCATGTCATATTTATACCCCAGGGAAATAGGAAGTCATGAATTACTAATTAAAAGGTCCTAGATATCCTGACCAACATTAGCAACTACAGAAAATATATATTTTTTTAAAAATCAATTACATTTTTCAGCGGAATTGTTAGGGGTGCCAATAATTGTGGGACACAGGATTTGAAGTTTTTATTTTTCTAAATTTTTACATTTTTTTTTACCACCAAAGTAATGTACTTGAATAAAAGGTTGGATTTTTCTCTTTTTTTGCATTTGGGTTCTATGTTGTTTAAAAAAAAGGGAGAATTTTTAAAAGTCCTCAACCACATCTTAAACAGGGGTGCCAATAATTGTGGAGGGCACTGTATATATATCATATAATACATATCATTATATATAATATAATATATATTAGTAGGGCCCTACTAATATCATTAGTAACATGAAATATTACACAATAAACCAAAGTATATCAGTAGGAGTTTGCTTAAGTCTTTCTGATAGTTTTCTACACAACAGTAGAATACAATTCTGAAAGTATGGTTTATACTGTAGTTTTGGTGTGCCACCCCAAGATTTTAACTGGCCCCATCTGGCCACCCCTATGAAAAATTTCTGGAGGCGCCACTGCGCGCTCGCCAGTTTTTTTTTGAACACTGCGGTAAATCAGACACGTCGGTAGAAAAACATCTTGTCTCCAATTTTTGTTCAACGGGTCTGGTAGTGTCACATTTCAGTTTGGCCAGGTAACATTTATTTTCTTTGACTGGCAAGAAATACCAGTTACTAGGTTATTTACTTGTTAGGGCCCAAGCCCTGAAAGGGCGAAGGCCCTATTGTTTTCCTTGGGATTATTTTTCTTCACTATTATTAGGGCCCAAGCCCTGAAAGGGCGAAGGCCCTATTGTTTTCCTTGGGATTATTAGGGCCCAAGCCCTGAAAGGGCGAAGGCCCTATTGTTAGGGCCCAAGCCCTGAAAGGGCGAAGGCCCTATTGTTTTCCTTAGGATTATTAGGGCCCAAGCCCTGAAGGGGCGAAGGCCCTATTGTTTTCCTTGGGATTATTTATTAGGGCCCAAGCCCTGAAAGGGCGAAGGCCCTATTGTTTTCCTTAGGATTATTATTAGGGCCCAAGCCCTGAAAGGGCGAAGGCCCTATTGTTTTCCTTAGGATTATTATTATTAGGGCCCAAGCCCTGAAAGGGCGAAGGCCCTATTGTTTTCCTTGCGATTATTTTTCTTCTCTATTATTATAATTAGGGCCCAAGCCCTGAAAGGGCGAAGGCCCTATTGTTTTCCTTAGGATTATTAGGGCCCAAGCCCTGAAAGGGCGAAGGCCCTATTGTTTTCCTAAGGATTATTTATTATTAGGGCCCAAGCCCTGAAAGGGCGAAGGCCCTATTGTTTTCCTAAGGATTATTAGGGCCCAAGCCCTGAAAGGGCGAAGGCCCTATTGTTTTCCTTGCGATTATTTTTCTTCTCTATTATTATAATAATTATTATTTTACTACCTTTTGGGCACTTTTGGGGCCCTTAACGTGCTCGAAAACTCTTGAAACTTTGCACACGGGTCAGAACCCGCGGCCATCAGAGCCGGGCTGAAGCTGGTACCTGGGCGTGGCAGGGCAGCTCGTCAGCGCCCCCTGGAACGGGGTCCGAACACTCGGTCCATAACTCAAACACGCTTGCATGTAATAATATGAAACTCGGTACACATGTTGATCTCATCGTTTCATCTATACCTCGCGCTCTTACTTTTTACCCCAGCCCAACAGGAAGTCGGCTATTGAGGTTTGTTTGTAAAACGCTCGCAATGGTATTTGAAATACTCCTCCTAGAGCTTTGATCCACATTCGACGAAACTCGGTCAGCGTGAAGTCAAGACATTGAGGATGAAAGTTTGCGAGGGGATTTTTGATATCTCGAACGGTTTGTCCGTGGCGAGGAAACGAAATCATGGCGAGAAACGTGAAACAGGAAGTGTGTTATAACTTCAGCATACATTAACTGATCTTGATGAAACTTCAGCAGTGTGCTCGCTGTAAGAGGACGATCACATGGATGTGACTATTGTGAGTAAAAGTTATAGCGCCACCAACTGGCAGCAGGAAGTGTGTCACTTTCAAAATGCTTTGAAATCACCCTTTTATTTTTACCCGATTTGCTTCAAACTTCATCTGTATAATGTAAACATACGGCAGATGTAGACCTGTGAATGGATTCTTGATATCTTTGATACTGTTGCCGTGGCAACGCATCAAACTTTACCCTTCTTTTAGGATGCTTTTAGGATGCTTTTGAGACCCTTAGCATGCTTCAAATTGCATGAAACTCGACAGACACATAACATTTATTAGCCAGTAGACATGTGCAAAGTTGCAGAAACGGGCGTGGTGAGGGCTCAGTAGCGCCACCTTTTGACAAAAGTGGGGTGGTTAGTTTTAACTAGAGTTACAAAAATTGGTATGTATATTGTACTCCTCGAGCCGGACAACTTTCTAATTGACACTTATTAGCTAGGACCCACAGAAAGTCAGATATTTTTGTTTGAATATGGCCACTCTGAGCCTACATGTCTCTGTGTCTCTGTGTCTTTGGCTGGCTGGCTGGCTGGCTGTCTGTGTGTGTGTGTGTGTGTGTGTGCAGGGGGAGGGGGCTTAACCATTTCACTGCTGTGTGTATGACCTGCATAAAGAAAATACATTTCTCAAGCCTGGTATTTTTTAATTAAGTTTTTATTTTTATTTTTTATAAGTAAAGGCATATAACCAGTTTAATTGTAGTGAATTGACAATAGTTTTATATAATTAGTTTATTAATCAGATTAACTTGGTCAATAAACTTGGTCTGAAAATTTGGTCCATAAATCAAACACACTTGTATGTAATAATATGAAACTTGGTACACATATAGATCTCATCGTTTCATATATACTTCACACTCTTACTTTTTACCCCAGCCCAACAGGAAGTTGGCTATTTAGGGTTGTGTTTAAAACACATGCAATGGAATTTAAATTATTGCTCCTAGAGCACTGAACCAAATTCGCCGAAACTCGATCAGCGTGAAGTCAAGACATTAAGGATGAAAAAGTGCCACGGGATTTTTGATATCTCGAACGGCTTGGCCGTGGCGAGGAAACGAAATTATGGCGAGAAACATGAAACAGGATGTGTGTTATAACTTCAGCATACATTAACTGATCTTGATGAAACTTCAGCAGTGTTTTCGCTGTAAGAGACCGATCACATGGATGTGACTATTGTGAGTCAAAGTTATAGCGCCACCAACTGGCAGCAGGAAGTGTGTCACTTTCAAAATGCTTTGAAATCACTCTCTTATTTTTAACCGATTTGCTTCAAACTTCATCTGTATAATGTAAATACATGGCAGATGTAGACCTGTGAATGAATTTTTGATATCTTTGATACTGTTGCCGTGGCAAAGAAACAAACTTTAACATTCTTTTTTGATGCTTTTGGGACTCTTAGCATGCTTGAAATTGCTTGAAACTCAACAGATACATCACATTTATTAGCCAGTAGACATGTGCAACTATGGCAAAAGATTAAAGTAATGTCAAAAAAGTAAACACTAAAAGCCTCATATCTTCTAAAAATGTAATTATACATCATTTGTTTCTAAATTAAATTATACAAATATTATAACTTCCCCAATTTTTCCTTTTTTTCATTTAAGAATTATGTTTACGTTCAAAAACAGCCAGAATTGTTGTAAAATTCAGAAAAAAATAATAATCTGAGTCATACGTAGTGCTATACTGCCCTCTTGTGTTCAATATCAGGTAGGCCTATTGTGTATTCCCACCGGTTAATCAACGTGTGACTCCGCTGGGACTTGGGAGCTTTTAAATCGCTTACTTAAAACCGAAAGTCAAAATACGGATGTCCGCACAAGACATTAATGGTGTGGAGTAGAGCGAGCATTTTAAATAAATTCCTATTAAGTAGGATTGAACTACACAGAAAGAATGTTCACTCTGTTCTGCTGGTTCCTCGCTGGTGGATCATATGATTACTTTGTCATAATCTATGACAAAAATGCTATTATAAACTATATTAATAATAGATAATACACATTGCTCTTATTTTTGAAAAATACATTCATGAAAAACAAGATAACAAAAATCATACAAGAATATAGCCATGGCTGCTATAAATGTTTGAAATGCATAGGACAGATGTTTAATGACGCAGCAACATATAATTGAAAGGCAATTAATAATCTGTCATTACGTCACTGCATTATGATATTACGGCTCCAATACGGTGCAGCACAAAGCACTTATGTGCATCCCGAGCGGAGAATGATGTGCTTGAAGCCACATGAAGTTACAGCGCATTGAGTCCGTATTGAAAAGTTCAAAGCACAAAGGAAATACATATTTATGAACAGTGTATTATACATTATCTATCTATGCAATAGTTTATTGAGCCTTTTCCTTTAAAGGTTTTAAATTTCAGTTACTGTGTGCGTGAAGAACAATTATAGTGCTCTGACTCTAGTGTTGTGATCTAACCGACAGCGTCCGACACCCGGTAGAAAGTAACACGGTTAAGTTACAGCAATAAAGTCCAGCAAGAAAAAGTTTCTTCATTCGAAAATATAGACCTTTAGACCTTTATCTTAAAGATCCAGTATAATAGGATTAACATTCAATCATCTTGAAGATCGTTTCATCATTGACTGTAACCGAATGTGACGTGCTGTTTGAATGCTGAATGGAGAATGACTGACAGGCGCAGAGAGGGAAAAGTTTGTGTTCTTGAATTTAATGACTTAAATATTAATTTCTATATCACATAATAGCTTCAGAACACTAATAATACAGTACACAAAAACTTTATGGTACTTTAGAAAGTTTTTGTGCCTTTGTGCCTAACATAGAATAGTATATATATGCACAATATAGAATTTGAATCAGCCTCGTCAAAGATGGCAGTGTCAGAGCCGATACCGATCCTGAGTATCTAATCGGCGCACTTCTTTTCAACAGTCAAATTGAAATTGAAATTGAAATTGCTTGAAACTCAAAAGATACATCACATTTATTAGCCAGTAGACATGTGCAAAGTTTCAGAAACGGGCATAGTGCAAGGACTAAATAGCACCACCTTTTGACAAAAGTGGGGTTGTTAGTTTTATCTACAGTTACAAAAATCGCTATATACATTGTACTCCTCAAGCCGGACAACTTTCTAATACATAGTCATTATCTCGGACCAAGAGGAAGTCAGATATTTTGGTTTGAATATGGTGAGCCTCTCTCTGAGCCTACGTCCCTGTATGGCAAGCCCTTTTAACATTTAAAAGCTAAGTTTGCCTGTCCGGAATTAACATTGTAGATATCAACAACGTCTTTCTGTCTATTCGTAATTACATTTTGGATAGTTTGTATTATCATTTAAGATATCTGTAACATAATTGTGACTAGTCGAAATGACAGAGTATGGCAAGCCGTTTTAACATTTAATCATAAAAGGGCCAAAGCCTTCGGCACCGCCACCCGGGTGCATTTAGGTAACTAAAGGAACCGGGGTTGCGGTGCCACCGGCTTGGGCCCGCCATCGCTGCTCGCAGCTATATTAATTAGGGCCCAAGCCCTGAAAGGGCGAAGGCCCTATTGTTTTCCTTGCGATTATTTTTCTTCTCTATTATTATAATAATTATTATTTTACTACCTTTTGGGCACTTTTGGGGCCCTTAACGTGCTCGAAAACTCTTGAAACTTTGCACACGGGTCAGAACCCGCGGCCATCAGAGCCGGGCTGAAGCTGGTACCTGGGCGTGGCAGGGGGGCTCGTCAGCGCCCCCTGGAACGGGGTCCGAACACTCGGTCCATTACTCAAACACGCTTGCATGTAATAATATGAAACTCGGTACACATGTTGATCTCATCGTTTCATCTATACCTCGCGCTCTTACTTTTTACCCCAGCCCAACAGGAAGTCGGCTATTGAGGTTTGTTTGTAAAACGCTCGCAATGGTATTTGAAATACTCCTCCTAGAGCTTTGATCCACATTCGACGAAACTCGGTCAGCGTGAAGTCAAGACATTGAGGATGAAAGTTTGCGAGGGGATTTTTGATATCTCGAACGGTTTGTCCGTGGCGAGGAAACGAAATCATGGCGAGAAACGTGAAACAGGAAGTGTGTTATAACTTCAGCATACATTAACTGATCTTGATGAAACTTCAGCAGTGTGCTCGCTGTAAGAGGACGATCACATGGATGTGACTATTGTGAGTAAAAGTTATAGCGCCACCAACTGGCAGCAGGAAGTGTGTCACTTTCAAAATGCTTTGAAATCACCCTTTTATTTTTACCCGATTTGCTTCAAACTTCATCTGTATAATGTAAACATACGGCAGATGTAGACCTGTGAATGGATTCTTGATATCTTTGATACTGTTGCCGTGGCAACGCATCAAACTTTACCCTTCTTTTAGGATGCTTTTAGGATGCTTTTGAGACCCTTAGCATGCTTCAAATTGCATGAAACTCGACAGACACATAACATTTATTAGCCAGTAGACATGTGCAAAGTTGCAGAAACGGGCGTGGTGAGGGCTCAGTAGCGCCACCTTTTGACAAAAGTGGGGTGGTTAGTTTTAACTAGAGTTACAAAAATTGGTATGTATATTGTACTCCTCGAGCCGGACAACTTTCTAATTGACACTTATTAGCTAGGACCCACAGAAAGTCAGATATTTTTGTTTGAATATGGCCACTCTGAGCCTACATGTCTCTGTGTCTCTGTGTCTTTGGCTGGCTGGCTGGCTGGCTGTCTGTGTGTGTGTGTGTGTGTGTGTGCAGGGGGAGGGGGCTTAACCATTTCACTGCTGTGTGTATGACCTGCATAAAGAAAATACATTTCTCAAGCCTGGTATTTTTTAATTAAGTTTTTATTTTTATTTTTTATAAGTAAAGGCATATAACCAGTTTAATTGTAGTGAATTGACAATAGTTTTATATAATTAGTTTATTAATCAGATTAACTTGGTCAATAAACTTGGTCTGAAAATTTGGTCCATAAATCAAACACACTTGTATGTAATAATATGAAACTTGGTACACATATAGATCTCATCGTTTCATATATACTTCACACTCTTACTTTTTACCCCAGCCCAACAGGAAGTTGGCTATTTAGGGTTGTGTTTAAAACACATGCAATGGAATTTAAATTATTGCTCCTAGAGCACTGAACCAAATTCGCCGAAACTCGATCAGCGTGAAGTCAAGACATTAAGGATGAAAAAGTGCCACGGGATTTTTGATATCTCGAACGGCTTGGCCGTGGCGAGGAAACGAAATTATGGCGAGAAACATGAAACAGGATGTGTGTTATAACTTCAGCATACATTAACTGATCTTGATGAAACTTCAGCAGTGTTTTCGCTGTAAGAGACCGATCACATGGATGTGACTATTGTGAGTCAAAGTTATAGCGCCACCAACTGGCAGCAGGAAGTGTGTCACTTTCAAAATGCTTTGAAATCACTCTCTTATTTTTAACCGATTTGCTTCAAACTTCATCTGTATAATGTAAATACATGGCAGATGTAGACCTGTGAATGAATTTTTGATATCTTTGATACTGTTGCCGTGGCAAAGAAACAAACTTTAACATTCTTTTTTGATGCTTTTGGGACTCTTAGCATGCTTGAAATTGCTTGAAACTCAACAGATACATCACATTTATTAGCCAGTAGACATGTGCAACTATGGCAAAAGATTAAAGTAATGTCAAAAAAGTAAACACTAAAAGCCTCATATCTTCTAAAAATGTAATTATACATCATTTGTTTCTAAATTAAATTATACAAATATTATAACTTCCCCAATTTTTCCTTTTTTTCATTTAAGAATTATGTTTACGTTCAAAAACAGCCAGAATTGTTGTAAAATTCAGAAAAAAATAATAATCTGAGTCATACGTAGTGCTATACTGCCCTCTTGTGTTCAATATCAGGTAGGCCTATTGTGTATTCCCACCGGTTAATCAACGTGTGACTCCGCTGGGACTTGGGAGCTTTTAAATCGCTTACTTAAAACCGAAAGTCAAAATACGGATGTCCGCACAAGACATTAATGGTGTGGAGTAGAGCGAGCATTTTAAATAAATTCCTATTAAGTAGGATTGAACTACACAGAAAGAATGTTCACTCCGTTCTGCTGGTTCCTCGCTGGTGGATCATATGATTACTTTGTCATAATCTATGACAAAAATGCTATTATAAACTATATTAATAATAGATAATACACATTGCTCTTATTTTTGAAAAATACATTCATGAAAAACAAGATAACAAAAATCATACAAGAATATAGCCATGGCTGCTATAAATGTTTGAAATGCATAGGACAGATGTTTAATGACGCAGCAACATATAATTGAAAGGCAATTAATAATCTGTCATTACGTCACTGCATTATGATATTACGGCTCCAATACGGTGCAGCACAAAGCACTTATGTGCATCCCGAGCGGAGAATGATGTGCTTGAAGCCACATGAAGTTACAGCGCAGTGAGTCCGTATTGAAAAGTTCAAAGCACAAAGGAAATACATATTTATGAACAGTGTATTATACATTAATTATCTATGCAATAGTTTATTGAGCCTTTTCCTTTAAAGGTTTTAAATTTCAGTTACTGTGTGCGTGAAGAACAATTATAGTGCTCTGACTCTAGTGTTGTGATCTAACCGACAGCGTCCGACACCCGGTAGAAAGTAACACGGTTAAGTTACAGCAATAAAGTCCAGCAAGAAAAAGTTTCTTCATTCGAAAATATAGACCTTTAGACCTTTATCTTAAAGATCCAGTATAATAGGATTAACATTCAATCATCTTGAAGATCGTTTCATCATTGACTGTAACCGAATGTGACGTGCTGTTTGAATGCTGAATGGAGAATGACTGACAGGCGCAGAGAGGGAAAAGTTTGTGTTCTTGAATTTAATGACTTAAATATTAATTTCTATATCACATAATAGCTTCAGAACACTTATAATACAGTACACAAAAACTTTATGGTACTTTAGAAAGTTTTTGTGCCTTTGTGCCTAACATAGAATAGTATATATATGCACAATATAGAATTTGAATCAGCCTCGTCAAAGATGGCAGTGTCAGAGCCGATACCGATCCTGAGTATCTAATCGGCGCACTTCTTTTCAACAGTCAAATTGAAATTGAAATTGAAATTGCTTGAAACTCAAAAGATACATCACATTTATTAGCCAGTAGACATGTGCAAAGTTTCAGAAACGGGCATAGTGCAAGGACTAAATAGCACCACCTTTTGACAAAAGTGGGGTTGTTAGTTTTATCTACAGTTACAAAAATCGGTATATACATTGTACTCCTCAAGCCGGACAACTTTCTAATACATAGTCATTATCTCGGACCAAGAGGAAGTCAGATATTTTGGTTTGAATATGGTGAGCCTCTCTCTGAGCCTACGTCCCTGTATGGCAAGCCCTTTTAACATTTAAAAGCTAAGTTTGCCTGTCCGGAATTAACATTGTAGATATCAACAACGTCTTTCTGTCTATTCGTAATTACATTTTGGATAGTTTGTATTATCATTTAAGATATCTGTAACATAATTGTGACTAGTCGAAATGACAGAGTATGGCAAGCCGTTTTAACATTTAATCATAAAAGGGCCAAAGCCTTCGGCACCGCCACCCGGGTGCATTTAGGTAACTAAAGGAACCGGGGTTGCGGTGCCACCGGCTTGGGCCCGCCATCGCTGCTCGCAGCTATATTTATTATTATTATTATTATTTATACGACTATTCGGGCACTTTTGGGGCCCTTATCATGCTCAAAAACTCTTGAAACTTTGCACACGGGTCAGAATCCGCGGCCATCAGGGCCGGGCTGAAGATGGTACCCGGGCGTGGCAGGGGGGCTAGACAGCGCCCCCTGGAACGGGGTCCGAAAACTTGTACCATAAATCAAACACGCTTGCATGTAATAATATGAAACTCGGTGCACATATAGATCTCATCGTTCATATATACCTCAAACTATTACTTTTTACCCCAGCCCAACAGGAAGTCGGTTATTTAGGGTTGTTCATAAAACACTCGCAATGGAATGTGCAATACTCCTCCTAGAGAATTCAAACACACGGCACGAAACTCGGTCAGCGTGAAGTCAAGACATTGAGGATGAAAGTTTGTGTGGGGATTTTTGATATCTCGAACGGTTTGGCCGTGGTGAGGAAACGAAATAATGGCGAGAATAGTGAAACAGGAAGTGTGTCAGAACTTCAGCATACATTAACTGATCTTGATGAAACTTCAGCAGTTTGTTCGCTGTAAGAGGACGATCACATGGGTGTGACTATTGTGAGTCAAAGTTATAGCGCCACCAACTGGCAGCAGGAACTGTGTCACTTTCAAAATGCTTTGAAATCACCCTCTTATTTTTACCCGATTTGCTTCAAACTTAATCTGTATAATGTAAACACATAGCAGATGAAGACCTGTTAATGGATTCTTGATATCTTTGATACTGTTGCTGTGGCAACGCATCAAACTTTAAAATTCTTTTTTTTTGATGATTTTGAGACTCTTAGCGGCTTTTGGGGCCCTTAACGGGTTTGAAAACTCTTGAAACTTTGCACACAGGTCATATCCCACAGCCCTCAGAGCCGGGCTGAAGATGGTACCTGGGTGTGGCAGGGGGGCTAGACAGCGCCCCCTGGAACGGGGTCCGAAAACTTGGTCCATAAATCAAACACGCTTGCATGTAATAATATGAAACTCGGTACACATGTTGATCTCATCGTTTCATCTCTACCTCACACTCTTATTTTTACCCCAGCCCAACAGGAAGTCGGCTATTGAGGTTTGTTTGTAAAACGCTCGCAATGGAATGTGCAATACTCCTCCTAGAGAATTCAAACACACGGCACGAAACTCGGTCAGCATGAAGTCAAGGCATTGAGGATGAAAGTTTGCGATGGGATTTTTGATATCTCGAACGGTTTGGCCATGGCGAGGAAACGAAATTATGGCGAGAAATGTGAAACAGGAAGTGTATTATAACTTCAGCATACATTAACTGATCTTGATGAAACTTCAGCAGTATGTTCGCTGTAAGAGGACGATCACATGGATGTGACTATTGTGAGTCAAAGTTATAGCGCCACCAACTGGTAGCAGGAAATGTGTAACTTTCAAAATGCTTTGAACTCACCCTTTTATTTTTACCCGATTTGCTTCAAACTTCATCTGTATAATGTAAACATACGGCAGATGTAGACCTGTGAATGGATTCTTGATATCTTTTAAACTGTTGCCGTGGCAACGCATCAAACTTTACCCTTCTTTTAGGATGCTTTTAGGATGCTTTTGAGACCCTTAGCATGCTTCAAAATGCATGAAACTCAACAGACACATTTATTAGCCAGTAGACATGTGCAAAGTTTCAGAAACGGGCATGGTGCAGGGACTAAATAGCGCCACCTTTTGACAAAAGTGGGGTTGTTAGTTTTATCTACAGTTACAAAAATCGGTATATAGATTTTACTCCTCAAGCCGGACAACTTTCTAATTCATAGTCATTAGCTCGGACCAAGGGGAAGTCAGATATTTTGGATTGAATATGGTGAGCCTCTCTCTGAACCTACATCCCTGTATGGCAAGCCCTTTCAACATTTAAAAGCTAAGTTTGCCTATCCGGAACTAACATTGTAGATATCAACGTCTTTCTGACTAGTCGTAATTTCATTTTGGATAGTTTGTATTATCATTTAATAGATATCTGTAATGTAATTGTGAGTAGTCGAAATGACAGATAGAGTATGGCAAGCTGTTTTAACATTTAATCATTTAATCATGAAAGGGCCAAAGCCTGCGACACCGCCACCCCGGTGCCTTTAGGTAACTAAAGGAACCGGGGTTGCGGTGCCACCGGCTTGGGCCCGCCATCGCTGCTCGCAGCTATATTTATTATTTTGTAACCTTTTGGGCATTTTTGGGGCCCTTAACGTGCTCGAAAACTCTTGAAACTTTGCACATGGGTCAGAACCCGCGGCCATCAGAGCCGGGCTGAAGCTGGTACCCGGGCGTGGCAGGGCGGCTCGTCAGCGCCCCCTGGAACGGGGTACGAACACTTGGTCCATAACTCAAACACGTTTGTATGTAATAATATGAAACTCTGTGCACATGTTGATCTCATAGTTTCATCTATACCTCGCGCTTTTACTTTTTACCCCAGCCCAACAGGAAGTCGGCTATTGAGGTTTGTTTGTAAAACGCTCGCAATGGAATGTTAAATACTCCTCCTAGAGCTTTGATCCAAATTCGACAAAACTCGGTCAGCATGAAGTCAAGACATTGAGGATGAAAGTTTGCGAGGGGATTTTTGATATCTCGAACGGTTTGGCCGTGGCGAGGAAACGAAATCATGGCGAGAAACGTGAACCAGGAAGTGTGTTATAACTTCAGCATACATTAACTGATCTTGATGAAACTTCAGCAGTGTGTTCACTGTAAGAGGACGATCACATGGATGTGACTATTGTGAGTCAAAGTTATAGCGCCACCAACTGGCAGCAGGAAGTGTGTCACTTTCAAAATGCTTTGATATCACCCTTTTATTTTTACCCGATTTGCTTCAAACGTCATCTGTATAATGTAAACATACGGCAGATGTAGACCTGTGAATGGATTCTTGATATCTTTGAAACTGTTGCCGTGGCGACGCATCAAACGTTACCATTCTTTTAGGATGCTTTTGAGACCCTTAGCATGCTTGAAATTGCATGAAACTCGACAGACACATCACATTTATTAGCCAGTAGACACGTGCAAAGTTTCAGAAACGGGCGTGGTGAGGGCTCAGTAGCGCCACCTTTTGACAAAAGTGGGGTTGTTAGTTTTATCTACAGTTACAAAAATCGGTCTGTATATTGTACTCCTCGAGCCGGACAACTTTCTAATTGACACTCATTAGCTAGGACCCACAGAAAGTCAGATATGTTTGTTTGAATGTGGTCTTGCTCAATCTGAGCCTGCTGTCTTTGCCTGTCTGTGTATGTGTGTGTGTTTGTAGGGGGAGGGGTATTAACCATTTCACTCCTGTGTGTATGGCCTGCATAAAAAATAAATGCCTTAAGCCTGGTATTTTTTTAAATAAGTTTTTTATTTTTTTATAAGTAAAGGCATATAACCAGTTTAATTGTAGTGCATTAATAGTTTTATATAATTAGTTTATTAATTAAATTAACTTGGTCCATAAACTTGATCTGAAAATTTGGTCCATAAATCAAACACACTTGCATGTAATAATATGACTTGAGTGTTAATCACATCATGTTTTCAGTTTGAATATAAAATATATAAATTATGTAAAAAAAAATAAAGTTGATCCAGCTGGAGCGCAGGCTGAGAATAGCGCTGTCATGACTGGATCAGAGATCATCAGTCATGCCCTCTCATACCTTACGCACACCACGCCCACTTACATCAGATCACATCAACATGTCAGCCGGAGGGATACCGAGGGTCGCTTTCGGATTTAAGAATTTCTTACAACAAGATGGCAAAAGAACAGCGCTTTGCAAGACATGCAACGTTAAGATCGCGGACAGTCAGATGACAACCTCCAATTTCGTCCGTCATTTGAAGAGCCATATTCTGCCCAGTAAGTGCTTGTCAATTTGTTAATGTTATCTGGTTAGCTCGTTCGTAGTTAGCTAGCTAATGTAAGTTAAAGGAGAACTCCGGCGCAAAATTACACATTGTTACCTAGTCAACCGTTATTAGGGCCCAAGCCCTGAAAGGGCGAAGGCCCTATTGTTTTCCTAACGATTATTATTATTATTATTATTATTTATACGACTATTTGGGCACTTTTGGGGCCCTTAACATGCTCAAAAACTCTTGAAACTTTGCACACGGGTCAGAATCCGCGGCCATCAGGGCAGGGCTGAAGATGGTACCCGGGCGTGGCAGGGGGGCTAGACAGCGCCCCCCGGAACGGGGTCCGAAAACTTGGTCCATAACTCAAACACGCTTGCATGTAATAATATGAAACTCGGTACACATGTTGATCTCATCGTTCATATATACCTCAAACTATTACTTTTTACCCCAGCCCAACAGGAAGTCGGTTATTTAGGGTTGTTCATAAAACACTCGCAATGGAATTTGAAGTACTCCTCCTAGAGAATTCAAACACACGGCACGAAACTCGGTCAGCATGAAGTCAAGGCATTGAGGATGAAAGTTTGCGAGGGGATTTTTGATATCTCGAACGGTTTGGCCGTGGCGAGGAAACGAACTTATGGCGAGAAACGTGAAACAGGAAGTGTGTCAGAACTTCAGCATACATTAACTGATCTTGATGAAACTTCAGCAGTTTGTTTGCTGTAAGAGGACGATCACATGGATGTGAATATTGTGAGTCAAAGTTATAGCGCCACCAACTGGCAGCAGGAAGTGTGTCACTTTCAAAATGCTTTGAAATCACCCTCTTATTTTTACCCGATTTGCTTCAAACTTAATCTGTATAATGTAAATACATAGCAGATGAAGACCTGTAAATGGATTCTTGATATCTTTGATACTGTTGCCGTGGCAACGCATCAAACTTTAAAATTCTTTTTTTTTGATGATTTTGAGACTCTTAGCGGCTTTTGGGGCCCTTAACGGGTTTGAAAACTCTTGAAACTTTGCACACAGGTCAGATCCCACAGCCATCAGAGCCGGGCTGAAGATGGTACCTGGGTGTGGCAGGGGGGCTAGACAGCGCCCCCTGGAACGGGGTCCGAACACTTGGTCCATAACTCAAACACGCTTGCATGTAATAATATGAAACTCGGTACACATGTTGATCTCGTCGTTCATATATACCTCACACTCTTACTTTTTACCCCAGCCCAACAGGAAGTCGGCTATTGAGGTTTGTTTGTAAAACGCTCGCAATGGAATGTGCAATACTCCTCCTAGAGAATTCAAACACACGGCACGAAACTCGGTCAGCATGAAGTCAAGGCATTGAGGATGAAAGTTTGCGAGGGGATTTTTGATATCTCGAACGGTTTGGCCGTGGCGAGGAAACGAAATTATGGCGAGAAACGTGAAACAGGAAGTGTGTTATAACTTCAGCATACATTAACTGATCTTGATGAAACTTCAGCAGTGTGTTCGCTGTAAGAGGACGATCACATGGATGTGACTATTGTGAGTCAAAGTTATAGCGCCACCAACTGGCAGCAGGAAGTGTGTCACTTTCAAAATGCTTTGAAATCACCCTTTTATTTTTACCCGATTTGCTTCAAACTTAATCTGTATAATGTAAATATACGGCAGATGTAGACCTGTGAATGGATTCTTGATATCTTTTAAACTGTTGCCGTGGCAACGCATCAAACTTTACCATTCTTTTAGGATGCTTTTGAGACCCTTAGCATGCTTCAAATCGCATGAAACTCGACAGACACATCACATTTATTAGCCAGTAGACATGTGCAAAGTTTCAGAAACGGGTGTGGTGAGGGCTCAGTAGCACCACCTTTTGACAAAAGTGGGGTTGTTAGTTTTAACTAGAGTTACAAAAATCGGTATGTATATTGTACTCCTCGAGCCGGACAACTTTCTAATTGACACTCATTAGCTAGGACCCACAGAAAGTCAGATATCTTTGTTTGAATGTAGAGAAAATCTTAGAATTTTGCCAGTCTCTCAGTGTCTCTCTGTGTGAGTGAGAGGAGGGGCACCTGTCAGGTTAATTTTAACCCTTTATTTGCTGTGTGCGACTTCTCTGGCATTTTCGGGGGCCTTAACATCCTCTAAAACTCTTGAAACTTTGCACACGGGTCAGAACCCATGGCCATCAGGGCCGGGCTGAAGCTGGTCATCGGGTGTGGCAGGGCGGCTCGACAGCGCCCCCTGGACTGGGATTCGAACATTTGTCCATAAATCAAACACACTTGCGTGAATTAATATGAAACTCGGTACAATTATATATCACATCAGGCCAAACAACTTTCGTGCTCTAAGTTTTACGACAATTAAAATGGAAGTTGAGAATTATGGGTTGTTTGAATAGTTGTCCTAGGAGAAATACATCAAATTACAACGCATGTGTTTACCAATAACAACCAAACTCGGTGTGCAGGAAGTCAAGACATTGAGGATGAAAGTTTGTGAGGGGATTTTTGATATCTCAAACGGTTTGGCCGTGGCGAGGAAACGAAATTATGGCGAGAAACGTGAAACAGGAAGTGTGTTATAACTTCAGCATACATTAACATATCTTGATGAAACTTCATCAGTGTGTTCGCTGTAAGAGGACGATCACATGGATGTGACTATTTCGAGTCAAAGTTATAGCGCCACCAACTGGCAGCAGGAAGTGTGTCACTTTCAAAATGCTTTGAAATCAACCTCCTATTTTTACCCGATTTGCTTCAAACTTCATCTGTATAATGTAAATACATGGCAGATGAAGACCTGTGAATGGATTCTTGATATCTTTGATACTGTTGCCGTGGCAACGCATCAAACTTTAAAATTCTTTTTTTTTGATGATTTTGAGACTCTTAATGGCTTTTGAGGCCCTTATCGGGTTTGAAAACTCTTGAAACTTTGCACACAGGTCATATCCCACAGCCATCAGGCCCGGGCTGAAGATGGTACCTAGGCGTGGCAGGGGGGCTAGACAGCGCCCCATGGAACGGGGTCCGAAAACTTGGTCCATAAATCAAACACGCTTGCATGTAATAATATGAATGAAAAACTTCATCTGTATAATGATGAAAAACAGATGAAAAACTTCATCTGTATAATGTAAACATACGGTAGATGTAGACCTGGGAATGGATTCTTGATATCTTTTAAACTGTTGCCGTGGCAAAGCTTCAAACTTTGAAATTATTTTAGGATGCTTTTGAGACTCTTAGCATGCTTGAAATTGCATGAAACTCAACAGACACATCACATTTATTAGCCAGTAGACATGTGCAAAGTTTCAGAAACGGGCATGGTGCAGGGACTAAATAGCGCCACCTTTTGACAAAAGTGGGGTTGTTATTTTTATCTACAGTTACAAAAATCGTTATATACATTGTACTCCTCAAGCCAGACAACTTTCTAATTCATAGTCATTAGCTCAGACCAAGAGGAAGTCAGATATTTTGGTTTGAATATGGTGAGACTCTCTCTGAGCCTACGTCCGTGTATGGCAAGCCCTTTTAACATTTAAAAGCTAAGTTTGCCTATCCGGAAATTAACATTGTAGATATCAACAATGTCTTTCTGTCTATTCGTAATTACATTTTGGATAGTTTGTATTATCATTTAAGATATCTGTAACATAATTGTGACTAGTCAAAATGACAGACTATGGCAAGCCGTCTTAACATTTAATCATGAAAGGGCCAAAGCCTTCGGCACCGCCACCCCGGTGCCTTTAGGTAACTAAAGGAGCCAGGGGTTGCGGTGCCACCGGCTTGGGCCCGCCATCGCTGCTCGCAGCTATATTCTGAGATTTGTTTTCATGACTGCCGAATGTAAATAGTTTTATCTATAAAAACAGTTTAGCCTATAAGTGACGTCCGACATTCTGCATATTGTGTTATTTTGTTAAGCCCCACTAAAGGCATAAAAAACTGTAAAGCACAATCAAGTTTTCACACTATATTCCAAGACTTCTAAAGTCATTCAATAGCTTAATGTGTGGTAAAATTAATATTTTAGTCTCTAAGTTAAAGTTAACGGAAAGTCATCTCGCCTCAGTCATTCTCCATGCATCAGCATTAGCGCGTCGCGTTCGGTTGCGACAGTAACACGACGACACTCTCTTCAAGATCAATGTTCCCAATATTATACTTTATTTGTAGATAAGGCATAAAGGTCTATGATTTGCATAAAATGACTATCTTGCTGGAGTGGAGTTTATTGCCCTTTAGAATACACTAAGCATTAGTGCTGCACGATTAATTATATCGCAGTCGTAATAGCGATCTCAAACCTATGCAATTATATTTCGCAAAATGCCGCGATTTTATATGAAATAAACAAAGTAGGGCTATTAGCGCAGCATCTCTTCTTTTTTGTCATCCTTTGACTAGTGTTACAAGATCCCCCTCTTATTGGTTCAAATGCCTTTTCGCATTTTGCACGACAAGAAGTGAAAAGCTGCCTGTGAGTGCCCTAGATTAGAATAGATGAGACTCGCATAATGCGCATGCACTGACCGTGTGCCAGCCCAGAATAAACAGTTCTCTTTCGAGCTTGAACGAACAATAGCACACACAATTATGCCAAAATGTGGTTTTGTCTAGTATCTTCATAACATAAGAAAAGTCTATGGATTAAAGGGTTGTGCTATGAGGCGCGTGTGAGATCCGCGTCTCGGCAACGGGTGCTCTTAAAGGGCCAGCAGCGAATAAAGCGTTCTTTCAGTAAAGTTAAAAGAACAAAGGGAAATTAGAAAATTACTCACTGATCTTGAGTAAAGAACTTTTGTAGCTTTAATAAGGATTATTATATATATAATTTATGATTCAGGCAGCGCAGACTGTTTGATAACTTTATTCAATTTCTGTACCTGTTAAGACAGGAAGGGCACAGGTAAATATGTTTTTTATTATGGGTTTATGTGGGGATTGTTTGAAGTTCACTTAATTTAAAAGCTGTTATATATTTTTTTTAAGCCTAATAATTTTTTAAAAAGTTGATGGCTTTCAATTGATGGAATCACTGTAATGTTGGTTTGGTTGATGGTTTATTGATCATTATAGGTGTTATCAATCATTTGTTGTTGTTGTTGTTTTTAGTTTGAGTTGAGAAATAAACATTAATCTGTGTGTGCATTTTACTTTAGAACCAAGCAAGTTGGACTCATGAAACCATTTTATTATATCGGAGTCGCAAATCGCAATTGCAATATTGGCTCAATAATGGCAATATGACATTTTCCCAAATCGTGCAGCCCTACTAAGCATAGATTATAGATACCATCCCTTCGCTATGTTCTTTTCAATGTGAAGCGTTGCGTGCTGTGACTTGGTGTTGCTTCAAGTGCATCATTCTGCACACGGGATGCGCATGATTGCTTATAATACTTTGGGGAGACAAGGGGGCGTGGCCTAAGGGAATATCACTCGTGATGTTAAGTGATGTTACCCCGCCATCGCTGATACAACCTTTAGCAGTCATGTTTTTGCTTCTTGAGAGAGAGAGAAAGTGTGTGTGTGTGTGTGTGTGTGTGAGCAGTGGCGGTTCTAGGCGGGGGCCTGGGGGGGCCAGTGCCCCTGCGACAACAAGCTTGGACCCCCTTGTGGCCCCCCTAAATGTGGAGTCAGTGTGAAATATTTTTTTTATAGTGTGTCACGCATTGAGCATGACAGTCACTCGTTTCAGTCTTTTGTCTCACACTCCCGTCACACATTGTATTTCTCATGCGGAAAAACTATTAATAATATATTTAATATACGCAATTTCTCTGGCCGCGCCGCTCTCACGTGAGAATCAAGCGCGTCTCGCCTGGAGTTCAGCAGTCGACCCTGCTACGCATCAGCCAATCAAAAAAAGAGAAGTGCTACTTAATAGCCAATCAGAAAAGGGCACTATTGTATCTGGGTAAAATTTAACGCAACAACCAATGAAAAAAAGCATATCCTGGAATTGTTCATATGATTCTGTTACATCTTCCGAAAGTTTCTTCACCCGTCCCACAGATGAAACTAATCACTAGAGCTCCGAACATCACTTAGAGCACGGAGTAAGTCATGATCTCCTGTTTTAATGTTACAACAAATTCACAACTTGTTTGACAAAAACTATGACAACTTGACTGATGTAAGATGAATCTTTCCCGTAGCGTAAGCTAGCTTACGCAATGCTCGTTCCCTCATCTAGAGAGAACCGAGGTTACGTTAGGTAATCGATTCGTTTCCCATTTAATTAGTATCAGTCTGTAACTTAGACAACAGTTTTACAGCCTGTTCACTGACAACACCTGCTCAGAACAAGTAGTCTAGGCCTAGTCATCTTATTACACGAATCACGATGACTGACATATTGTCACATTATAAACATCTCTCTCTCCAAATAGGCTTAATAATTTTATTAGCACTAGATAAATTAAAGTGTAATGCATAGTCGATTTTAAAACATCTCTCTCTCCAAATAGGCTTAATAATTTTATTAGCACTAGATAAATTAAAGTGTATTGCATAGTCGATATTATAGGTCACTTTTAAAATCATGTCATATTTTATAATTATATCCTGGCCAAGGATGCATTAATTATTGCTTCTGTCTTTCAAAGATGTCAGGAAAAAAACAATTATAAAAAAGCTCATTCACCCTGAGAGGAAAGCCCCCTAAAAAGGCCAGTTTAGAGGATAATTTGCTGATCTTTTTGCAAAAAAAAAAAAAAAAAAAACCCACAAAAATCGTAGATTAATTTGTAAAAAATTATATATATATATATCAGTGATGCGCGGGTTGATCCGAAATGAGCGGGTGCCTGCGGTCACCCGCGGTTACCCGCAGTTACGGGTCATCCAAAAATGTTTTTAATGATATTCGGGTCGCGGTCGGTCGGGTCGTTTGAAAAAAGATGCCAATTAAACATTTGTATTAATATAGTACTAGACACAATGTTTGATGAAATATACAGCCCTACACATTATTGGCTGCAATAACTGGCACGAAGATAACACACAAGCTCAGTCTAAACAGTTCTCGGTTCTATACTAGTGATTGGAGAACCGCGGTCCGCTGTCCCGCAGTATCAGCTGCTCGTGCTCATCACTTCTCTCAACAGTGGCACATGTCTCGGTTCAGTGAACTGTTGGAGTTACTGGAGTAAAATATAATTCAGGATATTGATTTATTTCGATTCGTAGGCGACTGTCAGGCATGTCTGAAAGTGAGTAACTTCAGTAACTTGTGGATCAGCACTGACGCAAGACGCGAACTGTTTCGAACGATTCAGTTCGATTTAGTGTACTGGTTCGACCGGTTCACTAAAAAGAACCGGCCATGATCACTACAGTCTGCAGAGAGATGGCGGCAAGAGAAAAGGTGATGACGGGGGAGTGGAAGCTCCGCAAATACACAAATAGAAAGAGTAAAAGTGTGGGAGACATTTGCTGAAATAATGAAAGATGATGGCGAAAGTGCTGGCTTTGCCTTTGTTATGTGTAGTAGCCTAGGCCTACGTCTTTTTGCGACGCTGTGTTGTTACACGTCTATGGCCCAATAACGCTCCGATGAGCATTTACTAATTTTTAAAAATGCGGTCAGGAAGCGGGTCGGGTACAATATTTTTTTACTTTTTTTTTTGCGGTCCGAGTTGCGGGCGGGTAGTTGAAAACGTCGGTCGGTTGCGGGTTGTTTATACATTGACCCGCGCATCACTGATATATATATATATATACTTAAAAAAGCGGGGGTTAAGTTTTTGCACGTCGTGCAGAATAACACTAAAGGCACCATATATATACTTAAAAGTGGGGTTGTTAGTTTTATCTACAGTTACAAAAATCGGTATATACATTGTACTCCTCAAGCCGTACAACTTTCTAATACATAGTCATTAGCTCGGACCAAGAGGAAGTCAGATATTTTGGTCTGAATATGGTGAGCCTCTCTCTGAGCCTACGTCCCTGTATGGCAAGCCCTTTTAACATTTAAAAGCTAAGTTTGCCTGTCCGGAATTAACATTGTAGATATCAACAAAGTCTTTCTGTCTAGTCGTTACACTTTGGATAGTTTGTATTATCATTTAAGATATCTGTAACATAATTGTGACTAGTCGAAATGACAGAGTATGGCAAGCCGTTTTAACATTTAATCATGAAAGGGCCAAAGCCTTCGGCACCGCCACCCGGGTGCCTTTAGGTAACTAAAGGAACCGGGGTTGCGGTGCCTCCGGCTTGGGCCCGCCATCGCTGCTCGCAGCTATATTTATTATTAGGGCCCAAGCCCTGAAAGGGCGAAGGCCCTATTGTTTTCCTTAGGATTATTATTATTAGGGCCCAAGCCCTGAAAGGGCGAAGGCCCTATTGTTTTCCTAAGGATTATTTATTATTATTATTTTGTAACCTTTTGGGCATTTTTGGGGCCCTTAACGTGCTCGAAAACTCTTGAAACTTTGCACATGGGTCAGAACCCGCGGCCATCAGAGCCGGGCTGAAGCTGGTACCCGGGCGTGGCAGGGCGGCTCGTCAGCGCCCCCTGGAACGGGGTCCGAACACTTGGTCCATAACTCAAACACGTTTGTATATAATAATATGAAACTCGGTGCACATGTTGATCTCATAGTTTCATCTATACCTCGCGCTTTTACTTTTTACCCCAGCCCAACAGGAAGTCGGCTATTGAGGTTTGTTTGTAAAACGCTCGCAATGGAATGTTAAATACTCCTCCTAGAGCTTTGATCCAAATTCGACAAAACTCGGTCAGCATGAAGTCAAGACATTGAGGATGAAAGTTTGCGAGGGGATTTTTTATATCTCGAACGGTTTGGCCGTGGCGAGGAAACGAAATCATGGCGAGAAACGTGAAACAGGAAGTGTGTTATAACTTCAGCATACATTAACTGATCTTGATGAAACTTCAGCAGTGTGTTCGCTGTAAGAGGACGATCACATAGATGTGACTATTGTGAGTCAAAGTTATAGCGCCACCAACTGGCAGCAGGAAGTGTGTCACTTTCAAAATGCTTTGATATCACCCTTTTATTTTTACCCGATTTGCTTCAAACGTCATCTGTATAATGTAAACATACGGCAGATGTAGACCTGTGAATGGATTCTTGATATCTTTGAAACTGTTGCCGTGGCGACGCATCAAACGTTACCATTCTTTTAGGATGCTTTTGAGACCCTTAGCATGCTTGAAATTGCATGAAACTCGACAGACACATCACATTTATTAGCCAGTAGACACATGCAAAGTTTCAGAAACGGGCGTGGTGAGGGCTCAGTAGCGCCACCTTTTGACAAAAGTGGGGTTGTTAGTTTTATCTACAGTTACAAAAATCGGTATGTATATTGTACTCCTCGAGCCGGACAACTTTCTAATTGACACTCATTAGCTAGGACCCACAGAAAGTCAGATATGTTTGTTTGAATGTGGTCTTGCTCAATCTGAGCCTACATCTCTCTTTGCCTGTCTGTGTATGTGTGTGTGTTTGTAGGGGGAGGGGTCTTAACCATTTCACTCCTGTGTGTATGGCCTGCATAAAAAATAAATGCCTTAAGCCTGGTATTTTTTAAATAAGTTTTTTATTTTTTATAAGTAAAGGCATATAACCAGTTTAATTGTAGTGCATTAATAGTTTTATATAATTAGTTTATTAATTAAATTAACTTGGTCCATAAACTTGATCTGAAAATTTGGTCCATAAATCAAACACACTTGCATGTAATAATATGACTTGAGTGTTAATCACATCATGTTTTCAGTTTGAATATAAAATATATAAATTATGTAAAAAAAATAAAGTTGATCCAGCTGGAGCGCAGGCTGAGAATAGCGCTGTCATGACTGGATCAGAGATCATCAGTCATGCCCTCTCATACCTTACGCGCACACCACGCCCACTTACATCAGATCACATCAACATGTCAGCCGGAGGGATACCGAGGGTCGCTTTCGGATTCAAGAATTTCTTACAACAAGATGGCAAAAGAACAGCGCTTTGCAAGACATGCAACGTTAAGATCGCGGACAGTCAGATGACAACCTCCAATTTCGTCCGTCATTTAAAGAGCCATTCTCAGTAAGTGCTTGTCAATTTGTTAATGTTATCTGGTTAGCTCGTTCGTAGTTAGCTAGCTAATGTAAGTTAAAGGAGAACTCCGGCGCAAAATTACACATTGTTACCGAGTCAACCGTTATCTGAGATTTGTTTTCATGACTGCCGAATGTAAATAGTTTTATCTATAAAAACAGTTTAGCCTATAAGTGACGTCCGACATTCTGCATATTGTGTTATTTTGTTAAGCCCCACTAAAGGCATAAAAAACTGTAAAGCACAATCAAGTTTTCACACTATATTCCAAGACTTCTAAAGTCATTCAATAGCTTAATGTGTGGTAAAATTAATATTTTAGTCTCTAAGTTAAAGTTAACGGAAAGTCATCTCGCCTCAGTCATTCTCCATGCATCAGCATTAGCGCGTCGCGTTCGGTTGCGACACGACGACACTCACTTCAAGATCAATGTTCCCAATATTATACTTTATTTGTAGATAAGGCATAAAGGTCTATGATTTGCATAAAATGACTATCTTGCTGGAGTGGAGTTTATTGCCATTTAGAATACACTAAGCATTAGTGCTGCACGATTAATTATATCGCAGTCGTAATAGCGATCTCAAACCTATGCAATTATATAACGCAAAATGCCGCGATTTTATATGAAATAAACAAAGTAGGGCTATTAGCGCAGCATCTCTTCTTTTTTGTCATCCTTTGACTAGTGTTACAAGATCCCCCTCTTATTGGTTCAAATGCCTTTTCGCATTTTGCACGACAAGAAGTGAAAAGCTGCCTGTGAGTGCCCTAGATTAGATGATACGCATAATGCGCATGCACTGACCGTGTGCCAGCCCAGAATAAACAGTTCTCTTTCGAGCTTGAACGAACAATAGCACACACAATTATGCCAAAATGTGGTTTTGTCTAGTATCTTCATAACATAAGAACAGTCTATGGATGAAAAGAGTTGTGCTATGAGGCGCGTGTGAGATCCGCGTCACGGCAACGGGTGCTCTTAAAGGGCCAGCAGCGAATAAAGCGTTCTTTCAGTAAAGTTAAAAGAACAAAGGGAAATTAGAAAATTACTCACTGATCTTGAGTAAAGAACTTTTGTAGCTTTAATAAGGATTATTATATATATATAATTTATGATTCAGGCAGCGCAGACTGTTTGATAACTTTATTCAATTTCTGTACCTGTTAAGACAGGAAGGGCACAGGTAAATATGTTTTTTATTATGGGTTTATGTGGGGATTGTTTGAAGTTCACTTAATTTAAAAGCTGTTATATATTTTTTTAAGCCTAATAATTTTTTAAAAAGTTGATGGCTTTCAATTGATGGAATCACTGTAATGTTGGTTTGGTTGATGGTTTATTGATCATTATAGGTGTTATCAATCATTTATTGTTGTTGTTGTTGTTTTTAGTTTGAGTTGAGAAATAAACATTAATCTGTGTGTGCATTTTACTTTAGAACCAAGCAAGTTGGACTCATGAAACCATTTTATTATATCGGAGTCGCAAATCGCAATTGCAATATTGGCTCAATAATGGCAATATGACATTTTCCCAAATCGTGCAGCCCTACTAAGCATAGATTATAGATACCATCCCTTCGCTATGTTCTTTTCAATGTGAAGCGTTGCGTGCTGTGACTTGGTGTTGCTTCAAGTGCATCATTCTGCACACGGGATGCGCATGATCGATTATAATACTTTGGGGAGACAAGGGGGCGTGGCCTAAGGGAATATCACTCGTGATGTTAAGTGATGTTACCCCGCCATCGCTGATACAACCTTTAGCAGTCATGTTTTTGCTTCTTGAGAGAGAGAGAAAGTGTGTGTGTGTGTGTGTGTGTGTGAGCAGTGGCGGTTCTAGGCGGGGGCCTGGGGGGGCCAGTGCCCCTGCGACAACAAGCTTGGACCCCCTTGTGGCCCCCCTAAATGTGGAGTCAGTGTGAAATATTTTTTTTATAGTGTGTCACGCATTGAGCATGACAGTCACTCGTTTCAGTCTTTTGTCTCACACTCCCGTCACACATTGTATTTCTCATGCGGAAAAACTATTAATAATATATTTAATATACGCAATTTCTCTGGCCGCGCCGCTCTCACGTGAGAATCAAGCGCGTCTCGCCTGGAGTTCAGCAGTCGACCCTGCTACGCATCAGCCAATCAAAAAAAGAGAAGTGCTACTTAATAGCCAATCAGAAAAGGGCACTATTGTATCTGGGTAAAATTTAACGCAACAACCAATGAAAAAAAGCATATCCTGGAATTGTTCATATGATTCTGTTACATCTTCCGAAAGTTTCTTCACCCGTCCCACAGATGAAACTAATCACTAGAGCTCCGAACATCACTTAGAGCACGGAGTAAGTCATGATCTCCTGTTTTAATGTTACAACAAATTCACAACTTGTTTGACAAAAACTATGACAACTTGACTGATGTAAGATGAATCTTTCCCGTAGCGTAAGCTAGCTTACGCAATGCTCGTTCCCTCATCTAGAGAGAACCGAGGTTACGTTAGGTAATCGATTCGTTTCCCATTTAATTAGTATCAGTCTGTAACTTAGACAACAGTTTTACAGCCTGTTCACTGACAACACCTGCTCAGAACAAGTAGTCTAGGCCTAGTCATCTTATTACACGAATCACCATGACTGACATATTGTCACATTATAAACATCTCTCTCTCCAAATAGGCTTAATAATTTTATTAGCACTAGATAAATTAAAGTGTAATGCATAGTCGATTTTAAAACATCTCTCTCTCCAAATAGGCTTAATAATTTTATTAGCACTAGATAAATTAAAGTGTATTGCATAGTCGATATTATAGGTCACTTTTAAAATCATGTCATATTTTATAATTATATCCTGGCCAAGGATGCATTAATTATTGCTTCTGTCTTTCAAAGATGTCAGGAAAAAAACAATTATAAAAAAGCTCATTCACCCTGAGAGGAAAGCCCCCTAAAAAGGCCAGTTTAGAGGATAATTTGCTGATCTTTTTGCAAAAAAAAAAAAAAAAAAAAAAACCCACAAAAATCGTAGATTAATTTGTAAAAAATTATATATATATATATATATATATACATACTGTTATTCAATGTACAAAAATAAAATGGAAATTCAAATACAGACTGATATATGTAATGCAAATGTAAAAATATAATGGAAATGCAAATTGTTGGATAATTATAAACATGGTATTTTGCTTATTTATGCATTCAGTGCAGTGCAGAAAATGATAAGGTCTAAATGTAACTGGCCCCTCTAACAGTACAACTGGCCCCAGCTTGGCCCCCCCAGTTGAAATGGTCTAGAACCACCACTGTGTGTGTGTGAGAGAGAGAGAGAGAGAGAGAGAGAGAGAGATGAGAAATGTAACAAAGTTTAATATTGTTTGTAAACTGTGTTTGAGAGAGAGGAAGGTGTTCAGAGAGTCTGTAGGATGTTAAGCTGTTATTTGTTTTATGGACTCAATGTTGAAAATTTAAAACATTTCAAACACACTGTTGGCAGAAGTGAAAAATAAATAATTTTATGAAGTTACAATTTTGTTTGATTCCATGGTGTATTTTACTGAACATGAGTATTTACAATGCAAATTATTGTAATTTACTGGCAAATACTTATCTTGTCTTTTCATTTTATTAAGATCAGATTCTGCATGTAAAATTAAAATAATAAGGTGACTTGACTTGCACTTGACTTAACCTACTACAAGACTTGACTTGACTTGACATAGCCTGTGACTTGACTTGACTTGCCCCCCCCCCCCAAAAAAATACTTGGGACTTACTTGAGACTTGACGGTTAAGACTTGAGACTTACTTGAGACTTGCGTGACCTGCGCCCATCTCTGCTCTAAGTTTTAAGACAGTTCAAATGGAAGTTGGGAATTATGTGTTGTTTGAATAAATCTCCTAGGAGAAATACATCAAATTACAACGCATGTGTTTACCAATCACCACCATACTCGGTGTGCATGAAGTCAAGACATTGAGGATGCTCAATTCCGGACGGATTTTTGATATCTCGAACGGTTTGGCCGTGGCGAGGAAAATAATTTTATGACTAAAAAAGGACAGATAAAATGTGTTAACTTTGCTCGTTTTACCTACAGTTACAAAACATGCCACGTATATTGTTCTTGTCAAGCCGATCAACTTTCTAATTAACAGTAAGAAGCTCAGACCAAAAGAAAGTCAGATATTGCAGTTTGGATGTGTATCTTGTCTCTATCAGTGTCTGTATGGGGAAGAGGGAGGGGGGGGGGGGGTTGCTGGTGTCTGCGTTTATGTGTGTGTGTGTGTGGCTGACTGTAGATTTTTTCTGCAAGTCCTTATCTTTTTGCATAACAATCTTGTATTTTTTTAAATGACAAAATATGCATATAACCCTAATCTTTTAAATGTATAGTTTGCTTTAAATAAAAGTAAGATAAATTGGTAAACTACAAATTGGTAATTGAAGCTGAATGAATTTAAAATTAATGTGCTATATTTCAATACATTTGCTTTCCTTAATATTGTAAAACACTAACCTCATTTATATGTGTGTGTGTGTGTGTTTGTATGTATATATATTTTGCAAAGCCCTCACTGATGCAAGCTCTTCTGCACACTTCTCTTCGACAGTCAATGCGGAGGTTAAGTTTTTGCACGTCGTGCAGAATAACCCTCTTTATATATATATATATATATATACTTAAAAAAGCGGGGGTTAAGTTTTTGCACGTCGTGCAGAATAACACTAAAGGCACCATATATATACTTAAAAGTGGGGTTGTTAGTTTTATCTACAGTTACAAAAATCGGTATGTACATTGTACTCCTCAAGCCGTACAACTTTCTAATACATAGTCATTAGCTCGGACCAAGAGGAAGTCAGATATTTTGGTCTGAATATGGTGAGCCTCTCTCTGAGCCTACGTCCCTGTATGGCAAGCCCTTTTAACATTTAAAAGCTAAGTTTGCCTGTCCGGAATTAACATTGTAGATATCAACAAAGTCTTTCTGTCTAGTCGTTACACTTTGGATAGTTTGTATTATCATTTAAGATATCTGTAACATAATTGTGACTAGTCGAAATGACAGAGTATGGCAAGCCGTTTTAACATTTAATCATCAAAGGGCCAAAGCCTTCGGCACCGCCACCCGGGTGCCTTTAGGTAACTAAAGGAACCGGGGTTGCGGTGCCTCCGGCTTGGGCCCGCCATCGCTGCTCGCAGCTATATTTATTATTATTATTATTATTTATACGACTATTCGGGCACTTTTGGGGCCCTTAACATGCTCAAAAACTCTTGAAACTTTGCACACGGGTCAGAACCCGCGGCCATCAGGGCCGGGCTGAAGATGGTACCCGGGCGTGGCAGGGGGGCTAGACAGCGCCCCCTGGAACGGGGTCCGAACACTTGGTCCATAAATCAAACACGCTTGCATGTAATAATATGAAACTCGGTACACATGTTGATCTCATCGTTTCATCTATACCTCGTGCTTTTACTTTTTACCCCAGCCCAACAGGAAGTCGGCTATTTAGGGTTGTTCGTAAAACACTCGCAATGGAATTTTTAATACTCCTCCTAGAGCTTTGATCCAAATTCGACGAAACTCGGTCAGCGTGAAGTCAAGACATTGAGGATGAAAGTTTGCGAGGGGATTTTTGATATCTCGAACGGTTTGGCCGTGGCGAGGAAACAAAATTATGGCGAGAAACGTGAAACAGGAAGTGTATCATAACTTCAGCACACATCAACCGATCTTGATGAAACTTCAGCAGTGTGTTCGCTGTAAGAGGACGATCACATGGATGTGACTATTGTGAGTCAAAGTTATAGCGCCACCAACTGGCAGCAGGAAGTGTGTCATTTTCAAAATGCTTTGAAATCACCCTCTAATTTTAACTCGATTTGCTTCAAACTTCATCTGTATAATGCAAATACATGGCAGATGAAGACCTGTAAATGGATTCTTGATATCTTTGAAACTGTTGCCGTGGCAACGCATCAAACTTTACCATTCTTTTAGGATGCTTTTGAGACTCTTAGCATGCTTCAAATTGCATGAAACTCGACAGACACATCACATTTATTAGCCAGTAGACATGTGCAACGTTTCAGAAACGGGTGTGGTGAGGGCTCAGTAGCGCCACCTTTTGACAAAAGTGGGGTTGTTAGTTTTATCTACAGTTACAAAAATCAGTATGTATATTGTACTCCTCGAGCCGGACAACTTTCTAATTGACACTCATTAGCTAGGACCCACAGAAAGTCAGATATGTTTGTTTGAATGTAGAGAAAATCTCAGAATTTTGCCAGTCTCTCAGTGTCTCTCTGTGTGAGTGAGAGGAGGGGCGCCTGTCAGGTTAATTTTAACCCTTTATTTGCTGTGTGCAACTTCTCTGGCATTTTCGGGGGCCTTAACATCCTCTAAAACTCTTGAAACTTTGCACACGGGTCAGAACCCATGGCCATCAGGGCCGGGCTGAAGCTGGTAACCGGGCGTGGCAGGGCGGCTCGACAGCGCCCCCTGGACTGGGATTCAAAAATTTGTCCATAAATCAAACACACTTGCATGAATTAATATGAAACTCGGTACAATTAAAGATCACATCAGGCCAAACAACTTTCGTGCTCTAAGTTTTATGACAGTTCAAATGGAAGTTATTTATGAATTATGAATTATGGGTTGTTTGAATAATTGTCCTAGGAGAAATACATCAAATCACAAGGCATGTGTTTACCAATCACAACCAAACTCGGTGTGCATGAAGTCAAGACATTGAGGATGCTCAATTCCGGACGGATTTTTGATATCTCGAACGGTCTGGCTGTGGCGAGGAAATGAATTTTATGACTAAAAAAGGACACATAAAGTGTGTTATAACTTTGCTCAATTTACCTACAGTTACAAAACTTACCACGTATATTGTTCTCGTCAAGCCGATCAACTTTCCAATTTAAAGTCATTCGCTCTGAGCAACAGAAAGTCAGATATTGTAGTTTGAATGGATTTATTTCCCCTGCGATTCTCTCTCTCTCTCTCTCTCTCTCTCTCTCTCTCTCTCTCTCTCTCTCTCTCTGTGTGTGTGTGTGTGTGTGTGGGTGTGTGTGTCTGTGTGGGGAGGGGAGGGCTGTTGTCTGTGTTTATGTGTGTGTGTGTGTGGCTGGCTGCGATTTTTCCTACAAGTCTTTGTCTCTAAGTCCTTGTCTTTTTGCATAACAATTTTGCATAACAATATTTTTAAATGACAAAATAGGCATATAACCCCCATCTTTTAAATGTATAGTTTGCTTTAAATAAAAGTAAGATTGTATTTGTAATTGAAGTTGAATGAATTTAAAATTCATGTGCTATATTTCAATATATTTGTTTTCCTTAAGATTTTAAAACACTAACTTCATTCTTATCTGAATTACAAATATTTGTTTCTGTATAAAATAATACTCTGACTAAAAACACATTTGATGTTTTTTTTTTTGGGGGATTTTTATTTACATGTATTTATGTGTGTGTGTGTGTGTGGTGTGTGTGTGTGTGTGTGTGTGTGTGTGTGTGTGTGTGTGTGTGTGTATAAAGTGCAGGGTTTTTTTTAGATAAAGTAGAATTTCTATAACTATGTGTTGAACTAATAAATCACTCTTGTGTGTGTTAAACACAATCTACTTAATACAGACAACTTCATTATAAAGATAAATAACAAATCCAAAAAATATATGATTATAATCTCTGACAAAAAAGCCATTACAAACTATATTAATGGAAAATACACATTGCTCTTTATATTGTTGTAAAATATTCATGAAAAACAAGATAACAAAAATCAAAAAAATAAATTATTTTAGATATAGCCATGTTTTAAATGTATAGCAGAGATGTTAATTGAGGCAGCAACATACAAACTTTCTAGAACAACATGGACCTGAATAGCTGGTTTTTATGGAGGACAGTGAAGAGGAAGAGGGTGCAAATCAAACAGCTCATTCTCAGACTACACAGCAAACAGCTTAAGTTTTTAGTGCTTTGTTTGAGGTTTTTAGTGCTCTGTCCTATCTATTATCAACATATAATAGATAGAACAGAACAAGAAAGGCAATTAATAATCTGTCATTGCGTCACTGCATTATGATATGAAAGGCTCAGTACAGTGTGGCACAAAACGCTTATGCGCATCCCGAGTGGAGAATGATGCGCTTAAAGCCACATGGAGTTACAGCGCATCGAGTCCGCATTGATGCAAGCTCTACAATACACTTCTTTTTGATAGTCAAAGCGGGGGTTACGTTTTTACACGTCGTACAGAATAACCCTAAAGGCACCAAGGTGGCGGTGCCACCGGCTTTATATTAAATATAAATATAGATGTGAGCAGCGATAAAGCGCCAAAGCCGGCGGTACCACCATCCCGGTGCCTTTGGGTAACTAAAGGCATCGGGGTTGCGGTGCCACCGGCTTGGGCCCGCAATCGCTGCTCGCAGCTATATTTAGGGCCCAAGCCCTGAAAGGGCGAAGGCCCTATTGTTTTCCTTCCGATTATTTTTTTTTTTTCTTTTATTTTTCTAACGACTATTCGGGCACTTTTGGGGCCCTTAACATGCTCGAAAACTCTTGAAACTTTGCACACGGGTCAGAACCCGCGGCCATCAGGGCCGGGCTGAAGCTGGTACCCGGGCGTGGCAGGGGGGCTCGACAGCGCCCCCTGGAACGGGGTCCGAACACTTGGTCCATAAATCAAACACGCTTGCATGTAATAATATGAAACTCGGTGCACATGTTGATCTCATTGTTTCATCTATACCTCGCGCTTTTACTTTTTACCCCAGCCCAACAGGAAGTCGGCTATTTAGGGTTGTTCGTAAAACACTCGCAATGGAATTTTTAATACTCCTCCTAGAGCTTTGATCCAAATTCGACGAAAACTCGGTCAGCGTGAAGTCAAGACATTGAGGATGAAAGTTTGCGAGGGGATTTTTGATATCTCGAACGGTTTGGCCGTGGCGAGGAAACAAAATTATGGCGAGAAACGTAATACAGGAAGTGTATCATAACTTCAGCACACATCAACCGATCTTGATGAAACTTCAGCAGTGTGTTCGCTGTAAGAGGACGATCACATGGATGTGACTATTGTGAGTCAAAGTTATAGCGCCACCAACTGGCAGCAGGAAGTGTGTCATTTTCAAAATGCTTTGAAATCACCCTCTAATTTTAACTCGATTTGCTTCAAACTTCATCTGTATAATGCAAATACATGGCAGATGAAGACCTGTAAATTGATTCTTGATATCTTTGAAACTGTTGCCGTGGCAACGCATCAAACTTTACCATTCTTTTAGGATGCTTTTGAGACTCTTAGCATGCTTCAAATTGCATGAAACTCGACAGACACATCACATTTATTAGCCATTAGACATGTGCAACGTTTCAGAAACGGGTGTGGTGAGGGCTCAGTAGCGCCACCTTTTGACAAAAGTGGGGTTGTTAGTTTTATCTACAGTTACAAAAATCGGTATGTATATTGTACTCCTCGAGCCGGACAACTTTCTAATTGACACTCATTAGCTAGGACCCACAGAAAGTCAGATATCTTTGTTTGAATGTAGAGAAAATCTCAGAATTTTGCCAGTCTCTCAGTGTCTCTCTGTGTGAGTGAGAGGAGGGGCGCCTGTCAGGTTAATTTTAACCCTTTATTTGCTGTGTGCAACTTCTCTGGCATTTTCGGGGGCCTTAACATCCTCTAAAACTCTTGAAACTTTGCACACGGGTCAGAACCCATGGCCATCAGGGCCGGGCTGAAGCTGGTAACCGGGCGTGGCAGGGCGGCTCGACAGCGCCCCCTGGACTGGGATTCGAAAATTTGTCCATAAATCAAACACACTTGCATGAATTAATATGAAACTCGGTACAATTAAAGATCACATCAGGCCAAACAACTTTCGTGCTCTTAGTTTTAAGAAGGAAGTTGGGAATTATGGGTTGTTTGAATAATTCTCCTAGGAGAAATACATCAAATTACAACGCATGTGTTTACCAATCACAACCAAACTCGGTGTGCATGAAGTCAAGACATTGAGGATGCTCAATTCCGGACGGATTTTTGATATCTCGAACGGTCTGGCCGTGACGAGGAAATGAATTTTATGACTAAAAAAGGACACATAAAGTGTGTTATAACTTTGCTCATTTTACCTACAGTTACAAAACTTTCCACGTATATTGTTCTCGTCAAGTCGATCAACTTTCCAATTTAAAGTCATTCGCTCTGAGCAACAGAAAGTCAGATATTGTAGTTTGAATCGATTTATTTCCCCTGCGATTCACTCTCTCTCTCTCTCTCTCTCTCTCTCTCTCTCTCTCTCTCTCTCTCTCTGTGTGGGTGTGTGTGTCTGTGTGGGGAGGGGAGGGCTGTTGTCTGTGTTTGTGTGTGTGTGTGTGTGTGTGTGCATGTGTGTGTGTGTGGGGGGGGAGGGGAGGGCTGTTGTCTGTGTTTATGTATGTTTGAACCACACAGTGTGGCTGGCTGCGATTTTTCCTATAAGTCCTTGTCTCTAAGTCCTTGTCTTTTTGCATAACAATTTTGTATTTTTTTAAATGACAAAATAGGCATATAACCCCCATCTTTTAAATGTATAGTTTGCTTTAAATAAAAGTAAGATTGTATTTGTAATTGAAGCTGAATGAATTTAAAATTCTTGTGCTATATTTCAATATATTTGTTTTCCTTAAGATTTTAAAACACTAACTTCATTCTTATCTGAATTACAAATATTTGTTTCTGTATAAAATAATACTCTGACTAAAAACACATTTGATGTTTCTTTTTCTATTTTTATTTACATGTATTTATGTATGTGTGTGTGTGTGTGTGTGTGTGTGTGTGTGTGTGTGTGTGTGTGTGTGTGTGTGTGTGTGTGTATAAAGATTAGGTTTTTTTTAGATAAAGTAGAATTTCTATAACTATGTGTTGAACTGATAAATCACTGTGTGTTAAACACAATCTACTTAATACAGACAACTTCATTATAAAGATAAATAACAAATCCAAAAAAATATATGATTATAATCTATGACAAAAAAAGCCATTACAAACTATATTAGTGGTAAATACACATTGCTCTTTGTATTGTTGTAAAATACATTCATGAAAAACAAGATAACAAAAATCAAAAAGATAAATTATTTTAGATAATTATTTTAAATGTATAGCAGAGATGTTAAATGAGGCAGCAACATACAAACTTTCTAGAACAACATGGACCTGAATAGCTGGTTTTTATGGAGGACAGTGAAGAGGAAGAGGGTGCAAATCAAACAGCTCATTCTCAGACTACACAGCAAACAGCTTAAGTTTTTAGTGCTTTGTTTGAGGTTTTTAGTGCTCTGTCCTATCTTTTATCAACACATAATAGATAGAACAGAACAAGAAAGGCAATTAATAATCTGTCATTGCATTATGATATGAAAGGCTCAGTACAGTGTGGCACAAAACGCTTATGCGCATCCCGAGTGGAGAATGATGCGCTTAAAGCCACATGGAGTTACAGCGCATCGAGTCCGCATTGATGCAAGCTCTACAATACACTTCTTTTCGACAGTCAAAGTGGGGGTTACGTTTTTGCACGTCATACAGAATAACCCTAAAGGCACCAAGGTGGCGGTGCCACCGGCTTTATATTAAATATAAATATAGCTGTGAGCAGCGATAAAGGGCCAAAGCCGGCGGTACCACCATCCCGGTGCCTTTGGGTAACTAAAGGCATCGGGGTTGCGGTGCCACCGGCTTGGGCCCGCAATCGCTGCTCGCAGCTATATTTATTATTATTATTATTATTTATACGACTATTCGGGCACTTTTGGGGCCCTTAACATGCTCAAAAACTCTTGAAACTTTGCACACGGGTCAGAAACCGCGGCCATCAGGGCCGGGCTGAAGATGGTACCCGGGCGTGGCAGGGGGGCTAGACAGCGCCCCCTGGAACGGGGTCCGAAAACTTGGTCCATAAATCAAACATGCTTGCATGTAATAATATGAAACTCGGTGCACATATAGATCTCATCGTTCATATATACCTCATACTATTACTTTTTACCCCAGCCCAACAGGAAGTCGGTTATTTAGGGTTGTTCATAAAACACTCGCAATGGAATTTGCAATACTCCTCCTAGAGAATTCAAACACACGGCACGAAACTCGGTCAGCATGAAGTCAAGGCATTGAGGATGAAAGTTTGCGAGGGGATTTTTGATATCTCGAACGGTTTGGCCGTGGCGAGGAAACGAAATTATGGCGAGAAACGTGAAACAGGAAGTGTGTCATAACTTCAGCATACATTAACTGATCTTGATGAAACTTCAGCAGTTTGTTCGCTGTAAGAGGACGATCACATGGATGTGACTATTGTGAGTCAAAGTTATAGCGCCACCAACTGGTAGCAGGAAGTGTGTCACTTTCAAAATGCTTTGAACTCACCCTTTTATTTTGACCCGATTTGCCTCCTACTTCATCTGTATAATGTAAATACATAGCAGATGAAGACCTGTGAATGGATTCTTGATATCTTTGATACTGTTGCCGTGGCAATGCATCAAACTTTAAAATTCTTTTTTTTTGATGATTTTGAGACTCTTAGCGGCTTTTGGGGCCCTTAACGGGTTTGAAAACTCTTGAAACTTTGCATACAGGTCAGATCCCAAAGCCATCAGGCCCGGGCTGAAGATGGTACCTGGGCGTGGCAGGGGGGCTAGACAGCGCCACCTGGAAGGGGGTCCAAAAACTTGGTCCATAAATCAAACACGCTTGCATGTAATAATATGAAACTCGGTACACATGTTGATGTCATCGTTTCATATATACCTCACACTCTTACTTTTACCCCAGCTAGACATGAAGTCGGTTATTTAGGGTTGTTCATAAAACACACACAATGGAATTTGCAATACTCCTCCTAGAGAATTCAAACACACGGCACGAAACTCGGTCAGCATGAAGTCAAGAAACTGAGGATGAAATTTTGCGAGGGGATTTTTGATATCTCGAACGGTTTGGCCGTGGCGAGGAAATAAAATTATGGCGAGAAACGTGAAACAGGAAGTGTGTTATAACTTCAGCATACATTAACTGATCTTGATGAAACTTCAGCAGTGTGTTCGCTGTAAGAGGCCGATCACATGGATGTGACTATTGTGAGTCAAAGTTATAGTGCCACCAACTGGCAGCAGGAAGTGTGTCACTTTCCAAATACTTTAAAATCATCCTTTTATTTTGTCCCGATTTGCTTCAAACTTCATCTGTATAATGTAAATACATGGCAGATGAAGACCTGAGAATGGATTCTTGATATATCTGATACTGTTGCCGTGGCAACGCATCAAACTTTGAAATTATTTTAGGATGCTTTTGAGACTCTTAGCATGCTTGAAATTGCATGAAAATCAACAGACACATCACATTTATTAGCCAGTAGACATGTGCAAAGTTTCAGAAACGGGCATGGTGCAGGGACTAAATAGCGCCACCTTTTGACAAAAGTGGCGTTGTTAGTTTTATCTACAGTTACAAAAATCGGTATATACATTTTACTCCTCAAGCCGGACAACTTTCTAATTCATAGTCATTAGTTTGGATCAAGAGGAAGTCAGATATTTTGGTTTGAATATGGTGAGCCTCTCTCTGAGCCTACTGTACGTCCCTATATGGCAAGCCCCTTTAACATTTAAAAGCTAAGTTTGCCTATCCGGAATTAACATTGTAGATATCAACACGCCACCTTTTGACAAAAGTGACTAGTCTTAATTACATTTTGAATAGTTTGTATTATCATTTAAGATATCTGTAATGTAATTGTGACTAGTCGAAACGACAGATAGAGTATGGCAAGCTGTTTTAACATTTCATTTAATCATGAAAGGGCTAAAGCCTGCGACACCGCCACCCCGGTGCCTTTAGGTAACTAAAGGAACCGGGGTTGCGGTGCCACCGGCTTGGGCCCGCCATCGCTGCTCGCAGCTATATTAATTATTATTTTACTACCTTTTGGGCACTTTTGGGGCCCTTAACGTGCTCGAAAACTCTTGAAACTTTGCACACGGGTCAGAACCCGCGGCCATCAGAGCCGGGCTGAAGCTGGTACCTGGGCGTGGCAGGGGGGCTCGTCAGCGCCCCCTGGAACGGGGTCCGAACACTCGGTCCATAACTCAAACACGCTTGCATGTAATAATATGAAACTCGGTACACATGTTGATCTCATCGTTTCATCTATACCTCGCGCTCTTACTTTTTACCCCAGCCCAACAGGAAGTCGGCTATTGAGGTTTGTTTGTAAAACGCTCGCAATGGTATTTGAAATACTCCTCCTAGAGCTTTGATCCACATTCGACGAAACTCGGTCAGCGTGAAGTCAAGACATTGAGGATGAAAGTTTGCGAGGGGATTTTTGATATCTCGAACGGTTTGTCCGTGGCGAGGAAACGAAATCATGGCGAGAAACGTGAAACAGGAAGTGTGTTATAACTTCAGCATACATTAACTGATCTTGATGAAACTTCAGCAGTGTGCTCGCTGTAAGAGGACGATCACATGGATGTGACTATTGTGAGTAAAAGTTATAGCGCCACCAACTGGCAGCAGGAAGTGTGTCACTTTCAAAATGCTTTGAAATCACCCTTTTATTTTTACCCGATTTGCTTCAAACTTCATCTGTATAATGTAAACATACGGCAGATGTAGACCTGTGAATGGATTCTTGATATCTTTGATACTGTTGCCGTGGCAACGCATCAAACTTTACCCTTCTTTTAGGATGCTTTTAGGATGCTTTTGAGACCCTTAGCATGCTTCAAATTGCATGAAACTCGACAGACACATAACATTTATTAGCCAGTAGACATGTGCAAAGTTGCAGAAACGGGCGTGGTGAGGGCTCAGTAGCGCCACCTTTTGACAAAAGTGGGGTGGTTAGTTTTAACTAGAGTTACAAAAATTGGTATGTATATTGTACTCCTCGAGCCGGACAACTTTCTAATTGACACTTATTAGCTAGGACCCACAGAAAGTCAGATATTTTTGTTTGAATATGGCCACTCTGAGCCTACATGTCTCTGTGTCTCTGTGTCTTTGGCTGGCTGGCTGGCTGGCTGTCTGTGTGTGTGTGTGTGTGTGTGTGTGTGTGCAGGGGGAGGGGGCTTAACCATTTCACTGCTGTGTGTATGACCTGCATAAAGAAAATACATTTCTCAAGCCTGGTATTTTTTAATTAAGTTTTTATTTTTATTTTTTATAAGTAAAGGCATATAACCAGTTTAATTGTAGTGAATTGACAATAGTTTTATATAATTAGTTTATTAATCAGATTAACTTGGTCAATAAACTTGGTCTGAAAATTTGGTCCATAAATCAAACACACTTGTATGTAATAATATGAAACTTGGTACACATATAGATCTCATCGTTTCATACATACTTCACACTCTTACTTTTTACCCCAGCCCAACAGGAAGTTGGCTATTTAGGGTTGTGTTTAAAACACATGCAATGGAATTTAAATTATTGCTCCTAGAGCACTGAACCAAATTCGCCGAAACTCGATCAGCGTGAAGTCAAGACATTAAGGATGAAAAAGTGCCACGGGATTTTTGATATCTCGAACGGCTTGGCCGTGGCGAGGAAACGAAATTATGGCGAGAAACATGAAACAGGATGTGTGTTATAACTTCAGCATACATTAACTGATCTTGATGAAACTTCAGCAGTGTTTTCGCTGTAAGAGACCGATCACATGGATGTGACTATTGTGAGTCAAAGTTATAGCGCCACCAACTGGCAGCAGGAAGTGTGTCACTTTCAAAATGCTTTGAAATCACTCTCTTATTTTTAACCGATTTGCTTCAAACTTCATCTGTATAATGTAAATACATGGCAAATGTAGACCTGTGAATGAATTTTTGATATCTTTGATACTGTTGCCGTGGCAAAGAAACAAACTTTAACATTCTTTTTTGATGCTTTTGGGACTCTTAGCATGCTTGAAATTGCTTGAAACTCAACAGATACATCACATTTATTAGCCAGTAGACATGTGCAACTATGGCAAAAGATTAAAGTAATGTCAAAAAAGTAAACACTAAAAGCCTCATATCTTCTAAAAATGTAATTATACATCATTTGTTTCTAAATTAAATTATACAAATATTATAACTTCCCCAATTTTTCCTTTTTTTCATTTAAGAATTATGTTTACGTTCAAAAACAGCCAGAATTGTTGTAAAATTCAGAAAAAAATAATAATCTGAGTCATACGTAGTGCTATACTGCCCTCTTGTGTTCAATATCAGGTAGGCCTATTGTGTATTCCCACCGGTTAATCAACGTGTGACTCCGCTGGGACTTGGGAGCTTTTAAATCGCTTACTTAAAACCGAAAGTCAAAATACGGATGTCCGCACAAGACATTAATGGTGTGGAGTAGAGCGAGCATTTTAAATAAATTCCTATTAAGTAGGATTGAACTACACAGAAAGAATGTTCACTCTGTTCTGCTGGTTCCTCGCTGGTGGATCATATGATTACTTTGTCATAATCTATGACAAAAATGCTATTATAAACTATATTAATAATAGATAATACACATTGCTCTTATTTTTGAAAAATACATTCATGAAAAACAAGATAACAAAAATCATACAAGAATATAGCCATGGCTGCTATAAATGTTTGAAATGCATAGGACAGATGTTTAATGACGCAGCAACATATAATTGAAAGGCAATTAATAATCTGTCATTACGTCACTGCATTATGATATTACGGCTCCAATACGGTGCAGCACAAAGCACTTATGTGCATCCCGAGCGGAGAATGATGTGCTTGAAGCCACATGAAGTTACAGCGCAGTGAGTCCGTATTGAAAAGTTCAAAGCACAAAGGAAATACATATTTATGAACAGTGTATTATACATTATCTATCTATGCAATAGTTTATTGAGCCTTTTCTTTTAAAGGTTTTAAATTTCAGTTACTGTGTGCGTGAAGAACAATTATAGTGCTCTGACTCTAGTGTTGTGATCTAACCGACAGCGTCCGACACCCGGTAGAAAGTAACACGGTTAAGTTACAGCAATAAAGTCCAGCAAGAAAAAGTTTCTTCATTCGAAAATATAGACCTTTAGACCTTTATCTTAAAGATCCAGTATAATAGGATTAACATTCAATCATCTTGAAGATCGTTTCATCATTGACTGTAACCGAATGTGACGTGCTGTTTGAATGCTGAATGGAGAATGACTGACAGGCGCAGAGAGGGAAAAGTTTGTGTTCTTGAATTTAATGACTTAAATATTAATTTCTATATCACATAATAGCTTCAGAACACTAATAATACAGTACACAAAAACTTTATGGTACTTTAGAAAGTTTTTGTGCCTTTGTGCCTAACATAGAATAGTATATATATGCACAATATAGAATTTGAATCAGCCTCGTCAAAGATGGCAGTGTCAGAGCCGATACCGATCCTGAGTATCTAATCGGCGCACTTCTTTTCAACAGTCAAATTGAAATTGAAATTGAAATTGCTTGAAACTCAAAAGATACATCACATTTATTAGCCAGTAGACATGTGCAAAGTTTCAGAAACGGGCATAGTGCAAGGACTAAATAGCACCACCTTTTGACAAAAGTGGGGTTGTTAGTTTTATCTACAGTTACAAAAATCGCTATATACATTGTACTCCTCAAGCCGGACAACTTTCTAATACATAGTCATTATCTCGGACCAAGAGGAAGTCAGATATTTTGGTTTGAATATGGTGAGCCTCTCTCTGAGCCTACGTCCCTGTATGGCAAGCCCTTTTAACATTTAAAAGCTAAGTTTGCCTGTCCGGAATTAACATTGTAGATATCAACAACGTCTTTCTGTCTATTCGTAATTACATTTTGGATAGTTTGTATTATCATTTAAGATATCTGTAACATAATTGTGACTAGTCGAAATGACAGCCGTTTTAACATTTAATCATAAAAGGGCCAAAGCCTTCGGCACCGCCACCCGGGTGCATTTAGGTAACTAAAGGAACCGGGGTTGCGGTGCCACCGGCTTGGGCCCACCATCGCTGCTCGCAGCTATATTTATTATTATTATTATTATTTATACGACTATTCGGGCACTTTTGGGGCCCTTAACATGCTCAAAAACTCTTGAAACTTAGCACACGGGTCAGAACCCGCGGCCATCAGGGCCGGGCTGAAGATGGTACCCGGGCGTGGCAGGGGGGCTAGACAGCGCCCCCTGGAACGGGGTCCGAAAACTTGGTCCATAAATCAAACACGCTTGCATGTAATAATATGAAACTCGGTGCACATATAGATCTCATCGTTCATATATACCTCATACTATTACTTTTTACCCCAGCCCAACAGGAAGTCGGTTATTTAGGGTTGTTCATAAAACACTCGCAATGGAATTTGAAGTACTACTCCTAGAGAATTCAAACTCACGGCACGAAACTCGGTCAGCATGAAGTCAAGGCATTGACGATGAAAGTTTGCGAGGGGATTTTTGATATCTCGAACGGTTTGGCCATGGCGAGGAAACGAAATTATGGCGAGAAACGTGAAACAGGAAGTGTGTTATAACTTCAGCATACATTAACTGATCTTGATGAAACTTCAGCAGTATGTTTGCTGTAAGAGGACGATCACATGGATGTGACTATTGTGAGTCAGAGTTATAGCGCCACCAACTGGCAGCAGGAAGTGTGTCACTTTCAAAATGCTTTGAACTCACCCTTTTATTTTTACCCGATGTGCTTCAAACTTAATCTGTATAATGTAAATACATAGCAGATGAAGACCTGTGAATGGATTCTTGATATCTTTGATACTGTTGCCGTGGCAACGCATCAAACTTTAAAATTCTTTTTTTTTATGATTTTGAGACTCTTAGCGGCTTTTGGGGCCCTTAACGGGTTTGAAAACTCTTGAAACTTTGCACACAGGTCAGATCCCACAGCCATCAGAGCCGGGCTGAAGATGGTACCTGGGTGTGGCAGGGGGGCTAGACAGCGCCCCCTGGAACGGGGTCCGAACACTTGGTCCATAAATCAAACACGCTTGCATGTAATAATATGAAACTCGGTACACATGTTGATCTCATCGTTTCATCTATACCTCACGCTCTTACTTTTTACCCCAGCCAAACAGGAAGTCGGCTATTGAGGTTTGTTTGTAAAACGCTCGCAATGGAATGTGCAATACTCCTCCTAGAGAATTCAAACACACGGCACGAAACTCGGTCAGCATGAAGTCAAGGCATTGAGGATGAAAGTTTGCGAGGGGATTTTTGATATCTCGAACGGTTTGGCCGTGGCAAGGAAACAAAATTATGGCGAGAAACGTGAAACAGGAAGTGTGTTATAACTTCAGCATACATTAACTGATCTTGATGAAACCTCAGCAGTGTGTTCACTGTAAGAGGCTGATTACATGGATGTGACTATTGTGAGTCAAAGTTATAGCGCCACCAACTGGCAGCAGGAAGTGTGTCACTTTCAAAATGCTTTGATATCACCCTCTTATTTTTAACCGATTTGCTTCAAACTTCATCTGTATAATGTAAAAATACAGCAGATGTAGACCTGTGAATGGATTCTTGATATCTTTGATACTGTTGCTGTGGCAACAAATCAAACTTTAACATTCTTTTTTGATACTTTTGGGACTCTTAGCATGCTTGAAATTGCTTGAAACAGATAGATACAGATAGCTCAACAGATACATCACATTTATTAGCCAGTAGGCATGTGCAACTTTGGCAAAAGATTAAAGTAATGTCAAAAAAGTAAACAGTAAACACCAAAAGCCTCATATCTTCTAAAAATGTAATTATACATGATTTGTTTCTAAATTAAATTATACAAATATTATAATTAAACCAGTTTTTCCCTTTTTTCATTTAAGAATTATGTTTACGTTCAAAAACAGCCAGAATGGTTTTAAAATTCAGAAGAAGAAAAAATAATCTGAGTCATACGTAGTGCTATACTGCCCTCTTGTGTTCAATATCAGGTAGGCCTATTGTGTATATTCCCACCGGTTAATCAACGTGTGACTCCGCTGGGACTCGGGAACTTTTAAATCGCTTACTTAAAACCGAAAGTCAAAATACAGATATCCGCACAAGACATTAATGTTGTGGAGTAGAGCAAGCATTTTAAATAAATTCATATTAAGTAACTAAACAGAATGAACGTTCACTCTGTTCTGCTGGTTCCTCGCTGTTGGCGCGCACAGTTATGAATGCTTGTGCAGCCATGAGTTTTAGTTTAATTTTAAAATTAGCGCAATTTCGGGATTTGTATTATTTGAATTTATTTTTAAAAAACACAATGTTGAGTTTTATTGTAACACTGTTTAATCGCGCCCACGGTTATATTTTGTATATTATATATAATTATAATGTATTTCTGTATAAAATAATACTACAATAAAAAACACATTTGTGACCGACCTGATCCAGCAAAATTAGTCACAGTGACCCAAATTTAAAAATTGAGATTTTGATATTAATGGAAAGAGGACACTGTAAGCTTTCAAATGATACCTTGGTCATACCTTGAATGGTTGTAACGATATACAGATTTGAATTCTGGTCGTCTGCCCTTTTTTTTCCAATTGAAAACCTAAGAAAATCGCTTTTAAAGTTTTTTTGCCCGTTTTTTTGTTTTTGTTTTTTTTTTGATATCTTTCAAAATCCATAGCATTTTAAGGGATAAACTATTTATTTTATATAGCTTAATTTGACCAAATAGATTAACATATATAAATGCAATTTAACGAGGCTGAAACTCAACTTATTTTTAATTTTTTTGAAATAAATAATTAAAAAGTCACTTTTACAAAAATGTTCTAAAATCAGAAAGATTAAAGAGGAGTCAGAGAGAAATTCAGTTTTCATACGGATTAGCCCACATAAGCAGAGAGCAGTCTGTTTTCTTTCATTTTGAATGGTTGTGTTTAAAAGTAGACATTTCAATATATATGTCTGTGAGGATAGCCTACCTTATACGCTGACTTTCGGTTCATGAGACAAGCTTCAGTTCACGTGCCGCGCGTCTCCGCGTCGTGATTAGGCCTAGCCTATTGTCTGCAATTTATTTCTTATTATTAAATCCTAGTAATTGGTTGATGAAACATTGATTTAAATTAAGATAATTATTTTAAAACGAAATTTACTTTAAAGAAAGGCTTTGTGCTTGCATGTTTAAGCTATGTGAAAGTTTTAGTGCTGCTTCCAGAGAACGGTCACGTTCGGATTGTTTTTCCTCATAAATGCGAACACGGAAAATAAAATAAAGATTTTATGTTCTGGAGAGAGTCAACCCTTCTTCATCGGGTGAGTATTACTTTTGGTTTGTGCAGTGTGGTTCACATAGGCCAATTTATTAAAATATTTAATTATCTGGGAATTGGATCTCCTCCATAATGCTGAAATTGCCCAATTTTAAAAAAAAATTAGTAATAATTTAAGTTTTGTGGTGTAAGTCTACGTATTTTATAATGTTAACTTCAAATAATACTAATAGTAATTTAAAGATGTTGTAGCTAGCATTGGGTCTGGACGTGAAGGATAACTTCGGGAGTTGAAGGGACGTGTCGGTGTCGTGATTCTGTCTTCTCACACCGCGACACAGGTTCGTGGATCTGAGTGTCGCGATCGTTACAGCCTTACATAGGCTATATTCTTCTTGCAGATGAATATACTCACGCAGTTTAGGTTAGAAGCCTCCAGTGAGTTCAACGTTTCAGGGGATACCCGGGAAATGCTCAGAGGTGACGAGGGGAGTTGAGAAGAGCAATGTTTATTTCAGCGAATTTAAAGCTTTGACAACTTTAATCGTTATTTAAATACCTTTACTCAATTATCTCGACTACGAAACCCTGTGAGATTATTTTTGAATGTCTGTTCTTTGAATTTTTTTTTTTTTTTTTTTTTTTTTTTTTTGTTATTTCATGGTTTTTCCACATAATCGGCCCATATCTTAAAATGGAAGGTTGCAACTTCCGACTCATTTCGCCAGAGCGGGTCACATTTGATTTTGATTTTTTAAACAATGTAATGTGTAACCTAAAAATAAACAGATTATTTGATAAATGGTATATTTAAATCTGCATATTGTAGCCTAATATCTGCAGGGCAGCCTAGTCTTAATAAATGTATGCTTCATTTTTCATTAGTAAATTTGATCAATAAATTCAATAATTTAGAATAATAAGACACTATAGGGCTGTTACCCTAGGTAAGGCTGATCAAATTAAATCGGTTACACAATAATGTTACGAGATTGGTTTAACAGGAGTCAATTAAAAATCGCTGTAAAGAACGATACTTTTAAACATAACCCTAAATCACCATAAGGTGTCGCCAGATGACCGTCTTAATGAACGAGTCATGGATTCAAAATGCTGAATCATTCAGTAATGAGAAAACACATTGCTTTGAGATGCGCGATGGGTCGCTGTGATCTTTGTTTAACTATTTTCTCTGCTGAAACAGAAAAAAGTCAATATTGCATCTAAAAAGTCAATATTGCATCTAAAATGTAAGTGACTTGACTTGTGTGTGTGACTATGTTTGTTGTAGTGATAAGAGTTGCACCCTTGTTAAAGTTTAAGGCCTTGTGTTTTTGGATATATATCTTTCTTTCTTTTTTTTCTTTTTTTACAAAATATGCATATAACCCATATATTTTAGATTTATTATTTGCTTTAAATTAAATTAAGATTGTATTTTTGGTAATTGAACCTGAATGAATTTAAAAATGAATGTGCTATATTTCAGATCATATATTTGTTTTTCTTAAAATTTGAACTAACTTTATTCTCAGCTGAATTATAAATATTTTATTTCTGTATGAATTAAAAACACATTTGATTTTTCTTTTTTAATCAATGTAGAATGTGTAACTGAAATATAAACAGATTAGGGCTCTGTTCGAGGACAAGTAACTAAAACCAATGCGACATGATGAATGTTTGTTTCCCAAACCATCTCAGAGTAACAGCTTACTTTTCTTTCTTACTATATTCTTTCTTACTATAAACTGTGCTGTAGAGCTTGCATCAGTCAAAGCAGGGTTACATTTTGCATGTCGTGCACAATAAACCTAAAGGCACCAGGGTGGCGGTGCCACCGGCTTCATATATATATATGTATATATACAGTATATATATATATATATATATATATATATATATATATATATATAGCTGTGATCCGCGATGAAGGGCCAAAGCCAGTGGCATGGCCACCCTGGTGCTTTTAGGTAACTAAGGAACCGGGGTTGCGGTGCCACCGGCTTGGGCCCTTCATCGCTGCTCGCAGCTATATTTAGGGCCCAAGCCCTGAAAGGGCGAAGGCCCTATTGTTTTCCTTAGGATTATTATTATTATTAGGGCCCAAGCCCTGAAAGGGCGAAGGCCCTATTGTTTTCCTTGCGATTATTTTTCTTCTCTATTATTATAATAATTATTATTTTACTACCTTTTGGGCACTTTTGGGGCCCTTAACGTGCTCGAAAACTCTTGAAACTTTGCACACGGGTCAGAACCCGCGGCCATCAGAGCTGGGCTGAAGCTGGTACCTGGGCGTGGCAGGGGGGCTCGTCAGCGCCCCCTGGAACGGGGTCCGAACACTCGGTCCATAACTCAAACACGCTTGCATGTAATAATATGAAACTCGGTACACATGTTGATCTCATCGTTTCATCTATACCTCGCGCTCTTACTTTTTACCCCAGCCCAACAGGAAGTCGGCTATTGAGGTTTGTTTGTAAAACGCTCGCAGTGGTATTTGAAATACTCCTCCTAGAGCTTTGATCCACATTCGACGAAACTCGGTCAGCGTGAAGTCAAGACATTGAGGATGAAAGTTTGCGAGGGGATTTTTGATATCTCGAACGGTTTGTCCGTGGCGAGGAAACGAAATCATGGCGAGAAACGTGAAACAGGAAGTGTGTTATAACTTCAGCATACATTAACTGATCTTGATGAAACTTCAGCAGTGTGCTCGCTGTAAGAGGACGATCACATGGATGTGACTATTGTGAGTAAAAGTTATAGCGCCACCAACTGGCAGCAGGAAGTGTGTCACTTTCAAAATGCTTTGAAATCACCCTTTTATTTTTACCCGATTTGCTTCAAACTTCATCTGTATAATGTAAACATACGGCAGATGTAGACCTGTGAATGGATTCTTGATATCTTTGATACTGTTGCCGTGGCAACGCATCAAACTTTACCCTTCTTTTAGGATGCTTTTAGGATGCTTTTGAGACCCTTAGCATGCTTCAAATTGCATGAAACTCGACAGACACATAACATTTATTAGCCAGTAGACATGTGCAAAGTTGCAGAAACGGGCGTGGTGAGGGCTCAGTAGCGCCACCTTTTGACAAAAGTGGGGTGGTTAGTTTTAACTAGAGTTACAAAAATTGGTATGTATATTGTACTCCTCGAGCCGGACAACTTTCTAATTGACACTTATTAGCTAGGACCCACAGAAAGTCAGATATTTTTGTTTGAATATGGCCACTCTGAGCCTACATGTCTCTGTGTCTCTGTGTCTTTGGCTGGCTGGCTGGCTGGCTGTCTGTGTGTGTGTGTGTGTGTGTGTGTGTGTGCAGGGGGAGGGGGCTTAACCATTTCACTGCTGTGTGTATGACCTGCATAAAGAAAATACATTTCTCAAGCCTGGTATTTTTTAATTAAGTTTTTATTTTTATTTTTTATAAGTAAAGGCATATAACCAGTTTAATTGTAGTGAATTGACAATAGTTTTATATAATTAGTTTATTAATCAGATTAACTTGGTCAATAAACTTGGTCTGAAAATTTGGTCCATAAATCAAACACACTTGTATGTAATAATATGAAACTTGGTACACATATAGATCTCATCGTTTCATACATACTTCACACTCTTACTTTTTACCCCAGCCCAACAGGAAGTTGGCTATTTAGGGTTGTGTTTAAAACACATGCAATGGAATTTAAATTATTGCTCCTAGAGCACTGAACCAAATTCGCCGAAACTCGATCAGCGTGAAGTCAAGACATTAAGGATGAAAAAGTGCCACGGGATTTTTGATATCTCGAACGGCTTGGCCGTGGCGAGGAAACGAAATTATGGCGAGAAACATGAAACAGGATGTGTGTTATAACTTCAGCATACATTAACTGATCTTGATGAAACTTCAGCAGTGTTTTCGCTGTAAGAGACCGATCACATGGATGTGACTATTGTGAGTCAAAGTTATAGCGCCACCAACTGGCAGCAGGAAGTGTGTCACTTTCAAAATGCTTTGAAATCACTCTCTTATTTTTAACCGATTTGCTTCAAACTTCATCTGTATAATGTAAATACATGGCAAATGTAGACCTGTGAATGAATTTTTGATATCTTTGATACTGTTGCCGTGGCAAAGAAACAAACTTTAACATTCTTTTTTGATGCTTTTGGGACTCTTAGCATGCTTGAAATTGCTTGAAACTCAACAGATACATCACATTTATTAGCCAGTAGACATGTGCAACTATGGCAAAAGATTAAAGTAATGTCAAAAAAGTAAACACTAAAAGCCTCATATCTTCTAAAAATGTAATTATACATCATTTGTTTCTAAATTAAATTATACAAATATTATAACTTCCCCAATTTTTCCTTTTTTTCATTTAAGAATTATGTTTACGTTCAAAAACAGCCAGAATTGTTGTAAAATTCAGAAAAAAATAATAATCTGAGTCATACGTAGTGCTATACTGCCCTCTTGTGTTCAATATCAGGTAGGCCTATTGTGTATTCCCACCGGTTAATCAACGTGTGACTCCGCTGGGACTTGGGAGCTTTTAAATCGCTTACTTAAAACCGAAAGTCAAAATACGGATGTCCGCACAAGACATTAATGGTGTGGAGTAGAGCGAGCATTTTAAATAAATTCCTATTAAGTAGGATTGAACTAAACAGAAAGAATGTTCACTCTGTTCTGCTGGTTCCTCGCTGGTGGATCATATGATTACTTTGTCATAATCTATGACAAAAATGCTATTATAAACTATATTAATAATAGATAATACACATTGCTCTTATTTTTGAAAAATACATTCATGAAAAACAAGATAACAAAAATCATACAAGAATATAGCCATGGCTGCTATAAATGTTTGAAATGCATAGGACAGATGTTTAATGACGCAGCAACATATAATTGAAAGGCAATTAATAATCTGTCATTACGTCACTGCATTATGATATTACGGCTCCAATACGGTGCAGCACAAAGCACTTATGTGCATCCCGAGCGGAGAATGATGTGCTTGAAGCCACATGAAGTTACAGCGCAGTGAGTCCGTATTGAAAAGTTCAAAGCACAAAGGAAATACATATTTATGAACAGTGTATTATACATTATCTATCTATGCAATAGTTTATTGAGCCTTTTCTTTTAAAGGTTTTAAATTTCAGTTACTGTGTGCGTGAAGAACAATTATAGTGCTCTGACTCTAGTGTTGTGATCTAACCGACAGCGTCCGACACCCGGTAGAAAGTAACACGGTTAAGTTACAGCAATAAAGTCCAGCAAGAAAAAGTTTCTTCATTCGAAAATATAGACCTTTAGACCTTTATCTTAAAGATCCAGTATAATAGGATTAACATTCAATCATCTTGAAGATCGTTTCATCATTGACTGTAACCGAATGTGACGTGCTGTTTGAATGCTGAATGGAGAATGACTGACAGGCGCAGAGAGGGAAAAGTTTGTGTTCTTGAATTTAATGACTTAAATATTAATTTCTATATCACATAATAGCTTCAGAACACTAATAATACAGTACACAAAAACTTTATGGTACTTTAGAAAGTTTTTGTGCCTTTGTGCCTAACATAGAATAGTATATATATGCACAATATAGAATTTGAATCAGCCTCGTCAAAGATGGCAGTGTCAGAGCCGATACCGATCCTGAGTATCTAATCGGCGCACTTCTTTTCAACAGTCAAATTGAAATTTAAATTGAAATTGCTTGAAACTCAAAAGATACATCACATTTATTAGCCAGTAGACATGTGCAAAGTTTCAGAAACGGGCATAGTGCAAGGACTAAATAGCACCACCTTTTGACAAAAGTGGGGTTGTTAGTTTTATCTACAGTTACAAAAATCGCTATATACATTGTACTCCTCAAGCCGGACAACTTTCTAATACATAGTCATTATCTCGGACCAAGAGGAAGTCAGATATTTTGGTTTGAATATGGTGAGCCTCTCTCTGAGCCTACGTCCCTGTATGGCAAGCCCTTTTAACATTTAAAAGCTAAGTTTGCCTGTCCGGAATTAACATTGTAGATATCAACAACGTCTTTCTGTCTATTCGTAATTACATTTTGGATAGTTTGTATTATCATTTAAGATATCTGTAACATAATTGTGACTAGTCGAAATGACAGAGTATGGCAAGCCGTTTTAACATTTAATCATAAAAGGGCCAAAGCCTTCGGCACCGCCACCCGGGTGCATTTAGGTAACCCCCCCTGGAACGGGGTCCGAACACTTGGTCCATAAATCAAACACGCTTGCATGTAATAATATGAAACTCGGTACACATGTTGATCTCATCGTTTCATCTATACCTCACGCTCTTACTTTTTACCCCAGCCAAACAGGAAGTCGGCTATTGAGGTTTGTTTGTAAAACGCTCGCAATGGAATGTGCAATACTCCTCCTAGAAAATTCAAACACACGGCACGAAACTCGGTCAGCATGAAGTCAAGGCATTGAGGATGAAAGTTTGCGAGGGGATTTTTGATATCTCGAACGGTTTGGCCGTGGCGAGGAAACAAAATTATGGCGAGAAACGTGAAACAGGAAGTGTGTTATAACTTCAGCATACATTAACTGATCTTGATGAAACTTCAGCAGTGTGTTCACTGTAAGAGGCTGATTACATGGATGTGACTATTGTGAGTCAAAGTTATAGCGCCACCAACTGGCAGCAGGAAGTGTGTCACTTTCAAAATGCTTTGATATCACCCTCTTATTTTTAACCGATTTGCTTCAAACTTCATCTGTATAATGTAAAAATACAGCAGATGTAGACCTGTGAATGGATTCTTGATATCTTTGATACTGTTGCTGTGGCAACAAATCAAACTTTAACATTCTTTTTTGATACTTTTGGGACTCTTAGCATGCTTGAAATTGCTTGAAACAGATAGATACAGATAGCTCGACAGATACATCACATTTATTAGCCAGTAGGCGTGCAACTTTGGCAAAAGATTAAAGTAATGTCAAAAAAGTAAACAGTAAACACTAAAAGCCTCATATCTTCTAAAAATGTAATTATACATCATTTGTTTCTAAATTAAATTATACAAATATTATAATTAAACCAGTTTTTCCCTTTTTTCATTTAAGAATTATGTTTACGTTCAAAAACAGCCAGAATGGTTTTAAAATTCAGAAGAAGAAAAAATAATCTGAGTCATACGTAGTGCTATACTGCCCTCTTGTGTTCAATATCAGGTAGGCCTATTGTGTATATTCCCACCGGTTAATCAACGTGTGACTCCGCTGGGACTCGGGAACTTTTAAATCGCTTACTTAAAACCGAAAGTCAAAATACAGATATCCGCACAAGACATTAATGTTGTGGAGTAGAGCAAGCATTTTAAATAAATTCCTATTAAGTAACTAAACAGAATGAACGTTCACTCTGTTCTGCTGGTTCCTCGCTGTTGGCGCGCACAGTTATGAATGCTTGTGCAGCCATGAGTTTTAGTTTAATTTTAAAATTAGCGCAATTTCGGGATTTGTATTATTTGAATTTATTTTTAAAAAACACAATGTTGAGTTTTATTGTAACACTGTTTAATCGCGCCCACGGTTATATTTTGTATATTATATATAATTATAATGTATTTCTGTATAAAATAATACTACAATAAAAAACACATTTGTGACCGACCTGATCCAGCAAAATTAGTCACAGTGACCCAAATTTAAAAATTGAGATTTTGATATTAATGGAAAGAGGACACTGTAAGCTTTCAAATGATACCTTGGTCATACCTTGAATGGTTGTAACGATATACAGATTTGAATTCTGGTCGTCTGCCCTTTTTTTTCCAATTGAAAACCTAAGAAAATCGCTTTTAAAGTTTTTTTGCCCGTTTTTTTTTTTTTTTTTTTTTTGATATCTTTCAAAATCCATAGCATTTTAAGGGATAAACTATTTATTTTATATAGCTTAATTTGACCAAATAGATTAACATATATAAATGCAATTTAACGAGGCTGAAACTCAACTTATTTTTAATTTTTTTGAAATAAATAATTAAAAAGTCACTTTTACAAAAATGTTCTAAAATCAGAAAGATTAAAGAGGAGTCAGAGAGAAATTCAGTTTTCATACGGATTAGTCCACATAAGCAGAGAGCAGTCTGTTTTCTTTCATTTTGAATGGTTGTGTTTAAAAGTAGACATTTCAATATATATATGTCTGTGAGGATACCTTATACGCTGACTTTCGGTTCATGAGACAAGCTTCAGTTCACGTGCCGTGCGTCTCCGCGTCGTGATTAGGCCTAGCCTATTGTCTGCAATTTATTTCTTATTATTAAATCCTAGTAATTGGTTGATGAAACATTGATTTAAATTAAGATAATTATTTTAAAACGAAATTTACTTTAAAGAAAGGCTTTGTGCTTGCATGTTTAAGCTATGTGAAAGTTTTAGTGCTGCTTCCAGAGAACGGTCACGTTCGGATTGTTTTTCCTCATAAATGCGAACACGGAAAATAAAATAAAGATTTTATGTTCTGGAGAGAGTCAACCCTTCTTCATCGGGTGAGTATTACTTTTGGTTTGTGCAGTGTGGTTCACATAGGCCAATTTATTAAAATATTTAATTATCTGGGAATTGGATCTCCTCCATAATGCTGAAATTGCCCAATTTTAAAAAAAAAAAAGTAATAATTTAAGTTTTGTGGTGTAAGTCTACGTATTTTATAATGTTAACTTCGAATAATACTAATAGTAATTTAAAGATGTTGTAGCTAGCATTGGGTCTGGACGTGAAGGATAACTTCGGGAGTTGAAGGGACGTGTCGGTGTCGTGATTCTGTCTTCTCACACCGCGACACAGGTTCGTGGATCTGAGTGTCGCGATCGTTACAGCCTTACATAGGCTATATTCTTCTTGCAGATAAATATACTCACGCAGTTTAGGTTAGAAGCCTCCAGTGAGTTCAACGTTTCAGGGGATACCCGGGAAATGCTCAGAGGTGACGAGGGGAGTTGAGAAGAGCAATGTTTATTTCAGCGAATTTAAAGCTTTGAAAACTTTAATCGTTATTTAAATACCTTTACTCAATTATCTCGACTACGAAACCCTGTGAGATTATTTTTGAATGTCTGTTCTTTGAAATTTTGAATTTTTTTTTTTTTTTTTTTTTTTGTTATTTCATGGTTTTTCCACATAATCGGCCCATATCTTAAAATGGAAGGTTGAAACTTCCGACTCATTTCGCCAGAGCGGGTCACATTTGATTTTTATTTTTTAAACAATGTAATGTGTAACCTAAAAATAAACAGATTATTTGATAAATGGTATATTTAAATCTGCATATTGTAGCCTAATATCTGCAGGGCAGCCTAGTCTTAATAAATGTATGCTTCATTTTTCATTAGTAAATTTGATCAATAAATTCAATAATTTAGAATAATAAGACACTATAGGGCTGTTACCCTAGGTAAGGCTGATCAAATTAAATCGGTTACACAATAATGTTACGAGATTGGTTTAACAGGAGTCAATTAAAAATCGCTGTAAAGAACGATACTTTTAAACATAACCCTAAATCACCATAAGGTGTCGCCAGATGACCGTCTTAATGAACGAGTCATGGATTCAAAATGCTGAATCATTCAGTAATGAGAAAACACATTGCTTTGAGATGCGCGATGGGTCGCTGTGATCTTTGTTTAACTATTTTCTCTGCTGAAACAGAAAAAAGTCAATATTGCATCTAAAAAGTCAATATTGCATATAAAATGTAAGTGACTTGACTTGTGTGTGTGACTATGTTTGTTGTAGTGATAAGAGTTGCACCCTTGTTAAAGTTTAAGGCCTTGTGTTTTTGGATATATATCTTTCTTTCTTTTTTTTTTCTTTTTTTACAAAATATGCATATAACCCATATATTTTAGATTTATTATTTGCTTTAAATTAAATTAAGATTGTATTTTTGGTAATTGAACCTAAATGAATTTAAAAATGAATGTGCTATATTTCAGATCATATATTTGTTTTTCTTAAAATTTGAACTAACTTTATTCTCAGCTGAATTATAAATATTTTATTTCTGTATGAATTAAAAACACATTTGATTTTTCTTTTTTAATCAATGTAGAATGTGTAACTGAAATATAAACAGATTAGGGCTCTGTTCGAGGACAAGTAACTAAAACCAATGCGACATGATGAATGTTTGTTTCCCAAACCATCTCAGAGTAACAGCTTACTTTTCTTTCTTACTATATTCTTTCTTACTATAAACTGTGCTGTAGAGCTTGCATCAGTCAAAGCAGGGTTACATTTTGCATGTCGTGCACAATAAACCTAAAGGCACCAGGGTGGCGGTGCCACCGGCTTCATATGTATATATACAGTATATATATATATATATATATATATATATATATATATATATATATATATAGCTGTGATCCGCGATAGCTGTGGATCTTTGAAACTGTTGCCGTGGCGACGCATCAAACTTTACCCTTCTTTTAGGATGCTTTTAGGATGCTTTTGAGACCCTTAGCATGCTTCAAATTGTATGAAACTCGACAGACACAACACATTTATTAGCCAGTAGACATGTGCAAAGTTTCAGAAACGGGCGTGGTGAGGGCTCAGTAGCGCCACCTTTTGACAAAAGTGGGGTTGTTAGTTTTAACTAGAGTTACAAAAATTGGTATATTGTACTCCTCGAGCCGGACAACTTTCTAATTGACACTCATTAGCTAGGACCCACAGAAAGTCAGATATGTTTGTTTGAATGTAGAGAAAATCTCAGAATTTTGCCAGTCTCTCAGTGTCCCTCTGTGTGAGTGAGAGGAGGGGCGCCTGTCAGGTTAATTTTAACCCTTTATTTGCTGTGTGCGACTTCTCTGGCATTTTCGGGGGCCTTAACATCCTCGAAAACTCTTGAAACTTTGCACACGGGTCAGAACCCATGGCCATCAGGGCCGGGCTAAAGCTGGTAACCGGGCGTGGCAGGGCGGCTCGACAGCGCCCCCTGGACTGGGATTCGAACATTTGTCCATAAATCAAACACACTTGCATGAATTAATATGAAACTCGGTACAATTATAGATCACATCAGGCCAAACAACTTTCGTGCTCTAAGTTTTATGACAGTTCAAATGGAAGTTATTTATGAATTATGAATTATGGGTTGTTTGAATAATTGTCCTAGGAGAAATACATCAAATTACAACGCATGTGTTTACCAATCACAACCAAACTCGGTGTGCATGAAGTCAAGACATTGAGGATGCTAAATTCCGGACGGATTTTTGATATCTCGAACGGTCTGGCCGTGGCGAGGAAATGAATTTTATGACTAAAAAAGGACACATAAAGTGTGTTATAACTTTGCTCAATTTACCTACAGTTACAAAACTTACCACGTATATTGTTCTCGTCAAGCCGATCAACTTTCCAATTTAAAGTAATTCGCTCCGAGCAACAGAAAGTCAGATATTGTAGTTTGAATGGATTTATTTCCCCTGCGATTCTCTCTCTCTCTCTCTCTCTCTCTCTCTCTCTCTCTCTCTCTCTCTCTCTCTCTCTCTCTGTGTGTCTGTGTGTGTGTGTGTGTGTGTGGGTGGGTGGGTGGGTGTGTGTGTGTGTCTGTGTGGGGAGGGGAGGGCTGTTGTCTGTGTTTATGTGTGTGTGTGTGGCTGGCTGCGATTTTTCCTACAAGTCCTTGTCTCTAAGTCCTTGTCTTTTTGCATAACAATTTTGCATAACAATATTTTTAAATGACAAAATAGGCATATAACCCCCATCTTTTAAATGTATAGTTTTCTTTAAATAAAAGTAAGATTGTATTTGTAATTGAAGTTGAATGAATTTAAAATTCATGTGCTATATTTCAATATATTTGTTTTCCTTAAGATTTTAAAACACTAACTTCATTCTTATCTGAATTACAAATATTTGTTTCTGTATAAAATAATACTCTGACTAAAAACACATTTGATGTTTTTTTTTTTTTTGGATTTTTATTTACATGTATTTATGTGTGTGTGTGTGTGTGTGTGTGTGTGTATAAAGTGCAGGGTTTTTTTTAGATAAAGTAGAATTTCTATAACTATGTGTTGAACTAATAAATCACTCTTGTGTGTGTTAAACACAATCTACTTAATACAGACAACTTCATTATAAAGATAAATAACAAATCCAAAAAATATATGATTATAATCTATGACAAAAAAAGCCATTACAAACTATATTAATGGAAAATACACATTGCTCTTTGTATTGTTGTAAAATATTCATGAAAAACAAGATAACAAAAATCAAAAAGATAAATTATTTAGATATAGCCATGTTTTAAATGTATAGCAGAGATGTTAATTGAGGCAGCAACATACAAACTTTCTAGAACAACATGGACCTGAATAGCTGGTTTTTATGGAGGACAGTGAAGAGGAAGAGGGTGCAAATCAAACAGCTCATTCTCAGACTACACAGCAAACAGCTTAAGTTTTTAGTGCTTTGCTTGAGGTTTTTAGTGCTCTGTCCTATCTATTATCAACATATAATAGATAGAACAGAACAAGAAAGGCAATTAATAATCTGTCATTGCGTCACTGCATTATGATATGAAAGGCTCAGTACAGTGTGGCACAAAACGCTTATGCGCATCCCGAGTGGAGAATGATGCGCTTAAAGCCACATGGAGTTACAGCGCACAGCGCATCGAGTCCGCATTGATGCAAGCTCTACAATACACTTCTTTTTGATAGTCAAAGCGGGGGTTACGTTTTTACACGTCGTACAGAATAACCCTAAAGGCACCAAGGTGGCGGTGCCACCGGCTTTATATTAAATATAAATATAGATGTGAGCAGCGATAAAGCGCCAAAGCCGGCGGTACCACCATCCCGGTGCCTTTGGGTAGCTAAAGGCATCGGGGTTGCGGTGCCACAGGCTTGGGCCCGCAATCGCTGCTCGCAGCTATATTTTTTTTTTTCTTTTATTTTTCTAACGACTATTCGGGCACTTTTGGGGCCCTTAACATGCTCGAAAACTCTTGAAACTTTGCACACGGGTCAGAACCCGCGGCCATCAGAGCCGGGCTGAAGCTGGTACCTGGGCGTGGCAGGGCGGCTCGTCAGCGCCCCCTGGAACGGGGTCCGAACACTTGGTCCATAACTCAAACACGCTTGTATGTAATAATATGAAACTCGGTACACATGTTGCTCTCATCGTTTCATCTATACCTCACGCTCTTACTTTTTACCCCAGCCCAACAGGAAGTCGGCTATTGAGGTTTGTTTGTAAAACGCTCGCAATGGAATGTTAAATACTCCTCCTAGAGCTTTGATCCAAGTTCGACGAAACTCAGTCAGCGTGAAGTCAAGACATTGAGGATGAAAGTTTGCGAGGGGATTTTTGATATCTCGAACGGTTTGTCCGTGGCGAGGAAACGAAACTATGGCGAGAAACGTGAAACAGGAAGTGTGTTATAACTTCAGCATACATTAACTGATCTTGATGAAACTTCAGCAGTGTGTTCGCTGTAAGAGGACGATCACATGGATGTGACTATTGTGAGTCAAAGTTATAGTGCCACCAACTGGCAGCAGGAAGTGTGTCACTTTCAAAATGCTTTGAAATCACCCTTTTATTTTTACCCGATTTGCTTCAAACTTCATCTGAATAATGTAAACATACGATAGATGTAGACCTGTGAATGGATTCTTGATATCTTTTAAACTGTTGCCGTGGCAACGCATCAAACTTTACCATTATTATAGGATGCTTTTGAGACCCTTAGCATGCTTCAAATTACATGAAAGTCGACAGACACATCACATTTATTAGCCAGTAGACATGTGCAAAGTTTCAGAAACGGGCGTGGTGAGGGCTCAGTAGCGCCACCTTTTGACAAAAGTGGGGTTGTTAGTTTTATCTACAGTTACAAAAATCGGTATGTATATTGTACTCCTCGAGCCGGACAACTTTCTAATTGACACTCATTAGCTAGGACCCACAGAAAGTCAGATATGTTTGTTTGAATGTAGAGAAAATCTCAGAATTTTGCCAGTCTCTCAGTGTCTCTCTGTGTGAGTGAGAGGAGGGGCGCCTGTCAGGTTAATTTTAACCCTTTATTTGCTGTGTGCGACTTCTCTGGCATTTTCGGGGGCCTTAACATCCTCGAAAACTCTTGAAACTTTGCACACGGGTCAGAACCCATGGCCATCAGGGCCGGGCTGAAGCTGGTAACCGGGCGTGGCAGGGCGGCTCGACAGCGCCCCCTGGACTGGGATTCGAACATTTGTCCATAAATCAAACACACTTGCATGAATTAATATGAAACTCGGTACAATTCTAGATCACATCAGGCCAAACAACTTTCGTGCTCTAAGTTTTATGACAGTTCAAATGGAAGTTATTTATGAATTATGAATTATGGGTTGTTTGAATAATTGTCCTAGGAGAAATACATCAAATCACAATGCATGTGTTTACCAATCACAACCAAACTCGGTGTGCATGAAGTCAAGATATTGAGGATGCTCAATTCCGGACGGATTTTTGATATCTCGAACGGTCTGGCCGTGGCGAGGAAATGAATTTTATGACTAAAAAAGGACACATAAAGTGTGTTATAACTTTGCTCAATTTACCTACAGTTACAAAACTTACCACGTATATTGTTCTCGTCAAGCCGATCAACTTTCCAATTTAAAGTCATTCGCTCTGAGCAACAGAAAGTCAGATATTGTAGTTTGAATGGATTTATTTCCCCTGCGATTCTCTCTCTCTCTCTCTCTCTCTCTCTCTCTCTCTCTCTCTCTGTGTGTGTGTGTGTGTGTGGGTGTGTGTGTGTGTGTGGGGAGGGAAGGGCTGTTGTCTGTGTTTATGTGTGTGTGTGTGTGTGTGTGGGTGTGTGTGTGTGTGTGGGGAGGGGAGGGCTGTTGTCTGTGTTTATGTGTGTGTGTGTGGCTGGCTGTGATTTTTCCTTCAAGTCCTTGTCTCTAAGTCCTTGTCTTTTTGCATAACAATTTTGTATAACAATATTTTTAAATGACAAAATAGGCATATAACCCCCATCTTTTAAATGTATAGATTGCTTTAAATAAAAGTAAGATTGTATTTGTAATTGAAGTTGAATGAATTTAAAATTCATGTGCTATATTTCATTCAATATATTTGTTTTCCTTAAGATTTTAAAACACTAACTTCATTGTTATCTGAATTACAAATATTTGTTTCTGTATAAAATAATACTCTGACTAAAAACACATTTGATGTTTTTTTTTGGTATTTTTATTTACATGTATTTATGTGTGAGTGTGTGTGTGTGTGTATATAAAGTGCAGGGTTTTTTTAGATAAAGTAGAATTTCTATAACTATGTGTTGAAATAATAAATCACTCTTGTGTGTGTTAAACACAATCTACTTAATACAGACAACTTCATTATAAAGATAAATAACAAATCCAAAAAATATATGATTATAATCTATGACAAAAAAAGCCATTACAAACTATATTATTGGAAAATACACATTGCTCTTTGTATTGTTGTAAAATATTCATGAAAAACAAGATAACAAAAATCAAAAAGATAAATTATTTTAGATATAGCCATGTTTTAAATGTATAGCAGAGATGTTAATTGAGGCAGCAACATACAAACTTTCTAGAACAACATGGACCTGGATAGCTGGTTTTTATGGAGGACAGTGAAGAGGAAGAGGGTGCAAATCAAACAGCTCATTCTCAGACTACACAGCAAACAGCTTAAGTTTTTAGTGCTTTTGTTTGAGGTTTTTAGTGCTCTGTCCTATCTATTATCAACATATAATAGATGGAACAGAACAAGAAAGGCAATTAATAATCTGTCATTGCGTCACTGCATTATGATATGAAAGGCTCAGTACAGTGTGGCACAAAACGCTTATGCGCATCCCGAGTAGAGAATGATGTGCTTAAAGCCACATGGAGTTACAGCGCACAGCGCATCGAGTCCGCATTGATGCAAGCTCTACAATACACTTCTTTTTGATAGTCAAAGCGGGGGTTACGTTTTTACACGTCGTACAGAATAACCCTAAAGGCACCAAGGTGGCGGTGCCACCGGCTTTTTATTAAATATAAATATAGCTGTGAGCAGCGATAAAGGGCCAAAGCCGGCGGTACCACCATCCCGGTGCCTTTGGGTAACTAAAGGCATCGGGGTTGCGGTGCCACCGGCTTGGGCCCGCAATCGCTGCTCGCAGCTATATTTAGGGCCCAAGCCCTGAAAGGGCGAAGGCCCTATTGTTTTCCTTCCGATTATTTTTTTTTTTTCTTTTATTTTTCTAACGACTATTCGGGCACTTTTGGGGCCCTTAACATGCTCGAAAACTCTTGAAACTTTGCACACGGGTCAGAACCCGCGGCCATCAGAGCCGGGCTGAAGCTGGTACCTGGGCGTGGCAGGGCGGCTCGTCAGCGCCCCCTGGAACGGGGTCCGAACACTTGGTCCATAACTCAAACACGCTTGTATGTAATAATATGACACTCGGTACACATGTTGCTCTCATCGTTTCATCTATACCTCGCGCTCTTACTTTTTACCCCAGCCCAACAGGAAGTCGGCTATTGAGGTTTGTTTGTAAAACGCTCGCAATGGAATGTTAAATACTCCTCCTAGAGCTTTGATCCAAATTCGACGAAACTCAGTCAGCGTGAAGTCAAGACATTGAGGATGAAAGTTTGCGAGGGGATTTTTGATATCTCGAACGGTTTGTCCGTGGCGAGGAAACGAAACTATGGCGAGAAACGTGAAACAGGAAGTGTGTTATAACTTCAGCATACATTAACTGATCTTGATGAAACTTCAGCAGTGTGTTCGCTGTAAGAGGCCGATCACATGGATGTGACTATTGTGAGTCAAAGTTATAGCGCCACCAACTGGCAGCAGGAAGTGTGTCATTTTCAAAATGCTTTGAAATCACCCTTTTATTTTTACCCGATTTGCTTCAAACTTCATCTGTATAATGTAAATATACGGCAGATGAAGACCTGTAAATGCATTCTTGATATCTTTAAAACTGTTGCCATGGCAACGCATCAAACTTTACCATTCTTTTAGGATGCTTTTGAGACTCTTAGCATGCTTCAAATTGCATGAAACTCGACAGACACATCACATTTATTAGCCAGTAGACATGTGCAACGTTTCAGAAACGGGTGTGGTGAGGGCTCAGTAGCGCCACCTTTTGACAAAAGTGGGGTTGTTAGTTTTATCTACAGTTACAAAAATCAGTATGTATATTGTACTCCTCGAGCCGGACAACTTTCTAATTGACACTCATTAGCTAGGACCCACAGAAAGTCAGATATGTTTGTTTGAATGTAGAGAAAATCTCAGAATTTTGCCAGTGTCTCAGTGTCCCTCTGTGTGAGTGAGAGGAGGGGCGCCTGTCAGGTTAATTTTAACCCTTTATTTGCTGTGTGCGACTTCTCTGGCATTTTCGGGGGCCTTAACATCCTCGAAAACAATTGAAACTTTGCACACGGGTCAGAACCCATGGCCATCAGGGCCGGGCTGAAGTTGGTAACCGGGCGTGGCAGGGCGGCTCGACAGCGCCCCCTGGACTGGGATTCGAACATTTGTCCGTAAATCAAACACACTTGCATGAATTAATATGAAACTCGGTACAATTGTAGATCACATCAGGCCAAACAACTTTCGTGCTCTAAGTTTTATGACAGTTCAAATGGAAGTTATTTATGAATTATGAATTATGGGTTGTTTGAATAATTGTCCTAGGAGAAATACATCAAATCACAATGCATGTGTTTACCAATCACAACCAAACTCGGTGTGCATGAAGTCAAGACATTGAGGATGCTCAATTCCGGACGGTTTTTTGATATCTCGAACGGTCTGGCCGTGGCGAGGAAATGAATTTTATGACTAAAAAAGGACACATAAAGTGTGCTATAACTTTGCTCAATTTACCTACAGTTACAAAACTTACCACGTATATTGTTCTCGTCAAGCCGATCAACTTTCCAATTTAAAGTCATTCGCTCTGAGCAACAGAAAGTCAGATATTGTAGTTTGAATGGATTTATTTCCCCTGCGATTCTCTCTCTCTCTCTCTCTCTCTCTCTCTCTCTCTCTATCTCTCTCTCTCTCTCTCTCTCTCTCTCTCTCTCTCTCTCTCTCTGTGTGTGTGTGTGTGTGTGTGGGTGTGTGTGTGTGTGTGGGGAGGGGAGGGCTGTTGTCTGTGTTTATGTGTGTGTGTGTGTGTGGCTGGCTGTGATTTTTCCTACAAGTCCTTGTCTCTAAGTCCTTGTCTTTTTGCATAACAATTTTGCATAACAATATTTTTAAATGACAAAATAGGCATATAACCCCCATCTTTTAAATGTATAGATTGCTTTAAATAAAAGTAAGATTGTATTTGTAATTGAAGTTGAATGAATTTAAAATTCGTGTGCTATATTTCAATATATTTGTTTTCCTTAAGATTTTAAAACACTAACTTCATTCTTATCTGAATTACAAATATTTGTTTCTGTATAAAATAATACTCTGACTAAAAACACATTTGATGTTTTTTTTTTGGTATTTTTATTTACATGTATTTATGTGTGTGTGTGTGTGTGTGTGTGTGTGTGTGTCTAAAGTGCAGGTTTTTTTTAGATAAAGTAGAATTTCTATAACTATGTGTTGAACTAATAAATCACTCTTGTGTGTGTTAAACACAATCTACTTAATACAGACAACTTCATTATAAAGATAAATAACAAATCCAAAAAATATATGATTATAATCTATGACAAAAAAAGCCATTACAAACTATATTATTGGAAAATACACATTGCTCTTTGTATTGTTGTAAAATATTCATGAAAAACAAGATAACAAAAATCAAAAAGATAAATTATTTTAGATATAGCCATGTTTTAAATGTATAGCAGAGATGTTAATTGAGGCAGCAACATACAAACTTTCTAGAACAACATGGACCTGGATAGCTGGTTTTTATGGAGGACAGTGAAGAGGAAGAGGGTGCAAATCAAACAGCTCATTCTCAGACTACACAGCAAACAGCTTAAGTTTTTAGTGCTTTGTTTGAGGTTTTTAGTGCTCTGTCCTATCTATTATCAACATATAATAGATGGAACAGAACAAGAAAGGCAATTAATAATCTGTCATTGCGTCACTGCATTATGATATGAAAGGCTCAGTACAGTGTGGCATAAAACGCTTATGCGCATCCCGAGTGGAGAATGATGCGCTTAAAGCCACATGGAGTTACAGCGCACAGCGCATCGAGTCCGCATTGATGCAAGCTCTACAATACACTTCTTTTTGATAGTCAAAGCGGGGGTTACGTTTTTACACGTCGTACAGAATAACCCTAAAGGCACCAAGGTGGCGGTGCCACCGGCTTTATATTAAATATAAATATAGCTGTGAGCAGCGATAAAGGGCCAAAGCCGGCGGTACCACCATCCCGGTGCCTTTGGGTAACTAAAGGCATCGGGGTTGCGGTGCCACCGGCTTGGGCCCGCAATCGCTGCTCGCAGCTATATTTATTATTATTATTATTATTTATACGACTATTCGGGCACTTTTGGGGCCCTTAACATGCTCAAAAACTCTTGAAACTTTGCACACGGGTCAGAAACCGCGGCCATCAGGGCCGGGCTGAAGATGGTACCCGGGCGTGGCAGGGGGGCTAGACAGCGCCCCCTGGAACGGAGTCCGAAAACTTGGTCCATAAATCAAACATGCTTGCATGTAATAATATGAAACTCGGTGCACATATAGATCTCATCGTTCATATATACCTCATACTATTACTTTTTACCCCAGCCCAACAGGAAGTCGGTTATTTAGGGTTGTTCATAAAACACTCGCAATGGAATTTGCAATACTCCTCCTAGAGAATTCAAACACACGGCACGAAACTCGGTCAGCATGAAGTCAAGGCATTGAGGATGAAAGTTTGCGAGGGGATTTTTGATATCTCGAACGGTTTGGCCGTGGCGAGGAAACGAAATTATGGCGAGAAACGTGAAACAGGAAGTGTGTCATAACTTCAGCATACATTAACTGATCTTGATGAAACTTTAGCAGTTTGTTCGCTGTAAGAGGACGATCACATGGATGTGACTATTGTGAGTCAAAGTTATAGCGCCACCAACTGGTAGCAGGAAGTGTGTCACTTTCAAAATGCTTTGAACTCACCCTTTTATTTTGACCCGATTTGCCTCAAACTTCATCTGTATAATGTAAATACATAGCAGATGAAGACCTGTGAATGGATTCTTGATATCTTTGATACTGTTGCCGTGGCAATGCATCAAACTTTAAAATTCTTTTTTTTGATGATTTTGAGACTCTTAGCGGCTTTTGGGGCCCTTAACGGGTTTGGAAACTCTTGAAACTTTGCATACAGGTCAGATCCCACAGCCATCAGGCCCGGGCTGAAGATGGTACCTGGGCGTGGCAGGGGGGCTAGACAGCGCCCCCTGGAAGGGGGTCCAAAAACTTGGTCCATAAATCAAACACGCTTGCATGTAATAATATGAAACTCGGTACACATGTTGATGTCATCGTTTCATATATACCTCACACTCTTACTTTTACCCCAGCTAGACATGAAGTCGGTTATTTAGGGTTGTTCATAAAACACACACAATGGAATTTGCAATACTACTCCTAGAGAATTCAAACACACAGCACGAAACTCGGTCAGCATGAAGTCAAGAAACTGAGGATGAAATTTTGCGAGGGGATTTTTGATATCTCGAACGGTTTGGCCGTGGCGAGGAAATAAAATTATGGCGAGAAACGTGAAACAGGAAGTGTGTTATAACTTCAGCATACATTAACTGATCTTGATGAAACTTCAGCAGTGTGTTCGCTGTAAGAGGCCGATCACATGGATGTGACTATTGTGAGTCAAAGTTATAGCGCCACCAACTGGCAGCAGGAAGTGTGTCACTTTCCAAATGCTTTAAAATCATCCTTTTATTTTGACCCGATTTGCTTCAAACTTCATCTGTATAATGTAAATACATGGCAGATGAAGACCTGAGAATGGATTCTTGATATATCTGATACTGTTGCCGTGGCAACGCATCAAACTTTGAAATTATTTTAGGATGCTTTTGAGACTCTTAGCATGCTTGAAATTGCATGAAAATCAACAGACACATCACATTTATTAGACAGTAGACATGTGCAAAGTTTCAGAAACGGGCATGGTGCAGGGACTAAATAGCGCCACCTTTTGACAAAAGTGGCGTTGTTAGTTTTATCTACAGTTACAAAAATCGGTATATACATTTTACTCCTCAAGCCGGACTACTTTCTAATTCATAGTCATTAGTTTGGATCAAAAGGAAGTCAGATATTTTGGATTGAATATGGTGAGCCTCTCTCTGAGCCTACTGTACGTCCCTATATGGCAAGCCCTTTTAACATTTAAAAGCTAAGTTTGCCTATCCGGAATTAACATTGTAGATATCAACACCCCACCTTTTGACAAAAGTGACTAGTCTTAATTACATTTTGAATAGTTTGTATTATCATTTAAGATATCTGTAATGTAATTGTGACTAGTCGAAACGACAGATAGAGTATGGCAAGCTGTTTTAACATTTCATTTAATCATGAAAGGGCTAAAGCCTGCGACACCGCCACCCCGGTGCCTTTAGGTAACTAAAGGAACCGGGGTTGCGGTGCCACCGGCTTGGGCCCGCCATCGCTGCTCGCAGCTATATTTATTATTATTATTATTATTATTATTATTTATACGACTATTCGGGCACTTTTGGGGCCCTTAACATGCTCAAAAACTCTTGAAACTTAGGACACGGGTCAGAATCCGCGGCCATCAGGGCCGGGCTGAAGATGGTACCCGGGCGTGGCAGGGGGGCTAGACAGCGCCCCCTGGAACGGGGTCCGAAAACTTGGTCCATAAATCAAACACGCTTGCATGTAATAATATGAAACTCGGTGCACATATAGATCTCATCGTTCATATATACCTCATACTATTACTTTTTACCCCAGCCCAACAGGAAGTCGGTTATTTAGGGTTGTTCATAAAACACTCGCAATGGAATTTGAAGTACTACTCCTAGAGAATTCAAACACACGGCACGAAACTCGGTCGGCATAAAGTCAAGGCATTGACGATGAAAGTTTGCGAGGGGATTTTTGATATCTCGAACGGTTTGGCCGTGGCGAGGAAACGAAATAATGGCGAGAAACGTGAAACAGGAAGTGTGTTATAACTTCAGCATACATTAACTGATCTTGATGAAACTTCAGCAGTATGTTCGCTGTAAGAGGACGATCACATGGATGTGACTATTGTGAGTCAAAGTTATAGCGCCACCAACTGGCAGCAGGAAGTGTGTCACTTTCAAAATGCTTTGAAATCACCCTTTTATTTTTACCCGATTTGCTTCAAACTTAATCTGTATAATGTAAACATACGGCAGATGTAGACCTGTGAATGGATTCTTGATATCTTTGATACTGTTGCCGTGGCAACGCATCAAACTTTACCATTCTTTTAGGATGCTTTTGAGACCCTTAGCATGCTTCAAATCGCATGAAACTCGACAGACACATCACATTTATTAGCCAGTAGACATGTGCAAAGTTTCAGAAACGGGCGTGGTGAGGGCTCAGTAGCACCACCTTTTGACAAAAGTGGGGTTGTTAGTTTTAACTAGAGTTACAAAAATCGGTATGTATATTGTACTCCTCGAGCCGGACAACTTTCTAATTGACACTCATTAGCTAGGACCCACAGAAAGTCAGATATCTTTGTTTGAATGTAGAGAAAATCTTAGAATTTTGCCAGTCTCTCAGTGTCTCTCTGTGTGAGTGAGAGGAGGGGCGCCTGTCAGGTTAATTTTAACCCTTTATTTGCTGTGTGCGACTTCTCTGGCATTTTCGGGGGCCTTAACATCCTCTAAAACTCTTGAAACTTTGCACACGGGTCAGAACCCATGGCCATCAGGGCCGGGCTGAAGCTGGTCATCGGGCGTGGCAGGGCGGCTCGACAGCGCCCCCTGGACTGGGATTCGAACATTTGTCCATAAATCAAACACACTTGCGTGAATTAATATGAAACTCGGTACAATTATAGATCACATCAGGCCAAACAACTTTCGTGCTCTAAGTTTTACGACAATTAAAATGGAAGTTGAGAATTATGGGTTGTTTGAATAGTTGTCCTAGGAGAAATACATCAAATTACAGCGCATGTGTTTACCAATCACAACCAAACTCGGTGTGCAAGAAGTCAAGACATTGAGGATGAAAGTTTGTGAGGGGATTTTTGATATCTCAAACGGTTTGGCCGTGGCGAGGAAACGAAATTATGGCGAGAAACGTGAAACAGGAAGTGTGTTATAACTTCAGCATACATTAACATATCTTGATGAAACTTCATCAGTGTGTTCGCTGTAAGAGGACGATCACATGGATGTGACTATTTCGAGTCAAAGTTATAGCGCCACCAACTGGCAAAGGAAGTGTGTCACTTTCAAAATGCTTTGAAATCAACCTCTTATTTTTACCCGATTTGCTTCAAACTTCATCTGTATAATGTAAATACATGGCAGATGAAGACCTGTGAATGGATTCTTGATATCTTTGATACTGTTGCCGTGGCAACGCATCAAACTTTAAAATTCTTTTTTTTTGATGATTTTGAGACTCTTAATGGCTTTTGAGGCCCTTAACGGGTTTGAAAACTCTTGAAACTTTGCACACAGGTCATATCCCACAGCCATCAGGCCCGGGCTGAAGATGGTACCTAGGCGTGGCAGGGGGGCTAGACAGCGCCCCCTGGAACGGGGTCCGAAAACTTGGTCCATAAATCAAACACGCTTGCATGTAATAATATGAATGAAAAACTTCATCTGTATAATGTAAACAGATGAAAAACTTCATCTGTATAATGATGAAAAACAGATGAAAAACTTCATCTGTATAATGTAATCATACGGTAGATGTAGACCTGTGAATGGATTCTTGATATCTTTTAAACTGTTGCCGTGGCAAAGCTTCAAACCTTGAAATTATTTTAGGATGCTTTTGAGACTCTCAGCATGCTTGAAATTGCATGAAACTCAACAGACACATCACATTTATTAGCCAGTAGACATGTGCAAAGTTTCAGAAACGGGCATGGTGCAGGGACTAAATAGCGCCACCTTTTGACAAAAGTGGGGTTGTTATTTTTATCTACAGTTACAAAAATCGTTATATATATTGTACTCCTCAAGCCAGACAACTTTCTAATTCATAGTCATTAGCTCAGACCAAGAGGAAGTCAGATATTTTGGTTTGAATATGGTGAGACTCTCTCTGAGCCTACGTCCGTGTATGGCAAGCCCTTTTAACATTTAAAAGCTAAGTTTGCCTATCCGGAAATTAACATTGTAGATATCAACAATGTCTTTCTGTCTAGTCGTAATTACATTTTGGATAGTTTGTATTATCATTTAAGATATCTGTAACATAATTGTGACTAGTCAAAATGACAGACTATGGCAAGCCGTTTTAACATTTAATCATGAAAGGGCCAAAGCCTTCAGCACCGCCACCCCGGTGCCTTTAGGTAACTAAAGGAGCCGGGGTTGCGGTGCCACCGGCTTGGGCCCGCCATCGCTGCTCGCAGCTATATTTATTATTATTTTTCTTACGACTATTCGGGCACTTTTGGGGCCCTTAACATGCTCGAAAACTCTTGAAACTTTGCACACGGGTCAGAACCCGCGGCCATCAGAGCCGGGCTGAAGATGGTACCCGGGCGTGGCAGGGGGGCTCGTCAGCGCCCCCTGGAATGGGGTCCGAACACTTGGTCCATAACTCAAACACGCTTGCATGTAATAATATGAAACTCGGTACGCATGTTGATCTCATCGTTTCATCTATACCTCGCGCTTTTACTTTTTACCCCAGCCCAACAGGAAGTCGGCTATTGAGGTTTGTTTGTAAAACGCTCGCAATGTTATTTGAAATACTCCTCCTAGAGCTTTGATCCAAATTCGACGATACTCGGTCAGCGTAAAGTGAAGACATTGAGGATGAAAGCTTGTGTGGGGATTTTTGATATCTCGAACGGTTTGGCCGTGGCGAGGAAACGAAATCATGGCGAGAAACGTGAAACAGGAAGTTTGTTATAACTTCAGCATACATTAACTGATCTTGATGAAACTTCAGCAGTATGTTCGCTGTAAGAGGACGATCACATGGATGTGACTATTGTGAGTCAAAGTTATAGCGCCACCAACTGGCAGCAGGAAGTGTGTCACTTTCAAAATGCTTTGATATCACCCTTTTATTTTTACCCGATTTGCTTCAAACTTCATATGTATAATGTAAACATACGGCAGATGTAGACCTGTGAATGGATTCTTGATATCTTTGAAACTGTTGCCGTGGCGACACATCAAACTTTACCCTTCTTTTAGGATGCTTTTAGGATGCTTTTGAGACCCTTAGCATGCTTCAAAATGCATGAAACTCGACAGACACATCACATTTATTAGCCAGTAGACACGTGCAATGTTTCAGAAACGGGCGTGGTGAGGGCTCAGTAGCGCCACCTTTTGACAAAAGTAGGGTTGTTAGTTTTATCTACAGTTACAAAAATCGGTATGTATATTGTACTCCTCGAGCCGGACAACTTTCTAATTGACACTCATTAGCTAGGACCCACAGAAAGTCAGATATGTTTGTTTGAATGTGGTCTTGCTTAATCTGAGCCTACATCTCTGTCTTTGCCTGTCTGTGTATGTGTGTGTGTTTGTAGGGGGAGGGGTCTTAACCATTTCACTCCTGTGTGTATGGCCTGCATAAAAAATAAATGCCTTAAGCCTGGTATTTTTTTTAATAAGTTTTTTATTTTTTATAAGTAAAGGCATATAACCAGTTTAATTGTAGTGCATTAATAGTTTTATAGGTTTATTAATTAAATTAACTTGGTCCATAAACTTGATCTGAAAATTTGGTCCATAAATCAAACACACTTGCATGTAATAATATGACTTGAGTGTTAATCACATCATGTTTTCAGTTTGAATATAAAATATATAAATTATGTAAAAAAAATAAAGTTGATCCAGCTGGAGCGCAGGCTGAGAATAGCGCTGTCATGACTGGATCACGAGATCATCAGTCATGCCCTCTCATACCTTACGCGCACACCACGCCCACTTACATCAGATCACATCAACATGTCAGCCGGAGGGATAACGAGGGTCGTCGTCGCTTTTGGATTCAAGAATTTCTTACAACAAGATGGCAAAAGAACAGCGCTTTGCAAGACATGCAACGTTAAGATCGCGGACAGTCAGATGACAACCTCCAATTTCGTCGGTCATTTGAAGAGCCATTCTGCCCACTGTGCCCAGTAAGTGCTTGTCAATTTGTTAATGTTATCTGGTTAGCTCGTTCGTAGTTAGCTAGCTAATGTAAGTTAAAGGAGAACTCCGGCGCAAAATTACACATTGTTACCTAGTCAACCGTTATCTGAGATTTGTTTTCATGACTGCCGAATGTAAATAGTTTTATCTATAAAAACAGTTTAGCCTATAAGTGACGTCCGACATTCTGCATATTGTGTTATTTTGTTAAGCCCCACTAAAGGCATAAAAAACTGTAAAGCACAATCAAGTTTTCACACTATATTCCAAGACTTCTAAAGTCATTCAATAGCTTAATGTGTGGTAAAATTAATATTTTAGTCTCTAAGTTAAAGTTAACGGAAAGTCATCTCGCCTCAGTCATTCTCCATGCATCAGCATTAGCGCGTCGCGTTCGGTTGCGACAGTAACACGACGACACTCTCTTCAAGATCAATGTTCCCAATATTATACTTTATTTGTAGATAAGGCATAAAGGTCTATGATTTGCATAAAATGACTATCTTGCTGGAGTGGAGTTTATTGCCCTTTAGAATACACTAAGCATTAGTGCTGCACGATTAATTATATCGCAGTCGTAATAGCGATCTCAAACCTATGCAATTATATAACGCAAAATGCCGCGATTTTATATGAAATAAACAAAGTAGGGCTATTAGCGCAGCATCTCTTCTTTTTTGTCATCCTTTGACTAGTGTTACAAGATCCCCCTCTTATTGGTTCAAATGCCTTTTCGCATTTTGCACGACAAGAAGTGAAAAGCTGCCTGTGAGTGCCCTAGATTAGAATAGATGAGACTCGCATAATGCGCATGCACTGACCGTGTGCCAGCCCAGAATAAACAGTTCTCTTTCGAGCTTGAACGAACAATAGCACACACAATTATGCCAAAATGTGATTTTGTCTAGTATCTTCATAACATAAGAAAAGTCTATGGATGAAAAGAGTTGTGCTATGAGGCGCGTGTGAGATCCGCGTCTCGGCAACGGGTGCTCTTAAAGGGCCAGCAGCGAATAAAGCGTTCTTTCAGTAAAGTTAAAAGAACAAAGGGAAATTAGAAAATTACTCACTGATCTTGAGTAAAGAACTTTTGTAGCTTTAATAAGGATTATTATATATATAATTTATGATTCAGGCAGCGCAGACTGTTTGATAACTTTATTCAATTTCTGTACCTGTTAAGACAGGAAGGGCACAGGTAAATATGTTTTTTATTATGGGTTTATGTGGGGATTGTTTGAAGTTCACTTAATTTAAAAGCTGTTATATATTTTTTTTAAGCGTAATAATTTTTTAAAAAGTTGATGGCTTTCAATTGATGGAATCACTGTAATGTTGGTTTGGTTGATGGTTTATTGATCATTATAGGTGTTGTCAATCATTTATTGTTGTTGTTGTTTTTAGTTTGAGTTGAGAAATAAACATTAATCTGTGTGTGCATTTTACTTTAGAACCAAGCAAGTTGGACTCATGAAACCATTTTATTATATCGGAGTCGCAAATCGCAATTGCAATATTGGCTCAATAATGGCAATATGACATTTTCCCAAATCGTGCAGCCCTACTAAGCATAGATTATAGATACCATCCCTTCGCTATGTTCTTTTCAATGTGAAGCGTTGCGTGCTGTGACTTGGTGTTGCTTCAAGTGCATCATTCTGCACACGGGATGCGCATGATTGCTTATAATACTTTGGGGAGACAAGGGGGCGTGGCCTAAGGGAATAGCACTCGTGATGTTAAGTGATGTTACCCCGCCATCGCTGATACAACCTTTAGCAGTCATGTTTTTGCTTCTTGAGAGAGAGAGAAAGTGTGTGTGTGTGTGTGTGAGCAATGGCGGTTCTAGGCGGGGGCCTGGGGGGGCCAGTGCCCCTGCGACAACAAGCTTGGACCCCCTTGTGGCCCCCTAAATGTGGAGTCAGTGTGAAATATTTTTTTATAGTGTGTCACGCATTGAGCATGACAGTCACTCGTTTCAGTCTTTTGTCTCACACTCCCGTCACACATTGTATTTCTCATGCGGAAAAACTATTAATAATATATTTAATATACGCAATTTCTCTGGCCGCGCCGCTCTCACGTGAGAATCAAGCGCATCTCGCCTGGAGTTCAGCAGTCGACCCTGCTACGCATCAGCCAATCAAAAAAAGAGAAGTGCTACTACATTGGTTGTTAGTTTTATCTACAGTTACAAAAATCGGTATATACATTGTACTCCTCAAGCCGTACAACTTTCTAATACATAGTCATTAGCTCGGACCAAGAGGAAGTCAGATATTTTGGTCTGAATATGGTGAGCCTCTCTCTGAGCCTACGTCCCTGTATGGCAAGCCCTTTTAACATTTAAAAGCTAAGTTTGCCTGTCCGGAATTAACATTGTAGATATCAACAACGTCTTTCTGTCTAGTCGTTACACTTTGGATAGTTTGTATTATCATTTAAGATATCTGTAACATAATTGTGACTAGTCGAAATGACAGAGTATGGCAAGCCGCTTTAACATTTAATCATGAAAGGGCCAAAGCCTTCGGCACCGCCACCCGGGTGCCTTTAGGTAACTAAAGGAACCGGGGTTGCGGTGCCTCCGGCTTGGGCCCGCCATCGCTGCTCGCAGCTATATTTATTATTATTATTATTTATACGACTATTTGGGCACTTTTGGGGCCCTTAACATGCTCAAAAACTCTTGAAACTTTGCACACGGGTCAGAATCCGCGGCCATCAGGGCCGGGCTGAAGATGGTACCCGGGCGTGGCAGGGGGGCTAGACAGCGCCCCCTGGAACGGGGTCCGAAAACTTGGTCCATAAATCAAACACGCTTGCATGTAATAATATGAAACTCGGTACACATGTTGATCTCATCGTTCATATATACCTCAAACTATTACTTTTTACCCCAGCCCAACAGGAAGTCGGTTATTTAGGGTTGTTCATAAAACACTCGCAATGGAATTTGAAGTACTCCTCCTAGAGAATTCAAACACACGGCACGAAACTCGGTCAGCATGAAGTCAAGGCATTGAGGATGAAAGTTTGCGAGGGGATTTTTGATATCTTAAACGGTTTGGCCGTGGCGAGGAAACGAAATTATGGCGAGAAACGTGAAACAGGAAGTGTGTTATAACTTCAGCATACATTAACTGATCTTGATGAAACTTCAGCAGTGTGTTCGCTGTAAGAGGACGATCACATGGATGTGACTATTGTGAGTCAAAGTTATAGCGCCACCAACTGGCAGCAGGAAGTGTGTCACTTTCAAAATGCTTTGAAATCACCCTCTTATTTTTACCCGATTTGCTTCAAACTTAATCTGTATAATGTAAATACATAGAAGATGAAGACCTGTGAATGGATTCTTGATATCTTTGATACTGTTGCCGTGGCAACGCATCAAACTTTAAAATTCTTTTTTTTGATGATTTTGAGACTCTTAGCGGCTTTTGGGGCCCTTAACGGGTTTGAAAACTCTTGAAACTTTGCACACAGGTCAGATCCCACAGCCATCAGAGCCGGGCTGAAGATGGTACCTGGGTGTGGCAGGGGGGCTAGACAGCGCCCCCTGGAACGGGGTCCGAATACTTGGTCCATAAATCAAACACGCTTGAATGTAATAATATGAAACTCGGTACACATGTTGATCTCATCGTTTCATCTATACCTCACACTCTTACTTTTTACCCCAGCCCAACAGGAAGTCGGCTATTGAGGTTTGTTTGTAAAACGCTCGCAATGGAATGTGCAATACTCCTCCTAGAGAATTCAAACACACGGCACGAAACTCGGTCAGCATGAAGTCAAGGCATTGAGGATGAAAGTTTGCGAGGGGATTTTTGATATCTCAAACGGTTTGGCCGTGGCGAGGAAACGAAATTATGGCGAGAAACGTGAAACAGGAAGTGTGTTATAACTTCAGCATACATTAACTGATCTTGATGAAACTTCAGCAGTGTGTTCGCTGTAAGAGGACGATCACATGGATGTGACTATTGTGAGTCAAAGTTATAGCGCCACCAACTGGCAGCAGGAAGTGTGTCACTTTCAAAATGCTTTGAAATCACCCTTTTATTTTTACCCGATTTGCTTCAAACTTAATCTGTATAATGTATACGGCAGATGTAGACCTGTGAATGGATTCTTGATATCTTTTAAACTGTTGCCGTGGCAACGCATCAAACTTTACCATTCTTTTAGGATGCTTTTGAGACCCTTAGCATGCTTCAAATCGCATGAAACTCGACAGACACATCACATTTATTAGCCAGTAGACATGTGCAAAGTTTCAGAAACGGGCGTGGTGAGGGCTCAGTAGCACCACCTTTTGACAAAAGTGGGGTTGTTAGTTTTAACTAGAGTTACAAAAATCGGTATGTATATTGTACTCCTCGAGCCGGACAACTTTCTAATTGGCACTCATTAGCTAGGACCCACAGAAAGTCAGATATCTTTGTTTGAATGTAGAGAAAATCTTAGAATTTTGCCAGTCTCTCAGTGTCTCTCTGTGTGAGTGAGAGGAGGGGCGCCTGTCAGGTTAATTTTAACCCTTTATTTGCTGTGTGCGACTTCTCTGGCATTTTCGGGGGCCTTAACATCCTCTAAAACTCTTGAAACTTTGCACACGGGTCAGAACCCATGGCCATCAGGGCCGGGCTGAAGCTGGTCATCGGGCGTGGCAGGGCGGCTCGACAGCGCCCCCTGGACTGGGATTAGAACATTTGTCCATAAATCAAACACACTTGCGTGAATTAATATGAAACTCAGTACAATTATAGATCACATCAGGCCAAACAACTTTCGTGCTCTAAGTTTTACGACAATTAAAATGGAAGTTGAGAATTATGGGTTGTTTGAATAGTTGTCCTAGGAGAAATGCATCAAATTACAACGCATATGTTTACCAATCACAACCAAACTCGGTGTGCAAGAAGTCAAGACATTGAGGATGAAAGTTTGTGAGGGGATTTTTGATATCTCAAACGGTTTGGCCGTGGCGAGGAAACGAAATTATGGCGAGAAACGTGAAACAGGAAGTGTGTTATAACTTCAGCATACATTAATATATCTTGATGAAACTTCATCAGTGTGTTCGCTGTAAGAGGACGATCACATGGATGTGACTATTTCGAGTCAAAGTTATAGCGCCACCAGCTGGCAGCAGGAAGTGTGTCACTTTCAAAATGCTTTGAAATCAACCTCTTATTTTTACCCGATTTGCTTCAAACTTCATCTGTATAATGTAAATACATGGCAGATGAAGACCTGTGAATGGATTCTTGATATCTTTGATACTGTTGCCGTGGCAACGCATCAAACTTTAAAATTCTTTTTTTTTTTGATGATTTTGAGACTCTTAATGGCTTTTGAGGCCCTTAACGGGTTTGAAAACTCTTGAAACTTTGCACACAGGTCATATCCCACAGCCATCAGGCCCGGGCTGAAGATGGTACCTAGGCGTGGCAGGGGGGCTAGACAGCGCCCCCTGGAACGGGGTCCGAAAACTTGGTCCATAAATCAAACACGCTTGCATGTAAAAATATGAATGAAAAACTTCATCTGTATAATGTAAACAGATGAAAAACTTCATCTGTATAATGATGAAAAACAGATGAAAAACTTCATCTGTATAATGTAAACATACGGTAGATGTAGACCTGTGAATGGATTCTTGATATCTTTTAAACTGTTGCCGTGGCAAAGCTTCAAACTTTGAAATTATTTTAGGATGCTTTTGAGACTCTTAGCATGCTTGAAATTGCATGAAACTCAACAGACACATCACATTTATTAGCCAGTAGACATGTGCAAAGTTTCAGAAACGGGCATGGTGCAGGGACTAAATAGCGCCACCTTTTGACAAAAGTGGGGTTGTTATTTTTATCTACAGTTACAAAAATCGTTATATACATTGTACTCCTCAAGCCAGACAACTTTCTAATTCATAGTCATTAGCTCAGACCAAGAGGAAGTCAGATATTTTGGTTTGAATATGGTGAGACTCTCTCTGAGCCTACGTCCGTGTATGGCAAGCCCTTTTAACATTTAAAAGCTAAGTTTGCCTATCCGGAAATTAACATTGTAGATATCAACAATGTCTTTCTGTCTAGTCGTAATTACATTTTGGATAGTTTGTATTATTATTTAAGATATCTGTAACATAATTGTGACTAGTCAAAATGACAGAGTATGGCAAGCCGTTTTAACATTGTAGATATCAACAATGTCTTTCTGTCTAGTCGTAATTACATTTTGGATAGTTTGTATTATTATTTAAGATATCTGTAACATAATTGTGACTAGTCAAAATGACAGAGTATGGCAAGCCGTTTTAACATTTAATCATGAAAGGGCCAAAGCCTTCGGCACCGCCACCCCGGTGCCTTTAGGTAACTAAAGGAGCCGGGGTTGCGGTGCCACCGGCTTGGGCCCGCCATCGCTGCTCGCAGCTATATTTAGGGCCCAAGCCCTGAAAGGGCGAAGGCCCTATTGTTTTCCTAAGGATTATTTATTATTTAGGGCCCAAGCCCTGAAAGGGCGAAGGCCCTATTGTTTTCCTTGGGATTATTATTCTTCTTTAGTATTATTATTATTTTGCTACCTTTTGGGCACTTTTGGGGCCCTTAACGTGCTCGAAAACTCTTGAAACTTTGCACACGGGTCAGAACCCGCGGCCATCAGAGCCGGGCTGAAGATGGTACCCGGGCGTGGCAGGGCAGCTCGTCAGCGCCCCCTGGAACGGGGTCCGAACACTTGGTCCATAACTCAAACACGCTTGTATGTAATAATATGAAACTCGGTACACACGTTGATCTCATCGTTTCATCTATACCTCGCGCTCTTACTTTTTACCCCAGCCCAACAGGAATTTGGCTATTGAGGTTTGTTTGTAAAACGCTCGCAATGGAATGTCAAATACTCCTCCTAGAGCTTTGATCCACATTCGACGAAACTCGGTCAGCGTGAAGTCAAGACATTGAGGATGAAAGTTTGCGAGGGGATTTTTTATATCTCGAACGGTTTGTCCGTGGCGAGGAAACGAAATCATGGCGAGAAACGTGAAACAGGAAGTGTGTTATAACTTCAGCATACATTAACTGATCTTGATGAAACTTCAGCAGTGTGTTCGCTGTAAGAGGACGATCACATGGATGTGACTATTGTGAGTCAAAGTTATAGCGCCACCAACTGGCAGCAGGAAGTGTGTCACTTTCAAAATGCTTAGATATCACCCTTTTATTTTTACCCGATTTGCTTCAAACTTCATATGTATAATGTAAACATACGGCAGATGTAGACCTGTGAATGGATTCTTGATATCTTTGAAACTGTTGCCGTGGCGACGCATCAAACTTTACCCTTCTTTTAGGATGCTTTTAGGATGCTTTTGAGACCCTTAGCATGCTTCAAATTGCATGAAACTCGACAGACACATCACATTTATTAGCCAGTAGACATGTGCAAAGTTGCAGAAACGGGCGTGGTAAGGGCTCAGTAGCGCCACCTTTTGACAAAAGTGGGGTGGTTAGTTTTAACTAGAGTTACAAAAATTGGTATGTATATTGTACTCCTCGAGCCGGACAACTTTCTAATTGACACTTATTAGCTAGGACCCACAGAAAGTCAGATATTTTTGTTTGAATATGGCCACTCTGAGCCTACATGTCTCTGTGTCTTTGGCTGGCTGGCTGGCTGTCTGTGTGTGTGTGTGTGTGTGTGTGTGTGCAGGGGGAGGGGGCTTAACCATTTCACTGCTGTGTGTATGACCTGCATAAAGAAAATACATTTCTCAAGCCTGGTATTTTTTAAATAAGTTTTTATTTTTATTTTTTATAAGTAAAGGCATATAACTAGTTTAATTGTAGTGAATTGACAATAGTTTTATATAATTAGTTTATTAATCAGATTAACTTGGTCAATAAACTTGGTCTGAAAATTTGGTCCATAAATCAAACACACTTGCATGTAATAATATGAAACTTGGTACACATATAGATCTCATCGTTTCATATATACTTCACACTCTTACTTTTTACCCCAGCCCAACAGGAAGTTGGCTATTTAGGGTTGTGTTTAAAACACATGCAATGGAATTTAAATTATTGCTCCTAGAGCACTGAACCAAATTCTGTAAGAGACCGATCACATGGATGTGACTATTGTGAGTCAAAGTTATAGCGCCACCAACTGGCAGCAGGAAGTGTGTCACTTTCAAAATGCTTTGAAATCACTCTCTTATTTTTAACCGATTTGCTTTAAACTTCATCTGTATAATGTAAATACACGGCAGATGTAGACCTGTGAATGAATTTTTGATATCTTTGATACTGTTGCCGTGGCAACGAAACAAACTTTAACATTATTTTTTTATGCTTTTGGGACTCTTAGCATGCTTGAAATTGCTTGAAACTCAACAGATACATCACATTTATTAGCCAATAGACATGTGCAACTATGGCAAACGATTAAAGTAATGTCAAAAAAGTAAACACTAAAAGCCTCATATCTTCTAAAAATGTAATTATACATCATTTGTTTCTAAATTAAATTATACAAATATTATAACTTCCCCAATTTTTCCTTTTTTTTCATTTAAGAATTGTGTTTACGTTCAAAAACAGCCAGAATTGTTGTAAAATTCATAAAAAAATAATAATCTGAGTCATACGTAGTGCTATACTGCCCTCTTGTGTTCAATATCAGGTAGACCTATTGTGTATATTCCCACCGGTTAATCAACGTGTGACTCCGCTGGGACTTGGGAGCTTTTAAATCGCTTACTTAAAACCGAAAGTCGAGATACGGATGTCCGCACAAGACATTAATGGTGTGGAGTAGAGCGAGCATTTTAAATAAATTCCTATTAAGTAGGATTGAACTAAACAGAAAGAATGTTCACTCTGTTCTGCTGGTTCCTCGCTGGTGGATCATATGATTACTTTGTCATAATCTATGACAAAAATGCTATTATAAACCATATTAATAATAGATAATACACATTGCTCTTATTTTTGAAAAATACATTCATGAAAAACAAGATAACAAAAATCATTAAAAAAAAAATATAGCCATGGCTGCTATAAAGCAACATATAATTGAAAGGCAATTAATAATCTGTCATTACGTCACTGCATTATGATATTACGGCTCCAATACGGTGCAGCACAAAGCACTTATGTGCATCCCGAGCGGAGAATGATGTGCTTGAAGCCACATGAAGTTACAGCGCATTGAGTCCGTATTGAAAAGTTCAAAGCACAAAGGAAATACATATTTATGAACAGTGTATTATACATTATCTATCTATGCAATAGTTTATTGAGCCTTTTCTTTTAAAGGTTTTAAATTTCAGTTACTGTGTGCGTGAAGAACAATTATAGTGCTCTGACTCTAGTGTTGTGATCTAACCGACAGCGTCCGACACCCGGTAGAAAGTAACACGATTAAGTTACAGCAATAAAGTCCAGCAAGAAAAAGTTTCTTCATTCGAAAATATAGACCTTTAGACCTTTATCTTAAAGATCCAGTATAATAGGATTAACATTGAATCATTGAAGATCGTTTCATCATTGACTGTAACCGAATGTGACGTGCTGTTTGAATGCTGAATGGAGAATGACTGACAGGCGCAGAGAGGGAAAAGTTTGTGTTCTTGAATTTAATGACTTAAATATTAATTTCTATATCACATAATAGCTTCAGAACACTAATAATACAGTACACAAAAACTTTATGGTACTTTAGAAAGTTTTTATGCCTTTGTGCCTAACAGAATAGTATATATGCACAATATAGAATTTGAATCAGCCTCGTCAAAGATGGCAGTGTCAGAGCCGATACCGATCCTGAGTATCTAATCGGCGCACTTCTTTTCAACAGTCAAATTGAAATTGAAATTGCTTGAAACTCAACAGATACATCACATTTATTAGCCAGTAGACATGTGCAAAGTTTCAGAAACGGGCAATGTGCAAGGACTAAATAGCGCCACCTTTTGACAAAAGTGGGGTTGTTAGTTTTATCTACAGTTACAAAAATCGGTATATACATTGTACTCCTCAAGCCGGACAACTTTCTAATACATAGTCATTAGCTCGGACCAAGAGGAAGTCAGATATTTTGGTTTGAATATGGTGAGCCTCTCTCTGAGCCTACGTCCCTGTATGGCAAGCCCTTTTAACATTTAAAAGCTAAGTTTGCCTGTCCGGAATTAACATTGTAGATATCAACAACGTCTTTCTGTCTATTCGTAATTACATTTTGGATAGTTTGTATTATCATTTAAGACATCTGTAACATAATTGTGACTAGTCGAAATGACAGAGTATGGCAAGCCGTTTTAACATTTATTCATAAAAGGGCCAAAGCCTTCGGCACCGCTACCCGGGTGCCTTTAGGTAACTAAAGGAACCGGGGTTGCGGTGCCACCGGCTTGGGCCCGCCATCGCTGCTCGCAGCTATATTATTATTTTGTAACCTTTTGGGCATTTTTGGGGCCCTTAACGTGCTCGAAAACTCTTGAAACTTTGCACATGGGTCAGAACCCGCGGCCATCAGAGCCGGGCTGAAGCTGGTACCCGGGCGTGGCAGGGCGGCTCGTCAGCGCCCCCTGGAACGGGGTCCGAACACTTGGTCCATAACTCAAACACGTTTGTATATAATAATATGAAACTCGGTGCACATGTTGATCTCATAGTTTCATCTATACCTCGCGCTTTTACTTTTTACCCCAGCCCAACAGGAAGTCGGCTATTGAGGTTTGTTTGTAAAACGCTCGCAATGGAATGTTAAATACTCCTCCTAGAGCTTTGATCCAAATTCGACAAAACTCGGTCAGCATGAAGTCAAGACATTGAGGATGAAAGTTTGCGAGGGGATTTTTGATATCTCGAACGGTTTGGCCGTGGCGAGGAAACGAAATCATGACGAGAAACGTGAACCAGGAAGTGTGTTATAACTTCAGCATACATTAACTGATCTTGATGAAACTTCAGCAGTGTGTTCGCTGTAAGAGGACGATCACATGGATGTGACTATTGTGAGTCAAAGTTATAGCGCCACCAACTGGCAGCAGGAAGTGTGTCACTTTCAAAATTCTTTGATATCACCCTTTTATTTTTACCCGATTTGCTTCAAACGTCATCTGTATAATGTAAACATACGGCAGATGTAGACCTGTGAATGGATTCTTGATATCTTTGAAACTGTTGCCGTGGCGACGCATCAAACGTTACCATTCTTTTAGGATGCTTTTGAGACCCTTAGCATGCTTGAAATTGCATGAAACTCGACAGACACATCACATTTATTAGCCAGTAGACACGTGCAAAGTTTCAGAAACGGGCGTGGTGAGGGCTCAGTAGCGCCACCTTTTGACAAAAGTGGGGTTGTTAGTTTTAACTAGAGTTACAAAAATTGGTATGTATATTGTACTCCTCGAGCCGGACAACTTTCTAATTGACACTCATTAGCTAGGACCCACAGAAAGTCAGATATTTTTGTTTGAATATGGCCACTCTGAGCCTACATGTCTCTGTGTCTCTGTGTCTTTGGCTGGCTGGCTGGCTGACTGGCTGGCTGTCTGTGTGTGTGTGTGTGTGTGTGTGCAGGGGGAGGGGGCTTAACCATTTCACTGCTGTGTGTATGACCTGCATAAAGAAAATACATTTCTCAAGCCTGGTAATTTTTAAATAAGTTTTTATTTTTATTTTTTATAAGTAAAGGCATATAACTAGTTTAATTGTAGTGAATTGACAATAGTTTTATATAATTAGTTTAGTAATCAGATTAACTTGGTCAATAAACTTGGTCTGAAAATTTGGTCCATAAATCAAACACACTTGCATGTAATAATATGAAACTTGGTACACATATAGATCTCATCGTTTCATATATACTTCACACTCTTACTTTTTACCCCAGCCCAACAGGAAGTCGGCTATTTAGGGTTGTGTTTAAAACACATGCAATGGAATTTAAATTATTGCTCCTAGAGCACTGAACCAAATTCGACGAAACTCGATCAGCGTGAAGTCAAGACATTAAGGATGAAAAAGTGCCACGGGATACCTCGAACGGTTTGGCCGTGGCGAGGAAACGAAATTATGGCGAGAAACATGAAACAGGATGTGTGTTATAACTTCAGCATACATTAACTGATCTTGATGAAACTTCAGCAGTGTTTTCGCTGTAAGAGACCGATCACATGGATGTGACTATTGTGAGTCAAAGTTATAGCGCCACCAACTGGCAGCAGGAAGTGTGTCACTTTCAAAATGCTTTGAAACCACTCTCTTATTTTTAACCGATTTGCTTCAAACTTCATCTGTATAATGTAAATACACGGCAGATGTAGACCTGTGAATGAATTTTTGATATCTTTGATACTGTTGCCGTGGCAACGAATCAAACTTTAACATTCTTTTTTGATGCTTTTGGGACTCTTAGCATGCTTGAAATTGCTTGAAACTCAACAGATACATCACATTTATTAGCCAGTAGACATGTGCAACTATGGCAAAAGATTAAAGTAATGTCAAAAAAGTAAACACTAAAAACCTCATATCTTCTAAAAATGTAATTATACATCATTTGTTTCTAAATTAAATTATACAAATATTATAACTTCCCCAATTTTTCCTTTTTTTCATTTAAGAATTATGTTTACGTTCAAAAACAGCCAGAATTGTTGTAAAATTCATAAAAAATAATAATCTGAGTCATACGTAGTGCTATACTGCCCTCTTGTGTTCAATATTAGGTAGGCCTATTGTGTATATTCCCACCGGTTAATCAATGTGTGACTCCGCTGGGACTTGGGAGCTTTTAAATCGCTTACTTGAAACCGAAAGTCAAAATACGGATGTCCGCACAAGACATTAATGGTGTGGAGTAGAGCGAGCATTTTAAATAAATTCCTATTAAATAGGATTGAACTAAACAGAAAGAATGTTCACTCTGTTCTGCTGGTTCCTCGCTGGTGGATCATATGATTACTTTGTCATAATCTATGACAAAAATGCTATTATAAACCATATTAATAATAGATAATACACATTGCTCTTATTTTTGAAAAATACATTCATGAAAAACAAGATAACAAAAATCATAAAAAAATATAGCCATGGCTGCTATAAATGTTTGAAATGCATAGGACAGATGTTTAATGACGCAGCACCATATAATTGAAAGGCAAATAATAATCTGTCATTACGTCACTGCATTATGATATTACGGCTCCAATACGGTGCAGCACAAAGCACTTATGTGCATCCCGAGCGGAGAATGATGTGCTTGAAGCCACATGAAGTTACAGCGCATTGAGTCCGTATTGAAAAGTTCAAAGCACAAAGGAAATACATATTTATGAACAGTGTATTATACATTATCTATCTATGCAATAGTTTATTAAGCCTTTTCTTTTAAAGGTTTTAAATTTCAGTTACTGTGTGCGTGAAGAACAATTATAGTGCTCTGACTCTAGTGTTGTGATCTAACCGACACCCGGTAGAAAGTAACACGATTAAGTTACAGCAATAAAGTCCAGCAAGAAAAAGTTTCTTCATTCGAAAATATAGACCTTTAGACCTTTATCTTAAAGATCCAGTATAATAGGATTAACATTCAATCATCTTGAAGATCGTTTCATCATTGACTGTAACCGAATGTGACGTGCTGTTTGAATGCTGAATGGAGAATGACTGACAGGCGCAGAGAGGGAAAAGTTTGTGTTCTTGAATTTAATTACTTAAATATTAATTTCTATATCACATAATAGCTTCAGAACACTAATAATACAGTACACAAAAACTTTATGGTACTTTAGAAAGTTTTTGTGCCTTTGTGCCTAACATAGAATAGTATATGCACAATATAGAATTTGAATCAGCCTCGTCAAAGATGGCAGTGTCAGAGCCGATACCGATCCTGAGTATCTAATCAGCGCACTTCTTTTCAACAGTCAAATTGAAATTGAAATTGAAATTGCTTGAAACTCAACAGATACATCACATTTATTAGCCAGTAGACATGTGCAAAGTTTCAGAAACGGGCATTGTGCAAGGACTAAATAGCGCCACCTTTTGACAAAAGTGGGGTTGTTAGTTTTATCTACAGTTACAAAAATCGGTATATACATTGTACTCCTCAAGCCGGACAACTTTCTAATACATAGTCATTAGCTCGGACCAAGAGGAAGTCAGATATTTTGGTTTGAATATGGTGAGCCTCTCTCTGAGCCTACGTCCCTGTATGGCAAGCCCATTTAACATTTAAAAGCTAAGTTTGCCTGTCCGGAATTAACATTGTAGATATCAACAACATCTTTCTGTCTATTCGTAATTACATTTTGGATAGTTTGTATTATCATTTAAGATATCTGTAACATAATTGTGACTAGTCGAAATGACAGAGTATGGCAAGCCGTTTTAACATTTAATCATAAAAGGGCCAAAGCCTTCGGCACCGCCACCCGGGTGCCTTTAGGTAACTAAAGGAACCGGGGTTGCGGTGCCACCGGCTTGGGCCCGCCATCGCTGCTCGCAGCTATATTTAGGGCCCAAGCCCTGAAAGGGCGAAGGCCCTATTGTTTTCCTTGCGATTATTTTTCTTCTCTATTATTATAATAATTATTATTTTACTACCTTTTGGGCACTTTTGGGGCCCTTAACGTGCTCGAAAACTCTTGAAACTTTGCACACGGGTCAGAACCCGCGGCCATCAGAGCCGGGCTGAAGCTGGTACCTGGGCGTGGCAGGGGGGCTCGTCAGCGCCCCCTGGAACGGGGTCCGAACACTCGGTCCATAACTCAAACACGCTTGCATGTAATAATATGAAACTCGGTACACATGTTGATCTCATCGTTTCATCTATACCTCGCGCTCTTACTTTTTACCCCAGCCCAACAGGAAGTCGGCTATTGAGGTTTGTTTGTAAAACTCTCGCAATGGTATTTGAAATACTCCTCCTAGAGCTTTGATCCACATTCGACGAAACTCGGTCAGCGTGAAGTCAAGACATTGAGGATGAAAGTTTGCGAGGGGATTTTTGATATCTCGAACGGTTTGTCCGTGGCGAGGAAACGAAATCATGGCGAGAAACGTGAAACAGGAAGTGTGTTATAACTTCAGCATACATTAACTGATCTTGATGAAACTTCAGCAGTGTGCTCGCTGTAAGAGGACGATCACATGGATGTGACTATTGTGAGTAAAAGTTATAGCGCCACCAACTGGCAGCAGGAAGTGTGTCACTTTCAAAATGCTTTGAAATCACCCTTTTATTTTTACCCGATTTGCTTCAAACTTCATCTGTATAATGTAAACATACGGCAGATGTAGACCTGTGAATGGATTCTTGATATCTTTGATACTGTTGCCGTGGCAACGCATCAAACTTTACCCTTCTTTTAGGATGCTTTTAGGATGCTTTTGAGACCCTTAGCATGCTTCAAATTGCATGAAACTCGACAGACACATAACATTTATTAGCCAGTAGACATGTGCAAAGTTGCAGAAACGGGCGTGGTGAGGGCTCAGTAGCGCCACCTTTTGACAAAAGTGGGGTGGTTAGTTTTAACTAGAGTTACAAAAATTGGTATGTATATTGTACTCCTCGAGCCGGACAACTTTCTAATTGACACTTATTAGCTAGGACCCACAGAAAGTCAGATATTTTTGTTTGAATATGGCCACTCTGAGCCTACATGTCTCTGTGTCTCTGTGTCTTTGGCTGGCTGGCTGGCTGGCTGTCTGTGTGTGTGTGTGTGTGTGTGTGCAGGGGGAGGGGGCTTAACCATTTCACTGCTGTGTGTATGACCTGCATAAAGAAAATACATTTCTCAAGCCTGGTATTTTTTAATTAAGTTTTTATTTTTATTTTTTATAAGTAAAGGCATATAACCAGTTTAATTGTAGTGAATTGACAATAGTTTTATATAATTAGTTTATTAATCAGATTAACTTGGTCAATAAACTTGGTCTGAAAATTTGGTCCATAAATCAAACACACTTGTATGTAATAATATGAAACTTGGTACACATATAGATCTCATCGTTTCATATATACTTCACACTCTTACTTTTTACCCCAGCCCAACAGGAAGTTGGCTATTTAGGGTTGTGTTTAAAACACATGCAATGGAATTTAAATTATTGCTCCTAGAGCACTGAACCAAATTCGCCGAAACTCGATCAGCGTGAAGTCAAGACATTAAGGATGAAAAAGTGCCACGGGATTTTTGATATCTCGAACGGCTTGGCCGTGGCGAGGAAACGAAATTATGGCGAGAAACATGAAACAGGATGTGTGTTATAACTTCAGCATACATTAACTGATCTTGATGAAACTTCAGCAGTGTTTTCGCTGTAAGAGACCGATCACATGGATGTGACTATTGTGAGTCAAAGTTATAGCGCCACCAACTGGCAGCAGGAAGTGTGTCACTTTCAAAATGCTTTGAAATCACTCTCTTATTTTTAACCGATTTGCTTCAAACTTCATCTGTATAATGTAAATACATGGCAGATGTAGACCTGTGAATGAATTTTTGATATCTTTGATACTGTTGCCGTGGCAAAGAAACAAACTTTAACATTCTTTTTTGATGCTTTTGGGACTCTTAGCATGCTTGAAATTGCTTGAAACTCAACAGATACATCACATTTATTAGCCAGTAGACATGTGCAACTATGGCAAAAGATTAAAGTAATGTCAAAAAAGTAAACACTAAAAGCCTCATATCTTCTAAAAATGTAATTATACATCATTTGTTTCTAAATTAAATTATACAAATATTATAACTTCCCCAATTTTTCCTTTTTTTCATTTAAGAATTATGTTTACGTTCAAAAACAGCCAGAATTGTTGTAAAATTCAGAAAAAAATAATAATCTGAGTCATACGTAGTGCTATACTGCCCTCTTGTGTTCAATATCAGGTAGGCCTATTGTGTATTCCCACCGGTTAATCAACGTGTGACTCCGCTGGGACTTGGGAGCTTTTAAATCGCTTACTTAAAACCGAAAGTCAAAATACGGATGTCCGCACAAGACATTAATGGTGTGGAGTAGAGCGAGCATTTTAAATAAATTCCTATTAAGTAGGATTGAACTACACAGAAAGAATGTTCACTCTGTTCTGCTGGTTCCTCGCTGGTGGATCATATGATTACTTTGTCATAATCTATGACAAAAATGCTATTATAAACTATATTAATAATAGATAATACACATTGCTCTTATTTTTGAAAAATACATTCATGAAAAACAAGATAACAAAAATCATACAAGAATATAGCCATGGCTGCTATAAATGTTTGAAATGCATAGGACAGATGTTTAATGACGCAGCAACATATAATTGAAAGGCAATTAATAATCTGTCATTACGTCACTGCATTATGATATTACGGCTCCAATACGGTGCAGCACAAAGCACTTATGTGCATCCCGAGCGGAGAATGATGTGCTTGAAGCCACATGAAGTTACAGCGCAGTGAGTCCGTATTGAAAAGTTCAAAGCACAAAGGAAATACATATTTATGAACAGTGTATTATACATTATCTATCTATGCAATAGTTTATTGAGCCTTTTCCTTTAAAGGTTTTAAATTTCAGTTACTGTGTGCGTGAAGAACAATTATAGTGCTCTGACTCTAGTGTTGTGATCTAACCGACAGCGTCCGACACCCGGTAGAAAGTAACACGGTTAAGTTACAGCAATAAAGTCCAGCAAGAAAAAGTTTCTTCATTCGAAAATATAGACCTTTAGACCTTTATCTTAAAGATCCAGTATAATAGGATTAACATTCAATCATCTTGAAGATCGTTTCATCATTGACTGTAACCGAATGTGACGTGCTGTTTGAATGCTGAATGGAGAATGACTGACAGGCGCAGAGAGGGAAAAGTTTGTGTTCTTGAATTTAATGACTTAAATATTAATTTCTATATCACATAATAGCTTCAGAACACTAATAATACAGTACACAAAAACTTTATGGTAGAAAGTTTTTGTGCCTTTGTGCCTAACATAGAATAGTATATATATGCACAATATAGAATTTGAATCAGCCTCGTCAAAGATGGCAGTGTCAGAGCCGATACCGATCCTGAGTATCTAATCGGCGCACTTCTTTTCAACAGTCAAATTGAAATTGAAATTGAAATTGCTTGAAACTCAAAAGATACATCACATTTATTAGCCAGTAGACATGTGCAAAGTTTCAGAAACGGGCATAGTGCAAGGACTAAATAGCACCACCTTTTGACAAAAGTGGGGTTGTTAGTTTTATCTACAGTTACAAAAATCGCTATATACATTGTACTCCTCAAGCCGGACAACTTTCTAATACATAGTCATTATCTCGGACCAAGAGGAAGTCAGATATTTTGGTTTGAATATGGTGAGCCTCTCTCTGAGCCTACGTCCCTGTATGGCAAGCCCTTTTAACATTTAAAAGCTAAGTTTGCCTGTCCGGAATTAACATTGTAGATATCAACAACGTCTTTCTGTCTATTCGTAATTACATTTTGGATAGTTTGTATTATCATTTAAGATATCTGTAACATAATTGTGACTAGTCGAAATGACAGAGTATGGCAAGCCGTTTTAACATTTAATCATAAAAGGGCCAAAGCCTTCGGCACCGCCACCCGGGTGCATTTAGGTAACTAAAGGAACCGGGGTTGCGGTGCCACCGGCTCGGGCCCGCCATCGCTGCTCGCAGCTATATTTAGGGCCCAAGCCCTGAAAGGGCGAAGGCCCTATTGTTTTCCTTAGGATTATTCTTTTCTATTATTAGGGCCCAAGCCCTGAAAGGGCGAAGGCCCTATTGTTTTCCTAAGGATTATTTATTATTATTATTTTGTAACCTTTTGGGCATTTTTGGGGCCCTTAACGTGCTCGAAAACTCTTGAAACTTTGCACATGGGTCAGAACCCGCGGCCATCAGAGCCGGCCTGAAGCTTGTACCCGGGCGTGGCAGGGCGGCTCGTCAGCGCCCCCTGGAACGGGGTACGAACACTTGGTCCATAACTCAAACACGTTTGTATGTAATAATATGAAACTCTGTGCACATGTTGATCTCATAGTTTCATCTATACCTCGCGCTTTTACTTTTTACCCCAGCCCAACAGGAAGTCGGCTATTGAGGTTTGTTTGTAAAACGCTCGCAATGGAATGTTAAATACTCCTCCTAGAGCTTTGATCCAAATTCGACAAAACTCGGTCAGCATGAAGTCAAGACATTGAGGATGAAAGTTTGCGAGGGGATTTTTGATATCTCGAACGGTTTGGCCGTGGCGAGGAAACGAAATCATGGCGAGAAACGTGAACCAGGAAGTGTGTTATAACTTCAGCATACATTAACTGATCTTGATGAAACTTCAGCAGTGTGTTCGCTGTAAGAGGACGATCACATGGATGTGACTATTGTGAGTCAAAGTTATAGCGCCACCAACTGGCAGCAGGAAGTGTGTCACTTTCAAAATGCTTTGATATCACCCTTTTATTTTTACCCGATTTGCTTCAAACGTCATCTGTATAATGTAAACATACGGCAGATGTAGACCTGTGAATGGATTCTTGATATCTTTGAAACTGTTGCCGTGGCGACGCATCAAACGTTACCATTCTTTTAGGATGCTTTTGAGACCCTTAGCATGCTTGAAATTGCATGAAACTCGACAGACACATCACATTTATTAGCCAGTAGACACGTGCAAAGTTTCAGAAACGGGCGTGGTGAGGGCTCAGTAGCGCCACCTTTTGACAAAAGTGGGGTTGTTAGTTTTATCTACAGTTACAAAAATCGGTATGTATATTGTACTCCTCGAGCCGGACAACTTTCTAATTGACACTCATTAGCTAGGACCCACAGAAAGTCAGATATGTTTGTTTGAATGTGGTCTTGCTCAATCTGAGCCTGCTGTCTTTGCCTGTCTGTGAATGTGTGTGTGTTTGTAGGGGGAGGGGTATTAACCATTTCACTCCTGTGTGTATGGCCTGCATAAAAAATAAATGCCTTAAGCCTGGTATTTTTTTAAATAAGTTTTTTATTTTTTTATAAGTAAAGGCATATAACCAGTTTAATTGTAGTGCATTAATAGTTTTATATAATTAGTTTATTAATTAAATTAACTTGGTCCATAAACTTGATCTAAAAATTTGGTCCATAAATCAAACACACTTGCATGTAATAATATGACTTGAGTGTTAATCACATCATGTTTTCAGTTTGAATATAAAATATATAAATTATGTAAAAAAAAATAAAGTTGATCCAGCTGGAGCGCAGGCTGAGAATAGCGCTGTCATGACTGGATCAGAGATCATCAGTCATGCCTTCTCATACCTTACGCGCACACCACGCCCACTTACATCAGATCACATCAACATGTCAGCCGGAGGGATAACGAGGGTCGTCGTCGCTTTTGGATTCAAGAATTTCTTACAACAAGATGGCAAAAGAACAGCGCTTTGCAAGACATGCAACGTTAAGATCGCGGACAGTCAGATGACAACCTCCAATTTCGTTCGTCATTTGAAGAGCCATATTCTGCCCAGTAAGTGCTTGTCAATTTGTTAATGTTATCTGGTTAGCTCGTTCGTAGTTAGCTAGCTAATGTAAGTTAAAGGAGAACTCCGGCGCAAAATTACACATTGTTACCTAGTCAACCGTTATCTGAGATTTGTTTTCATGACTGCCGAATGTAAATAGTTTTATCTATAAAAACAGTTTAGCCTATAAGTGACGTCCGACATTCTGCATATTGTGTTATTTTGTTAAGCCCCACTAAAGGCATAAAAAACTGTAAAGCACAATCAAGTTTTCACACTATATTCCAAGACTTCTAAAGTCATTCAATAGCTTAATGTGTGGTAAAATTAATATTTTAGTCTCTAAGTTAAAGTTAACGGAAAGTCATCTCGCCTCAGTCATTCTCCATGCATCAGCATTAGCGCGTCGCGTTCGGTTGCGACAGTAACACGACGACACTCTCTTCAAGATCAATGTTCCCAATATTATACTTTATTTGTAGATAAGGCATAAAGGTCTATGATTTGCATAAAATGACTATCTTGCTGGAGTGGAGTTTATTGCCCTTTAGAATACACTAAGCATTAGTGCTGCACGATTAATTATATCGCAGTCGTAATAGCGATCTCAAACCTATGCAATTATATAACGCAAAATGCCGCGATTTTAAATGAAATAAACAAAGTAGGGCTATTAGCGCAGCATCTCTTCTTTTTTGTCATCCTTTGACTAGTGTTACAAGATCCCCCTCTTATTGGTTCAAATGCCTTTTCGCATTTTGCACGACAAGAAGTGAAAAGCTGCCTGTGAGTGCCCTAGATTAGAATAGATGAGACTCGCATAATGCGCATGCACTGACCGTGTGCCAGCCCAGAATAAACAGTTCTCTTTCGAGCTTGAACGAACAATAGCACACACAATTATGCCAAAATGTGAGAGTTGTGAGTTGTGCTATGAGGCGCGTGTGAGATCCGCGTCTCGGCAACGGGTGCTCTTAAAGGGCCAGCAGCGAATAAAGCGTTCTTTCAGTAAAGTTAAAAGAACAAAGGGAAATTAGAAAATTACTCACTGATCTTGAGTAAAGAACTTTTGTAGCTTTAATAAGGATTATTATATATATAATTTATGATTCAGGCAGCGCAGACTGTTTGATAACTTTATTCAATTTCTGTACCTGTTAAGACAGGAAGGGCACAGGTAAATATGTTTTTTATTATGGGTTTATGTGGGGATTGTTTGAAGTTCACTTAATTTAAAAGCTGTTATATATTTTTTTTAAGCCTAATAATTTTTTAAAAAGTTGATGGCTTTCAATTGATGGAATCACTGTAATGTTGGTTTGGTTGATGGTTTATTGATCATTATAGGTGTTATCAATCATTTATTGTTGTTGTTGTTGTTTTTAGTTTGAGTTGAGAAATAAACATTAATCTGTGTGTGCATTTTACTTTAGAACCAAGCAAGTTGGACTCATGAAACCATTTTATTATATCGGAGTCGCAAATCGCAATTGCAATATTGGCTCAATAATGGCAATATAACATTTTCCCAAATCGTGCAGCCCTACTAAGCATAGATTATAGATACCATCCCTTCGCTATGTTCTTTTCAATGTGAAGCGTTGCGTGCTGTGACTTGGTGTTGCTTCAAGTGCATCATTCTGCACACGGGATGCGCATGATTGCTTATAATACTTTGGGGAGACAAGGGGGCGTGGCCTAAGGGAATATCACTCGTGATGTTAAGTGATGTTACCCCGCCATCGCTGATACAACCTTTAGCAGTCATGTTTTTGCTTCTTGAGAGAGAGAGAAAGTGTGTGTGTGCGTGTGTGTGAGCAGTGGCGGTTCTAGGCGGGGGCCTGGGGGGGCCAGTGCCCCTGCGACAACAAGCTTGGACCCCCTTGTGGCCCCCCTAAATGTGGAGTCAGTGTGAAATATTTTTTTTATAGTGTGTCACGCATTGAGCATGACAGTCACTCGTTTCAGTCTTTTGTCTCACACTCCCGTCACACATTGTATTTCTCATGCGGAAAAACTATTAATAATATATTTAATATACGCAATTTCTCTGGCCGCGCCGCTCTCACGTGAGAATCAAGCGCGTCTCGCCTGGAGTTCAGCAGTCGACCCTGCTACGCATCAGCCAATCAAAAAAAGAGAAGTGCTACTTAATAGCCAATCAGAAAAGGGCACTATTGTATCTGGGTAAAATTTAACGCAACAACCAATGAAAAAAAGCATATCCTGGAATTGTTCATATGATTCTGTTACAACATCTTCCGAAAGTTTCTTCACCCGTCCCACAGATGAAACTAATCACTGGAGCTCCGAACATCACTTGGAGCACGGAGTAAGTCATGATCTCCTGTTTTAATGTTACAACAAATTCACAACTTGTTTGACAAAAACTATGACAACTTGACTGATGTAAGATGAATCTTTCCCGTAGCGTAAGCTAGCTTACGCAATGCTCGTTCCCTCATCTAGAGAGAACCGAGGTTACGTTAGGTAATCGATTCGTTTCCCATTTAATTAGTATCAGTCTGTAACTTAGACAACAGTTTTACAGCCTGTTCACTGACAACACCTGCTCAGAACAAGTAGTCTAGGCCTAGTCATCTTATTACACGAATCACGATGACTGACATATTGTCACATTATAAACATCTCTCTCTCCAAATAGGCTTAATAATTTTATTAGCACTAGATAAATTAAAGTGTATTGCATAGTCGATATTATAGGTCACTTTTAAAATCATGTCATATTTTATAATTATATCCTGGCCAAGGATGCATTAATTATTGCTTCTGTCTTTCAAAGATGTCAGGAAAAAAACAATTATAAAAAAGCTCATTCACCCTGAGAGGAAAGCCCCCTAAAAAGGCCAGTTTAGAGGATAATTTGCTGATCTTTTTGCAAAAAAAAAAAAAAAACCCACAAAAATCGTAGATTAATTTGTAAAAATTATATATATATATATATATATATATATATATATATATATATATATACATACTGTATATTCAATGTAAAAAAATAAAATGGAAATTCAAATACAGACTGATATATGTAATGCAAATGTAAAAATATAATGCAAATGCAAATTGTTGGATAATTATAAACATGGTATTTTGCTTATTTATGCATTCAGTGCAGTGCAGAAAATGATAAGGTCTAAATGTAACTGGCCCCTCTAACAGTACAACTGGCCCCAGCTTGGCCCCCCCAGTTGAAATGGTCTAGAACCGCCACTGTGTGTGTGTGTGTGAGAGAGAGAGAGAGAGAGAGAGAGAGAGAGAGAGAGAGAGAGAGAGAGAGAGAGAGAGAGAGAGAGAGAGAGAGAGAGAGAGAGAGGAGAAATGTAACAAAGTTTAATATTGTTTGTAAACTGTGTTTGAGAGAGAGGAAGGTGTTCAGAGAGTCTGTAGGATGTTAAGCTGTTATTTGTTTTATGGACTCAATGTTGAAAATTTAAAACATTTCAAACACACTGTTGGCAGAAGTGAAAAATAAATAATTTTATGAAGTTACAATTTTGTTTGATTCCATGGTGTATTTTACTGAACATGAGTATTTACAATGCAAATTATTGTAATTTACTGGCAAATACTTATCTTGTCTTTTCATTTTATTAAGATCAGATTCTGCATGTAAAATTAAAATAATAAGGTGACTTGACTTGCACTTGACTTAACCTACTACAAGACTTGACTTGACTTGACATAGCCTGTGACTTGACTTGACTTGCCCCCCCCCCCCCCCCCTTTTAAATGTATAGTTTGCTTTAAATAAAAGTAAGATAAATTGGTAAACTACAAATTGGTAATTGAAGCTGAATGAATTTAAAATTAATGTGCTATATTTCAATACATTTGCTTTCCTTAATATTGTAAAACACTAACCTCATTTATATGTGTGTGTGTGTGTGTGTTTGTATGTATATATATTTTGCAAAGCCCTCACTGATGCAAGCTCTTCTGCACACTTCTCTTCGACAGTCAATGCGGAGGTTAAGTTTTTGCACGTCGTGCAGAATAACCCTCTTTATATATATATATATATATATATATATATATATACTTAAAAAAGCGGGGGTTAAGTTTTTGCACGTCGTGCAGAATAACACTAAAGGCACCATATATATACTTAAAAGTGGGGTTGTTAGTTTTATCTACAGTTACAAAAATCGCTATATACATTGTACTCCTCAAGCCGTACAACTTTCTAATACATAGTCATTAGCTCGGACCAAGAGGAAGTCAGATATTTTGGTCTGAATATGGTGAGCCTCTCTCTGAGCCTACGTCCCTGTATGGCAAGCCCTTTTAACATTTAAAAGCTAAGTTTGCCTGTCCGGAATTAACATTGTAGATATCAACAAAGTCTTTCTGTCTAGTCGTTACACTTTGGATAGTTTGTATTATCATTTAAGATATCTGTAACATAATTGTGACTAGTCGAAATGACAGAGTATGGCAAGCCGTTTTAACATTTAATCATGAAAGGGCCAAAGCCTTCGGCACCGCCACCCGGGTGCCTTTAGGTAACTAAAGGAACCGGGGTTGCGGTGCCTCCGGCTTGGGCCCGCCATCGCTGCTCGCAGCTATATTTATTATTAGGGCCCAAGCCCTGAAAGGGCGAAGGCCCTATTGTTTTCCTTAGGATTATTCTTTTCTATTATTATTATTATTATTATTATTTTTCTTACGACTATTCGGGCACTTTTGGGGCCCTTAACATGCTCGAAAACTCTTGAAACTTTGCACACGGGTCAGAACCCGCGGCCATCAGAGCCGGGCTGAAGATGGTACCTGGGCGTGGCAGGGGGGCTCGTCAGCGCCCCCTGGAATGGGGTCCGAACACTTGGTATATAACTCAAACACGCTTGCATGTAATAATATGAAACTCGGTACGCATGTTGATCTCATCGTTTCATCTATACCTCGCGCTTTTACTTTTTACCCCAGCCCAACAGGAAGTCGGCAATTGAGGTTTGTTTGTAAAACGCTCGCAATGGTATTTGAAATACTCCTCCTAGAGCTTTGATCCAAATTCGACAAAACTCGGTCAGCGTGAAGTCAAGACATTGAGGATGAAAGCTTGTGTGGGGATTTTTGATATCTCGAACGGTTTGGCCGTGGCGAGGAAACGAAATCATGGCGAGAAACGTGAAACAGGAAGTTTGTTATAACTTCAGCATACATTAACTGATCTTGATGAAACTTCAGCAGTATGTTCGCTGTAAGAGGATGATCACATGGATGTGACTATTGTGAGTCAAAGTTATAGCGCCACCAACTGGCAGCAGGAAGTGTGTCACTTTCAAAATGCTTTGATATCACCCTTTTATTTTTACCCGATTTGCTTCAAACTTCATATGTATAATGTAAACATACGGCAGATGTAGACCTGTGAATGGATTCTTGATATCTTTGAAACTCTTGCCGTGGCGACGCATCAAACTTTACCCTTCTTTTAGGATGCTTTTAGGATGCTTTTGAGACCCTTAGCATGCTTTAAATTGCATGAAACTCGACAGACACATCACATTTATTAGCCAGTAGACATGTGCAAAGTTGCAGAAACGGGCGTGGTGAGGGCTCAGTAGCGCCACCTTTTGACAAAAGTGGGGTTGTTAGTTTTATCTACAGTTACAAAAATCGGTATGTATATTGTACTCCTCGAGCCGGACAACTTTCTAATTGACACTCATTAGCTGGGACCCACAGAAAGTCAGATATGTTTGTTTGAATGTAGAGAAAATCTCAGAATTTTGCCAGTCTCTCAGTGTCCCTCTGTGTGAGTGAGAGGAGGGGCGCCTGTCAGGTTAATTTTAACCCTTTATTTGCTGTGTGCGACTTCTCTGGCATTTTCGGGGGCCTTAACATCCTCGAAAACTCTTGAAACTTTGCACACGGGTCAGAACCCATGGCCATCAGGGCCGGGCTGAAGCTGGTAACCGGGCGTGGCAGGGCGGCTCGACAGCGCCCCCTGGACTGGGATTCGAACATTTGTCCATAAATCAAACACACTTGCATGAATTAATATGAAACTCGGTACAATTATAGATCACATCAGGCCAAACAACTTTCGTGCTCTAAGTTTTATGACAGTTCAAATGGAAGTTATTTATGAATTATGAATTATGGGTTGTTTGAATAATTGTCCTAGGAGAAATACATCAAATCACAATGCATGTGTTTACCAATCACAACCAAACTCGGTGTGCATGAAGTCAAGACATTGAGGATGCTCAATTCCGGACGGATTTTTGATATCTCGAACGGTCTGGCCGTGACGAGGAAATGAATTTTATGACTAAAAAAGGACACATAAAGTGTGTTATAACTTTGCTCAATTTACCTACAGTTACAAAACTTACCACGTATATTGTTCTCGTCAAGCCGATCAACTTTCCAATTTAAAGTCATTCGCTCTGAGCAACAGAAAGTCAGATATTGTAGTTTGAATGGATTTATTTCCCCTGCGATTCTCTCTCTCTCTCTCTCTCTCTCTCTCTCTCTCTCTCTCTCTCTCTCTCTCTCTCTCTCTCTGTGTGTGTGTGTGTGTGTGTCTGTGTGGGGAGGGGAGGGCTGTTGTCTGTGTTTATGTGTGTGTGTGTGGCTGGCTGTGATTTTTCCTACAAGTCCTTGTTTCTAAGTCCTTTTCTTTTTGCATAACAATTTTGCATAACAATATTTTTAAATGACAAAATAGGCATATAACCCCCATCTTTTAAATGTATAGATTGCTTTAAATAAAAGTAAGATTGTATTTGTAATTGAAGTTGAATGAATTTAAAATTCATGTGCTATATTTCAATATATTTGTTTTCCTTAAGATTTTAAAACACTAACTTCATTCTTATCTGAATTACAAATATTTGTTTCTGTATAAAATAATACTCTGACTAAAAACACATTTGATGTTTTTTTTTTGGTATTTTTATTTACATGTATTTATGTGTGTGTGTGTGTGTGTGTATAAAGTGCAGGGTTTTTTTTAGATAAAGTAGAATTTCTATAACTATGTGTTGAACTAATGAATCACTCTTGTGTGTGTTAAACACAATCTACTTAATACAGACAACTTCATTATAAAGATAAATAACAAATCCAAAAAATATATGATTATAATCTATGACAAAAAAAGCCATTACAAACTATATTAATGGAAAATACACATTGCTCTTTGTATTGTTGTAAAATATTCATGAAAAACAAGATAACAAAAATCAAAAAGATAAATTATTTTAGATATAGCCATGTTTTAAATGTATAGCAGAGATGTTAATTGAGGCAGCAACATACAAACTTTCTAGAACAACATGGACCTGAATAGCTGGTTTTTATGGAGGACAGTGAAGAGGAAGAGGGTGCAAATCAAACAGCTCATTCTCAGACTACACAGCAAACAGCTTAAGTTTTTAGTGCTTTGTTTGAGGTTTTTAGTGCTCTGTCCTATCTATTATCAACATATAATAGATGGAACAGAACAAGAAAGGCAATTAATAATCTGTCATTGCGTCACTGCATTATGATATGAAAGGCTCAGTACAGTGTGGCACAAAACGCTTATGCGCATCCCGAGTGGAGAATGATGCGCTTAAAGCCACATGGGGTTACAGCGCACAGCGCATCGAGTCCGCATTGATGCAAGCTCTACAATACACTTCTTTTTGATAGTCAAAGCGGGGGTTACGTTTTTACACGTTGTACAGAATAACCCTAAAGGCACCAAGGTGGCGGTGCCACCGGCTTTATATTAAATATAAATATAGCTGTGAGCAGCGATAAAGGGCCAAAGCCGGCGGTACCACCATCCCGGTGCCTTTGGGTAACTAAAGGCATCGGGGTTGCGGTGCCACCGGCTTGGGCCCGCAATCGCTGCTCGCAGCTATATTTATTATTATTATTATTATTTATACGACTATTTGGGCACTTTTGGGGCCCTTAACATGCTCAAAAACTCTTGAAACTTTGCACACGGGTCAGAATCCGCGGCCATCAGGGCCGGGCTGAAGATGGTACCCGGGCGTGGCAGGGGGGCTAGACAGCGCCCCCTGGAACGGGGTCCGAAAACTTGGTCCATAAATCAAACACGCTTGCATGTAATAATATGAAACTCGGTGCACATATAGATCTCATCGTTCATATATACCTCAAACTATTACTTTTTACCCCAGCCCAACAGGAAGTCGGTTATTTAGGGTTGTTCATAAAACACTCACAATGGAATTTGAAGTACTCCTCCTAGAGAATTCAAACACACGGCACGAAACTCGGTCAGAATGAAGTCAAGGCATTGAGGATGAAAGTTTGCGAGGGGATTTTTGATATCTCGAACGGTTTGGCCGTGGCGAGGAAACGAAATTATGGCGAGAATCGTGAAACAGGAAGTGTGTCAGAACTTCAGCATACATTAACTGATCTTGATGAAACTTCAGCAGTTTGTTTGCTGTAAGAGGACGATCACATGGATGTGAATATTGTGAGTCAAAGTTATAGCGCCACCAACTGGCAGCAGGAAGTGTGTCACTTTCAAAATGCTTTGAAATCACCCTTTTATTTTTACCCGATTTGCTTTAAACTTTATCTGTATAATGTAAACATACGGCAGATGTAGACCTGTGAATGGATTCTTGATATCTTTGAAACTGTTGCCGTGGCGATGCATCAAACTTTACCATTCTTTTAGGATGCTTTTGAGACCCTTAGAATGCTTGAAATTGCATGAAACTCAACAGACACATCACATTTATTAGCCAGTGGACACGTGCAAAGTTTCAGAAACGGGCGTGGTGAGGGCTCAGTAGCGCCACCTTTTGACAAAAGTGGGGTTGTTAGTTTTATCTACAGTTACAAAAATCGGTATGTATATTGTACTCCTCGAGCCGGACAACTTTCTAATTGACACTCATTAGCTAGGACCCACAGAAAGTAAGATATCTTTGTTTGAATGTAGAGAAAATCTTAGAATTGTGTCAGTCTCTCAGTGTCTCTCTGTGTGAGTGAGAGGAGGGGCGCCTGTCAGGTTAATTTTAACCCTTTATTTGCTGTGTGCGACTTCTCTGGCATTTTCGGGGGCCTTAACATCCTCTAAAACTCTTGAAACTTTGCACACGGGTCAGAACCCATGGCCATCAGGGCCGGGCTGAAGCTGGTCATCGGGCGTGGCAGGGCAGCTCGACAGCACCCCCTGGACTGGGATTCGAACATTTGTCCATAAATCAAACACACTTGCGTGAATTAATATGAAACTCGGTACAATTATAGATCACATCAGGCCAAACAACTTTCGTGCTCTAAGTTTTACGACAATTAAAATGGAAGTTGAGAATTATGGGTTGTTTGAATAGTTGTCCTAGGAGAAATACATCAAATTACAACGCATGTGTTTACCAATCACAACTAAACTCGGTGTGCAAGAAGTCAAGACATTGAGGATGAAAGTTTGTGAGGGGATTTTTGATATCTCAAACGGTTTGGCCGTGGCGAGGAAACGAAATTATGGCGAGAAACGTGAAACAGGAAGTGTGTTATAACTTCAGCATACATTAACATATCTTGATGAAACTTCATCAGTGTGTTCGCTGTAAGAGGACGATCACATGGATGTGACTATTTCGAGTCAAAGTTATAGCGCCACCAACTGGCAGCAGGAAGTGTGTCACTTTCAAAATGCTTTGAAATCAACCTCTTATTTTTACCCGATTTGCTTCAAACTTCATCTGTATAATGTAAATACATGGCAGATGAAGACCTGTGAATGGATTCTTGATATCTTTGATACTGTTGCCGTGGCAACGCATCAAACTTTAAAATTCTTTTTTTTTGATGATTTTGAGACTCTTAATGGCTTTTGAGGCCCTTAACGGGTTTGAAAACTCTTGAAACTTTGCACACAGGTCATATCCCACAGCCATCAGGCCTGGGCTGAAGATGGTACCTAGGCGTGGCAGGGGGGCTAGACAGCGCCCCCTGGAACGGGGTCCGAAAACTTGGTCCATAAATCAAACACGCTTGCATGTAATAATATGAATGAAAAACTTCATCCGTATAATGTAAACAGATGAAAAACTTCATCTGTATAATGATGAAAAACAGATGAAAAACTTAATCTGTATAATGTAAACATACGGTAGATGTAGACCTGTGAATGGATTCTTGATATCTTTTAAACTGTTGCCGTGGCAAAGCTTCAAACTTTGATATTATTTTAGGATGCTTTTGAGACTCTTAGCATGCTTGAAATTGCATGAAACTCAACAGACACATCACATTTATTAGCCAGTAGACATGTGCAAAGTTTCAGAAACGGGCATGGTGCAGGGACTAAATAGCGCCACCTTTTGACAAAAGTGGGGTTGTTATTTTTATCTACAGTTACAAAAATCGTTATATACATTGTACTCCTCAAGCCAGACAACTTTCTAATTCATAGTCATTAGCTCAGACCAAGAGGAAGTCAGATATTTTGGTTTGAATATGGTGAGACTCTCTCTGAGCCTACGTCCGTGTATGGCAAGCCCCTTTAACATTTAAAAGCTAAGTTTGCCTATCCGGAAATTAACATTGTAGATATCAACAATGTCTTTCTGTCTAGTCGTAATTACATTTTGGATAGTTTGTATTATCGATAGAAATCTACCACATCCAGAAGGGCACGGGCGAACCATCTTTAAAAAGACGTGCCGCGTGCAGCTCTTTCACAGAGAGGAGAGAAATTCACTCTTTCAGCGCTGAGGCTACCAGGGAGAAGCGCAAAGTCTGGCAAACCACTGCACAGATCGCAGGCAATGCAGAATCTCGCTGGGTACCGCCGTCACACCAACACTGAAGAGGACGCTCGTCTCGAAGAGTCTTGAATTAGCTTTTCAGGAGTGAAGAGGTTCTCTTGGCTCCGAAGCGAAAACATACTGCGGTTGCGTTCACTTCCTCCTTTTATACTCACGGAGCAGGGCGGAGTACGCTATGCAAATTTCCGCAGCCCCAAGGCATTGCATGCCATTGGCTCGTGTTTAAATACTCGAAGAGGATTGGCTTTCTATGCGAAATCCCCCAATCTCCGTCACTTCTGACGTAACTCGAAGTGACTACGAAAGGGAACTTTATTTTTTCGTGTTTTCCACACTGCCAGTTTGGCCGTTCCTATTATGTAATTTAATAGACACATTTTTTTTCCTTTTTAAAAATGAATATTTGATTCCTCCAATAAACACCATTTCCGAAAACTCCTCATCAAATTTTCTAAACCAACTCCCAATCAAATTAAACATACCTTTTAATCTCTCGCACTTTAAAAACAAGTGCTCCAAATCCTCTTTTTTCCCACAGAATCTACATTCTCCCTTTACCGCTGAGTTCAGGTGTGCCACATGTCCGTCTGTTGCTATCGCCCCATAAATAATCCTCCACTGTAGATCGCCTGAGCGCTTCTCTACAGGAGGCTTATATAGGGCTCTCCACCTGTCTCTTGTCAGGAAGTCTGGCCTCAACAAATCTGGCCACTTTGAAATCTTCTGTTTTCTAAAGGAGTCTTGATGCATGGCCTTTACTGTAATGTTGTATATTTCCTTCTTCGAAATGCTTTTAAAGGAACAAAATTGATGATTCCAGAAGGACAGAATGTTATCAACCATTTCCTCTTCATCATCCTCCTTCATTGCTGGAGAAATTACCAGTTCTGGAAATTGCACATTATCCCCCTTGTCCTGGTTGTTCTCATGTCTTTTTTGCGCAATAAAACTTCTGTACCCACTTGGCAATACGTTGTTTATTTCCTCCTTTAGTTTCGACACCAGACGTGAAGATCTCAATCCCGTTGCTTCTTGAAGTTCATCGCTCGGTTTCCATCCTTCATCATTCAATAAATTATCCAGCTTTACAATTCCATTCCTTATTAGACATTGTCGTACAGTCACAGAAGTCAATATTCTAGTTTGTATCAATGGATTAAAAAATAGTGGTTCCTCTGGTGCCCAAAGTTCAAGATTGTCCATATTCCGTTCTGCTCTTATAACAATTCTCCATGTTTGCAACATAGTCCTGTAAAACACAGTGAGCTCAGACAAGTTCATTTCTTCAAGCTTCATTAAAAAGAGTTGTTTATCCAGTCCTAAGCCACCAACTCTCCTCATGATCGCACTTGCAGTCTTTCCCCACAGCACATCTTTGTCATACAGAAATCTCTGTGCAGCTTGTATCCTGAAACCACGGACTCTGTTTCTCACATCCACCAATCCTTGCCCGCCTTCTTGCACTGGTAGGTATAACACTGCAGCCCGCAGCCAATGTTGTCCATCCCAGAAAAACTTCACGATTTCTTTTTGTATACTGGAGATCAGTTCCTCTGGTGGCTCCATTACCATAGTCCTGTGCCACAGAATAGAAGCAGCCAGATTGTTTACTACCAGTACCCTTCCTCGATAAGACAATTGTGGTAATAGCCATCGCCACTTCGACAATCGGGCAGACACCTTCTCTACTAAACCCTCCCAATTTTTCTTCTGAAATTGATCATTTCCTAAAAAAACTCCTAAAATCTTTAGTCCATCTTTCTTCCATTGCAACCTTCCTGGAAGTTGTGGAAAATTTTCCAAATTGCCAATCATAAAACCTTCACTTTTCATCCAATTGACCTTAGCAGAGGAGGCTTTTTCATACAATTCAATAGTTTTTGTTAAAATTTCAATATCTTCTTTTTCTGTAATAAAAACTGTAATATCATCTGCATAGGCTGATAAAACCACCTTAGAATGACTGTTGCCATGAGGGATTAAAGTTCCATTTAAATTATTCCTCAACCTACATAATAGAGTTTCGATAATTAGGCTATATAGTTGTCCAGAGATTGGACAGCCTTGCCTGATGCCTCTTGTCACAGGTATCGGAGCACTTAAACCACCCCCTACTTTCACCATCACATACACATTCGAATACAACAACTTAATATATGAAATAAAAACATCCCCAAATCCATAACCCTTTAACACTTTAAAAAGATATTCATGATCAACACGATCGAACGCTTTTTCTTGGTCTAATGACAACACTCCTAGATCCTTCTTAATTTTCTGATTAAATTCAATTATATCTCTTACTAAAAAAAGACTATCTATTATAGATCTCTTAGGAATACAATATGTTTGGTCATTTTTTATCAACAAATCCAGACAGTGCTTGAGTCTATTTGCTAAAACCTTTGAAACAATCTTATAGTCCAGGCACAACAGTGATACCGGTCTCCAGTTTTTTAGCAGTCCAAGGTCTCCTTTCTTGGGAAGTAATGACAAAACTGCTCGACGACAACTCATTGGAAGTGCATTATTTTTTATGCATTCTAAAATAACTTCATATATATCTGGTCCTATTAGGTCCCAGAAATGTCGATAAAACTCCACCGGTAATCCATCAATTCCAGGCGATCTGCCATTAGATAGTTGCCTCATCGCCTCTGTAACCTCATGAAAAGTTATTACATCGTCCAGCTCTTTTTTTTTTGTTCTTCTTCCAGCTGAGGTAAGTCTTTAAGCAAGTCTTTAGTGCAATCAATGTCACAACTCTCAGCTGTATATAATAGTTTATAAAAATCTCCAGCCATTCTCCTCATTTCTGTAGGATCTGATGTCACTGATCCGTCCGAACGACGAAGGTGGCACATCATCTTTTGTTGGACATGTTTCTTTTCCAGGTTAAAAAAGAACGCACTTGGAGCATCCATTTCCTTTACAGAACAGTATCGTGATCTAACCAATGCTCCTTTTGCTTGCTCATGTAGAAGAGAGCTTAATTCTTGTCTTTTCTCATTTAACCCATGACACTGTACAACTTCATTATTATTTACAGCTTGTCTTTCAATGGACTCAATGTCACTTTGTAAAGTTTTCACTGTTGCGTTCAGTATACTTGATGAATGGAAAGCATAGTTTTGACAGAACATTTTTATATTTGTTTTGCCAACATCCCACCATTGACTTAGATTTTCAAAAGAATTTTTCTTTAATTTCCAAATATCCCAAAACACTTTAAACTTTTCACAAAAAGAAACATCATGTAATAATTTAATATTAAAAATCCAGTAATAATTACATCTGCGTGTTTTTTCCAAATTAATATCTAATATGACCATGTGATGGTCTGAAAAGCCATTAGGTCTAATAAAAGTATTCATTACCTTGTTGTTCCATATCTTTTTTAGATAAAACCTATCCAATCTCGCTCCACTGATTTTATTATCAACCACTCTTAGCCACGTATACTGCTTTACTCCTTCATTTCTCGTTCTCCATACATCTGTTAGCTGAAATTCATTTATAACTTTTTTTAATACATCTCTTGACTTACTATGAGGCTTTTCGCCATTCCTATCAACAACAAAGTCTATTGTACAATTCCAATCACCTCCGATTATTAGACAAACATTATCATCCAATTTTTTTAGCACTTTTCTTAATTCCATAAAAAATATCAGCCTCTCTGGACCATTATTAGGAGCATAAACATTAAGATATACAGACTCTATTCCATTATACTCAATTTGTGTTAAAAGTAATCTTCCTTTCACATTTACAATACTCACACTTTTAGAAAATAAAATAGCTACCCCTGCACTATTTCTTGTGTCGTGACTCAAGGCAAATTTTCCTTTCCACCATAACCCCCATTCGATCTCATTATCAATGTCTGTATGCGTTTCTTGTAAAAAACAAACATTAACCTTTTCGATTCTTAAAAACTCTGAGATCTTTGCTAATTTATTCTTGTCCCTGCCTCCATTAATATTTAATGACCCCACTCTCCACACATTCATATAGAGAAATAAGAAAAAGACAGAAACTGAAAAGAAAGAGCACAGAGTAAAGAACACCACTCGTGATTTATTCATATCCAAGCTGTTCTCTAAACTTTCCCCTTCCTTCTCCTCAACTTTGTCACCATCTTCTTCAATCTAAATCTTTTCTTTTTATCCAAAACTTCATAGCTCACTGTTTTTTGCAGGAACAACACTGATATTATAAATTTGTCCACATCTGGAAAGAAATCTTCTACTTCTACAACTTTACCAAATGTTGTATCCAGAAAATCATTAATTTCCTCTAAAGAATACGTGTCTTCAATCACTTGTGATCCAATTTCTGAAACCTCAGAAAGCGCATCTTCATCTCTCATTTCTGCATCACCAGCATTCTCACTTCCAACACCATTTGCTCCATTACTTGCAACAGTTTCCCTATCTTCACTCATATTCACAATCCCACTTTCCTCAGTTTTATTGTCATTTTCTTCATTTAATTCAACAGTTTCCTCAGCTCCCTGAGGCACATCTTCCTCTACAACAACAGTTTCCTCAGCTCCCTGAGGCACATCTTCCTCTACAACAGCAGCTTCCTCAGCTCCCTGAGACTCATCCTCTTCCTCCTCTACAGACTGCACTTTCTCAGGATCATTCACAGGACCAACGGCCTCCCCAGCGTGTCTAGCGGCTTCTTCATCAGCTTGTGCTTTATGTGGGCATGCTAAACGCTTATGCCCGACGTCTCCACACTCAAAACACTTCATATTCCAACGCATTCTCATCCTTTAACGTCATATAGAACGCTATGTGACAAAACGGCGCTATACTACGCACATGGCACCCGTTATCGTTAATATAACACGTGCTGTGAGGGCTAAGTTTAGGTGTGGGGTAGGGTGTACGTGTCATATTCACGCTAAAGGATTTATAACGTCTTGGGTTCGCGTGTTATATTAACGATAAAGGGAGCCATGTGCGTAGTATAGTGCCGTTTTTGCATATAGCGTTCTATATGACGTTAAAGGATGAGAACGGGCTGCATATTCCCAGTATTTGCATAAACCATGTACGCTCTTCCTTCATGCCAAACTTTAAAAGACACGTCTAACGCCTGTTCATTCAGGAACATAAAAACCTGTCTTCTAAATGACATTACGTGCTTTAGCGCTTCATTTTTACATCCAAGAGGAACAGTTTTAATTGCGCTAGCTAACTTACCATATCGCAAAAGCTCTCGGTCTATCTCATTACTCTGGATGAACGGTGGCACGTTTGACACAGTCACCTTAATAGTTGGAGCAACCAGCGGCAAAACAGTAACAAAGTCTCCACTTACCACTATCCCGCTGCTTATAAGATGATTCACATGGTTCTCTTCTTTTAAAAACACAACCACCGCTTTATTCATTCGCGAGGCAGATGAAATGTTTTGATAGCCGATCTCCTGTCCAACTGCAAGTAACACTTCCTCCGCATTCACCCCGTTCGCCGTCACACACCTAACTCCATGGCGTAAGGAGACAGGTGGCGTCTGAGACGCCATCCCGTTTCCTAACTAATCTTCAAAAAACCTCTTATCACAGCAAAAAAAATTTCTCAGGAAACTTGAAACAAAATTAAAGAAAGTTTGAAACAAGCAAACGATCACCCTCCCCTCGTGAGAGCTTTGATCCAAATTCGACGAAACTCGGTCAGCGTGAAGTCAAGACATTGAGGATGAAAGCTTGTGTGGGGATTTTTGATATCTCGAACGGTTTGTCCGTGGCGAGGAAACGAAATCATGGCGAGAAACGTGAAACAGGAAGTGTGTTATAACTTCAGCATACATTAACTGATCTTGATGAAACTTCAGCAGTGTGTTCGCTGTAAGAGGACGATCACATGGATGTGACTATTGTGAGTCAAAGTTATAGCGCCACCAACTGGCAGCAGGAAGTGTGTCACTTTCAAAATGCTTTGAAATCACCCTTTTATTTTTACCCGATTTGCTTCAAACGTCATCTGTATAATGTAAACATACAGCAGATGTAGACCTGTGAATGGATTCTTGATATCTTTTAAACTGTTGCCGTGGCAACGCATCAAACTTTACCATTCTTTTAGGATGCTTTTGAGACCCTTAGCATGCTTCAAATCGCATGAAACTCGACAGACACATCACATTTATTAGCCAGTAGACACGTGCAAAGTTTCAGAAACGGGCGTGGTGGGGGCTCAGTAGCGCCACCTTTTGACAAAAGTGGGGTTGTTAGTTTTAACTAGAGTTACAAAAATCGGTATGTATATTGTACTCCTCGAGCCGGACAACTTTCTAATTGACTCTCATTAGCTAGGACCCACAGAAAGTCAGATATCTTTGTTTGAATGTAGAGAAAATCTTAGAATTTTGCCAGTCTCTCAGTGTCTCTCTGTGTGAGTGAGAGGAGGGGCGCTTGTCAGGTTAATTTTAACCCTTTATTTGCTGTGTGCGACTTCTCTGGCATTTTTGGGGGCCTTAACATCCTCTAAAACTCTTGAAACTTTGCACACGGGTCAGAACCCATGGCCATCAGGGCCGGGCTGAAGCTGGGCATCGGGCGTGGCAGGGCGGCTCGACAGCGCCCCCTGGACTGGGATTCGAACATTTGTCCATAAATCAAACACACTTGCATGAATTAATATGAAACTCGGTACAATTATAGATCACATCAGGCCAAACAACTTTCGTGCTCTAAGTTTTACGACAATTCAAATGGAAGTTGGGAATTATGGGTTGTTTGAATAGTTGTCCTAGGAGAAATACATCAAATTACAATGCATGTGTTTACCAATCACAACCAAACTCGGTGTGCATGAAGTCAAGACATTGAGGATGCTCAATTCCGGACGGATTTTTGATATCTCGAACGGTCTGGCCGTGGCGAGGAAAGGAATTTTATGACTAAAAAAGGACACATAAAGTGTGTTATAACTTTGCTCATTTTACCTACAGTTACAAAACTTGCCACATATATTGTTCTCGTCAAGCCGATCAACTTTCCAATTTAAAGTCATTCGCTCTGAGCAACAGAACGTCAGATATTGTAGTTTGAATGGATTTGTTTCCCCTGCGATTCTCTCTCTCTCTCTCTCTCTCTCTCTCTCTGTGTGTGTGTGGGTGTGGGTGTGTGTGTCTGTGTGGGGGGGGAGGGCTGTTGTCTGTGTTTATGTGTGTGTGTGTGTGTGTGTGTGTGTGTGTGGCTGGCTGCGATTTTTCCTACAAGTCCTTGTCTCTAAGTCCTTGTCTTTTTGTATCTTTTTGCACCCCCATCTTTTAAATGTATAGTGTGCTTTAAATAAAAGTAAAATTGTATTTGTAATTGAAGCTGAATGAATTTAATATTCATGTGCTACATTTCAATATATTTGTTTTCCTTAAGATTTTAAAACACTAACTTCATTCTTATCTGAATTACAAATATTTGTTTCTGTATAAAATAATACTCTGACTAAAAACACATTTGATTTTTCTTTTTGCATTGTTATTTACACGTATTTATGTATGTGTGTGTGTGTGTGTAAATATATAAAGTGCGGGGTTTTTTTTAGATAAAGTAGAATTTCTATAACTATGTGTTGAACTAATAAATCACTCTTGTGTGTGTTAAACACAATCTAATTAATACAGACAACTTCATTATAAAGATAAATAACAAATCCAAAAAATATATGATCATAATCTATGACAAAAAAAGCCATTACAAACTATATTAGTGGAAAATACACATTGTTCTTTGTATTGTTGTAAAATACATTCATGAAAAACAAGATAACAAAAATCAAAAAGATACATTATTTTAGATATAGCCATGGCTGCTATAAAATTGATATATGTTTTAAATGTATAGCAGAGATGTTAAATGAGGCAGCAACATACAAACTTTCTAGAACAACATGGACCTGAATAGCTGGTTTTTATGGAGGACAGTGAAGAGGAAGAGGGTGCAAATCAAACAGCTCATTCTTAGACTACACAGCAAACAGCTTAAGTTTTTAGTGCTTTGTTTGAGGTTTTTAGTGCTCTGTCCTATCTATTATCAACATATAATTGATAGAACAGAGCAAGAAAGGCAATTAATAATATGTCATTGCGTCACTGCATTATGATATGAAAGGCTCAGTACAGTGTGGCACAAAACGCTTATGCGCATCCCGAGTGGAGAATGATGCGCTTAAAGCCACATGGAGTTACAGCGCACGGCGCATCAAGTCCGCATTGATGCAAGCTCTACAATACACTTCTTTTCGACAGTCAAAGCGGGGGTTACGTTTTTGCACGTCGTACAGAATAACCCTAAAGGCACCAAGGTGGCGGTGCCACCAGCTTTATATTAAATATAAACATAGCTGTGAGCAGCGATAAAGGCCAAAGCCGGCGGTACCATCATCCCGGTGCCTTTAGGTAACTAAAGGCATCGGGGTTGCGGTGCCACCGGCTTGGGCCCGCAATCGCTGCTCGCAGCTATATTTAGGGCCCAAGCCCTGAAAGGGCGAAGGCCCTATTGTTTTCCTTGCGATTATTTTTCTTCTCTATTATTATAATAATTATTATTTTACTACCTTTTGGGCACTTTTGGGGCCCTTAACGTGCTCGAAAACTCTTGAAACTTTGCACACGGGTCAGAACCCGCGGCCATCAGAGCCGGGCTGAAGCTGGTACCTGGGCGTGGCAGGGGGGCTCGTCAGCGCCCCCTGGAACGGGGTCCGAACACTCGGTCCATAACTCAAACACGCTTGCATGTAATAATATGAAACTCGGTACACATGTTGATCTCATCGTTTCATCTATACCTCGCGCTCTTACTTTTTACCCCAGCCCAACAGGAAGTCGGCTATTGAGGTTTGTTTGTAAAACGCTCGCAATGGTATTTGAAATACTCCTCCTAGAGCTTTGATCCACATTCGACGAAACTCGGTCAGCGTGAAGTCAAGACATTGAGGATGAAAGTTTGCGAGGGGATTTTTGATATCTCGAACGGTTTGTCCGTGGCGAGGAAACGAAATCATGGCGAGAAACGTGAAACAGGAAGTGTGTTATAACTTCAGCATACATTAACTGATCTTGATGAAACTTCAGCAGTGTGCTCGCTGTAAGAGGACGATCACATGGATGTGACTATTGTGAGTAAAAGTTATAGCGCCACCAACTGGCAGCAGGAAGTGTGTCACTTTCAAAATGCTTTGAAATCACCCTTTTATTTTTACCCGATTTGCTTCAAACTTCATCTGTATAATGTAAACATACGGCAGATGTAGACCTGTGAATGGATTCTTGATATCTTTGATACTGTTGCCGTGGCAACGCATCAAACTTTACCCTTCTTTTAGGATGCTTTTAGGATGCTTTTGAGACCCTTAGCATGCTTCAAATTGCATGAAACTCGACAGACACATAACATTTATTAGCCAGTAGACATGTGCAAAGTTGCAGAAACGGGCGTGGTGAGGGCTCAGTAGCGCCACCTTTTGACAAAAGTGGGGTGGTTAGTTTTAACTAGAGTTACAAAAATTGGTATGTATATTGTACTCCTCGAGCCGGACAACTTTCTAATTGACACTTATTAGCTAGGACCCACAGAAAGTCAGATATTTTTGTTTGAATATGGCCACTCTGAGCCTACATGTCTCTGTGTCTCTGTGTCTTTGGCTGGCTGGCTGGCTGGCTGGCTGGCTGTCTGTGTGTGTGTGTGTGTGTGTGTGTGTGTGCAGGGGGAGGGGGCTTAACCATTTCACTGCTGTGTGTATGACCTGCATAAAGAAAATACATTTCTCAAGCCTGGTATTTTTTAATTAGGGCCCAAGCCCTGAAAGGGCGAAGGCCCTATTGTTTTCCTTGGGATTATTATTCTTCTTTAGTATTATTATTATTTTGCTACCTTTTGGGCACTTTTGGGGCCCTTAACGTGCTCGAAAACTCTTGAAACTTTGCACACGGGTCAGAACCCGCGGCCATCAGAGCCGGGCTGAAGATGGTACCCGGGCGTGGCAGGGCAGCTCGTCAGCGCCCCCTGGAACGGGGTCCGAACACTTGGTCCATAACTCAAACACGCTTGTATGTAATAATATGAAACTCGGTACACACGTTGATCTCATCGTTTCATCTATACCTCGCGCTCTTACTTTTTACCCCAGCCCAACAGGAATTTGGCTATTGAGGTTTGTTTGTAAAACGCTCGCAATGGAATGTCAAATACTCCTCCTAGAGCTTTGATCCACATTCGACGAAACTCGGTCAGCGTGAAGTCAAGACATTGAGGATGAAAGTTTGCGAGGGGATTTTTGATATCTCGAACGGTTTGTCCGTGGCGAGGAAACGAAATCATGGCGAGAAACGTGAAACAGGAAGTGTGTTATAACTTCAGCATACATTAACTGATCTTGATGAAACTTCAGCAGTGTGTTCGCTGTAAGAGGACGATCACATGGATGTGACTATTGTGAGTCAAAGTTATAGCGCCACCAACTGGCAGCAGGAAGTGTGTCACTTTCAAAATGCTTAGATATCACCCTTTTATTTTTACCCGATTTGCTTCAAACTTCATATGTATAATGTAAACATACGGCAGATGTAGACCTGTGAATGGATTCTTGATATCTTTGAAACTGTTGCCGTGGCGACGCATCAAACTTTACCCTTCTTTTAGGATGCTTTTAGGATGCTTTTGAGACCCTTAGCATGCTTGAAATTGCATGAAACTCAACAGACACATCACATTTATTAGCCAGTAGACACGTGCAAAGTTTCAGAAACGGGCGTGGTGAGGGCTCAGTAGCGCCACCTTTTGACAAAAGTGGGGTTGTTAGTTATATCTACAGTTACAAAAATCGGTATGTATATTGTACTCCTCGAGCCGGTCAACTTTCTAATTGACACTCATTAGCTAGGACCCACAGAAAGTCAGATATGTTTGTTTGAATGTGGTCTTGCTCAATCTGAGCCTGCTGTCTTTGCCTGTCTGTGTATGTGTGTGTGTTTGTAGGGGGAGGGGTATTAACCATTTCACTCCTGTGTGTATGGCCTGCATAAAAAATAAATGCCTTAAGCCTGGTATTTTTTTAAATAAGTTTTTTATTTTTTTATAAGTAAAGGCATATAACCAGTTTAATTGTAGTGCATTAATAGTTTTATATAATTAGTTTATTAATTAAATTAACTTGGTCCATAAACTTGATCTGAAAATTTGGTCCATAAATCAAACACACTTGCATGTAATAATATGACTTGAGTGTTAATCACATCATGTTTTCAGTTTGAATATAAAATATATAAATTATGTAAAAAAAAATAAAGTTGATCCAGCTGGAGCGCAGGCTGAGAATAGCGCTGTCATGACTGGATCAGAGATCATCAGTCATGCCTTCTCATACCTTACGCGCACACCACGCCCACTTACATCAGATCACATCAACATGTCAGCCGGAGGGATAACGAGGGTCGTCGTCGCTTTTGGATTCAAGAATTTCTTACAACAAGATGGCAAAAGAACAGCGCTTTGCAAGACATGCAACGTTAAGATCGCGGACAGTCAGATGACAACCTCCAATTTCGTCCGTCATTTGAAGAGCCATATTCTGCCCAGTAAGTGCTTGTCAATTTGTTAATGTTATCTGGTTAGCTCGTTCGTAGTTAGCTAGCTAATGTAAGTTAAAGGAGAACACCGGCGCAAAATTACACATTGTTACCTAGTCAACCGTTATCTGAGATTTGTTTTCATGACTGCCGAATGTAAATAGTTTTATCTATAAAAACAGTTTAGCCTATAAGTGACGTCCGACATTCTGCATATTGTGTTATTTTGTTAAGCCCCACTAAAGGCATAAAAAACTGTAAAGCACAATCAAGTTTTCACACTATATTCCAAGACTTCTAAAGTCATTCAATAGCTTAATGTGTGGTAAAATTAATATTTTAGTCTCTAAGTTAAAGTTAACGGAAAGTCATCTCGCCTCAGTCATTCTCCATGCATCAGCATTAGCGCGTCGCGTTCGGTTGCGACAGTAACACGACGACACTCTCTTCAAGATCAATGTTCCCAATATTATACTTTATTTGTAGATAAGGCATAAAGGTCTATGATTTGCATAAAATGACTATCTTGCTGGAGTGGAGTTTATTGCCCTTTAGAATACACTAAGCATTAGTGCTGCACGATTAATTATATCGCAGTCGTAATAGCGATCTCAAACCTATGCAATTATATAACGCAAAATGCCGCGATTTTATATGAAATAAACAAAGTAGGGCTATTAGCGCAGCATCTCTTCTTTTTTGTCATCCTTTGACTAGTGTTACAAGATCCCCCTCTTATTGGTTCAAATGCCTTTTCGCATTTTGCACGACAAGAAGTGAAAAGCTGCCTGTGAGTGCCCTAATAGATGAGACTCGCATAATGCGCATGCACTGACCGTGTGCCAGCCCAGAATAAACAGTTCTCTTTCGAGCTTGAACGAACAATAGCACACACAATTATGCCAAAATGTGGTTTTGTCTAGTATCTTCATAACATAAGAAAAGTCTATGGATTAAAGGGTTGTGCTATGAGGCGCGTGTGAGATCCGCGTCTCGGCAACGGGTGCTCTTAAAGGGCCAGCAGCGAATAAAGCGTTCTTTCAGTAAAGTTAAAAGAACAAAGGGAAATTAGAAAATTACTCACTGATCTTGAGTAAAGAACTTTTGTAGCTTTAATAAGGATTATTATATATATAATTTATGATTCAGGCAGCGCAGACTGTTTGATAACTTTATTCAATTTCTGTACCTGTTAAGACAGGAAGGGCACAGGTAAATATGTTTTTTATTATGGGTTTATGTGGGGATTGTTTGAAGTTCACTTAATTTAAAAGCTGTTATATATTTTTTTTAAGCGTAATAATTTTTTAAAAAGTTGATGGCTTTCAATTGATGGAATCACTGTAATGTTGGTTTGGTTGATGGTTTATTGATCATTATAGGTGTTATCAATCATTTATTGTTGTTGTTGTTGTTTTTAGTTTGAGTTGAGAAATAAACATTAATCTGTGTGTGCATTTTACTTTAGAACCAAGCAAGTTGGACTCATGAAACCATTTTATTATATCGGAGTCGCAAATCGCAATTGCAATATTGGCTCAATAATGGCAATATGACATTTTCCCAAATCGTGCAGCCCTACTAAGCATAGATTATAGATACCATCCCTTCGCTATGTTCTTTTCAATGTGAAGCGTTGCGTGCTGTGACTTGGTGTTGCTTCAAGTGCATCATTCTGCACACGGGATGCGCATGATTGCTTATAATACTTTGGGGAGACAAGGGGGCGTGGCCTAAGGGAATAGCACTCGTGATGTTAAGTGATGTTACCCCGCCATCGCTGATACAACCTTTAGCAGTCATGTTTTTGCTTCTTGAGAGAGAGAGAAAGTGTGTGTGTGTGTGTGTGTGTGTGTGTGTGTGTGAGCAATGGCGGTTCTAGGCGGGGGCCTGGGGGGGCCAGTGCCCCTGCGACAACAAGCTTGGACCCCCTTGTGGCCCCCTAAATGTGGAGTCAGTGTGAAATATTTTTTTATAGTGTGTCACGCATTGAGCATGACAGTCACTCGTTTCAGTCTTTTGTCTCACACTCCCGTCACACATTGTATTTCTCATGCGGAAAAACTATTAATAATATATTTAATATACGCAATTTCTCTGGCCGCGCCGCTCTCACGTGAGAATCAAGCGCGTCTCGCCTGGAGTTCAGCAGTCGACCCTGCTACGCATCAGCCAATCAAAAAAAGAGAAGTGCTACTTAATAGCCAATCAGAAAAGGGCACTATTGTATCTGGGTAAAATTTAACGCAACAACCAATGAAAAAAAGCATATCCTGGAATTGTTCATATGATTCTGTTACAACATCTTCCAAAAGTTTCTTCACCCGTCCCACAGATGAAACTAATCACTGGAGCTCCGAACATCACTTGGAGCACGGAGTAAGTCATGATCTCCTGTTTTAATGTTACAACAAATTCACAACTTGTTTGACAAAAACTATGACAACTTGACTGATGTAAGATGAATCTTTCCCGTAGCGTAAGCTAGCTTACGCAATGCTCGTTCCCTCATCTAGAGAGAACCGAGGTTACGTTAGGTAATCGATTCGTTTCCCATTTAATTAGTATCAGTCTGTAACTTAGACAACAGTTTTACAGCCTGTTCACTGACAACACCTGCTCAGAACAAGTAGTCTAGGCCTAGTCATCTTATTACACGAATCACGATGACTGACATATTGTCACATTATAAACATCTCTCTCTCCAAATAGGCTTAATAATTTTATTAGCACTAGATAAATTAAAGTGTATTGCATAGTCGATATTATAGGTCACTTTTAAAATCATGTCATATTTTATAATTATATCCTGGCCAAGGATGCATTAATTATTGCTTCTGTCTTTCAAAGATGTCAGGAAAAAAACAATTATAAAAAAGCTCATTCACCCTGAGAGGAAAGCCCCCTAAAAAGGCCAGTTTAGAGGATAATTTGCTGATCTTTTTGCAAAAAAAAAAAAAAAACCCACAAAAGTCGTAGATTAATTTGTAAAAATTATATATATATATATATATATATATATATATACATACTGTATATTCAATGTAAAAAAATAAAATGGAAATTCAAATACAGACTGATATATGTAATGCAAATGTAAAAATATAATGCAAATGCAAATTGTTGGATAATTATAAACATGGTATTTTGCTTATTTATGCATTCAGTGCAGTGCAGAAAATGATAAGGTCTAAATGTAACTGGCCCCTCTAACAGTACAACTGGCCCCAGCTTGGCCCCCCCAGTTGAAATGGTCTAGAACCGCCACTGTGTGTGTGTGTGAGAGAGAGAGAGAGAGAGAGAGAGAGAGAGAGAGAGAGAGAGAGAGAGAGAGAGAGAGAGAGAGAGAGAGAGAGAGAGGAGAAATGTAACAAAGTTTAATATTGTTTGTAAACTGTGTTTGAGAGAGAGGGAGGTGTTCAGAGAGTCTGTATGTTAAGCTGTTATTTGTTTTATGGACTCAATGTTGAAAATTTAAAACATTTCAAACACACTGTTGGCAGAAGTGAAAAATAAATAATTTTATGAAGTTACAATTTTGTTTGATTCCATGGTGTATTTTACTGAACATGAGTATTTACAATGCAAATTATTGTAATTTACTGGTAAATACTTATCTTGTCTTTTCATTTTATTAAGATCAGATTCTGCATGTAAAATTAAAATAATAAGGTGACTTTACTTGCACTTGACTTAACCTACTACAAGACTTGACTTGACTTGACATAGCCTGTGACTTGACTTGACTTGCCCCCCCCCCCCCCCCCCCCCCCCCCAAAAAAAAATACTTGGGACTTACTTGAGACTTGACGGTTAAGACTTGAGACTTACTTGAGACTTGCATGACCTGCGCCCATCTCTGCTCTAAGTTTTAAGACAGTTCAAATGGAAGTTGGGAATTATGTGTTGTTTGAATAAATCTCCTAGGAGAAATACATCAAATTACAACGCATGTGTTTACCAATCACCACCATACTCGGTGTGCATGAAGTCAAGACATTGAGGATGCTCAATTCCGGACGGATTTTTGATATCTCGAACGGTTTGGCCGTGGCGAGGAAAATAATTTTATGACTAAAAAAGGACACATAAAATGTGTTAACTTTGCTCGTTTTACCTACAGTTACAAAACATGCCACGTATATTGTTCTTGTCAAGCCGATCAACTTTCTAATTAACAGTAAGAAGCTCAGACCAAAAGAAAGTCAGATATTGCAGTTTGGATGTGTATCTTGTCTCTATCAGTGTCTGTATGGGGAAGAGGGAGGGGGGGGGGGTTGCTGGTGTCTGCGTTTATGTGTGTGTGTGTGTGTGGCTGACTGTAGATTTTTTCTGCAAGTCCTTATCTTTTTGCATAACAATTTTGTATTTTTTTAAATGACAAAATATGCATATAACCCTAATCTTTTAAATGTATAGTTTGCTTTAAATAAAAGTAAGATAAATTGGTAAACTACAAATTGGTAATTGAAGCTGAATGAATTTAAAATTAATGTGCTATATTTCAATACATTTGCTTTCCTTAATATTGTAAAACACTAACCTCATTTATATGTGTGTGTGTGTGTGTGTTTGTATGTATATATATTTTGCAAAGCCCTCACTGATGCAAGCTCTTCTGCACACTTCTCTTCGACAGTCAATTCGGAGGTTAAGTTTTTGCACGTCGTGCAGAATAACCCTCTTTATGTATATATATATATATATATACTTAAAAAAGCGGGGGTTAAGTTTTCGCACGTCGTGCAGAATAACACTAAAGGCACCATATATATACTTAAAAGTGGGGTTGTTAGTTTTATCTACAGTTACAAAAATCGGTATATACATTGTACTCCTCAAGCCGTACAACTTTCTAATACATAGTCATTAGCTCGGACCAAGAGGAAGTCAGATATTTTGGTCTGAATATGGTGAGCCTCTCTCTGAGCCTACGTCCCTGTATGGCAAGCCCTTTTAACATTTAAAAGCTAAGTTTGCCTGTCCGGAATTAACATTGTAGATATCAACAAAGTCTTTCTGTCTAGTCGTTACACTTTGGATAGTTTGTATTATCATTTAAGATATCTGTAACATAATTGTGACTAGTCGAAATGACAGAGTATGGCAAGCCGTTTTAACATTTAATCATGAAAGGGCCAAAGCCTTCGGCACCGCCACCCGGGTGCCTTTAGGTAACTAAAGGAACCGGGGTTGCGGTGCCTCCGGCTTGGGCCCGCCATCGCTGCTCGCAGCTATATTTATTATTATTATTATTTTTCTTACGACTATTCGGGCACTTTTGGGGCCCTTAACATGCTCGAAAACTCTTGAAACTTTGCACACGGGTCAGAACCCGCGGCCATCAGAGCCGGGCTGAAGATGGTACCTGGGCGTGGCAGGGGGGCTCGTCAGCGCCCCCTGGAATGGGGTCCGAACACTTGGTCCATAACTCAAACACGCTTGCATGTAATAATATGAAACTCGGTACGCATGTTGATCTCATCGTTTCATCTATACCTCACACTCTTACTTTTTACCCCAGCCCAACAGGAAGTCGGCAATTGAGGTTTGTTTGTAAAACGCTCGCAATGGTATTTGAAATACTCCTCCTAGAGCTTTGATCCAAATTCGACAAAACTCGGTCAGCATGAAGTCAAGACATTGAGGATGAAAGTTTGTGTGGGGATTTTTGATATCTCGAACGGTTTGGCCGTGGCGAGGAAACGAAATCATGGCGAGAAACGTGAAACAGGAAGTTTGTTATAACTTCAGCATACATTAACTGATCTTGATGAAACTTCAGCGGTATGTTCGCTGTAAGAGGACGATCACATGGATGTGACTATTGTGAGTCAAAGTTATAGCGCCACCAACTGGCAGCAGGAAGTGTGTCACTTTCAAAATGCTTTGATATCACCCTTTTATTTTTACCCGATTTGCTTCAAACTTCATATGTATAATGTAAACATACGGCAGATGTAGACCTGTGAATGGATTCTTGATATCTTTGAAACTCTTGCCGTGGCGACGCATCAAACTTTACCCTTCTTTTAGGATGCTTTTAGGATGCTTTTGAGACCCTTAGCATGCTTTAAATTGCATGAAACTCGACAGACACATCACATTTATTAGCCAGTAGACATGTGCAAAGTTGCAGAAACGGGCGTGGTGAGGGCTCAGTAGCGCCACCTTTTGACAAAAGTGGGGTTGTTAGTTTTATCTACAGTTACAAAAATCGGTATGTATATTGTACTCCTCGAGCCGGACAACTTTCTAATTGACACTCATTAGCTAGGACCCACAGAAAGTCAGATATGTTTGTTTGAATGTAGAGAAAATCTCAGAATTTTGCCAGTCTCTCAGTGTCTCTCTGTGTGAGTGAGAGGAGGGGCGCCTGTCAGGTTAATTTTAACCCTTTATTTGCTGTGTGCGACTTCTCTGGCATTTTCGGGGGCCTTAACATCCTCGAAAACTCTTGAAACTTTGCACACGGGTCAGAACCCATGGCCATCAGGGCCGGGCTGAAGCTGGTAACCGGGCGTGGCAGGGCGGCTCGACAGCGCCCCCTGGACTGGGATTCGAACATTTGTCCATAAATCAAACACACTTGCATGAATTAATATGAAACTCGGTACAATTATAGATCACATCAGGCCAAACAACTTTCGTGCTCTAAGTTTTATGACAGTTCAAATGGAAGTTATTTATGAATTATGAATTATGGGTTGTTTGAATAATTGTCCTAGGAGAAATACATCAAATCACAATGCATGTGTTTACCAATCACAACCAAACTCGGTGTGCATGAAGTCAAGACATTGAGGATGCTCAATTCCGGACGGATTTTTGATATCTCGAACGGTCTGGCCGTGGCGAGGAAATGAATTTTATGACTAAAAAAGGACACATAAAGTGTGTTATAACTTTGCTCAATTTACCTACAGTTACAAAACTTACCACGTATATTGTTCTCGTCAAGCCGATCAACTTTCCAATTTAAAGTCATTCGCTCTGAGCAACAGAAAGTCAGATATTGTAGTTTGAATGGATTTATTTCCCCTGCGATTCTCTCTCTCTCTCTCTCTCTCTCTCTCTCTCTCTCTCTCTCTCTCTCTCTCTCTCTGTGTGTGTGTGTGTGTCTGTGTGGGGAGGGGAGGGCTGTTGTCTGTGTTTATGTGTGTGTGTGTGGCTGGCTGTGATTTTTCCTACAAGTCCTTGTTTCTAAGTCCTTTTCTTTTTGCATAACAATTTTGCATAACAATATTTTTAAATGACAAAATAGGCATATAACCCCCATCTTTTAAATGTATAGATTGCTTTAAATAAAAGTAAGATTGTATTTGTAATTGAAGTTGAATGAATTTAAAATTCATGTGCTATATTTCAATATATTTGTTTTCCTTAAGATTTTAAAACACTAACTTCATTCTTATCTGAATTACAAATATTTGTTTCTGTATAAAATAATACTCTGACTAAAAACACATTTGATGTTTTTTTTTTTGGTATTTTTATTTACATGTATTTATGTGTGTGTGTGTGTGTGTGTGTGTGTGTGTGTGTATAAAGTGCAGGGTTTTTTTTAGATAAAGTAGAATTTCTATAACTATGTGTTGAACTAATGAATCACTCTCGTGTGTGTTAAACACAATCTACTTAATACAGACAACTTCATTATAAAGATAAATAACAAATCCAAAAAATATATGATTATAATCTATGACAAAAAAAGCCATTACAAACTATATTAATGGAAAATACACATTGCTCTTTGTATTGTTGTAAAATATTCATGAAAAACAAGATAACAAAAATCAAAAAGATAAATTATTTTAGATATAGCCATGTTTTAAATGTATAGCAGAGATGTTAATTGAGACAGCAACATACAAACTTTCTAGAACAACATGGACCTGGATAGCTGGTTTTTATGGAGGACAGTGAAGAGGAAGAGGGTGCAAATCAAACAGCTCATTCTCAGACTACACAGCAAACAGCTTAAGTTTTTAGTGCTTTGTTTGAGGTTTTTAGTGCTCTGTCCTATCTGTTATCAACATATAATAGATGGAACAGAACAAGAAAGGCAATTAATAATCTGTCATTGCGTCACTGCATTATGATATGAAAGGCTCAGTACAGTGTGGCACAAAACGCTTATGCGCATCCCGAGTGGAGAATGATGCGCTTAAAGCCACATGGGGTTACAGCGCACAGCGCATCGAGTCCGCATTGATGCAAGCTCTACAATACACTTCTTTTTGATAGTCAAAGCGGGGGTTACGTTTTTACACGTTGTACAGAATAACCCTAAAGGCACCAAGGTGGCGGTGCCACCGGCTTTATATTAAATATAAATATAGCTGTGAGCAGCGATAAAGGGCCAAAGCCGGCGGTACCACCATCCCGGTGCCTTTGGGTAACTAAAGGCATCGGGGTTGCGGTGCCACCGGCTTGGGCCCGCAATCGCTGCTCGCAGCTATATTTATTATTATTATTATTATTTATACGACTATTCGGGCACTTTTGGGGCCCTTAACATGCTCAAAAACTCTTGAAACTTAGCACACGGGTCAGAACCCGCGGCCATCAGGGCCGGGCTGAAGATGGTACCCGGGCGTGGCAGGGGGACTAGACAGCGCCCCCTGGAACGGGGTCCGAAAACTTGGTCCATAAATCAAACACGCTTGCATGTAATAATATGAAACTCGGTGCACATATAGATCTCATCGTTCATATATACCTCATACTATTACTTTTTACCCCAGCCCAACAGGAAGTCGGTTATTTAGGGTTGTTCATAAAACACTCGCAATGGAATTTGAAGTACTACTCCTAGAGAATTCAAACACACGGCACGAAACTCGGTCAGCATGAAGTCAAGGCATTGAGGATGAAAGTTTGCGAGGGGATTTTTGATATCTCGAACGGTTTGGCCATGGCGAGGAAACGAAATTATGGCGAGAAACGTGAAACAGGAAGTGTGTTATAACTTCAGCATACATTAACTGATCTTGATGAAACTTCAGCAGTGTGTTCGCTGTAAGAGGACGATCACATTGATGTGACTATTGTGAGTCAAAGTTATAGCGCCACCAACTGGTAGCAGGAAGTGTGTCACTTTCAAAATGCTTTGAACTCACCCTTTTATTTTTACCCGATGTGTTTCAAACTTAATCTGTATAATGTAAATACATAGCAGATGAAGACCTGTGAATGGATTCTTGATATCTTTGATACTGTTGCCGTGGCAACGCATCAAACTTTAAAATTCTTTTTTTTAATGATTTTGAGTCTCTTAGCGGCTTTTGGGGCCCTTAACGGGTTTGAAAACTCTTGAAACTTTGCACACATGTCAGATCCCACAGCCATCAGAGCCGGGCTGAAGATGGTACCTGGGTGTGGCAGGGGGGCTAGACAGCGCCCCCTGGAACAGGGTCCGAACACTTGGTCCATAAATCAAACACGCTTGCATGTAATAATATGAAACTCGGTACACATGTTGATCTCATTGTTTCATCTATACCTCACGCTCTTACTTTTTACCCCAGCCAAACAGGAAGTCGGCTATTGAGGTTTGTTTGTAAAACGCTCGCAATGGAATGTGCAATACTTCTCCTAGAGAATTCAAACACACGGCACGAAACTCGGTCAGCATGAAGTCAAGGCATTGAGGATGAAAGTTTGCGAGGGGATTTTTGATATCTTGAACGGTTTGGCCGTGTCGAGGAAACAAAATTATGGCGAGAAACGTGAAACAGGAAGTGTGTTATAACTTCAGCATACATTAACTGATCTTGATGAAACTTCAGCAGTGTGTTCACTGTAAGAGGCTGATTACATGGATGTGACTATTGTGAGTCAAAGTTATAGCGCCACCAACTGGCAGCAGGAAGTGTGTCACTTTCAAAATGCTTTGATATCACCCTCTTATTTTTAACCGATTTGCTTCAAACTTCATCTGTATAATGTAAAAATACAGCAGATGTAGACCTGTGAATGGATTCTTGATATCTTTGATACTGTTGCTGTGGCAACAAATCAAACTTTAACATTCTTTTTTGATACTTTTGGGACTCTTAGCATGCTTGAAATTGCTTGAAACAGATAGATACAGATAGCTCGACAGATACATCACATTTATTAGCCAGTAGGCATGTGCAACTTTGGCAAAAGATTAAAGTAATGTCAAAAAAGTAAACAGTAAACACTAAAAGCCTCATATCTTCTAAAAATGTAATTATACATCATTTGTTTCTAAATTAAATTATACAAATATTATAATTAAACCAGTTTTTCCCTTTTTTCATTTAAGAATTATGTTTACGTTCAAAAACAGCCAGATTGGTTGTAAAATTCAGAAGAAGAAAAAATAATCTGAGTCATACGTAGTGCTATACTGCCCTCTTGTGTTCAATATCAGTTAGGCCTATTGTGTATATTCCCACCGGTTAATCAACGTGTGACTCCGCTGGGACTCGGGAACTTTTAAATCGCTTACTTAAAACTGAAAGTCAAAATACAGATATCCGCACAAGACATTAATGGTGTGGAGTAGAGCAAGCATTTTAAATAAATTCCTATTAAGTAGGATTGAACTAAACAGAATGAACGTTCACTCTGTTCTGCTGGTTCCTCGCTGTTGGCGTGCACAGTTATGAATGCTTGTGCAGCCATGAGTTTTAGTTTAATTTTAAAATTAGCGCAATTTCGGGATTTGTATTATTTGAATTTATTTTTAAAAAACACAATGCTGAGTTTTATTGTAACACTGTTTAATCACGCCCACGGTTATATTTTGTATATTATATATAATTATAATGTATTTCTGTATAAAATAATACTACAATAAAAAACACATTTGTGACCGACCTGATCCAGCAAAATTAGTCACAGTGACCCAAATTTAAAAATTGAGATTTTGATATTAATGGAAAGAGGACACTGTAAGCTTTCAAATGATACCTTGGTCATACCTTGAATGGTTGTAAAGATATACAGATTTGAATTCTGGTCGTCTGCCCTTTTTTTCCAATTGAAAACCTAAGAAAATCGCTTTTAAAGTTTTTTTGCCCGTTTTTTTTTTTTTTTTTTTTTATCTTTCAAAATCCATAGCATTTTAAGGGATAAACTATTTATTTTATATAGCTTAATTTGACCAAATAGATTAACATATATAAATGCAATTTAATGAGGCTGAAACTCAACTTATTTTTAATTTTTTTGAAATAAATAATTAAAAAGTCACTTTTACAAAAATGTTCTAAAATCAGAAAGATTGAAGAGGAGTCAGAGAGAAATTCAGTTTTCATACGGATTAGCCCACATAAGCAGAGAGCAGTCTGTTTTCTTTCATTTTGAATGGTTGTGTTTAAAAGTAGACATTTCAATATATATGTCTGTGAGGATACCTTATACGCTGACTTTCGGTTCATGAGACAAGCTTCAGTTCACGTGCCGCGCGTCTCCGCGTCGTGATTAGGCCTAGCCTATTGTCTGCAATTTATTTCTTATTATTAAATCCTAGTAATTGGTTGATGAAACATTGATTTAAATTAAGATAATTATTTTAAAACGAAATTTACTTTAAAGAAAGGCTTTGTGCTTGCATGTTTAAGCTATGTGAAAGTTTTAGTGCTGCTTCCAGAGAACGGTCACGTTCGGATTGTTTTTCCTCATAAATGCGAACACGGAAAACAAAATAAAGATTTTATGTTCTGGAGAGAGTCAACCCTTCTTCATCCGGTGAGTATTACTTTTGGTTTGTGCAGTGTGGTTCACATAGGCTAATTTATTAAAATATTTAATTATCTGGGAATTGGATCTCCTCCATAATGCTGAAATTGCCCAATTTAAAAAAAATTTAGTAATAATTTAAGTTTTGTGGTGTAAGTCTACGTATTTTATAATGTTAACTTCAAATAATACTAATAGTAATTTAAAGATGTTGTAGCTAGCATTGGGTCTGGACGTGAAGGATAACTTCGGGAGTTGAAGGGACGTGTCGGTGTCGTGATTCTGTCTTCTCACACCGCGACACAGGTTCGTGGATCTGAGTGTCGCGATCATTACAGCCTTACATAGGCTATATTCTTCTTGCAGATAAATATACTCACGCAGTTTAGGTTAGAAGCCTCCAGTGAGTTCAACGTTTCAGGGGATACCCGGGAAATGCTCAGAGGTGACGAGGGGAGTTGAGAAGAGCAATGTTTATTTCAGCGAATTTAAAGCTTTGACAACTTTAATCGTTATTTAAATACCTTTACTCAATTATCTCGACTAGGAAACCCTGTGAGATTATTTTTGAATGTCTGTTCTTTGAAATTAGCAAAAAAAAAATATATATATATATATATTTTTTTTTTTTGTTATTTCATGGTTTTTCCACATAATCGGCCCATATCTTAAAATGGAAGGTTGCAACTTCCGACTCATTTCGCCAGAGCGGGTCACATTTGATTTTTATTTTTTAAACAATGTAATGTGTAACCTAAAAATAAACAGATTATTTGATAAATGGTATATTTAAATCTGCATATTGTAGCCTAATATCTGCAGGGCAGCCTAGTCTTAATAAATGTATGCTTCATTTTTCATTAGTAAATTTGATCAATAAATTCAATAATTTAGAATAATAAGACACTATAGGGCTGTTACCCTAGGTAAGGCTGATCAAATTAAATCGGTTACACAATAATGTTACGAGATTGGTTTAACAGGAGTCAATTAAAAATCGCTGTAAAGAACGATACTTTTAAACATAACCCTAAATCACCATAAGGTGTCGCCAGATGACCGTCTTAATGAACGAGTCATGGATTCAAAATGCTGAATCATTCAGTAATGAGAAAACACATTGCTTTGAGATGCGCGATGGGTCGCTGTGATCTTTGTTTAACTATTTTCTCTGCTGAAACAGAAAAAAGTCAATATTGCATCTAAAAAGTCAATATTGCATCTAAAATGTAAGTGACTTGACTTGTGTGTGTGACTATGTTTGTTGTAGTGATAAGAGTTGCACCCTTGTTAAAGTTTAAGGCCTTGTGTTTTTGGATATATATCTTTCTTTCTTTTTTTTTTTCTTTTTTTACAAAATATGCATATAACCCATATATTTTAGATTTATTATTTGCTTTAAATTAAATTAAGATTGTATTTTTGGTAATTGAACCTGAATGAATTTAAAAATGAATGTGCTATATTTCAGATCATCTATTTGTTTTTCTTAAAATTTGAACTAACTTTATTCTCAGCTGAATTATAAATATTTTATTTCTGTATGAATTAAAAACACATTTGATTTTTCTTTTTTAATCAATGTAGAATGTGTAACTGAAATATAAACAGATTAGGGCTCTGTTCGAGGACAAGTAACTAAAACCAATGCGACATGATGAATGTTTGTTTCCCAAACCATCTCAGAGTAACAGCTTACTTTTCTTTCTTACTATATTCTTTCTTACTGTAAACTGTGCTGTAGAGCTTGCATCAGTCAAAGCAGGGTTACATTTTGCATGTCGTGCACAATAAACCTAAAGGCACCAGGGTGGCGGTGCCACCGGCTTCATATATATATATATACAGTATATATATATATATATATATATATATAGAGCTGTGATCCGCGATGAAGGGCCAAAGCCAGTGGCATGGCCACCCTGGTGCTTTAAGGTAACTAAGGAACCGGGGTTGCGGTGCCACCGGCTTGGGCCCTTCATCGCTGCTCGCAGCTATATTTTTTTTTCTTTTTTCTTTTTTCTGCAAAGTAAGCGCCATTTTCGGGGCCGCAACATGCTCAAAAACTCACCAAATTTGGCACGCATGTCAGGACTGGTGAACATTTTTTGTATTTTGTGGGTTTCACGGATGGGCGAGGCAAAATGGCTCGCTAGCGCCACCTAGAAAATTGAAAAAAATTAGCCCCTCGTCCATGTTCAACCTACATGCACGAAATTTGGTGGGGATGTGTATCATTTCAAGACTCACAAAAAAGCCTCAAGAAGCCATACCCTAAACTCAACAGGAAGTCCGCCATTTTGAATTTGGCGACCGATTTGGGACGATTTACACACTCCGCACTTTAACGAACTCCTCCTAGGGATTTAGTCGGATCAACTTCAAATTTCTGCTGTACCTTCTACAGGCATTGACGATGTAAAGTTGTGCTCTCTGTGCATTTTTATCGATGGGCATGTCCGTGGCGTCGATGATTTGCCATGAAACAGGAAGTTGTAGTAACTTGGCTGTAAATGCCCAGATCTGCATGAAATTTTACACATTTGACAAGAGTCCCGCCCTGAACAAATCTACATGCCGACATTCACCCTCAGTCATAGCGCCACCTAGTGGCAACAGGAAGTGACCTTTAACGAAGCAGCCCCCGCCGCACCTTTGACCGACATGTACGAAATTTCTGTGGTACATCTACCATGTCCACATGCACAGAAAAGTCTCTTGGAGCGATGCCCTAAACTCGACAGGAAGTCAGCCATTTCTATTATTACCACAATTTTTGGATGATTTACTCATTACGTACTTTAACGAACTCCTCCTAGGGATTTAGTCGGACCGACTTCACATTTCTGCTGTGCCTTCTAAAGGCATTGACCATGTAAAGTTGTGCTCTCTGTGCATTTTTATCGATGGGCATGTCCGTGGCGTCGATGATTTGCCATGAAACAGGAAGTTGTAGTAACTTGGCTGTAAATGCCCAGATCCGCATGAAATTTGACACATTTGACATGAGTCCCACCCTGAACAAATCCACATGCCGACATTCACCCACAGTCATAGCGCCACCTGCTGGCAACATGAAGTGACCTTTAACGAAGCAGCCCCCGCCGCATGTTTGACCGGCATGTACGAAATTTCGGTGGTACATCTACCATGTCCAGACGCACAGAAAAGTCTCCTGGAGCAATGCCTTAAACCCAACAGGATATCGGCCATTTCTAATTTTACCGCCATTTTTGGATGATTTACTCATTACGTACTTTAACAAACTCCTCCTAGGGATTTAGTCAGATCGACTTCACATTTCTGCTGTGCCTTCTAAAGGCATTGATGATGTAAAGTTGTGCTCTCTGTGCATTTTCATCGATGGGCGTGTCCGTGGTGTCGATGATTTGCCATGAAACAGGAAGTTGTAGTAACTTGGCTGTAAATGCCCAGATCTGCATGAAATTTAACACATTTGACAAGAGTCCCTCCTTGAACAAATCTACATGCCGACATTCACCCTCAGTCATAGCGCCACCTGCTGGCAACAGGAAGTGACCTTTAATGAAGCAGCATAGCAAATTCACAGCCGCACCGGCTGAGCTGCAAAATATGCAACGCGGCCGCCTCACACCCCGATGCGCTACAGGTGCGAGGGCCCGCCCAACGCTGCTTGCAGCTTTAATTATAATTATTATTATTATTTTGCTACCTTTTGGGCACTTTTGGGGCCCTTAACGTGCTCGAAAACTCTTGAAACTTTGCACACGGGTCAGAACCCGCGGCCATCAGAGCCGGGCTGAAGCTGGTACCCGGGCGTGGCAGGGGGGCTCGTCAGCGCCCCCTGGAACGGGGTCCAAACACTCGGTCCATAACTCAAACACGCTTGCATGTAATAATATGAAACTCGGTACACATGTTGATCTCATCGTTTCATCTATACCTCGCGCTCTTACTTTTTACCCCAGCCCAACAGGAAGTCGGCTATTGAGGTTTGTTTGTAAAACGCTCGCAATGGTATTTGAAATACTCCTCCTAGAGCTTTGATCCACATTCGACGAAACTCGGTCAGCGTGAAGTCAAGACATTGAGGATGAAAGTTTGCGAGGGGATTTTTGATATCTCGAACGGTTTGTCCGTGGCGAGGAAACGAAATCATGGCGAGAAACGTGAAACAGGAAGTGTGTTATAACTTCAGCATACATTAACTGATCTTGATGAAACTTCAGCAGTGTGCTCGCTGTAAGAGGACGATCACATGGATGTGACTATTGTGAGTAAAAGTTATAGCGCCACCAACTGGCAGCAGGAAGTGTGTCACTTTCAAAATGCTTTGAAATCACCCTTTTATTTTTACCCGATTTGCTTCAAACTTCATCTGTATAATGTAAACATACGGCAGATGTAGACCTGTGAATGGATTCTTGATATCTTTGATACTGTTGCCGTGGCAACGCATCAAACTTTACCCTTCTTTTAGGATGCTTTTAGGATGCTTTTGAGACCCTTAGCATGCTTCAAATTGCATGAAACTCGACAGACACATAACATTTATTAGCCAGTAGACATGTGCAAAGTTGCAGAAACGGGCGTGGTGAGGGCTCAGTAGCGCCACCTTTTGACAAAAGTGGGGTGGTTAGTTTTAACTAGAGTTACAAAAATTGGTATGTATATTGTACTCCTCGAGCCGGACAACTTTCTAATTGACACTTATTAGCTAGGACCCACAGAAAGTCAGATATTTTTGTTTGAATATGGCCACTCTGAGCCTACATGTCTCTGTGTCTCTGTGTCTTTGGCTGGCTGGCTGGCTGTCTGTGTGTGTGTGTGTGTGTGTGTGTGTGTGTGTGTGCAGGGGGAGGGGGCTTAACCATTTCACTGCTGTGTGTATGACCTGCATAAAGAAAATACATTTCTCAAGCCTGGTATTTTTTAATTAAGTTTTTATTTTTATTTTTTATAAGTAAAGGCATATAACCAGTTTAATTGTAGTGAATTGACAATAGTTTTATATAATTAGTTTATTAATCAGATTAACTTGGTCAATAAACTTGGTCTGAAAATTTGGTCCATAAATCAAACACACTTGCATGTAATAATATGAAACTTGGTACACATATAGATCTCATCGTTTCATATATACTTCACACTCTTACTTTTTACCCCAGCCCAACAGGAAGTTGGCTATTTAGGGTTGTGTTTAAAACACATGCAATGGAATTTAAATTATTGCTCCTAGAGCACTGAACCAAATTCGCCGAAACTCGATCAGCGTGAAGTCAAGACATTAAGGATGAAAAAGTGCCACGGGATTTTTGATATCTCGAACGGTTTGGCCGTGGCGAGGAAACGAAATTATGGCGAGAAACATGAAACAGGATGTGTGTTATAACTTCAGCATACATTAACTGATCTTGATGAAACTTCAGCAGTGTTTTCGCTGTAAGAGACCGATCACATGGATGTGACTATTGTGAGTCAAAGTTATAGCGCCACCAACTGGCAGCAGGAAGTGTGTCACTTTCAAAATGCTTTGAAATCACTCTCTTATTTTTAACCGATTTGCTTCAAACTTAATCTGTATAATGTAAATACACGGCAGATGTAGACCTGTGAATGAATTTTTGATATCTTTGATACTGTTGCCGTGGCAAAGAAACAAACTTTAACATTCTTTTTTGATGCTTTTGGGACTCTTAGCATGCTTGAAATTGCTTGAAACTCAACAGATACATCACATTTATTAGCCAGTAGACATGTGCAACTATGGCAAAAGATTAAAGTAATGTCAAAAAAGTAAACACTAAAAGCCTCATATCTTCTAAAAATGTAATTATACATCATTTGTTTCTAAATTAAATTATACAAATATTATAACTTCCCCAATTTTTCCTTTTTTTCATTTAAGAATTATGTTTACGTTCAAAAACAGCCAGAATTGTTGTAAAATTCAGAAAAAAATAATAATCTGAGTCATACGTAGTGCTATACTGCCCTCTTGTGTTCAATATCAGGTAGGCCTATTGTGTATTCCCACCGGTTAATCAACGTGTGACTCCGCTGGGACTTGGGAGCTTTTAAATCGCTTACTTAAAACCGAAAGTCAAAATACGGATGTCCGCACAAGACATTAATGGTGTGGAGTAGAGCGAGCATTTTAAATAAATTCCTATTAAGTAGGATTGAACTACACAGAAAGAATGTTCACTCTGTTCTGCTGGTTCCTCGCTGGTGGATCATATGATTACTTTGTCATAATCTATGACAAAAATGCTATTATAAACTATATTAATAATAGATAATACACATTGCTCTTATTTTTAAAAAATACATTCATGAAAAACAAGATAACAAAAATCATAAAAAGATATAGCCATGGCTGCTATAAATGTTTGAAATGCATAGGACAGATGTTTAATGACGCAGCAACATATAATTGAAAGGCAATTAATAATCTGTCATTACGTCACTGCATTATGATATTACGGCTCTAATACGGTGCAGCACAAAGCACTTATGTGCATCCCGAGCGGAGAATGATGTGCTTGAAGCCACATGAAGTTACAGCGCATTGAGTCCGTATTGAAAAGTTCAAAGCACAAAGGAAATACATATTTATGAACAGTGTATTATACATTATCTATCTATGCAATAGTTTATTGAGCCTTTTCTTTTAAAGGTTTTAAATTTCAGTTACTGTGTGCGTGAAGAACAATTATAGTGCTCTGACTCTAGTGTTGTGATCTAACCGACAGCGTCTGACACCCGGTAGAAAGTAACACGATTAAGTTACAGCAATAAAGTCCAGCAAGAAAAAGTTTCTTCATTCGAAAATATAGACCTTTAGACCTTTATCTTAAAGACCCAGTATAATAGGATTAACATTGAATCATCTTGAAGATCGTTTCATCATTGACTGTAACCGAATGCGACGTGCTGTTTGAATGCTGAATGGAGAATGACTGACAGGCGCAGAGAGGGAAAAGTTTACGTGTTCTTGAATTTAATGACTTAAATATTAATTTCTATATCACATAATAGCTTCAGAACACTTATAATACAGTACACAAAAACTTAATGGTACTTTAGAAAGTTTTTGTGCCTTTGTGCCTTACATAGAATAGTATATGCACAATATAGAATTTGAATCAGCCTCGTCAAAGATGGCAGTGTCAGAGCCGATACCGATCCTGAGTATCTAACCGGCACACTTCTTTTCAACAGTCAAATTGAAATTGCTTGAAACTCAACAGATACATCACATTTATTAGCCAGTAGACGTGCAAAGTTTCAGAAACGGGCATGGTGCAAGGACTAAATAGCGCCACCTTTTGACAAAAGTGGGGTTGTTAGTTTTATCTACAGTTACAAAAATCGGTATATACATTTTACTCCTCAAGCCGGACAACTTTCTATACATAGTCATTAGCTCGGACCAAGAGGAAGTCCGATATTTTGGTTTGAATATGGTGAGCCTCTCTCTGAGCCTACGTCCCTGTATGGCAAGCCCGTTTAACATTTAAAAGCTAAGTTTGCCTATCCGGAATTAACATTGTAGATATCAACAACGTCTTTCTGTCTAGTCGTAATTACATTTTGGATAGTTTGTATTATCATTTAAGATATCTGTAACATAATTTTGACTAGTCGAAATGACAGAGTATGGCAAGCCGTTTTAACATTTAATCATGAAAGGGCCAAAGCCTTCGGCACCGCCACCCGGGTGCCTTTAGGTAACTAAAGGAACCGGGGTTGCGGTGCCACCGGCTTGGGCCCGCCATCGCTGCTCGCAGCTATATTTATGGATTGTCTCCGCAAGTCTGCCGGAAGTTAAGTTTGGGCCAGATTAATGCACATGCGCAGTACCGTTTGTTTATGTTGTCACTGCTGAAAGCGTCTATATCTATTTTAAATGTATTGTTAAACAGGGAGAGCTTTACCATTAATTGAGCTGTGTGCATGTATTTTAGACACTTTCTTGTTCCGTCCATTGCAAACCATGTCCATGTTATGAGCCGAGCCTTTTTATTTACTTCAACTGCTTAGTGCTCTGGTATTATCAATGGTGTGCCCCATTTCAGTTGCCATAGTTAAATACGAGCAGAATACTCACTTACATTCACTGAAAAATTGAAACGTTAGCGCTACTGATTCAAACACGAGCGCCAGTGATTGAATGTCAATGCACGGTTTGAAGCCCCGCCCCCCAGCCGAACTGGAGGTTTTGATTGGTTTTGCAACCGAGTCAGACCTGTCTGTTATTGGCTGAAGTCTTCAGACCTGTCTGTTATTGGCTGAAGCGCAGGGCTCCACTGCAGTGGTTTTGTCAAGTGTCTGTCAAATGTCAGCTTGCGCTGTTGCTCCGTCGGCACCATAGACTGTAAAAAAATAAGTCGCCACCTTTGTCAAAGTACTTTGTACTTTTTATGAAATATAAATGTAGAGAAGTTGAATACTTTATTTTTATTTTACTCAAGTAAGAGTAAAAGTACCACAATTTAATTATACTCAAGAAAGTAGAAAAAATGAAAAAATCTACTCAAGTACTGTAACGAAAGTATTTGTAATTAGTTACTTTCCACCACTGGAAAGCTGTCTATTTTCCCATCATTCTTTTATTTTTACTGGATTCCATTCACACGCGCACACACACAAAGTTTTTTTTTTTTTACGGAAAGCTCCTTGATCGAAATTGAAGCCATGCAGTGGCTCAAACGGTGGCAGAGACAGAGCCCTCAACACCAGTTCTAAATCCCACGGCGGCACGGAAGGCAGCCGTGACGGACATAATCTCCTAGCTCCCCTGAGAAAACTGATCACCAACGTGTGTTTACCGATCGACTCGCATTCGATCGGGTGGTGAAACACAGCAATAGCAGCCACATACACCTTCAGAGTGGACGGAAAACTCCCATTATCAATCCTGTGCTGAAGGAAGTATAGAATTTCCCATGGGGAGTCCACTAGTAATTCCATCATGTCCGCGAACCAGGGCTGATTTGGCCAATTCGGGGCTACGAGAATCACAGACGCTTTCTCCTCCCTGATTTTGAATAACACTGTAAGCAGAATCTTCAGCGGAGGGAACGAGTAAAGCCTGGCTCTCCGCCAGCACGAAGTCAAGGCGTCGGTCTTCCGTCCCAAGGGGGGACGAGACAGCGAAAACAACGCCTGGCAGTGCATGTTCTCGCACGAGGCGAACAGATCGCTCCCAGATCATCTGCACCGATCCCGGGTGAAGCCTCCACTCTCCCTGAGGAATTCCCTTCCTCGAAAGTATTTCTGCTCCGCGATTCAAAACACAGTGAATATGCGCTGCTCTCACGGATAGAAAGTGCCGGTCTGCCCACAGCAGGAGACTTGCTGCTCGAATAGGGGTCTGGAGCACACGCCTCCCTGGCAAATTATGTATGAGACCACCGACATGTTGTCGGTCCGAATCAGTAAATGCTGACGCTCTAACTGTGACCAGAAGGCTTTGAGGGCTAAGGATACCACCTTCAATTCCAAGCGGTTTATATGCCAATTCTGCTGCGACTCCGTCCACAAGCCTGAGGCAGTCGCACCCCTTGGACACCGCTCCCCAGCCTGAGGTTGATGTATCCGTCAAGACTGCGGTGCGATTCGCCACAGTACCTATCGGGACCCCTGAACTGAATTACGTTTTTTCAGGGTTTTTCCACGGCACCAAAGCGCGAAAGCAGCTGTGAGTGACCGTGATGCACCTGAGGCCGGATGACCACGCGCCCTGAGGGACTTGGAGCATCAACCAGATTTGAAGCAGGTGCACATGCAGCAGACCCAAATGACACACCGGGGAGGCTGCCAATCAGCCAGATAATTTAGGATGCGCATTCCGCTTTGCCTGAGGGAGGAAAGCACCGCGTCCACACACTTCGAAAAGGTGCGGGGGGCAAGAGCCAATCCAAACGGGAGTACTGAGTACTGATAAGCAGTGCCCTTGTACGCAAACCTCAGAAAGCGCCACAGCTATCTGGATATGAAAGTACGCGTCCTTTAAATCCACAGAAGCGAACCAATCCCCAGTACGAACTTGTGCCAGAATTTGTGCCGAACTTGTTCAGTTGTGATTTATGACAGCACTGAGTGCGTCCGACTCTGGCTCAATGCCAGCCAACGCGCGAGAGCACGTTTGAATTTAGCAGGAAGAAAAAGCTCTATTTGTGAAGGGATACATGCTTTTATTGAAGAACAAACAACATTCACACATATGCGATCATCGCTCAACTGAACATGAGGGACACGATGCATAAAAACACGGCGCTTGGAGACCGGTCCTCCTTCGTGCTCTCTCTTCCTCTTGACTGCTCCGTCAGGAAGACGGCTTTGACCTTCCCTCGGCGCGGGCTCCTTCTCTGGCCCTGGCTCTTTCTCCCGGGTCCCGGCCACTGTCTGCCCCAGGAAGCATGAGCATCCGGGTCTGTACGAGGCGCTGCTGATTATCTCACTGAGCTCTGGGGCTGCCGAGAAGCTGATGACCAGTGCGGACACTGTTGATCACGTGGCTCATAGCTTTAGCGCGTTTCTGGATCTCCGAGAAACGCTCCCTGAAAGCCTCCGCTGTGTTCCCTAAGAGACCGGCTGAGATGATGGGAGCATTAAAGGGACACTTCACCCATTTGCATTGCAGTCATATTTTTGAATGGTCATGGTTTATTCCCTTATCTTCCCCTGAGATGGGAGAAATAAGGATTTAAGTGTTTTTTCTTCCTGCTTATTATGACGTAAATTTTGTCATTTTGCATCATAATAAGCAGGAAGTCACATTTCATTAGAAAGTGTAGAAACTACAAACTTAGCTCCTCATTATTCAAGGGTTCACCCATTCACCCTACAGGCCTATTACAGATCAGTGGGTGGGTCTTCACTTACAGATACTGAATCAATATCAGCCATCTTGTTTGGAAGCTAAGCTAACTAGTGCTGTGGAGATAGTAAGTATGAAAATGATGGAAGAAACTAAACATGATTTTGAAGAAGAGGATTTTGAAATTCTGCTGCTCGCATCCAATGTTCGTGGCTGTCTTTACAAGATAGTATAATGAAGAGTAGCTGAGGCTGATGGAGGAACCGGAGGCGGCTGCCTGTCACGGTCGAGGAGCCCGGACTGGCTGGGTGTGGCTTGCGGAGCTGTGTAATGCGGTGCATTGTGGGAGTTGTTGTATACAAATGCGCCCCTCGGTTAATTTCTGTCTTTTCTCTGTCAAGAAGGCACCAAATTCAAAAATTATTTTACATTTCGACTACATATATGACTTACTTTCAATTAAGATTAATGTTGAAATGGGTGAAATGCTCCTTTAACTGATTACATTGTTTGATTCAATTTAGTTTTATGAATTATTTTTGTACTCTGGTCAAAAATGTCAATGCACTTTTACTTTTGTGATGTTGATGTACAAATATAACTGGCCTGATCTGTTACCACACATAGGTGGAAGACTCTCACCAAAACACTTTCTATTTTCAGACGTCAGGAGAATAACGTAATGCTTGGTATTTTAATGTTTTATGGTATAACAAAAAAAATGGCAAGAGCTTTTTTCCACATGTAAGCGGTGAGACTGACAGACTATGAAGTCTTACAGAAATGCCAGAACTGAAGTGCAGAATGCCCATGAATCTTTATATAGATTTACATTATGGCCAGTTCAGTTGTGATTGCATTGCTTTTGGATGTAAACTAAATGTTTAGCCTCGATTTTTGTTTTCTTTGTGTGTGTGTGTGTGTGTGTGTGTGTGTGTGTGTGTGTGTGTGTGTGTGTGTGTGTGTGTGTGTGTGTGTGTGTGTGTGTGTGGAATCCAGTAAAAAAGAATGATGAGAAAATAGACAGCTTTTCAAATCTGCATTGTCACTCACTGATGCTCTGCAAGTTCCTGAAAATCACATGACTGAAAGAAGAAATGAAACTGAAAGGAAAAATGAAACAAAGTGGAAAGTCTTCAAAATACTGCTATTGTTAATTTACGTAAATAGCTAGTATTATTGCCAAGAAATTAATCCTTAAATCCTATAATAAGGTCTTTGTTATGTTCTTCTAATGTAATCTCTCTTTTTTTTAAAACTAAGATCGCACCACCCTCCCCTCTGTCCTTTGGTACAGTCCTAAGAGATAAAAGAGAGAGGGGCTCCGTCCTCCTCATACCCTTCAGACATCAGAGAAACATTTCAAATTCAGGGTAAGTATCTTTTCAGATGTAGTACTGTATTATATTAATGTCTGTTTGTGATATTCTGTGTTTGGATATTCTGTAACAATCAGCGGAGAAATGGCAGTGTGTGATTTGGGAAAAGAATTAAAGTAACCCTATGTAGTTTTTCAACCTTCATAATATATTTCCAAGACTCTTGTGATGGTACATTGACTTAAAGGAGTCATAACCTGCAATTTTCACTTTTTCACTTTGCCTAACGATTATACATTGGCCGGGAAGCCGACATTCAAAAGTGAAGCGTTTGTTTACCCCAGGGTTCGTAAACCAGCCCACGTGCACGCGCACTCAAATACGAGATTTTAATTTCTCCCCCGACTTGACGTCAAGACGGGGCAGGATATACCATATATGGACACCGCAGACATATGCTGCAGGAAACCCGTGCCGCGCTCTCCCCCTCATATTTAGTTAAGAAAGATGCAGAAATGCAGTGCACACGTGAGTTGCTCTGTGGTTGACTGCCAGAATCAACATTTAAATGTGTTTTCTCTACCAAAAACGGACCAAACTACCAGGGACCAGTGGATGAAATTCATTTTTAATGACGCTGTTCCAACAACCCTATCAACTGGCTCAACGTTAGGTGTCTGCGCTAAACATTTTACACAGGAATCCTTTACAACGTTCATTTTAGGGTTGTCACCTTCAGTGAGGCAAAATAAGGGACACCCATACACGAGATAAATAAATAATTAAATGAAATAAAAAATAAAAAATGTGTCAAGGGTATCTGGATAGGCATGATATTAATGGTGCGTTCTATTATTCATCCGTCTCGGAGATCCGAATCGGATGACAGACGTTGCCTAGCAACACGCCCCCTTTCCTCGGATTTCTCCTCTCGGACGTCGGACAACCGTGAGGACACCGAGCAAGAATTCCGTTTCGGAATTCAAGATGGCTGCGCCCTGTGACTTGTAAGAATGAATTGTTTTCATTGTTTTTGAACCGCTTTGGTATTTTAAATGACGGTTATAATCACTCGTATTACTGCGTCCCCTGTAGGTATGGGAATCGGTTGTTGTGAGTGCAGTTCCTGACGTTGCTAGCGTTGCTAACAGAAGATTAACATGAAAAACATTAATAAAGTGAACATTTTCAAGTTCAAATGGCTGCGTTTTAGTGTAGTCATAATATTTTTTTTTTTTATGTAAGTGCCTGGTACTCGGCCAGTGCTACCATTATAACAGCTTTCCGGGTGGCGTCCATTTTTTTCTCCGACTCGGACGCGCAAAACGAATAGAACGCTTGAAGTGTGGGCGTGACATCAAATCCGAGGTCTGAGTCGGTTTGTTGGCTATAATAGAACGCACCATTAATAGCTGTAATAAACTACTGTTGCTAACAAATTTATTCCGGTCCAGGTTTCTATTTATTCATTGATTTTTCTTCTTCTGACGTTACTCTGGTATAACGTTAGTGCTGCATATTATGACCATAGACAGTATGATTATGTTCTAAACGCTTGGCTTTTATTTTGATAGGCCATATTTACTATTACTTCCGGGTCACGTGACCAACCTGTCCATGTTTAATTTTTTTTTTTTTTTTTTTTTTATTGAACACACTTATTTACAAAAAAAGCAATTTACAAAATCTCTCGTTGGGAGACTCATGTGCATAACATAAACAGTTACATTGAACAAAATTCAATAAACAAAATAAAAACAAATAAACCTAAAATTAAATCAATTAAGCAAAGGCATTTCAGTCCATAAGGCATGTCAAAGTTATTCACAAATAAATATATTATCCTCAGTCTTCATATAATCATAAAATAAGGTTACATGGAAGCTTTACAAATTATAATGACAAATATTTTGAGACATCTTCACATAGAGAGTAAATTTTATCACTGGAGTCTTTCAGAAGTTTCAAAGAAACAAAGTATTCCCTCAGTTCAATTTTAAACACTATTATGGATGGATTTTTATTTTGCCATTTGCATTTATGAATATGGTATTTACCCATAATTGTTATAATGTTGTAAATTCTAAAGAGTTCCTTCGGAAGGTTTTCGTTACCAAAAAGAATTTGCTCTAACTTCAATTGTAAAATTCTCTCCATTTTTATTTCTAGCCAATTCATGACATCTTGCTAGAATTTCCTTATCACTGGACAAGAGAAGAATAAATGTTCAATAGTTTCATCTTCCTGGGAGCAGAACACACATGCCTCCAACCAAATCTCTTTTTCAGCATTGCTGCTGCTGGATAATATCCATTTATAATTTTGAATTGCATTTCTTTTATTTTAGGAGGTATAGGCCATTTCATGAACTTGATGTATTTATTTGTTATTTTGTCATCATAGTGCCTTATTTTTATATTTTGGTCAAAATCATGAAATAGTCTACATTTTAATATTTTGCTAATACAATTATTGTTACAGTTTTTGCTGTTTATGGGAATTTGGTTTAGTTGCAATTTAGGCAAATTTACTTGACCTTTGGAATAATGTAAATAATTTCGTATCATATTTAATAAGGCTGTTGGTATTGCTTTACATACCTTGTTATAATCCCTTACTAAACTTTGTATATCAAATTTTGTTTTAAAATGCGTAAAACTAAGAAAGTTTCCTTGTTCATCTAATATATCAGTGATGAAGATGATCCCCTTTTCAAACCAATTTCTAAAAAAAAGTGTTTTTCTACTAATTGTTATCACTCTGTTGTTCCACAAAGTGGAACCATGTGGTGTAAAATTATGAGTAAATACCATCTTCCAGTAATAAAGAACTTGCTTATGATAATCGGACGTTTTACTGGCAATTTGGATGTCTCAAAATCGCACTTTAAAAGGAACTCTAAGCCTTCCACTTTATCAAAAATATTTTTGGGGATATGATACCATAGAGAATCAGGTTTATCTAGAAAGGCTTTAACCCAGTTAAGTCTAAAAACTCCAACCATAGATTCAAAATCAATTGTTTTTAACCCTCCTTTATTATAGTCCTTTACAAGTTGTGATTTTTTGATGTAGTGCGTTTTATTACGCCAGATGAATTGGCAAATTATAGAGTTTGCTTTTATGTTTTGTGAACTAATATAAAGAGAATAGCTTGGATAAATTAATTTAGAAACCCCTTCTGATTTTGACAATAGGTTACGTCCTAAAATGGTTAAGTCTCTTGTTAACCAATAATTTAAGTTTCTTTTTATTTCTTCAAATTTCTCTGTGATATTTTTGGATTCTCTTATTGCCAAGTTTTTAGATAGATGAATGCCCAAGTATTTCACATCATTCTTAACTGGAATCATCTCCAAGGTTTTCTCAGTGCAATTATATAAAGGTAATATTTCACATTTCTTTAGATTAAGGCAAAGACCTGATGCTCTGGAAAAAACAGAAATCACATTTAAAGCCTTCTGAAGAATTGATTTGTCCTTTAGAAATATCACTGTATCATCAGCAAATTGACTCATTTTCAATTCGGTGTCACAAACTTTTATCCCTTCAAGGTCTTTATTATTTATTACAAAATAGGCCAATAGCTGAGTACAGAGAATGAATAATTTTGGTGAAATTGGGCACCCTTGTCTTATTCCACAAGAGACATTGATTCTTGGAGTGATGTCTGATTTAAGTGAAATATAGCTGTATATTTGGTCATAAAACATTCTGATTACCTTACAAAAGTTTTTACCAAACCCAAAAAGTTTAAGCGATTCCAGTAAAAAGTCATGTTCTATAGAATCAAAAGCCTTGAAAAAATCAATAAACAATATTAGGCTATCAGTGCTAATAAGGCTCTGGTAATCTATCATGTCCAAAATCAGTCTCACATTGTTATGAATATGTCTACCTTTAATGAAAGCTGACTGAAATTCGTCTATTAGCTTGTTCAAGACATTTTTTACTCTGTTAGCATGTACCAAAGCTAGTAATTTATAATCATTACAAAGTAAAGTTATAGGTCTCCAATTATCTAATAATAATAAGTCTTTATTTGGTTTGGGTAACAAGGTTATCAAACCAGTTTTCATTGTTGGGGATAACTGACCATTTTTTATGCAATCGAGGTAAAATAAGTTTTTAATATCTGACCAAAAAGTCTTAAAAAATTCTATAGATAAACCATCAATGCCCGGTGATTTACCGTTTTTCATTTGTTTTAAAGCTGTTTCGATTTCTGTTAAGGTTACATCTCTTTCTAGTAAAAATTTGTCTTCCTCTGTTAGATTAGTTACATTTTCACTTACACTTTTCATAAAGGCATCACAATCGTCTCTCTGAATTTTTTTCTTATATAAGTTGCTTTAGAACTGACATACTTCCTCTGTTATTTTATTTGTGTCTTGAATGATATTTCCATTTTGGTTCAGTTTAGTTATACAATTTTTTGTCTGTCTCTGTTTTTCAAGGCTATAAAAATATGATGAATTTTTTTTCCCCTGCTCAATCCATTTGGCTTTTGATCTTACAAAGGCGCCTTTTGCCTTCTCTAGGTATATAACATCTAATTGGTTCTGGAACGTGTGTAACTCTTGTGTCTCTTCTACAGTTAAGTTAGGTTTTCCACATAATAAACTTATCTTTTCAACCATTTCCTTTTGTTTACGTTTACGGTTGTCAGCTATTTTCTTTCCAGTTTAAATAGCGTGTTGCTTTTTTTTTTAATTTAAACCACTCCCATTTACTTATATCTGACGAATCCATGTCATTAATCTCTTGACATATTATTCTGATTTGACTACAGAATTCTTCATTCAGCAACAAGGTATTGTCATGATTCTGTCCAGAGTTCTCTAGTTCTGAGACAGGATCATGACAGATCCATGTTTGTGTACAACACATGGTCCTTGTTCTGGGCCATGTGCTTGTGTGTCTCGTTACTGAACCCCGCCCCCTTGTTTCCTCATTGTCATGATTGTCTAGTTAGTGTCACCTGTTCCCTATTTAATCTCCTTGTGTTTGCTGTCTCGTGTCGGTTCATTGTGATCCTTATACCTCTGTGGTTTTTTGAGAGCTTGTATTATCTGTGAGTATCCTGTTTCAGAGTATTGTCTAGTTGTTATTAGTCTAGTTTATTAGGGGTTCAAGCACGAAGTGCTGAAACCCTATTGTAATTGTATTGATTTTTATTATTATTATTATTATTATTCTCCCCTAAAACGCATCGTGCAGCCCAAACCGTAAGTGCTGGAGCTCTGAAACTTTGTCAGATGGTAGTACAAAAATCGAGGAGAGGTTATCAAATTATGAGCCCGATTGGCCCATAGGTGGCGCTATAGCGACCAATTGCGCGAAACGGCTCATAACTCCTAGACCGTAAGTCGTACACTCAAGTGTCTTATATCATTGGAAAGCTGGTCACCTGACGAAAAAAACGTATATCTCCGATTTCATTTCCGGTATGGAAATTTTTCCGCCATTTTGAATTTTGTCGAAAAACTACTTTTGCGAACTAGTCCCTGGTTTTTTGCCCGATCGGAACCAAACCAGTGCAGAAATGTTCTCTGGAGTCTGAAGATCAATAATTATCAAAAAAATGTTGAAATTTCTATTTCCGGTCGCTAGGGGAAGCAAAATAAACGTTGTGGGAGGAGCCTATTTTACTAAATTGGCTATAACTCAAGAAGTAAATGAGATATCTTCACCAAACTCGGTACACATGTGTACGAGTTCAATTTGAGGTGACAGTAAAAAAATAGCGACGATTGAACACTAGGTGGCGCTATAACATGAAAAAAACATAAAAAGGGCTATGACCACATGACCGTTAGTCCGATTGACTTGAAAATTGGTATGCAGTGTCTTGGACCAAGGCCCCATGTATATCTATGAGGACATTGGCGTATGTAAAAAAACATGGCCGCCATCGGCCAATGAAGTTTGAGCACCTGTGAGACAAGGTTAACGGAGGCCCATCGGAACGAAACTCGATGGGCATGTTCGACTCATGGCCCTAGAGGTCTGTAAGAATTTTGAAAAAAATCGGCCACTAGTTGGCGCTAACGAGTTTTATGGCTCTGTTATCACGTGGTGTTGCACACACCCCCACAATATGTATATCAATTGATAGATCTCCTCATGCTGAACAACTTTGCCTCAAGAACCATTGCTGTCAATCAAATCGTTCGTTAAAAATTCACGAATATGTTAAAAACGTACTTTTGCGAACTAGTCCCTGGTTTTTTGCCCGATCGGAACCAGACCAGTCTGGGACAATTCTTTGGACTCTCTAGATCAATAATTATCAAAAAAAGTTGAACTTTGTCATTTGTTTTGCTATAACAGGGTCATTTAAAAAAGGGGGCATGACAAAATGCACCCAAAAGCCTGAAAAATCCTAAAGGAAAAGTCAGAACTTCACAAAAATTGATGAGCATATGTGTCATAACGTATTCAACAAGCATGCAAAGTTTCATGGAGATCGGACTATAGGTGGCGCTATAATTGTTAAAAATATTAAAAACAATGTATACCCTATAGTAAATTGCCATTATTAAAACTTAAAACTTAATGTCTTTTGATGCTTTTGTGCTTAAAGGCCTTCAAGGCCTAAACTGCTTGAACCCCGCTAAATGCTGCTTGCAGCTTTAATTAGGGGTTCAAGCACGAAGTGCTGAAACCCTATTGTAATTGTATTGATTTTTATTATTATTATTATTATTATTATTCTGCCGTAAAACGCATCGTGCAGACCAAACCGTAAGTGCTGCAGCTCTGAAACTTTGTCAGATGGTAGTACAAAAATCGAGGAGAGGTTATCAAATTATGAGCCCGATTGGCCCATAGGTGGCGCTATAGCGACCAATTGCGCGAAACCACTCATATCTCCTAGACCGTAAGTCGTACACTCAAGTGTCTTATATCGTTGGAAAGCTGGTCACCTGACGAAAAAAACGTATATCTCCGATTTCATTTCCGTCATGATAGATTTTCCGCCATTTTGAATTTAGTCGAAAAACTACTTTTGCAAACTAGTCCCTGGATTGTTGCCCGATCGGAACCAAACCAGTGCAGAAATGTTCTCTGGAGTCTGAAGATCAATAATTATCAAAAAAATGTTGAAATTTCTCGTTCCGGTCGCTAGGGGAAGCAAAATAAACGTTGCGGGAGGAGCCTATTTTACTAAAATGGCTATAGCTCGAGAAGTAAATGAGATATCTTCACCAAACTCGGTACACATGTGTAAGAGTTCAATTTGAGGTGACAGTAAAAAAATCGCGACGATTGAACACTAGGTGGCGCTATAAAATGAAAAAAACAGATAAACACCTGACCGTCAGTCCGATTGACTTGAAAATTGGTATGCAGTGTCTTGGTCCAAGGCCTCATGTAAGTCTATAAGGACATTGGTGTATCTCAAAAATCATGGCCGCCATCGGCCAATGAAGTTTGAGCATCTATGAAACAAGGTTAACGAAGGCCGATCGGAACGAAACTCGTTGGGAATGTTCGACTCATGGCCCTAGAGGTCTGTAAAAATTTTGAAAGAAATCGGCCACTAGTTGGCGCTAACGAGTTTTATGGCTCTGTAATCACGTGGTGTTGCGCATATCCCCACAAAATGCATATCATTTGATAGATCTCCTCATGATGAACAACTTTGCCTCAAGAACCATTGCTGTCAATCAAATCGTTCGTTAAATATTCACAAATATGTCAAAAACCTACTTTTGCAAACTAGTCCCTGGTTTTTTGCTCGATCAGAACCAGACCAGTCTAGGATAATTCTCTGGACTCTCTAGATCAATAATTATCAAAAAAAAGTTGAACTTCGTCTTTTGTTTTGCTATAACAGGGTCATTTACAAAAAGAGACATGACAAAATGCACCCAAAAGCCTATAAATCCTAAAGGAAAAGTCAGAACTTCACAAAAATTGATGAGCACATGTGTCATAGCTTATTCAACAAGCATGCAAAGTTTCATGGAGATCGGACTATAGGTGGCGCTATAATTGTTAAAAATGTTAAAAACAATATATACCCTATGGTAAATTGCCATTATTGAAACTTAAAACTTAATGTCTTTTGATGCTTTTGTGCTTAAAGGCCTTCAAGGCCTAAGCTGCTTGAACCCCGCTAAATGCTGCTTGCAGCTTTAATTATTATTATTATTCTCCCCTAAAACGCATCGTGCAGCCCAAACCGTAAGTGCTGGAGCTCTGAAACTTTGTCAGATGGTAGTACAAAAATCGAGGAGAGGTTATCAAATTATGAGCCCGATTGGCCCATAGGTGGCGCTATAGCGACCAATTGCGCGAAACGGCTCATAACTCCTAGACCGTAAGTCGTACACTCAAGTGTCTTATATCATTGGAAAGCTGGTCACCTGACGAAAAAAACGTATATCTCCGATTTCATTTCCGGTATGGAAATTTTTCCGCCATTTTGAATTTTGTCGAAAAACTACTTTTGCGAACTAGTCCCTGGTTTTTTGCCCGATCGGAACCAAACCAGTGCAGAAATGTTCTCTGGAGTCTGAAGATCAATAATTATCAAAAAAATGTTGAAATTTCTATTTCCGGTCGCTAGGGGAAGCAAAATAAACGTTGTGGGAGGAGCCTATTTTACTAAATTGGCTATAACTCAAGAAGTAAATGAGATATCTTCACCAAACTCGGTACACATGTGTACGAGTTCAATTTGAGGTGACAGTAAAAAAATAGCGACGATTGAACACTAGGTGGCGCTATAACATGAAAAAAACATAAAAAGGGCTATGACCACATGACCGTTAGTCCGATTGACTTGAAAATTGGTATGCAGTGTCTTGGACCAAGGCCCCATGTATATCTATGAGGACATTGGCGTATGTAAAAAAACATGGCCGCCATCGGCCAATGAAGTTTGAGCACCTGTGAGACAAGGTTAACGGAGGCCCATCGGAACGAAACTCGATGGGCATGTTCGACTCATGGCCCTAGAGGTCTGTAAGAATTTTTAAAAAAATCGGCCACTAGTTGGCGCTAACGAGTTTTATGGCTCTGTTATCACGTGGTGTTGCACACACCCCCACAATATGTATATCAATTGATAGATCTCCTCATGCTGAACAACTTTGCCTCAAGAACCATTGCTGTCAATCAAATCGTTCGTTAAAAATTCACGAATATGTTAAAAACGTACTTTTGCGAACTAGTCCCTGGTTTTTTGCCCGATCGGAACCAGACCAGTCTGGGACAATTCTTTGGACTCTCTAGATCAATAATTATCAAAAAAAAAGTTGAACTTTGTCATTTGTTTTGCTATAACAGGGTCATTTAAAAAAGGGGGCATGACAAAATGCACCCAAAAGCCTGAAAAATCCTAAAGGAAAAGTCAGAACTTCACAAAAATTGATGAGCATATGTGTCATAACGTATTCAACAAGCATGCAAAGTTTCATGGAGATCGGACTATAGGTGGCGCTATAATTGTTAAAAATATTAAAAACAATGTATACCCTATAGTAAATTGCCATTATTAAAACTTAAAACTTAATGTCTTTTGATGCTTTTGTGCTTAAAGGCCTTAAAGGCCTAAACTGCTTGAACCCCGCTAAATGCTGCTTGCAGCTTTAATTATTATTATTATTATTCTCCCCTAAAACGCATCGTGCAGCCCAAACCGTAAGTGCTAGAGCTCTGAAACTTTGTCAGATGGTAGTACAAAAATCGAGGAGAGGTTATCAAATTATGAGCCCGATTGGCCCATAGGTGGCGCTATAGCGACCAATTGCGTGAAACGGCTCATAACTCCTAGACCGTAAGTCGTACACTCAAGTGTCTTATATCATTGGAAAGCTGGTCACCTGACGAAAAAAACGTATATCTCCGATTTCATTTCCGGTATGGAAATTTTTCCGCCATTTTGAATTTTGTCGAAAAACTACTTTTGCGAACTAGTCCCTGGTTTTTTGCCCGATCGGAACCAAACCAGTGCAGAAATGTTCTCTGGAGTCTGAAGATCAATAATTATCAAAAAAATGTTGAAATTTCTATTTCCGGTCGCTAGGGGGAGCAAAATAAACGTTCTGGGAGGAGCCTATTTGACTAAATTGGCTATAACTCAAGAAGTAAATGAGATATCTTCACCAAACTCGGTACACATGTGTACGAGTTCAATTTGAGGTCACAGTAAAAAAATAGCGACGATTGAACACTAGGTGGCGCTATAACATGAAAAAAACATAAAAAGGGCTATGACCACATGACCGTTAGTCCGATTGACTTGAAAATTGGTATGCAGTGTCTTGGACCAAGGCCCCATGTATATCTATGAGGACATTGGCGTATGTAAAAAAACATGGCCGCCATCGGCCAATGAAGTTTGAGCATCTATTAAACAAGGTTAACGAAGGCCGATCGGAACGAAACTCATTGGGCATGTTTGACTCATGGCCCTAGAGGTCTGTAAGAATTTTGAAAGAAATCGGCCACTAGTTGGCGCTAACGAGTTTAATGGCTCTGTTATCACGTGGTGTTGCACACCCCCCCACAATATGTATATCAATTGATAGATCTCCTCATGCTGAACAACTTTGCCTCAAGAACCATTGCTGTCAATCAAATTGTTCGTTAAATATTCACGAATATGTTAAAAACGTACTTTTGCAAACTAGTCCCTGGTTTTTTGCCCGATCGGAACCAGACCAGTCTAGGATAATTCTTTGGACTCTCTAAATCAATAATTATCAAAAAAAAGTTGAACTTTGTCATTTGTTTTGCTATAACAGGGTCATTTATAAAAGGGGGCATGACAAAATGCACCCAAAAGCCTATAAATCCTAAAGGAAAAGTCAGAACTTCACAAAAATTGATGAGCACATGTGTCATAACTTATTCAACAAGCATGCAAAGTTTCATGGAGATCGGACTATAGGTGGCGCTATAACTGTTAAAGATGTTAAAAACAATGTATTCCCTATGGTAAATTGCCATTATTGAAACTTAAACCTTAATGTCTTTTGATGCTTTTGTGCTTAAAGGCCTTAACGGCCTAAACTGCTTGAACCCCGCTAAATGCTGCTTGCAGCTTTAATTTTCCTTGTGTCCTGTTTATGTTTTGCCCCCTCGTGGGTTTTTGTTTTCCCTGTTTGTAAATAAATTATTTGTTACATCCTGTTTGCGCTTGGGTTCATCTGTACCGTTACGTGACAGAATGAACCGACCATACCAGAACCCAGCAAACAGTACTCCACCGTGTCTTGATCAACAATCGGACTCTATGGTAGAATGGTGGCAGGAGACAATCGCTGATAGTAGGAGGGGCAAACTTCCGTTCCCTCCCCAGGGTGAGTGGTCCCTGAGAGAGTATGCCCGGGTCGTGGACGAGAGGAGGGTCTTCTTGCCTGATGCCCTACTAAAACGCTACCTCATCGCGGGCCTAAATGAGCCACCTTTTCTGGCTGAACGGGAGAAACTGGTTCGTCATCCATTCCAGGAGATGATTACCTGTTTGGCACAGAAGGAGTCACAGACATCGATCAGACCCTCAACACCTGGTATACCCATGATCCCGGAGGGTGACGTTCTCACTGTGGCCACGTTGGTGAACCAGACTCGTCCCAGTGCGACTTCAGAAGCATCCTCCACAGCTACAAGTCTTCAAGGTAAACGAGAGAGACGGTGGTTGTGGGAGTCGGCTTCAGAGTCATCCACAGAGACTAGAGTTCCTCCAGTGGTTCCCTCTAAATCTTTCCTACCGGTCTCAAGTCCGGTTTTGGCTTCTGCTCCGCGGCCGAGGAGAAAGAGAAGGAGAGGAACTTTCTGTTCTCCGTCCCTGTCTTCACTTGAGTCCACGAGAACTCTCGAACCTGCTGCAGAGACCACAGATCCACAATCAGCACGGGTGAGAGTGATTCCTGTGGCTGCTGCAGAGAGAATTCGGTTGTTAAGTCGTGACGTAATCACGCTCTGATAATACTGTTTCCGGGTCCAAATGCTGGGTCCAATCTGCTTACCGCTTTTGCCCGAGTTTTAACATGCCGCAGTGCTGTGTCCCATGTTGTTTAAATAGATCGGAGTTAAAAAAAACAAGTGACATTCAACTGTCATTCTACCGCTTTCCCTGTGACGAGAAAGAAAAGAGAAAATGGCTGCAGTTGATAAGGTAAGTTACAATTCTTTCCTTTATCCCTAACACCCACTGGCGCTGAAGCGAAGCCAGTCCTTTAAGAAAAGGGCTTAGTCTAACGTTATGGGTTTGTAACGTTAATTAGATATGGACGAGCGGAGCGCTTGGACCCGGAAGAGGCTAAACGACACGCGTGACGTCAGACTTAACAACCGAATTATTCCGGATCCTGAAGCAGTGGAGATGGTTTTTGAGTCTGTTGCTGCTAACGATGTCTCTGAGTCCAACATGACATCATGACTTTTGCGTAAACATATACGCCACTTTCGAGTCAGGTGGCGTGTTATCTCCACGCATTTTGTGCTATCCGCGTGTATCCGTGTGTATACGTATATTTCTACGCCATTAACGTCCGTGTCATTCCGCGTGTCTGAACACGCAGTCAAATCTCCAGTCATAAATGCCATTAACCCCAGTGACGGTTAAGTTTAGGGATGGGGTTGAGGTAAGTCATATCTTTTTTTTTTACCTAGGATGGTAAGGGAACAGTCATAAATGCCATTAACCCCAGTGACGGTTAGGTTTTGGGACGGGGTTGAGGTAAGTCATATATTTATATAACGTTAAGTCAACGGCGTTCATAAACACGCTGAAAGGCGATTATGCGTCTTGATAGCACGCCAAAAATGGAAATACGAATTGGCGTGTCATACACACGCTACTTCATGAGATCAGTCTGCTGAGTCAGTTTCAGAGAGGGCGGCAGCTGACACAGCTGCAAAAGCACTCCTCCGGGCGGTTTCAGCAACCCAGGACATGCCGTTTGCAGTTGTGGCCAAGACTTTATCCAATTACATGTCAAGTCTTGTAAAGATTCTGGAGATTCCTGTCAGACCCGTTTCATCCTCAAGTCCTGCATCCACAGCGGAGGAGAGTGCGGGTTTCAAGTCGGTTGCAGAGAGAGCGGTTTCCATGGCTGCTACAGAGAACTCTGTTTCTGAGTCAATGATGGAGTGTGCGGGTTCCGAATCATCTGTTTCAGAGGATTTCGAATCTGTAGATGAGACTCTGGGTCCTGTTCCAGTCTCACCGACCGCCGCAGTGCCTCTTGTTCCTGATTACTTACCACCAGTCACACCTCTTGTCTTCATTCCATTGCCGGCTGCAGCAGTCCCCTCTGTCGCCCAGCCTATGTGTGTTTCCCCGTTCTCCCCTGTTAAGGTTCAACCCCGGACTGTGTCGACCAGTTCCCCACCCAAACCCACCCGGGTTCCTCATCGGAGGTATAAATCCCGTAAACCCAAGACCAACGTCCCACCCACCCACCCACCCTGTACAATCCCCTGTGAACCTCATTGTGCCTCCGCCTTCCCTTCCTTGTTTATTGTTCCTAATTTTTCACCCTGATCCTGTCATTCGGTTTTCATGTATGCCTTTGTTATTTTTGGCTATGTTGTGTTGGTTCATGTCTATGTCTCAGTCTGTCTCAAGTTTGGTGTACTCTTGAAGCGTCTGGTAGCCGCTTTTTAAGGGAGGGGTTCTGTCATGATTCTGTCCAGTTCTCTAGTTCTGAGACAGGATCATGACAGATCCATGTTTGTGTACAACACATGGTCCTTCTTCTGGGCCATGTGCTTGTGTGTCTCGTTACTGAAACCCACCCCCTTGTTTCCTCATTGTCATGATTGTCTAGTTAGTGTCAACTGTTCCCTATTTAATCTCCTTGTGTTTCCTGTCTCGTGTCGGTTCATTGTGATCCTTATACCTCTGTGGTTTTTTGAGAGCTTGTATTATCTGTGAGTATCCTGTTTCAGAGTATTGTCTAGTTGTTATTAGTCTAGTTTATTTTCCTTGTGTCCTGTTTATGTTTTGCCCCCTCGTGGGTTTTTGTTTTCCCTGTTTGTAAATAAATTATTTGTTACATCCTGTTTGCGCTTGGGTTCATCTGTACCGTTACTTGACAGGTATTGTTAAATTTCCAAATGTTGTTTGATTTTTGTTTTTGTTTGACTATTGAGAGTGACAACCTAATAAGACAATGGTCTGTGAGAGGAGATGATTGAATATCACATTTTGGTCCAAGAATAGTAATATTTGGAGACACAAGCCAATAATCTAACCTTGAGCATAGGTTAGCATCTGCTGGGCTGATCCATGTAAATTGCATTGTTTTAGGGTGTGTCATTCTCCAGTAATCTACCAAGTTATTGGATAAACAAAATTTGTTCAACAAATCATTATAATCTGGTTGTATCCCCTTGGGAGGTTTCCTATCAAGCCAGGAGTTAGGTGCTATGTTAAAATCACCTCCTATTATTATGCTATCCGTGCCATAATTTGCACTCCATTCCCTGATAGCTTGAGTTAACTTTAACATCATATTCCTATTGAGAGATCTGTTATTGTACCCATAAACATTAATCAAAATCATTTTAAAATCAAATACTTCCACCACAACCATTAGCCAGTGACCTGCTTCATCACTTTTATAATCAATAATTTTCCCTATAAACCTAAAAAATAAAATCATCACTCCTGCAGAATGAGAAGTTCCATACAAAATATTGTCTCCCCATTGTTGCTTCCAGAATTTTTCATCGTCCTTGTTAGAATGTGTCTCTTGTAACAAAATAAGGTTGGCTTTGACTTCCTTACAAAATAAAAAAGGCCTTACGCTTAATGTTATTCTTTAAACCTCGAACATTTAAAGAACTAAAAACAATAGACATACGAATGAAACAAAATACACGCTCTTAAGTGCGCTTTCAACAAAATAGAATTTAAGGCAGGAATGAACAATGCGTCACAGAATTAAACTTTGACATTAACAGTAACAGTCCCCTTAATCATCAAACTTTCTGAATCAAGGTGATGACACTACATATCCTGTGAAAGGTACCTCCACTCTTTTTCCGTCTATAATAGCGTACCCTTCCTTCAAGTAAGCTTTCTTCCCATTGCGTCTGGCCTCCTGTACCATCGGATACAGCTTTGCCTGGGCTTCACGATCTTCTTTTGACCAGTCCTGTCTGAATTGTATGTGCAGCTCCTGGCAGACTCTGGCTTCTCTCGACCTCCTCCAGATCTCGTCCCTCGTCGTCCGCATGCCAAACTGCATGATGATCGGTCGCGGTCTCATGTTGAAGGCGGGATCATCTTTCTTTCCCAAACGATGGACAGTATCAACATTATCTCGTATTTTTTCCACCGACATCGGAATCACTCTTGTGAGAAAACCGACCACCCTTTCCCTTGTATCCTCGTTGTCCTTCTCCGGTAACCCAATCAATTTGAGATTCCATCGTCTTCCGTATCGCTCGATTTCCCGGCATCTTTCCTTCAGCTCCTTATTCTCTTTTGTCAGCCTGTCCGCTTGCACTTTGAGTTGAATTATCTCATTTTTATTTTCTGTCACCTCTTTTTCATTATTTTGGATGCGCTGATCAAAGTTTTCAAACTTTCTTTCGAACGCATCCAGTCTTTCCTCAAATCTTTGTGACAGATTGTGAATTGCATCGTATATGCTTTCCATGCTTACTTCTTTTGATTCATCTCTCCTCTTCAGTTTCTTTGGATTTGGACTCTTTAACGGAGTGTGGTCGCTCTGAGGTTTTGCCATCTGCACCTCTTCTTCAACAAACTCGTCAAAACATGCCTCACGTATCCCTTCCATACTGTAGTCATGTTCATTGAGGTTAGCTTGGTCCTGGGTATTAGCCATTTTTCCCCGAGTGTATTATTTAGTGCTTCTTTTCAGAAAAGTGTCTCACAATATTCACTTAAGAATGATGTTTACCTCATAATGACTTAAGGGGTGACTGTTGATCTAAATTAACTGCTCTGGATGTCAAAATCACTTTTTCTGTCAGACCCCGCAACTTGTACAACTGCTCACTCCGCCATCTTGCTCCTCCCCCGCCCTGTCCATGTTTTAATGTAGCTCTTCAAACGGGAAAATGGAAAAAGGAATTTCAAAAAAACAAAATCGGACGGTTATTTGATTTTGTTTTTTTGTTTTTTCGTTTTTGGATTCAGAACCAAAAACGGGAAAACGTCTCCTTTTTTATGGTTTCTTTGTTTTTGGTTTGAAATGAAAAACGAAAAAAGGGTGGTTTCTCATTATTTTGTTTTTTGTTTCAAACGAAAAAACAAACTATCAAAACCCCGTGTACCACGGCTCATTTATTCTTTTTTTCTTTTTTCCAAAAAAATTGAAAAATGAGAATTCGACTTGATTTTTATATTTTTATGTTCAGGGATAGAAAATGGAAAAATGGCTTGAATATTCGATTTCCACATGTGGGCGCGCATGAAACGCCCCTTTCTGCTGATTGGTCAACCAAATATCAATGCTTTCCGTTCTTCCACAAGAAGAACCTCCGCTGCACGGATTCGTAAAGTATTTATTACAAATAAACTCTCTCTAATCTAGGGTGACCAACTGTCCTGTTTTCCCAGGACATGTCCTGTTTTCATATAACAAAAATTTTCTATCCATACAGAGGAGGCATAACCTACTTTAAATGTATTGAAATTAATAAGGTATCTTTGAGTAAACTTCGAGTATCATTTGAGTTGGCCCATGTGTTTGCTGGGCCGAGTGTCCTGGTTTTTTGGTAATCAAAATATGGTCACCCTACTCTAATCCAACAACCGGACTAACACAAATCGCGCTGGGCAGGGCTTAGAAATGGTTTTCTTCTCTATAGTCATGGATTCGACAATACACACTAGAGAAATATTAGCTGATATAAAATATTATGTATATTATCTCGCATCTGCACCCACATGACCCATTAGCCTAAAAGCTGGGTAACCCACTGGACAGCACGCAGACCAGTATCCATTTAAGGACTCGAGTCCAATTTTGAATGACCTCGGACTTGTCACGCACTCGGATGAATTTGTACTCGGACTTGGCACGGAGTCGGACATTTTAGACTCGGAAAAATGTCCGAGTCCAGTCGAGTCCGGGCACTGGAGGACACATTATTCAAAAACGAAAAGAAACTACTTGTGTTGTGTCCGCGTTGAGCATTGTAGCCAATCACAGACATGTATATTAAGCGCATGAACGCAGTGAGCAAATCAGAGGCATTTTAGAGTCAACATGCAGAGAATTCGCTTAAAATGTATGTTCAGAATCAGCACAAGCTTTATCCTTTTGCAAATCCCCTCAAACAAAGTCTAGACGCGATATAAATGAGATATTCATTGATCAGTGCGGATAACTTCAGTGTTTATGACGAGAGTTTTAGGGAGAGTGCAGAACCCGGTAAGTGATGCCTTTAAAGGGAGCGCAATTGACATTCTAAATAATAATTTTGTTTTTCGTGCTTCTAGAGCACCAGTGGTTACGTTCACAATGTAAATCAAAAACAGTCATAAATGCATTTAAATGTGGGAGTGAATCCGCAAAAGTCTAGTCCTGTGAGTCATGAAATTGCGGTTATTGACAGTAAAGGCCAATTTATACTTCTGCGTCGAGGGTACGCCGTAATGTACATTTATAATGTACGTAATGTACCGTTTGAGCATTTATACTTCTGCGTTCAGGTCTTGGTTGCTCTGCAGTACTGCTCCGAAACGCTAGTTGGTGGCGGAGGGTTTTAATGTTCCACTGTGTTTAGATTCCTCACGGCTAGGTTACTACAAGCAATAGCGACTGAAAGACAGCTGATAATGTTGGAGTTGGAGCTTATTGAGGTGAAAAAACAGTTCACTTTAGTGAAATTACTAAAACTGAAAGGCAGAAATGAGAGAAGGCGTCGGAGGAGATATGGTACGTGTGGAAATCATAGATAGTGGTGGAAATGCGTGAGAAGGTACGTGCGGAAATGCATAGGAGGAAATGCGATGCTACCAAGCCGACCAATCACCGATCTTGCGGTCCGCGTCGTCGCGACGTGTAGTTACATTTTTGAAGAGGTGCGCGTCAGGCGACGGCGAAGGGTACGCGGTATGGGACGCGTCTGTGCGTATGCTACGCCGTACCTACTGCGCGCACCCTATGCAGAAGTATAAATTGGCCTTAACCATAGCAACATGAGAACGTGATAAACATAGCAACATTTTGGCCACTAATAACTGTATGATTTTTGTTACATTTACACTTTAGTCATAAGTTTACATAGACCTTTCAGAATCTCCAAAATGTATTTTTTTTTATTAATCCACAAGTTTCCTACGCCCCATGAGGCCTTGCGTCAAAAGTGGGTGCGACTTCCGGTTCGAAGTAAACAAAGCGCGATTTGACATGCTTGACACTCGTTCATTCAACAGCTGACAGTCATTCAAGTTATAGCGATCCAAACTAGCTAACGATGTGGGAACACAACCTCAACGAAATTCAAAAGGGTGAAATAACAGTACCTTTACCCTCCGCAGTAGTTGGTTGGGAGTATTATAATATTATTAATAATCAACACTCATCAAGGCATGGTGACAGACAGTTGTGTGAGCTGTCAAACAATTAAAATAAAAAACACACACTTAGTCATTGTGCTTTTGGAGTTTATTCAAAATTATAAATGAATGTGCTACTTGAATACATTAACTGGCATATTTGGTATTCTGTCACCTCAGGCTTTGATCCTGAGTTTAGGTGTAACATCAGTAGCGAACAGCCAAACACATGCTGATAGAGTTTATAGAATATTAAGAATTTAAACAAATGTACACAGAAAGATTCGTCGTCTTTTGGGAGGTGATGGAAACTACAGTCGTTGGCAGGATCAGAGACGGGCTCTGGCAGGATCACTCTGATTTCGTTTTCGGCTTATGTTCAAAACAATCACGTTTAAGCCACTGAATTAGTTTAGTCCAGTTATACATACAACCGCGAACAGCACATGTTGCCCCTGAGCTCAGTAACGACATCTCTCATAAAGATTTGCGTCTTTAAATAGTAAAATAATTCTCCGAAAAACAGCTAGCCTCTTGGCTAACTAACACACAAAATACCATTGGAATGCTATCTGCCACGTCACCGGAAGTTTCACCCACTTTATTTTTTACAGGAGCGCCCCTCGGAAACTTGTGGATAGGAAGGATCATAAAAACATTGTTTCTATTCAGTACTGCACTGAAAAGGCTTTTTCACATAACAGATGATTAATGGCCTAGTCCACAAGACAAAATACAAGACAAATTACTTGATTTTAATATTGTGTGGTCATTACCTGAATGATCCACAACTGTTTTTTTTTTTTTGTTTTTTTTTTTTTGTAATGGTTGTTCATAAGGAAAAATCCTCCAGCTCCTGCACATTCTTTGCTTTTCCAGCATCTTCTGCATATTTGACTCCTTACTAATGTTAGCAGTGACGGTGAGATCCATCTTTTCGCACTGGTGACAAGTGAGGGACTCATACACAAACATCACAAACCCTGCAAATATTTAGTGATGTTCAAGAAGGAAGCATCCGTTAAGGATGGAACTGGATGTAAATTGGTGTAAATTGTTAAAAAAAATAATTGATTAATTTAGTCCTGCCCTTCAATGGCTAAAAAAGATATTAGCATGTAAAACAAAATAATAAAAATGTAAACATCACCATCATCTTGCTCAAAAATATACCCCTGGCTCTTAATGCATCATGTTGCATTCTTGAGCATTACCTTGCAAATACCTTTTTCTCTTTCCTCCTCAATATATTTTTCACTGTGTGAGAACATGTGGAGTGAGAGCAGAATGGCTTGTGGAACATAGCAACAGTAACTAAGAGGGACAGGTCTTTGTAAAAAGTACTCGGCCGGACTCGACTCGGATGTTAAGGACTCGGACTCAAGTCCGACTCGGCCCTCTTTGGACTCGGACTTGGACTCGGACTCGATTGTTAAGGACTTGGACTCGACTCGGACTCGACTAAGGTGGACTCGGACCCAACTCTACTGCATGCACATGGAGTTTTAGACATGGGAATATGATAGATATGAAAATATATGAAGAGTTCAGATGCAAAAGCCTCTAAATGCCATTTGAAATTTTCTTCTAAAATGACCATTTTTATCAAGCTTGCATATTTAAGTTCAGTAATTTCACTTAAATGACAATTAATAGGTAATCTTCATTGCCATTTAAGTGAAATTACTGAACTTAAATATACAAGCTTGATAAAAATGATCATTTTAGAAAAAAAATTCAAATGGCACTTAGAGGCTTTTGCATCTGAACTCTTCATATAAATTGCATTATTTAGTGTCAATGTCACAGCGCATCTATTTAGGTTGTTATTCTATTCGGGTTTTTTTTTTGTTTGTTTGTTTGTTTTTCATAGCTTATAGCTTTCATAGCTTATTATGTTTACCTTTGCAAGGGCAATTATTCTAATATTTTTTAAATATAGGCTATTTGTCATCTTTTATAAAAAAAATGACAAATTTAATTAGAATAATAAGACAATAAACTGTTACCAATCAAATTAAATTAGTATCTTTTTTTTACAGTCTATGGTATCAACCAAGAAGCTGCATCTGAATTCTGAATGGCATGTAGACCTATTAGCCTAGTAAGCCTACTATTAACTGTTTAATGCTGCTCAGAGGATTAACACAGTAATTACAATTATATAGTATTATGATATTAACTTTTAAAATATAACATTTTGAATAGCCTTTTAAATATGAAATTAATGACAAAAGGAAACAATACTTTATGAGAGTAACACCCCCAGTAGGAGGCAGCACGTAACTTTCTCTAGTCAGTCAGTGAGTCATTCATTCAACCGATTCGTTCAAAACGCTGATTCATTCATGAACCACTTGGCTATATTTGGGACATTGAATCATTGAATCAAGAAAACCCTTTCTAGTCCCTGCTCTCAGCGCGATTTGTGTTAAAGTATCAGTCCAGCAGTGGAGGACTGTTATTCTGTGGAAACTGTTAAAAACTGTAAGAGCTGAAAGTGTTGATATTTGGTTGACCAATCAGTGGAAAGGGGCGTTTCATGCTCGCCCACAGGTGGAAATCGAATATTCAATCCATTTTTCCATTTTCTATCCCTGAACATAAAAATATAAAAATCAAGCCAAATTCTCATTTTTTATTTTTTATTTTTGGAAAAAAAGAAAAAAGAATAAAGGAGCCGTTTTCTAATTTTTCTACTTTCAATATCAATCTAAAAACGAATAAACGCAACCCATAGGACGTCGTGGAAGACGGAGTCCTTCTTGAAGTAGCTGAGATACCGAACACAGAGTCAGTGCTAGGATTCCTTTTCGACGAAGCCTTTTCTCGTCGAGAAAGCGACATCCACTCGACTTTGGGCGGGAAAGGGCCCACCAGCGGCCAGCTGGCGGCGGTGGGCCTCATCCCTGCTGAGGAAAGATCATTGGAAGATCAGCACACCTGTCGTTCCGTGACTGCGGCTTCTGTAGATTCCTTGTAGGGTAGAGCGAGTCAATGAAAATGTGCGTGATACAAACGGCTGCATTCTCCACAGGAAGACTGTTCAAGAAGTCGTGGTGCAGTGTTCGTGTTTAACATTAACGGTGTACGTCCTTATGAGAAAAGTGAGTTTTATTTATCCTTTACTTGTTTAGAATTGATTGGATATGTGAATATCTAGAAATACTTGGTATTTGGGTCATAAATCCACTCGGGAGAAATGACGAGTTATGCAGTGCAGTTGGCAAAGAATGGACGTCACTGTATGCTTATGTTTATGTTGTTTAACTGAGTTAAGTGTTATGCTTGTATTATTCAGGCTATATCATTATATTTACATTATTTGTTCTGTACAGATTAGTAAAGGAATGGTGACTCACGAGTTATTAGTCACCTGGTTGAGCTGGTGTATTGTGCTATAATGTTAAGCTGATAGACTTAATAATGCTCGTTTATACAGTACATGTAACCTTTATTACTGTTTTGTTTATTTTCAACTACACTAATACACTCAAGCCCAAAATGTTAACCTACCATGTCCATTAATATCAGCTGAGAGGCAACTACTACATTCAAATCTGCACCTGTAATTGATGTCTAATGTATGTCTGTGCTGCTGAAGAAAGTTGAGTTAAACGTTTAATCTGATCCATGCCTCCTGTCCTGCGTTTTGACCAACGCTCCAGGGCGAGAACTATAGCCTCCTAAGCACCTGTGGTCCTTTCTCTCAATTATTGGTCCTTCGAGCCGGATCTCAGTGCTTACCTTGGTTAAGGATGGCTACTTCTAAAGAAATGAGTGAAGCCCTTTCAGTATCTGTGCGGCCAAAACGGCATGTCAGACTGCCAACCTATTTGTCAGACTACCAAGTGAACATAACAGGCCACAAAGAACTGACTTCCTCTTATACAGAAGATACTGCAGCACAGACTACATTTAGACTCGGAAAGGAGTATGATGCAGAGAATGATGAAACTGCTAGAATGATGTACTCAGCGGGACCTGCATCGGCCAGATCTGGAAGTCGGTATGAAGCAAGAGATGAGTGGGGATCATTTTATACTGAATTAGAGGACATTCAAGCTCAGTTTAGCCAAGACACGAAGCTCATTCAAAGTTTACGCGATCGAGTGCGCCAGCATGTATTGACCAAATGCCGTGGGACTTTGGAGGAAACCTCAAGTGCAGATACTCACCTATTACTGGAAGACAGCCGAGCCCTTTTTCCTGTAACAAGGCAGCCACTTTCACACCCTGCTCCCTTATCATCACCAGCTTCCTTCTTTGCTTCATCGCAAGTCTCTCCACTCCGATCCCAAGTATCATCGGCGTTCTTGGTTGAATCACATTCAGTTACCCGCTTAACACCACAGAGACCTATACTGACAGTGGAAGGTCCTCAAGAGGATGAGTCATCATGGCCTGAACCGCCACCTCCGGTATGTGATGATGTTCCTTACATAGCTAGAAAAGAGCGTGTATTTCCAGTCACTTATGCTACTTCTGTTAGTTATTCAAACCCAGTGAAACTAGCCCCCGAGAGAGCAGTAGCACAGCCCTACCATGGACGGTATGCTCCAGTCAGTGGAAACTCATTCCATAATCATTCATTCAGGCCTCACAGAGAGGATAACAGGTCAAGCCTCATGCCACACAATACACAGGGTCAGGGCAGTTCATCGTATTATTCCCTCAACTGCCCTCCAACCCATGCTCCATATTTAACGCCTTATTCTGCACCCTGGATGGTCGTTCCTTCGCCACCTCAGCAACAATCTGTGTATGCACCACAATCAGTGAAACAGACTGAACCATGGATTACACACCCAGAAATTCCATACAATCAGCCACAACCCTCACCTTATGAGATTGTTCCCTCATCGCCTCAAGCACAAGAGAAAGTCTATCTCGGCCCTAAGCCACGTATTACCATGTTGATTCATCGAGACCCTGCAGAATTTGCCAGGCTGAAGATGTCATTGGAGAACCTACTGCCATCAGGTGCTACCGAGCTCTTCAAATACCAAATATTGGTTGACCATCTTAAATTAGAGAAAGCCTCCCTTATCGTTGACTCTTACCTGAACTCTACCACTCCATACTCGGACACAATGACAGCCCTAAATGAGAGATTTGGTCAGCCGCATCAGTTAGCACTCAAAAGAATAGCACAGGTCATGGATGCTCCTGACATCAAACGAGGAGATCATGAGGCATTTCAAAGGTTCGCACTGCAGATCAGAGCCCTTGTTGGGATGCTGGAAACCCTTGACGCAGAGGGAGAAGTGGAATTAAAATGTGGCTCCCACGTCGCCAGACTGATGGGTAAACTACCTTCAGAGTTGTGTGCAGACTTCTGCAGACACCTATATTATCAGTCTGATTCAGTGTATACATTACCTGAATTCTCCAAGTGGCTCCAGTATGAAGCATGGTGTCAGGGCCATACCGAACCACCCAACAAACGTAATCATGAGAGCCGGGCAAAGCCAGCCCGCTTCACCAGACCTGCCACTATTCTCCATGGTGCCAAAGCTGCCTCACAGAGGAAGGGACCAACATCAGGACCTAAAGAGTTCACCTCAGGCAAGAAAATAGTTAAAGTGCAACCATATTGTCCATACTGTGAAAGCTCTGAACATTTCTTAAGTCAGTATGCTACTTTCCAGACTTTCTCTCCTGAGCAGATCCATAAGTGGATAATTGATAACAAGAGGTGCATAAAATGTGGTCGGTCTCATGCTGTTACAGACTGCACTCTCAAGAAACCTTGCAGCATTTGCCAGAACAAACACCTACAGATACTGCATGGAGTAAATTCTAAGGCAAGTAAAGAGGGCATACAGTATGCATGTTGAGCTCCGCAGTTGGCACTGCTTATCTAAATCGACCTACGGACTGCAGCCGGGTATTGCTGAAGGTGGTAAAGGTTCGTCTGCAGTATCGTGAACAAGCTCTGGAGACTTATGCTGTACTCGACGATGGTTCGGAGAGGACCATACTCCTCTGCGAGGCAGCAAATAAGCTTGGCCTGCGTGGAATTCCTGAGGAACTGGCATTGAGAACAAAAAGGCAAGTAACCCAAGTACTTCAAGGAGCATCTGTTTCTTTTAGTGTTTCCCCTGCCTCACAGCCAAACCGGAATTACCACATTAGTGGAGCATTCACCCCTCAGAATCTGGGACTGGCTGATCATTCTTACCAACTGACCGTATTGCAAAAAAGATATAAGCACCTCAGAGGTTTGCCACTTGAGCCCTTTGATCAAGTTCACCCTCTTCTTCTCATTGGAGCTGACCAGCCTCATTTGATCACTCCAACAGAACCAGTGATTTATGGACCACCAGGAGGACCGGTCGCTTTACAGACCAGGTTAGGGTGGACACTGCAGGGCCCAGCTAGGGGTCTACCACAGTATCCTAGATCTCAGAACTTTTACCTGACCTCAGTAAACTCTGAAACAGCTGAACTTCTGAGAAATGTGGAGAAGCTGTGGCAGGTGGACACGCTACCATTCAAATCAGAGAAACAGATAACTAGATCCCGAGAGGATAGAGAGGCACTCTCACTTCTGGAAAGTAAGACGATTCGTATTGAGCATAACAAGATTCAGCACTATGCGACCCCTTTGCTACGGAGGATAAATACTACCCCTTTCCATGCAACCAAAGATGCTGCCATGCCAAGCCTCCGAGGTACAGAGAAACGACTTGTGAAAGATGAGGACAAAGCTTCAGCATACATTACAGAAATGAGCAAGCTTCAACTGGCAGGCTCAGTACGTAAGCTGACTGAGGAGGAGGCTGCACAGAGTGAGGAATCGTGGTTCATTCCCCATCATTTGGTACAACATAATGGTAAGAACCGCTTAGTATTCAATTGTTCTTACCAATTCCAGGGTCGCAACCTCAACGAATCTCTCCTTCCTTGGCCTACCCTTGGCCCATCACTCCTGGGGGTCTTGCTTCGTTTTCGAGAGCATGCCATTGCAATAAGCGGGGACATAAAGCAATGTTACACCAGGTCTGCCTTCTGCCTGAGGACAAGTTCCTTCTTCGTTTTGTGTGGCGAAACCTCTGCCGTGATATGCCTCCTGTGGTCTATGAGTGGCAGGTTCTGCCGTTTGGGACCACATGTTCACCACAATTGGAGCACAAAGCGTTCCTGAGGAAGTACTCAGAACAGTTTTAATTGAAGTGGAGGCTATTTTGAATTCCAAACCTTTGGGGTATGTGTCAGCTAACATCGCAGATGTTGACCCAATAACACCAAATCATCTTTTGATGGGGCGGCCCAGTAGTTCATTGCCACAAGTTGTCTACCAGGATTCTGAACGCCTAAGTCGTAGACGGTGGAGACAAAGTCAGATACTGGTGGATCATTTCTGGGCCAAGTTCATAAGCTACTACTTACCAGGTCTTCAGCTGAGGCAAAAATGGCAAAGGACTACTGAGGACCTTACGGAGGGGTGTGTTGTAATGATGGTTGACACCCAATTACCAAGGGCTCTATGGTTAGTAGGCAAAGTGGTAAAGGTGTTTCCAGGCGCTGATGGACATGTGAGAGCAGCTGAGGTAAAAGTCAAGGACAAAAGCTTCACCAGACCTGTGGTAAAGTTAATTCAGCTGCCTGAATTGCCTGCGGAGGATTAACATTCAATTGGAGCACATTTGCATCGCAAATGTGGGGGCGGCTGTTATAAAGGTAGCGCCAAGGCGCCATCTAGTGGCCATTAGCGGATGGGCTGGAAGTGATTGCGCATGAGAAATGCGCGTGATAGAAACGGCTGCATTCTCCACAGGAAGACTGTTCAAGAAGTCACGGTGCAGTGTTCGTGTTTAACATTAATAACGGTGTACGTTCTTATGAGAAAAGTGAGTTTTATTTATCCTTTACTTGTTTAGAATTGATTGGATATGTGAATATCTAGAAATACTCAGGTATTTGTGTCATAAATCCACTCGGGAGAAATGACGAGTTATGCAGTGCAGTTGGCAAAGAATGGACGTAACTGTATGCTTATGTTTATGTTGTTTAACTGAGTTAAGTGTTATGCTTATATTATTCAGGCTATATCATTATATTTACATTATTTGTTCTGTACAGATTAGTTAAGGAATGGTGACTCACGAGTTATTAGTCACCTGGTTGAGCTGGTGTATTGTGCTATAATGTTAAGCTGATAGACTTAATAATGCTTGTTTATACAGTATATATTGCAGAGTAGCACCTCTAGCAACGTTTGAGAATTTACAGTTCTGTAGGCGGATGAATATGGACAGTGATTCCGGTAAGAGAATCAGGCACAGGAGAAGTATATCTTCATCAAACTTCTCTTTAATGATATTCGTCAGGCAGTAAGTGACATCCATATACACTCTCAGGATGGTAAGGAGAGTTATATGATGCAATCATGTTATGTTGTGGTCTGTAGAATATATAAATAAAGGAATACAGTATGAATACAATATGTACACAAATTACCTCACAAGTTATCAATAACTGACTAAATAGTCATCACAAATGAATGCTCAACTGTCAGATAACAAATTAAACATATAATGAGATAAACTACAAATAAACAGCATGATGCAGTATGTAATAATAACGTGACCATGGAATTAGCGCCTCTCCGCGATCGTCATTTGCATATCGCGATCGTCATTTGCTAAACATCCAACATTCACATGAACAGATATAAAGTGTTGACTAAATAATATTAACATATTTACTCACATTTGTTGCATGAACGCACAACATTGAACAATATCAGGGAAAACAGCGATATCAGGCTGGAACTGGCTTTTGCATCAGCCTGCAGGAAGTTGCAACTATGAAAAGAGTCCGTCAGACCACTGCTTGTTTTCCGTTCTGAGACGGACTTTCTGACACAGCCGCCCCCAATGATCAGTCAGGATAATTGTATTCCTTAAGAAAGGCCGTTTGGAGGGTCTGTATCATTATCCTTCATTGGAGGAAGTGGAATCAGCTTCATGACAGGGCGCATGTAGATCTTGCCTTTGACTTGAACTTTGGCTGTTCGAATTCTCCCGTCAGCCCCTGCGCAGGTTTCGGTCACGATACCTACAGGCCATAGCGCTCGTGGGAGTTGATTGTCAATTACGAGTACCACCTGTCCCACTGCCATCTTCTCTTTGCCATCTGATCTCCATTTCTGTCTACCCTGTAGTTCTGGTAAGTAGCAGCGAATGAAAGCAGTCCAGAACTGGTCGGCCAATACCTGACTGTGTCTCCACCTGCGTTTCCCCAAGAGTTCGTCGGAGTCATAAAGAACTTGTGGTAATGAAGCATCATGACGTCCCATGAGTAGTAGGTTAGGAGTCACAGGATCAAGGTCTGCAATGTCCGATGAAACATAGCCAAGGGGCTTGGAATTGAGGATGCCCTCAACTTCCACTAGCAATGTTTGCAGAACAGATTCAGGCACGGATTGTTCACGTAGAATGACTCGTAAGGCAGTCTTAATTGATTTCACCTCTCGCTCCCATGTCCCGCCAAAATGAGGGGCACTTGGTGGGTTATAGCGAAACTGGATCTGCTGTTTAGCTAGTTGTTCCTGCAGCTCAGGAGCCATTCGACGAAAGGCATCCTTTAACTCGTAATCACCTCCTGTAAAATTAGTGCCATTGTCACATAGAATCCCGAAAGGCTTTCCTCTAAGAGCTATAAAGCGTCGTAAAGAAAAGAGGAAGGCGTCAGTATCTAGGTGCTCGAGGAGATCGAGATGTAAACATCTGGTTGTCAAACACTTGTATAGAATTCCCCATCTCTTTTCCTGGCGCCGACCTATCTTTACCTGAAAGGGCCCGAAACAGTCTACGCCAGTGGAGTAAAATGGTGGCTTAAACAGACGCAGCCGTGGAAGGGTGGAAGGTCGGCCATCTGTGGGTTCTGCAGCTTAGCACGCCAAAACTGGCAATCCTGGCAAGAATACTGGTGTTTGCGCACAGCTTCACGGCCTCTAAGCACCCAGTATCTACGACGTAGCTCTGCTAGCACTCGCTCTGCACCTGGATGATGTAGTTGCTGATCTAGGTTTTGGATGAGTAGCTTTGTGACCTGATGATGAGGATCTAGGACGATCGGGTGAATGATATCAGAAGGCAGGGATTCAACCCGACGAAGTCGTCCACCCACTCTGATAAGACCAGTATTTTCGTCATATTCTGGGGCGAGAGAACTCAAGCGGCTGTCTGTCGGGATAGGCTTTCCAGCTTTCAAAGCTCTGAATTCCTCCGGGAATGAATCAACCTGTGACTGTGCTAATAGGAGCTTTTCTGCCTGTGTATACATTGAGGCTTCAAAGACGTTGTTGTTGGCCGCCCCATTACAGGACTCGACAGTAGCTTGGACTAGCTCGCTCCAGGTTCTGAATTGACTGAGGTCTGAAGGCACTGGACTGGGAATGACAGTGACTGCTCCGACAAAGGATGCCTTTTTCATCTCGCTCAGATCAGGTACGGACTCTGTACTGGGTGTCAATGGCCACATATCCTGTGGTTCAGTCAGAAAAGATGGCCCAGATCTCCATTGGTGAGGACCTGCTATTTGGTCTAAGGTAAGACCCCTAGTGATAAGGTCAGCTGGGTTCCGAGCAGAGTCCACATACCTCCATTGGGTGACATCTGTTAAAGTCTGAATCTCTGCTACCCTCGACCCCACAAAGACCTTGTATCGGCAGGATTCCGACTTTAACCAATGCAGCACCGTAGTTGAATCAGCCCAATATATGACTTTGTGTATGGGAATGGTCAGTTCAGCCTGTATCACTTTCGCCATCTGAGCTCCAGAGAGTGCAGCGCACAACTCTAAGCGGGGCATAGATAGACACTTACGAGGAGCCACTCTGGATCGAGCTAGGACGAAGGTAACATGGACCCTTTTACTGTCATCTGTGACACGAAGGTAGGCCACAGAACCATATACCCTCTCCGAAGCGTCACAAAAGACATGGAGCTCCCGAACAGTGGAAGGAGTATCAGCACCACCAGGCACATAAGTTAGAGGGAATTGCAGTCTGGTGATACTAGAAAGCTCTGCAACCCATTTGGACCATATCTCTCGCAGGTGTATGGGTTCGATAGGGTCATCCCAGCTCAGGTTATGTTTACAAAGATCCTGGATAAGAATTTTAGCCCTCGTGGTAAATGGCACTATGAAACCCAAGGGGTCGAATTGGCTTGCCAAAGTCTTGTACAGATTCCTCATAGTGGGCTGAACAGGCTCTACAATGCGGTTCTTATACCCGAGGGTGTCATCGAGGCAATTCCATTGTAGGCCGAGAGTAGGTTCTTGCATGTCAGTGCTAGTCTGAGACAACCAGCACTCACTACTAGCTGATCTGGCTTCCGATGGGAGGTGTTTGAGAACTGATGGTATATTACACGCCCATTGTCTGATCTCGAAGCCTCCCTTTAGCAAAGATTGACGCAACCCATCTATAATGGCCCTAGCCTCACCTTGGTCGGGGGTACTGTGAAGACAGTTGTCAACGTAAAATGAGTTGTCCACAATATCAGCTAAGCCAGCCATTGCATCTTGGTGTTCCTGGGCATGAAGCTGAAGGGCATAAATGGCGCAACATGGACTGCAGGTCGTACCAAAGGGCAATACCTGCCACTCATAGATGCCTGGGTCAGCTTCCCTATCCATGTTCCTCCAGATGAATCGCAGCACCGACTTGTCACAAGGTAACAAACGTACTTGGTGGAACATGCCTTTTATGTCCCCACTCACTGCCACTGCATGTTGTCTGAATCTCAGTATGACGCCCAGCAAAGATGGCCCCAGTGTTGGGCCCGGAAGGAGTTGTTCATTCAAGCTTTGACCATGGTATTGGTAGGAACAGTTGAAGACTATTCGGTCCTTCCCATTATGATGCACCATGTGGTGCGGAATGAACCACGACTCCGTGGACTGGTCTGCCTCCTCTGGTGTTATCTTGGCAATGTAGCCTTCAGATTCAAGCTTTTGAATTTCCGAACAGTAGGTTTGAGCTTGTTCAGGATTCTTGGCCAGTTTTCTCTCAATGTTTCTGAGACTGGGAAGCACAGCCTCTTTGCCTGCATAGAGCAAGGTGATAGGAGTACGCCTCAGTAACGGGGTAGCATATCGCAGGACATTATTCACTTCTACTCTGACCGTAGCAGACTGTAGGAGTTTGTAGGATTGTTGGTCTTGCTTTGATCTTGTGATCAGCTTTTCGTTGTACGGCAAGGTATCAATCTGCCACAAGCGCTCTACATGTTGATGCAACTCGTCACGTGCTGGGGCTGTCATTAGATGCAGGCATTGTTGCTGGCCTTTAGGGGGCTGAATCGGACACATTGGGCCTTGCAGTACCCAACCAAGCTTTGTACATATTGCAACAGGGCCCCCTTCTGCTCCTCTACGCACTGGTTGAATAGGAGTCAGGAGGTGTGGCATATCAGACCCTATGAGGAGTAAGGGTTTCACTTTGTCTACAGACTGCAATGGTAGACCTTTCAGATGGTGATATGCTTTCTGAAGCGCTGCCACTGGGTAATTATGTTCAGCAAGGCTCAAAGCAGAGGCAGTAAAGGCATCACGAATGACATACCTTTCTGTGGGTTTAGTGATGGGAGAAACTTCTAAGGTAACTGTGGACCCTTCAAGTTTGGTATGACCTTGTTGGATTGTCTGGAGAGAGAGAACCTCTGAAGTTCCATTCAACCCAAGCTGCTGAATTACTGGAGGAAGAACAATTGTTCTTTCTGAGCCGTCATCTAGAACAGCATGGGCTTCTATTGTTCGGTCACCACTGTGCAAGAGGACCTTAACAACTTTAAGCATAACCTTCTGTGAGCGGTTAGGTCTGTCGAGATAGATTTGAGTGGATGGCAAACTCACCATTAACACTGCTTTTGAAGTATCTCTGATAGAGTCATGTAGGACAGTCAGGTGCAGTTCTTTGCAGATTTTACAGGGACGCTTGAGATTACAGGAGTCCACTGGATGATTCCGACCACATTTCCAACAACGCTTACCCTCTGTGATCCAGGTAATGATCTGGGTGGTGGTCAACCTCTTGAAGTTATCACAAGAGTTTAGAAAGTGATCTTGGCTGTCGCAGTGAGGACAGTAGGGCTTTAACTTGGAAACAGCTTTTGTCCGAGCAAGCTCAGGGGGCTTAGCAGTTCTCTCGGATGTCAAAAGTACAGGTGTTGGACGCTCTCGATGATATGAAGTGCCTTTACTCTTTACAGGTGACTTTGTGTCAAACTGAAACATAGCAGCAGCCTGACTCGAGATGCGCTTTGCTTGAGACTTTGTTTTTAACCAAGCCGCTAAGTCGGGGAGAGTGTAGGTCCTATCCGTACCAGTTTGAAGGATACCATGGCTTAAACAGTATTCTACAAAGCCATCTCGGTAAGCGGGTGGCATCTTTCCCAGAAGACGATCCACGTGAGAACCACACATTAACTCATATCCGTGCTGCCCCTCCAGCGTCCTCAGCATGCCCACCAGGGATTGCACAGATAAGGCGAATGAATCAAAGGCATTGGTATCACCCATTCTGAGGGGTGGAGTACTCATAATAGCACCTAATTCTGATTGAACAAGCTGCCTAGGCTGGCCATACTTCTCCTGCAAAGCTTGTAAGGCTGCGGTATATGGCTGTGGGTGGTGCATATATGCCTTAGCCAATTGCTGAGCACTAGCAAACTTCAGGTGGCTCAGTAACACTTGGTATTTGTACTGCTCAGTGATGTGAGTATGGTGACTTAATAGATTGTCTAAGGCCAGTTTTAACAAAGCAAAGTCACTTTCTGTACAGCTCTCAAACACTGGTAGTGTGGGCCGAGGAATGCCGTAGGCTGCTGCCATCAGAAGCTCTGTTCCGGGTTGAGGTACATAACCAGTTTGGGGAACAAGTGGATGTGGATAAGATTGAGGGCAGATGGGTGCAGTAGATGAGACTGTCACTCGCCGCTGAGGGGCTTGAAAAGGCTGATTCTGGCTGATAGGTGGGGCTACACGGCTTGGCAAAGGAGTGTGCACGTTTGGAGTTAACGCAGTGGTTGCAACAGGAGGCACTGGCTGTGATATCGAAACACTGACCGTGTGGGGGGTCACAAATTGGCTTGCTGCTGATTTCATGGGGTTGAATTGAGGTAGTGGCATTGATACTGAGCTGAACTGCCTCGGAACAGGTGATATGTCCTCCCCAGATGTGATATGTGGTCCCCCTTGGACTTGAGTGACTACACATGAAGACAATTGCGCTGTGAGAGCTGGAACTTGAGCAGGTATAGTCGATTGTAGTGACAAAATAAGGTAGCCTGGGTGTTGACTGAACTGTGTGTGTGTCCCTTAATGTGCTCTGTACCTCTGTAACCGTCTGTGTGGCTTGCATCATGGAAGAGGAGTGGCAGGAAGATTGTTGAAATACAGGTGAGTGGGCTGGGCTGGCATGATGAAACTGTGATGGTAGCCCAGTTGTGTCTGGTGATGCTTGATGCTCTGGATTAGTCAAACTTGTGTCTTGGCTGAGCAGAGAACTCACCAGCTTGGCCACTTCTAGATCAGCTTCCGCCTTCTTCAGCTTGCGCCGTCGTTCTAACTGGTTAGATAAGGCCTCCTTTGCCATGAGAGCCTCTTCTTGAACACGTTGTGCCTCTTTGGCTTGGGTTTGTAATCTCTGGAACTCTATTTCCGCCAGTGTGTCCTCCTCCATTTGCTGAAGTAGGTCATCATACTGCCGCTGTTTTATTCTCTCCTCCACTATAGCTGCCTGACTACTTGTGAGTGCAGATGTAGCTTGAACACCAGACACAGTGGAATGACTACTGGATCTGGAACGGGAGCTGGCTTTACTATGGGACGTTTTCCTCGACTGGCTCTTACGTTGGCTGTGACAGCGAGAAGAAGCGGTTGGAGGAGGGTCCCCAGAAGGCATGTAGCCAACCTCATAGACACCCAGATGGGAAGGCAGTTTACTCTGTCTCTTAGGTCTCTCCACTGTCTCTGATGCATCGCTAGCTGCTGTGTCCATACTGTTTACTGTTGCCACATCCGGCTCGAAGGACCAATTATTGCAGAGTAGCACCTCTAGCAACGTTTGAGAATTTACAGTTCTGTAGGCGGACGAATATGGACAGTGATTCCGGTAAGAGAATCAGGCACAGGAGAAGTATATCTTCATCAAACTTCTCTTTAATGATATTCGTCAGGCAGTAAGTGACATCCATATACACTCTCAGGATGGTAAGGAGAGTTATATGATGCAATCATGTTATGTTGTGGTCTGTTAGAATATATAAATAAAGGAATACAGTATGAATACAATATGTACACAAATTACCTCACAAGTTATCAATAACTGACTAAATAGTCATCACAAATGAATGCTCAACTGTCAGATAACAAATTAAACATATAATGAGATAAACTACAAATAAACAGCATGACGCAGTATGTAATAATAACGTGACCATGGAATTAGCGCCTCTCCGCGATCGTCATTTGCATATCGCGATCGTCATTTGCTAAACATCCAACATTCACATGAACAGATATAAAGTGTTGACTAAATAATATTAACATATTTACTCACATTTGTTGCATGAACGCACAACATTGAACAATATCAGGGAAAACAGCGATATCAGGCTGGAACTGGCTTTTGCATCAGCCTGCAGGAAGTTGCAACTATGAAAAGAGTCCGTCAGACCACTGCTTGTTTTCCGTTCCGAGACGGACTTTCTGACAGTATATGTAACCTTTATTACTGTTTTGTTTATTTTCAACTACACTAATACACTCAAGCCCAAAATGTTAACCTACCATGTCCATTAATATCAGCTGAGAGGCAACTACTACATTCAAATCTGCACCTGTAATTGATGTCTAATGTATGTCTGTGCTGCTGAAGAAAGTTGAGTAAAACGTTCAATCTGATCCATGCCTCCTGTCGTGCATTTTGACCAACGCTCCAGGGCGAGAACTATAGCCTCCTAAGCACCTGTGGTCCTTTCTCTCAATTAGGGAGTTCCCATATACGTCAGTATGACGTAATGTCGAAGTGACCGCCTTGAAAGGGAACCACTGATCGCGTGAGCAAAGTGCACACGTTTCTCTAAAATCACCCAGCAGGCCATCATCACAAACAGAAAATGCCTATTCTTAAAGTTTTGTGCTGTTTTATGAAGGTAAGAAGCCATATCATGGCTTCGATTTTAGTTAATTGGCAATATATAACGCTAGAGACCTTCATGTTAGTTTATAAATTTTACATTTCATATGCTCGGTAAAAGGCGGATTCGAACTAGGTCCGTGCGTATCAAAAGCTATTTCACGAACTACACGCTCTACGATCTACGCCACCGTAACTGTTCCATGACGGGGCATGTTTGTCCGTTTCGAAGGTCCATGTGTTGTTCACTTTTTAAAAATGGGGCGGGGCTTATTTTTATGGGGGGCAATAAACCTGTCAGTTTGATGGGTTGTGCCGCATATCCTCTCTCTCCTGATTATTATTGAATTGATGATAATTGTCGAACATTTCCCAACAGGGGGGTTGCGTTACGCTAGGCAAGTGCTCAGCTGCTGGCGTGTTGATCAGAAATGAGGCAGTATAAACCCTCTGGTGCACAGGGAAGAAAACAGAAAGCAACAAGATAAAAAGAAAGCCCAGTGAGGTAAGTCTTTTCATCTCAGCCATTAAGGTTTCAAACAAAATAAATGTACTTATTATTTATTTAAATTTAAGATAATTCATTTTAGGGCTTGGCTAATGTACCCAAATTGCATGCACTGTTATTTATAGTTTCCACTTGTTCACCGCAATATATATTACAAAAATACAAAAAATAAATTAGTATAAGTAAAATAATTGGTTTGTTGATGGACATGCACTTGTGAAGGCTGATGGTGATGAATAACAATTGCAACTTCTCAAAATGTACCTCACTGACTGAGTAGTGTGAAACACGTTGTTTTTTTCCCGACGCTCTCTACATGGTAGGCCAGTCACAACAGACTGAGCTGTCTGGCCAATCAGAGCAGAGTAGCTCGTGGAAAGGAGGGATTTAGAGAGATTGATTCATTTGTAGACACACACTGTAACTAAAAGATGTTTGATTTTTTAGTAATGAATATAATGTCAAAATGATTTATGGCCCCCTTGATTAATGGTTTTGACAGTTGTCTGCAGCCGCGGCGCTACCACCCATTTTAGGTCCGGGCCCGCCCATTTTGAGCCAGGCGGGTAACTCCTATTACCGTCTGCAGAGACCTCGCAGGCGTACGGATTTTCATTCTCAGTTCATCCAATAAGCAGCCAGAGGAAAACTTTGAGTGAAAGCTTCTAAACCAATCAGCAGCTTCTACCTCACGTGTGGACTCCTAAGCCTGCCCACAGGCTGCATCGTCACCAGCAAGTGATCCAATGAAATGAATGACGTTGGCGCGCAAGATTTTCAATGAGACAGAAACAGTCGGTAGCTATTAGCTAAAATGAAGCGTAATATGGAAAAGCAAAGCAGCTTGTTTTCATTTAAATTTAGCAATAAAAAAATAAAAACGCTCCGAGGAGCAGGAGGAGGAAACTCCTGCCATTTTTAGTAACGCGGTTACTTCAATGAAGAGTTACCATCCTCTCTGCATCAAGTCCTCCCGTAACAAACTTATAATTTTTTGCTCATGTGAATGTGACACTGTGACAGATCGGATGTGTTTGTGACCATGTAAACAGGAAAAAAAAACGCATGCATTCGGCTATTTCGAGATCGGTTTCAGGCCTCATTCATATGTGGAAATAAATTGGAAATGAATCAGATGTCAATGCATTTAGACCACTTCTCCGCGGTTTAATGACGAGAGCCGACACGCATCTGCAAATGGATTGCCCGACAAAACGCCGTAGAGAAAACGTGAATGTTTGTGGACAAACGTTGACGCATATCAACATATCAAAAAGGTTGGCTTGCTCGTCCTAAAATTTCGGACCCACTGCTCCTCGTTAAAGCCTATATTTAAACACAATATGCTTCCACCAGTCCTGAGATTTCTCTCGCACACAATAACTCAGTCCCTCCAGGATTTCGCGGGCCTTTTTTGTGATTGTTGCGGCCTAAAATGCCTGATGTTGCGGACGCTTTTTTAAAAAGTTGCGATAAAAGTTGCGATGTTCTTTTGCATGTTTTTATAGGTTAAAACGACAAAGATAGATAGATTTTTACTTAAAATGCCCATATTATGCTTTTTGGCTTTTCCCCTTTCCTTTATTGTGTTGTTATATTTTTTTGTGCATGTTATAGGTTTACTAAGAGAGAAAAGTCTAAAGTCCACCCCAAAGGGACTTATTATGTCCCACAGAAAACACTGTTCATCATCTGCATCTGCTCTATTGTAGTCCAGAATTGACTTAAGAGACAAAGTCACACACTTTGTAACACACGAACAAACTAACTAACCATTAGTAACCATAAAAGGCAAAACAAACGATTTAAAGTGTTAAGGCAAAAATTCAATAAACAGACATCACTTCGTAAGAGACACTCTGAGTCAAATTAATAAAAGAAAAGAGAAGTTTATTCTTGCAAGAATAGGCCCAGTCGCTAACACAGATTGGTACACTGTGAAGAGAGTGACGCCCAGAACACAGGCCGGGGTGAAGACTAAATAGCCCTCCCCAAGGTTATTTACTGCAAGCCGAGCCTTCTCTGTAAATTTCCACAAAGCCATAGGATTCGTGATGTCAGGTTAGATTTACTAACCCCCTCCCAATCTAAGATGACCCCTGACCCGGCCGGTCCTCTGGTGCCTAGCTCCAGGGAGAACAAATCACTTCCCCCATCCCATAAGACATTCCTCTGTGGTTACATATAGAAAGTGAACATAATAAGGAAATAATGAGACATAAGATCCAATAATCATATCAATATATGTGAGATTAAAATTTCCACAACAAAAGACACACCAAAACCTAACAAACTAAGCTTCTTTTTTTAAAAAAAAACAAGATCTGCACCTGCAAAAAAGTCAATGTGCAGAACCTCACGGCTCACAAACATTAAGCAGCATTTATGTTGAAAGATGCCAATACTAATAAAGTGCAAAATACAGTTTTAGGAATAGCCACTAAAGTTAAATGGTGGAAAAACCAAATGTTTGATAATGTATTTTAATATAGCTAATATAATATAATATAGCCGCATATCCAATAAAGCTCTTCTCATTTGCTTAATTTTTTTTTGTCAGACAATAGAACGAGTCGGCTAGCTATTTTTTATGTGTAAAATTTTCTGAATTGAGTGAGTTCGGGAACTGGGTGAACTAATGCACTGTGATAGTGAGTAGCCTATTACAAGTGATAAACACAAGAAAAGAAAGGAAAATAAATGGTCAAACTCAAATCTTTAAATATAAAACAAAAGAGAAGCAGATAAGTGATAAGTCCGTGGAAACAACACTGCTCATTCGCGTCTGTCAGCTGCCGTGCTGCTCCTCTACTGCAGCCGTTCACTGAACATGGACGCAGAGAGAGGAGTGACGGCAGGGAGAAAGCAAACCTCGCGCTCGCAGGATTGTGCTGGCAACATTTGGTTACTGAGGTTTGTCCAAAAAGCCACTAGATTTATCTCTAGTTGCTTTTTTTTATATCACTAAATATAGCGACAACTAAGTTGGCAACATTGGCGTTTTCTGTTATTTTTGTAGGTAGCCTAAATGTGAGACGTTGGCAGTCCACATCTGCTGCGTCTTCTGAACAAAAGTGAGTTTGCTGACGTATGACGACGCTTTGCAGGAGACCGCGCTGCGATGATTTGTCAAAGTTGCAGAAAAGTTGCGGTGATTTTTCAAAATTGGAAGGCGAACTGAATTCACGTGGATTTGTTGAAGTTGCGTTAATTGTTGCGATCGCGACATCGCGAAATCCTGGAGGGACTGATAACTGAAGCGCATGCGGCCATGCGCAGGCAGCAATGATAGCACTTTTCGTCGTCCTCCTCCTCAAAATCATGGTAATGTTTGGAGAACTTCGCATAAATTGCAGATTTAGCATCAAGCATGTTTCACGTTCGTCCATCTGTAAAAAAGAGAATTTAACCCTTTAAGCTAGGGTGACCAAACGTCCTGTTTTCCCAGGACATGTCCTGTTTTCACGTCTTGTCGTGGCTGTTTTTTATAAAGTGATGAAAATGTCCTGGTTTTAATTATTTTTCATTGGGCCATTTAAAAAGAAAAACATGAAAAAGAGGAAGAAGAAACCTAGATATATAAACAACTTTTGTTAGTTAGGTTTTTGTTAAGTTTGTGAGAGCTATTTTGGTTCAATTTGGAGGTAGGCTATTTTTTATTTTTATTTATTTATTTATTTATTTCTAATACAGAAGAGACATTATTTCTATCATTATTTTTGAAACCTGTCATAATAAAACATGTTGAGTAGAGTATAACCTCTGAGAAGCCTATCTGAATTTGGTCTTTGGTTATAGATAGTATTTTGTAATGTAACCATTTATATCCGGAGGCATTCCCTATTAAATTATTGAAATTAAGGCATCTTTGAGTAAACTTCGAGTATCATTTGAGTATCTCATTGCCGGGCCGATTGTCCTGGTTTTTGATAATCAAAATATGGTCACCCTTTAAGCAAGCGCGATGTTTTTAGATATGGCTATATGGCAAGTGTAAACACATGACTCGGATAAAGTTGAAAGAACGTGTAAACGGACGGTAAAAAAAAAAAAATCGGATAAATGTAACAAATTAGAATTGGGCATCAAGACCTGCAGAATAATCGAGGCCTTTTTTTCGAATAATAACAATTTAACTTTTTTATTTAATCTAATTATAGGCTATCATTTTTACCACTCTCCACGCCTCCCATGGCATGCTCTGGCTCCCCACTTTGGTTAGATATGTTGTTCATTTAATTATTTCATGTTGATACAGTTCTTCTATCATTCTGAATAAATAAAAAAAAACAGTTAAATAATTTTGTATCGTTTTCCTGCTGTTTTTGTTTAGCAGCTGTGTCAGATTCAGTGCTGCTGTTATTTCATGTCGATAAAGTTCTTCTGTCATTCTAACTTTATAAGAAACAGTTAAATAATTTTGGACAGTTCCCTGCCCGTCGTGCTGGGTAAATAACTGGAGAGAGAAACAGAGACCCTCCAAAGATATAATTCCGTTTCAGTCTTTTTGTGTATTAAACATTCAAAAGAGATAAATCAAGTTATAGGCTTACTGAGTCGCTGTCCACAGTGCCGCAGAAAAGCGCTGAAACGGATATGAAGGGGATTTTTTTTTTTTTTTTTTGCCTTACGGACGGGCCCATCCAGTTTTCTGAAGGCCCACCTACAATCAAAATCCTGGCGCCGCTAGTGGTTGTCTATGACAGGATATGAGCATGGGGAAGGGTTTATGACAGGATATGAGCATGGGGGATGGTTTCATGACCTTTTGGCCCTGCTTGGTCCGGAGTGTACTGTTCACTTGAAGAAGTAAATGAAAAGGAGTGAGCGTACATCGGTTGTACACGTTATTGCAGTGCAATGTGGGATTGAATTAGTGCACTAAATAACATCCACTAAGGTTTCGGACACCAAATGGCTGTCTCCTCAAAAAATGCCCTATTTGAGGGTAAAAAATAATCGTATTTTTAACGTTAAAAGACTAAAAATTCTGCAGTGCAAAACTGTTAATTGGTTAACAGAAAGTTTCCGTACTATATACGGTAAATAACTGTGATATATTTTTTACTGTAAAATACCGCTAAATTTACAATTTTTGAAAGTGAAAAAGAACACCTTGTATAATTTACAGTGAAAAAAACGTACAGTAAATTGACATTCCCACAATTCCCTGCGTCACACTTCTCATTTGATGTATTTTTGTTGAAATAACTATGGTTCCCTTTCGAAGGGAACTCAACAATACGTCGAATGACGCAATGGGGAACGCCTCAGGCGTGACAGGTGTCTGAAATCAAATATCAACTCACAGTAATCAGGTTGACCGGCGACAGCCCGTGCATCATCAGCTTGAATGATGAGCGCGTCAATCTGGATGTATAAGAAGGGCGCCTTGAAACCATGACAACATCTTTTCGTCTTCAGGGACTGTTTGTCTGTGTGATAGTATCAACGATTAAGCGCGCTGAGACGTGGAGAAACACTTTGCGCGAGTGTGCCGACTTGTGTCTAGATATTTGACACCGGAGGATTCACACGATCTGTGCGTGTTCTGCCTGAGAGAAGAGCATTCGCGGGAAGCTCTCGAGGGAGTTTTTTCCGCGAACTGAGAGTTTTCCTTTCAGAACTCTCTGCTCTCGTCTGACCCACTTCTCGAGGGAAGTGGGCGCGGCATCTGAACCCCGCGGTTCCGGTTCCCGCTCGGGCTGAGGCTCAGTGGCGGTTGAGCTCGTGGAGCTTTCAGATGGAGCTGGCAGATTATCGGGAGAGGGGCGTTAACCTCGCGGATGATCTACCAGCTGACGAGGGTGAGTTACAGATTAACGCTGAACATCTAAGAAGAGAGGAAATGAGCGCTCTCTCTCTTTGGTGAATCTGTAACTGTTCTCTTCGGGCAGGGCAGGAGTTGGCTGTAATATGTAATATATATATATATATATAGAAAAGGATGTCAGTTTCGTTGAGACCGAACCATTTCAGCCCTCCTGCCCAGTGTACGCTGAGCTGGTTGACATTATGGGGCGCGCCACAGACAGATTGCAGTTCTGCCCTACAAAGCAAAAAGGCAGTAACTGCAGTTTTGGTAAAGCATTAATTAATACAATTTTCATGACATTCAAGGCATCCTTTGTTATGTGACAAAACATCTTATCTTAAATGCGTGTCGTTTTAGTGAAAAATGGTAGTCGTTTGTACAGTAACTGCAAAAAGCCCTAGCAAAAGTCATTTTTCTCAGTTCTGCACTCTGCGTAGTTACTGCCTTTTTGCTTTGTAGGGCAGAGTTGCAGTGGAGGCGCGTCTGGGAGGAACCCGCTCATGGTATTTTGGATGGCTGGTTCCTCCCCACCCATAAGCCACCAGCCCGGATGAGCCTTCCATTCCTTTCTAGAAAGAAGCCGTCGGTGGCCACGGAGAGACATCTGTGGGAGCTCCCACATACTGTGGTTGCCGGGTTACAGGCCTCACCAGGCCTTCCTGGTTATGAGGTTCCACTGATTGTGGTCGCCAGGTTACAGGCCTCACCAGGCCTTCCTGGTTATGAGCTCCCACATGCTGTGGTCGCTGGGTTACAGGCTTCACCAGGCCTTCCTGGTTATGAGCTCCCACATACTGTGGTCGCCAGGTTACAGGCCTCACCAGGCCTTCCTGGTTATGAGCTCCCACATACTGTGGTCGCCAGGTTGAAGGCCTCACCAGGCCTTCCTGGTTATGAGCTCCCACATGCTGTGGTCGCTGGGTTACAGGCTTCACCAGGCCTTCCTGGTTATGAGCTCCCACATGCTGTGGTCGCTGGGTTACAGGCTTCACCAGGCCTTCCTGGTTATGAGCTCCCACATACTGTGGTCACCAGGAGACGAGCTCTCACATACTGTGGTCGCCAGGTTAAAGGCTTCACCAGGCCTTCCTGGTTATGAGCTCCCACACATTGTGGTCGCCAGGTTGCAGGCCTCACCAGGCCTTCCTGGTTATGAGCTCCCACTTTCTGTGGTCGCCAGGTTACAGGCCTCACCAGGCCTTCCTGGTTATGAGCTCCCACACATTGTGGTCGCTAGGTTACAGGCTTCACCAGGCCTTCCTGGTTATGAGCTCCCACATGCTGTGGTCGCTGGGTTACAGGCTTCACCAGGCCTTCCTGGTTATGAGCTCCCACATACTGTGGTCACCAGGAGACGAGCTCTCACATACTGTGGTCGCCAGGTTAAAGGCTTCACCAGGCCTTCCTGGTTATGAGCTCCCACACATTGTGGTCGCCAGGTTGCAGGCCTCACCAGGCCTTCCTGGTTATGAGCTCCCACTTTCTGTGGTCGCCAGGTTACAGGCCTCACCAGGCCTTCCTGGTTATGAGCTCCCACACATTGTGGTCGCTAGGTTACAGGCCTCACCAGGCCTTCCTGGTTATGAGCTCCCACTTTCTGTGGTCGCCAGGTTACAGGCCTCACCAGGCCTTCCTGGTTATGAGCTCCCACACATTGTGGTCGCTAGGTTACAGGCCTCAAAGGGGCCTTCCTGGTTATGAGTTCCTGGTTATGAGTTCCCACATACTGTGGTAGTCAGTTTACAGGCCTCACCAGCCTTCCTGAATGTGGGCTCCCACATGCTGCGGTAGCCAGACTACAGCCTCACCACCTTTCCTGAGCACTTTGCTCCCACTCTGTGGTCACCAGGCTTCAGGCTTCATTGGCCTTCCTGGTTATGAGTTTTCACATGTCAGGTTGCAGGCTTCACCAGGCCTTCCTGAATGTGAAACCCCCACTTTTCGTAGTCGCTAAGTTGTAGTGGTGAGTCTTCACATGTCAGGCTGCAGGCCTCAGCGGCCTCCTGAATATGAGCTCCCCATGCATTGGGACTATCGGGTGTAGGCCTTGTCAGGCCTTCCTGATTATGGGTTCCCACTTGTTGTGGCTGCCAGGTTACAGGCCTCAAGTTCGGCCTTCCTGAATTCAGAGTGAAGTACACGAACCCATACTTCACCTATGATTGTGGTAAATCACATGACGGGATATCTTGTGTACTTTTTAAAATCCATTTCGTATGGTAAGGGTCACGCGCGGCATGCTTCGGTCCCTTCTTATGTGGGTCAGACCCCGGTCTTCCCTTGGGTCCCACTTTAAGAGGCGTCCTGTCACTTAAGTAGGCTACAGGGACGCCCTTCTCTGGCTAACTTTTGGAAGAAGTAGCCTCCACTTGGTGGAGTAAGCTCCCACAGGTTGTGGTCACCAGGCTGGGTCTCACTGACCTTCCTGAGTATGAGCTCCCACCCAATGTGGTCGCCAGGTTACAGGCCTTAACAGGCCTTCTTGGTCATGAGCTCCCACATATTGTGGTTGCTGGGTTACAGGCCTCACCAGGCCTTCCTGAATTCAGAGTGAAGTACACAAACCCATACTTCACCTATTATTGTGGTAAGTCACCCGACGAGATGTCTTGTGCACTTTTTAAAATCCATTCCTTATGGTGAGGGTCACGCGCGGTATGCTTCTGTCCCTTCTTATGTGGCTCAGACCCCGGTCTTTCCTCGGGTCCCACTTTAAGAGTTCTTAAGAGCTAACTTCTGGAAGTAGCTCCCACTTGGTGTGGTTTTTCAGGTACACCAGGCTGGGTCTCCCTGACCTTCCTGAGTACGAGCTGCCACCGGATGTGGTCGCCAGGTTACAGGCCTTACCAGGCCTTCCTGGTCACGAGCTCCCACACCATGTGGTCGCCAGGTTACAGGCCTCACTAGGCCTTCCTGGTTATGAGCTCCCACATACTGTGGTCGCCAGGTTACAGGCCTTACCAGGCCTTCCTGGCCATGAGCTCCCACACACTGTGGTCGCCAGGTTACAGGCCTCAACAGGCCTTCCTGAGTTCAGAGTGAAGTACACAAACCCATACTTCACCTATTATTGTGGTAAGTCACCCGACGAGATGTCTTGTGCACTTTTTAAAATCCATTTCATTATTGTGGTAAATCACATGATGGGATGTCTTGTGTACTTTCTAAAAATCCATTTCGTATGGTAAGGGTCACGCGCGGTATGCTTCGGTCCCTTCTTATGTGGCTCAGACCCCGGTGTTCCCTTGGGTCCCACTTTAAGAGGTGTCCTGTCACTTAAGTAGGCTACAGGGACACCCTTCTCTGGCTAACTTCTGGAAGAAGTAGCTTCCACTTGGTGGAGTAAGCTCCCACAGGTTGTGGTCACCAGGCTGGGTCTCACTGACCTTCCTGAGTACGAGCTCCCACCCAATGTGGTCGCCAGGTTACAGGCCTTAACAGGCCTTCCTGGTCATGAGCTCCCACACACTGTGGTCGGCAGGTTACAGGCCTTAACAGGCCTTCCTGGTTATGAGCTTCCACATATTGTGGTTGCTGGGTTACAGGCCTCACCAGGCCTTCCTGAATTCAGAGTGAAGTACACAAACCCATACTTCACCTATTATTGTGGTAAGTCACCCGACGAGTTGTCTTGTGCACTTTTTTAAAATCCATTTCTTATGGTGAGGGTCACGCGCGGTATGCTTCGGTCCCTTCTTATGTGGCTCAGACCCCGGTCTTTCCTCGGGTCCCACTTTAAGAGTTCTTAAGAGCTAACTTCTGGAAGTAGCTCCCACTTGGTGTGGTTTTTCAGGTACACCAGGCTGGGTCTGACTGACCTTCCTGAGTACGAGCTCCCACCTGATGTGGTCGCCAGGTTACAGGCCTTACCAGGCCTTCCTGGTCACGAGCTCCCACACTGTGGTCGCCAGGTTACAGGCCTCACTAGACCTTCCTGGTTATGAGCTCCCACATACTGTGGTTGCCAGGTTGCGAGCTCCCACATACTGTGGTCGTCAGGTTTCAGGCCTTACCAGGCCTTCCTGGCCATGAGCTCCCACACACTGTGGTCGACAGGTTACAGGCCTCAACAGGCCTTCCTGAATTCAGAGTGAAGTACACAAACCTATACTTCACCTATTATTGTGATAAGTCACCCGACAAGATGTCTTGTGCACTTTTTAAAATCCATTTCTTATGGTGGGGGTCACGCGCGGTATGCTTCGGTCCCTTCTTATGTGGTTCAGACTCCGGTTCTTCACTTTGGGTCCCACTCTAGATGTGTCTTTGTCGCAAGACATTATGACGGGCACTTCCCTTGTTCGAGCTATCTCCCACAACTGGTGGTTTTAGGTCTCATTAGACCTTTTTCGAAGGTAGCCCCACATTGTGGGTCTGTCAGGTTCTAGCCTCTGGCTTTCCTGAAGGATGAGCTTCCACATGCTGTGGTCGTTGGGTTTCAGGCCGCACAATGTACGGCCTTCCTGACATGAGCCCTCATGTATCGGAGCTCCCCACACATAGGGTCATCAGGTCTTAAGTCTCTTTGACCTTCCTGATTTTGATCCCTCTCTTACTTCCTCAGTGCTCAAAAGCGAGCACTGGGTGGAAACTCGTGGATTGAGTGTACGATTCCTGTTGTTTTGAGGTTGAGTCACACTCTCCGGAGGATCCCGTCTCTGTGATCCGAAACTCGATGGTTTCTGCCAGCTTTGCGGGCCTTCAGTTTTTGGATGCCTTTTCTAGGCAATTTCCAGAGGCTCTGTCTTGGACAGACAGGCTATGGCCAGACTGTGTGTCTTAGTACAGATCACCAGGCCAGCCTGGGGGCATTTCAGGAGGAGTGTTCTCCTGAATAGTGACTGGCTGGGGGTCCCTTTGGCCCCCTAGCCACACTCCCTAGAAGGGACCCCTTCTATTTTGAAGTTGTGGTCCTAAAGCCTTTGAGCTGGCCCTGATTTACCCACGTTATTACGTTCTGGTTCTTCTTGGTTCATTAGCTTTGGCTATGACTGGTAGGGAGTGCTGTCACTGACAGCCCGATGTAACATAGGGTGAGTGGTTTCAGTGTTCCTTGGAATTACTGGTTCTGACAGTTGTCACTGCCTTTTCGGCATGCACTCCCCTCGGCATGGCGGAGTGGGTATTTCGTTCCCCATTGCGTCATTCGACGTATTGTTGAGTTCCCTTCGAAAGGAAACGTCTCAGGTTACGACTGTAACCTATGTTCCCTGAGAACAGGGAACGAGACAATACGTCTCGTTGCCATGCCTCGGGGCCTGCCTGCAACAGTCCCTTCAGACGATAGGATGTTGTCATGGTTTCAAGGCGCCCTTCTTATACATCCAGATTGACGCGCTCATCATTCAAGCTGATGATGCACGGGCTGTCGCCGGTCAACCTGATTACTGTGAGTTGATATTTGATTTCAGACACCTGTCACGCCTGAGGCGTTCCCCATTGCGTCATTCGACGTATTGTCTCGTTCCCTGTTCTCAGGGAACATAGGTTACAGTCGTAACCTGAGACGTTCCTCATAATTTTCTTGTTTTTCTTTTCTAATCAGTTATGTACATTAGGGTTTTATGTTATATTTAATGTTGTTCAATTAATGTTTATTGCATTTTTTTATTTCAGGGCAGTGAAAGACAGAGAAGTGACTTTGTACGGGGATGGGAGAAACCCACCCAAATCAGTGTTGGTTAAACATTATATACATATGTTTCTTGCCACTATTGGGTCAAACAGGTCTGATCCTTCAGTACTACAATTAGGCCTAGCCTTAAAAAAAATTGGGTAATTAGTTTTTTTTTTTATCTTCATGTAAACCACAATGATTTCCCTCATGTGTTAAAGTCCCTGTAAAGTCAAAATTAAGTATGTGTTCTGAGTCTGTCACCACAGAAAAATGTGATATTAGCCACCCAGCCAAATTTGAATGATAAAAAAAGCCGGCAAGAACATAAAATAAGCTATCAAAATCTTGAAAAAATTAGCAGTTATCTCTGTTCTCAAACGCTTGAGGTGTGTCCGCTGGCTGTGCTGAAATCACCCCCACTCGCAGGAAAGCTGTCGACGGTGATAGGTGAAACTGCTCTCGGAATGGGAGGATGAACGCTGAGGCGGAAGATAGTCGTTTCGGCCCCGTTCACCAGCAGCATCAGATTATTAGTGAATGCCAGTTGTCTCTGAGGAAAGTGTATAAAAAAGTTTATAAGAACGTTTATTTTAGGAAATTTAAATAAAGACACCGACCTGTTTTGTACATGATCGCATCCAGGTAGTAGCCTATGCATTTCCTTGTCAAAGTCATAACAAGCTAGTGTAACGGAGGCCAGCTAGTAGTTGCTGTGCGAGTAAACCTCACTCCCCGATCTCAAGGGGGTTCGAGTTCGAGGCCCGCTCGGAGCGGGTCGAGTGGGACCCTGGTGTGAGGGGTTACATTGGTGCCGTGACCCGGATGAGAGTGAGGTTTAGGGGGGTGAGTGTAACGGAGGCCAGCTAGTAGTTGCTGTGCGAGTAAACCTCACTTCCCGACCTCAATAGGCGCTCTAGCGGCAGACGCTAGGGGCTGCAGTCTTTAGCCTCCTTGTTAGCGCGCCCAACTCTCACGCCGGAGACCCGGGTTTGAGGCCCGCTCGGAGCGGGGCGAGTAGGACCCGGGTGTGAGGGGTTACATTGGTGTCGTGACCCGGATGAGAGTGAGGTTTAGGGGGGTGAGTGTAACGGAGGCCAGCTAGTAGTTGCTGTGCGAGTAAACCTCACTCCCCGATCTCAATAGGCGCTCTAGCGACAGACGCTAGAGGCTGCAGTCTTTAGCCTCCTTGCTAGAGTGCCCGACTCTCACGCCGGAGACCCGGGTTCGAGGCCCGCTCGGAGCGGGTCGAGTGGGACCCGGGTGTGAGGGGTTAAGGGGTTACATTGGTGCCGTGACCCGGATGAGAGTGAGGTTTAGGGGGGTGAGTGTAACGGAGGCCAGCTAGTAGTTGCTGTGCGAGTAAACCTCACTTCCCGACCTCAATAGGCGCTCTAGCGACAGACGCTAGGGGCTGCAGTCTTTAGCCTCCCTGTAGTAACTAATAGTACTGACAGTAACTCGCGATTGAGCGGCGAATGCAAATGTACTATTGTTAGGGGAGAGATGATCCCCTGTCTATGGATCAGCCAACGTGCGTCATCAAGTTGGGGCGTGTCCACGAGCTCTTGGGCTCCAGTACGTCATCGAGCCCTGTTTTAGCCCCACCCAAAAAATCTGTAAAATAGCAAGGGTGAAAAACTGTTTAACGGTATTTAACTCCGTATTTCAGTACTTCACAGTTCACAGTCTTTGTAATATGTTTTAGCAATACATTTGTAACGTTTATAATGTGTTTAGATTTTTTTTGTTGAATTACCTTTACAGGGACTTTAATATTTTTCCTTGTTATAATGTATGATTTGCAAAAATAAAAACTGCTGCATCTGTGTTGATGAGAGAATCAAAGCATATGCACGTTATGCACCCGCTACATTATGGCCAAGCATGCGCAACGCACAACGCGCCACTGACATTAGACCGGGTTTTTTCTGGTCAGTGGTACAATTGTTTTCTAGAACTGCAAAATAGCACCAGGGAATGTTTGCGCCGAAACACGCCTCCTTTTTGTGCCGATCCATCCAGGGAGCCCAAGTTCATTTCCTAGTTTACCGACGTGCGTCTTTGGAGGAAAAAAGTCCTTTTTGTGCATTTGCAAAATAGGAATGAGACATGCGTTAGTGTATAAAGTCATTTGTGCCGGACCATGCAAGATAGAGCCCCTAGTGTTAAATGACACTCATAACTTATACAGAGCGTTTCAGACAGAATATCAAAATTAACGCAGAAAATACTAATTTGCTTTACAGTATGTGCAAAAACTGTACCAACAAATATATGTGAACCTCAAGAAACCCAATAAAGTAATATTAAAGCATATTATGGCCCCTTTAATAATGATCAATGTATGTAGTTCATTCAGTGATGTTTATAAAGTGTTGTTTTTTATTTGATTACTTCATTCAGTTTCTGTAATATTTCTAAAGCACTGTTTATTTCATTTGTATCTTTATTCTATTGTATTAATTTGACCTTTTTCTTTTGATTTGCCTATGTTTTCTAATTAAAAAAAAAAATAATAATAATAATTTATGATCTATTTTGACCATGCTGGCCATCCCATATTCCCATTTATCATGTGTGTATACTTCTTATTAATATATGGTGAGCAGGACAAGGGTAGTGAGAGAGCGGCACGAGACCGGTGGAGTGATTACTGATGAGCGACATCTGCACGACGCACCAGTCTTTCGATCTCCACTTTAGCCGCTCCTCCTTTTATGCTTCCACTCATCTGTGAGAGATACGAGACCGGTGCGTCGCACAGGTGTCGCTCATCAGTAATCATGCCACCAGCCTCATGCCGCTCTCTCACGGCCCTCAGCCTCGTCCTGCTTGCCACACATGTGCTGCTTGCTCTCAGTTAGGATTATTTGGTGATTTGTCTGTAAGGACTGAAAATTGAGGACTGATTTGTCTGTAAGGACTTGTCATCCATTACTCACCCTCAAGTTGTTCCAAACCTGTTTGAGTTCCTTTATTTTGTTAAACACAAAAGAAGGTATTTTAAAATGTAACTCGTTTTCTTCTTATTTACAGGGAAGATCATGAAGAGACTCCTGGAAAATTTGGGTTTGGCGGAGTGTTATGGCAAGAAACTCACTCTACACACAGTGCTGCAGATCAACAAGAACAGTGTGACAGATGTGCCTGTCCAGTGCCTTTCAGATCTGCCATGGCTGTTCTTGAAGAGATTGATGTTGCTACAAAGGACAGCGATGAGTGTTAAGTGTTCCTCATCAGATGAGGCAGAAGATTCAGAGTGGGTTGATGATCAGGCTGGTGCTGATTCAGACTATCCTCAGTTAGTAAACCCTTTAGACATTTTGACTGCTGTGTTTCTTTGTTCTGACAGTTTTCTTCAGCAGGAAATGATCATGAAAATGTCCATGTGTCAGTTTGCGATTCCTCTGCTGCTTCCAAACAGTGATAACAATCAAAGCACGCTTTTGCTTTGGGCAATGAGAGATATTGTGAAAAAATACAGACCACACTCCATGTCAGATCCAACTGGATTTGTTGAAGAAAGGGTGGTTCTCTCAGACCTACCGTTAGTGTCTTTTGTGAGACTTGGCAGGGGCAACATTTCCAAATCAGAAATTCTGAATAAAGTGCTCAGCAATTCACAGCAGTACACCAATACCTTTGTGCACTTCAACATGGCTTGTGGAAACATCAAGAAAGAAATATCAAATGGATTGGTTGAGATGGCCTGGTATCTTCCTTGTGGAAATGAAAACATTGATGTCTTTCCTGAGCCAATAGCGATTGCAAACTTAAGAGGTGACATCCAGAACTTTGAAACACAGTTCTCTTTTCTTTGTGAGGCTTCAACTGCTGTGTTTGTGTTCTTTGAATCACAGTTTTTAGATACACAGTTAATTTCAGTGCCCAGTCAGAAACCTACGCCTCAGCTATTTTTTGTGGGGGACTCCAACAACAACAGCATAAAAGCTACTGTCAACAAGCTCAATCTAAAGAAAAGTAATTTCATCTTTAAAGCCAGCCAAAATGATGCAGACTTTGTTCACAAAATTCAGAGCAAATTGCAAGACACAATTAATAACAATAATCACAAAACCTCAGTTGTTCGTTTAGCTGAGATTGCACAAAAACTAGGAATCTTGGTGGACGAGGATGGTAAAGAATGTCAGCGTGCAAAAAAAAGTGCAGATAAAATCACATCAAAAATAGAGGATATAGTGCAGTTCAAGAAGGAGGAACTGCCCTTGCAAGGAGAGATCTTGATGAAACTGGCCAAGTTAGAGAAGGAGGAATGCCGACTGAAGAACATTGATGATAAGAAGATTGATGACTACAAAAATGAACTTCAGATGCAGAAAAAGAAACTCAGAGAAGAGCAATGCAGGAAAGACATATCTGTCACTATGAGCTGCTTCATCAGTGCAATATCAACACCAGAAAGGGCCTACTTCTTAAAATGGTTGAGAATCGCTCTAGAGAATCGATCCCATGAAGTACTGCCTCAACTCAGAGAACAGTACAAACAGAAATGTAAAGATGTTTGTGGAAACAAGGCAGAAATTGCTGAGCTTGATAAAAAGATTTCACACAGTTCTTTAGGAGTGGAGCATTTCATTCGAGAGATGAGCCAGCTTTACGAGGCTGCAGTCTCGCTTCCAGAAGATTCACCTTCCCGAAAACAGCTGGAGCACTTACCTAGACTCTGTGCTGAACTACTATTGGATGGATTTTCACTTGAACTAGTGGATGGAGATTCTTCAAATATCCCTGAAAAATGGCTTTCTGGTGTGTTTTCTGAATTAAACACACTGGTGGAGTCCAAAAACAGGATTAAGGTTGTCACAGTTTTGGGCGTCCAGAGTTCAGGAAAGTCAACGCTGCTGAACACCATGTTTGGAGTTCAGTTTGCAGTAAGCAGTGGAAGGTGCACCAGGGGAGCCTTTATGCAGCTCATTAAAGTAGCAGATGATCGCCAAGCAGTACTCAAATGTGATTATATAGTGATAATTGACACCGAAGGACTGAAATCCCCTGAGCTCGCACAACTGGACAACAGCCATGAACATGACAATGAGCTGGCAACTCTTGTTGTTGGACTGAGTGATGTAACAATTGTCAACATTGCAATGGAGAATTCAACAGAGATGAAAGACATTTTACAGATCATTGTTCATGCCTTTCTCAGGATGAAGGAGATAGGAAAGAAACACACGTGTTTGTTTGTACACCAGAATGTTGCTGATGTCTCAGCTCATGATTCAAACATGAGAGACCGTAAATTTCTGTTGGAACAGCTGGATGAAATGACACAAGCTGCAGCCAAAATGGAGAACAAACTAGAATTCAGCAAATTTACAGATGTAATGAACTATGACACTGAGACGGGTGACCACTACATCCCTGGATTGTGGCATGGAAACCCCCCAATGGCACCAGTGAGTATTGGCTATAGTGAGTCTGTGTATAATCTAAAAAAGCAAATAATGGAAATCTTCAGACGTTACGAGTCCTACAACATCAATGAATTTCTTAAATGGACCAAAGACTTGTGGACTGCTGTGAAATTTGAAAACTTCATCTTCAGTTTCAGGAATAGTCTGGTGGCAGATGCATACATGAAACTGTGCACAGAGTACAACGGATGGGACTGGACACTGAGAAAGCAAATGCACACATGGGCTTTAGAAGCTGAAACCAAGATCTTAAACCATGGAAAATTTGAAAACTCTGAGAAGTGCACCATTGAAGTTGTTCATTGTCACTTACTCCAAGAAGCAGAAATTGAGCTTTCGAAAGGACAAGATGAAATGAATGACAAGATCAAATCATACTATCAACAAAGAGAAGGTCATGTTGAACTAGTGGAAAAATATCGACAAGACTTTATAAACTCTGCCACATCTTTGAAAGTGGAACTTTCAAATTCTGTCACAAGCAAACTGGATGCCGCTGTTTCACGTCGAAATGGAATGATCAAAGTGGAAGTAATCAAAAAGACATACATGGACACAATGGAGAAGAAAGTGCTAAACTTGCTGAAAGACTGTCGTAAGAATGATTCAGACATGTCAGATGATAAGCTGGATGAAGCATTTGAAAAAATGTGGAACGAGACTGTTAGGACACTGGCAGGCACAGGGCTCAAACAACAAGATATCAAGACAAAAGTTCTTCTTCATTTGAGGATGAGTCTTAAATCTAGAGGAAGTTCAATGGCTCAAAGCTTAGACAAAGTGAAAGATTTAAACAGTCATGGCCATGGAGACTTTGTTGTCAAAAATGACGGGTTATTGAGCACCATATTGAAATTTTTCTCTGCTCAGAAGATCAAGAGGGTTCAAGAGATGTCAGACAACCTTATCAGGGATTGTCATGAATTTGTTAAAGAAAAGAGGGAATGTAATGATGATTATGATGACACATACATCAGGAGAATTCTTAACATGATTGATGAGAATCTTAAGGATAATGAAGATCTTAAGCTAAAGGAAGATTTTGAGCTGTCCCTTAAACTGCACATATGTGGCTTTGCAAGTAGAGAATTTCAAGAGATTCACAATCAGTTCATCGAGGAAAACAACCCACAAACAACCTTGGAGAACTTTAAACAAACATACCGCTCTGACTTCATTGACCTTTACCGTGAACAAGACCAGTGTCAGAGGAAAGCTGATGACTTCATGAGTAACTGCCTAAAACCTGCCTTGGAAAGATATATTTCAGAGAACTTGGGCATGAAAATGGCAGACAAGATGGTGACTGGTGAAAACTCAGCAATTTTCGGATCAAGGACAACATTTCAGATTTCAATCTTGAAAAATCTTCTTGATGAATTTAAATTTGAAACATATTTGAATTTCATCTCATCATATAAAAAGTTTGTTAAAGCCTTTATTTTGGATAAAATCAAAAAGCACTTTTCAGTAGAGAACAGAATGTTCACATTGGAGGAGAATATCATCAATGAAGTCATCAGTGAAATTAAACAGGCCATTGAAGAGGCAGGTCAAGACCCAAAGATAAATGGCATCAAGGGATTTATTGAGAACTTTTGTAAAAAACTTGAAAAAAAGTTTGTTTTTCCCAAGGACGCAGTGGACAAAATCAGCACACTGAACAATGCAAATCTAAAAAGATTTGCTGAATGCCTTCAATGTTCTGTAATGGACATGGATAAATCACTGAAAGCGAGTTTCCAAGCAAGAGATTTTCAAAGCAAAATAGATAGTCCTCCAACCAAACCACAGGATGTGCTTTTCAAACGAGTGCATGGCTGTGGGAAACAGTGTCCATTCTGTAAAGCACCATGTGAGGCTGGAGGAGACAAACACACTAAACACTTTGTCTCAATCCACAGACCAGAAGGTCTCGGCCGCTACAGATTTGATGATTCTGAAAAACTAGTGACCGACATCTGCTCTTCTTTAGTGCACAGCAATTTAAGCTTTAATTGCGAAGACACCAAGGATCAGTGGCATCCATATAAAGAATACGGCAAAATCTATCCAGACTGGCAAATCGATCCAGACCCCAGCATAGAGGCCTCAGCATACTGGAAATACGTGATGGCAGAATTCAATGAGCAGTTTGCAGAGAAGTACAATGCAAAGCCTGCAGAAATACCCTGGGTAAAAATCACAAAGGCAGATGCAGAGAAATGCCTAAACATCAGTTAACTACCTCTCTGACCTCTGTTTAAATCAATTTGGTATGATGTTAAGAAAACTCAAAACTCACACCTTAAAATCCAAGTATCCATGACTATTAACTATGACAACAAATGAAGAAAAAAACACCCTGCTGGTTTCAATATTAATCATCGCATATCCTAAATAATGCATGAGTGCCATTATACAAAAAGTTGCTTGCACTTGCTCTTGCCTTGTAATAAGACAACATGAAAAATAATTAAACTTTATTTTTTTTTCAATAAAATAAAGATGTAAACCTTTAGTACTAATTCAAATGTTATAGTATACTCTTAGTGACAAATTATTATTTTACATGCATTAATTATTTTGTTTTGTTGACATTCATGACATCTTAGATTTTCTTTTAAATGTTTGAAAGAAAAATTTTGAGCTTCAAATCTTACTCTTGGATTTTTATTCATGTACTATACGTATAACTGAGCTTATTTCTGAGCTATGTTTGTGATTGTGTATATTATATTGGGTTGTGATTGTGAATTTGATTTTGGTTTGTGATTGTGAATTTGATTTTGGTTTGTGACTGTGAATCTGATTTTGATAAGAGTGGTTGCTCTATGACATAAAGGCATGTCTGTATCAGTGAGGTTACAACACTGCTGACATCTGGATCAGTTTAATTAACATTTGAAGCATTTGCTAATCACATGAAATCAATGTAACCTGAATAAATATTGCTGGCATCAGAGTTGTTTTGTAACTTTTATTGTTAATAATATACTGTCTATCTTGCATCTACAGTTGAACAAAGTCACCACCATTAAACAATCTAAAGATATTGATTTAATATATTAAAAAGCATGGACATATCAAACTTCTATACACATTTATGTCTTTTATTAGGCCATCTACTGGATTCACAGGGAATTTTAAGGTCTTGCATGTATCCTCCAACACCTCCTTCCTATTGGTAGTTCTTTTAAAATAGATGTGGGATAGAGTTGCCTAAAATCCAAATTTGTGTTTCACTGTCTGACAGTTTCTGGGTCTGGGGCTCTCAGCCAGATCCGTCTTGCAGTGCCTGGGTCAGAACTGGGCCTTTTCAATAAATAAGAGTCATTTTACAGGGTGTGGGCAACATTGAGTCCGTTGTCATGTGTTGCGCCAGTTTTGGGCCAGGGGCCCAGCCAGAATTGGGCCAGAATTGAAGCAAGGATGAGGCCCAGAGGTGGGCCGGACAAATTTTGCTATCTTAGAGACGCATTTAATATAATATTAGACTTTTCATGACGGTTATTTTAGTGGTGTGTCTAGCGATCCACAGACTCTTTGAATGTCTTTCAGAACTTTTCAAGCAGTGGCACGGGCCAGATATTATTGCTGGGGGGTCAGTTTTGGCCCACGGGCCGCCTGTTGCCGACCCCTGATTTATACCAACTGACACTGGCATTTTTATGCTCCCTGCATCCTCTGTTCCTTGTGAAAGGATATTTTCCAAGGCTGGAGAGGATTTGTTCAAAAAGAGGAATCGTCTAAACCCCAACACAATTGAAACATTTTTTGTTCTCAATAAAAATATATTGTAAACCTTTCTCCCACCCCAAACTGCAATGTTACAGTTTGCTCCTCTATAGTCCCATAAGTACAACACTGCACTCAAACTAGTAACAGAAAACAATTTATGAATAATTAATGAACTTTGTGTGTGACAGTTGTCTCTGCACAAGTAATGAACCAATAATGAGCAGTGAATTAAGTGGAAGGTCTTATGCTCTCAGTCTCCCTCTGCTGGACAGGCCATTGTGTAACACGTTCATTGTTGCTTCCAACACTATCTCACGACCAATTCGTACGAATTCGACGCATGATTAAAAAGTGTCTAATTCGTACTAATTCGTACGACCTCACTCGCACTAATTCGTACGATTTGTCTAAACCCACGTGATGGTTAGGTTTAGGGGCGGGGTAAGGGGTAGGTCATTCGTATGAATTCATACGAATTGGCCAATTCGTAAAATATGTACGATTTAGCAAAATCGTATTAATTCGTACGAGTGAGGTCGTATGGTTGCAACCGTTACGAATTAGCCACTTTTTAATCCTTCGTCGAATTCGTACGACTTGGTCGTGAGATCAGGTTGTTGCTTGGCATGTTGTGTGTCCTGTGCTGAGAATTCTTAAGGTAAATTATGGTAATTTCTTTCTTAATTTGTAATGTTACTTTTCCAAAATGACACAAACTCAATGATAAATTCATCCGACAGTTGGAACTTGCAGGGCGTAGCCTTCAAAATAAGACATTAATTTCTCCCTTTGGGTATGGACTAATTTCTCCCATCATGGTTTGCTTGCCTTGTTGGTTTACTTACTGCAATCTGATCTTCCCTGTATTGATTGACCGCTTTACATGCGTTTCTCAGGTGTGTTATTCTCACATGTCAACAATAAAGTCCCAATGTGTATTTTTATCCTCATCCAGTGTGTGTTTGATTCTTATAATCACTTACTAACTAATTGTATGAAGCTCAGATTTTTATTGGGATCTTTTTCATCTATTTTCATGGATCTAGAAATTAATTTCTGTGCATTTATTACAAGTCAGTGTCACAATGAAATCAAGCTGGACCATTTTTATTTTCTTATGGAATGTTGTAGTGCTCATTATAAATGACTTATTTGTGCACATTATATTATTATTATTATTAATAAAATATGTCCTTGTAATCTTCAATAAAAAACAATGTCCCCTTCCACTCAATGGCATCTCTTCTCTGATGACTGTGTATTTTGGCACATGGGCTGGACAATGAATGAGGTTGTTTAATAGCCAGACAAATTTCAAGCCCTCCTAGTATACAGTAATAAAGTACTGTATTTAATTAGGAATATTCGTTTCAATTTAATTCATAGTTAATGTTAAAATGCTTTATACAAATAGTGAGTTCATTGTCACTGTAATTAACATAATTATTATTGTTAATTAGCTCATATGTAAAGAGTTATGTTTTTTATGTTTGTAAGGGCGTGGCCAATAACAGGCAGGACAGGTTGTAAACAAAAAAGAAGATTTATTTCTTCTAAATAATAATTACACACAGGGGCAGATCCAATGAAAGTAATTTCCAAAATAAAGTCCATAAAAATCATAGACCTAAGATGGAAGTCAACTGAAACAAACAAAAATTAAACTGGCCTCAAAATAAATAAATCTCCCCTGGTAAACAAAATAAAAACAACTAAGGTCAGCAAACCATGATGTTAACATGGCTGGGCAAAAATCTGACTATCATTCACACATTCCCTCTCCTAAATATACCACTTAACCTCTACCAAGAAAAAAAAGAAAAGGTAAGTATCAAAAATAAATCTTTCCCCAATTAACAACAAATATTTAAAGGGTTAGTTCACCCAAAAATGAAAATTCTGTCAGTATTTACTCACCCTCGTGTTGTTCCAACCCTGTAAGACCTTCGTTCATCTTCGGAACACAAATTAAGATATTTAGGATATTAAAATCGCTCCTGCATACAGTCCATAGGCTTCTTGAGGGACTGGCTCTTGCTGTCCTCGAAAAGTAATTGAAGACATCGTTAAAATAGTCCAAGTGACTACAGGGGCTCAATCTTAAGTTTATCAAACGACGAGCACACTTTTGTGCGCAAAAAAACAACAAAAATAACGACTTTATTTCAACTATTCACTTCCTTCTCCATAAGCCTATAGTCCGTTAACGTAGTGTGATTGCGTAGAGCTACGTCACACGTAGGCTCACTATTGGCCGATGCTGGTCATGTGTGTGTGATGCGTGTGACGTACAATAACAGAAGCTTACGCTATTAAAGGGTTAGTTCACCCAAAAATGAAAATTAAGTCATTAATTACTCACCCCCATGCTGTACCAACCCCGTAAGACCTTCGTTCGTCTTCGGAACACAAATGAAGATATTTTTGATTAAATTTGAGAGCTGTATAACTACCACATTGGCTCCTAAAGGACTGCCTCTTGACGGCCCAGAAAGTCAATGAAGAAAATGTTAAAATATCCCAAGTGACTACCGTGGCTCAACTATATGTTTATCAAGCGACGCGAATACTTTTTGTGCGAAAAAACAAACAAAAATAACGAGTTTATTCGACTATTTCTTTTCTTCCTTGTAGGCCAGAACGAGACTTCCTTAGATTTCCACGACGCATGCGCGAGAATTGCGATCTGAAGTGGTGTAAGCTGGTGTGAGCAGATCGCAAATCTCGCACATGCGTCGTGGAAATCTAAGGAAGTCTCGTTCTGGCCTACAAGGAAGAAAAGAAATAGTCGAATAAACTCGTTATTTTTGTTTGTTTTTTCGCACAAAAAGTATTCGCGTCGCTTGATAAACATATAGATGAGCCACGGTAGTCACTTGGGATATTTAAACATTTCCTTCATTGACTTTCTGGGCCGTCAAGAGGCAGTCCCTTAGGAGCCAATGTGGTAGTTATACAGCTCTCAAATTTAATCAAAAATATCTTTATTTGTGTTCCGAAGACGAACGAAGGTCTTACGGGGTTGGTACAGCATGGGGGTGAGTAATTAATGACTTAATTTTCATTTTTGGGTGAACTAACCCTTTAAACTAGTTAGCTGACTCGCGCAGAGGGAGAAATAAACGAATAGTTGAAATAAAGTCGTTATTTTTGTTGTTTTTTGCGCACAAAAGTGTTCTCGTCGTTTGATAAACTTAAGATTGAGCCCCTGTAGTCACTTGGACTATTTTAACGATGTCTTTTATGACTTTTCGGGGACGGCAAGAGCCAGTCCCTCAAGAAGCCTATGGACTGTATGCAGGAGCGATCTTAATATCTTAAATATCTTAATTTGTGTTCCGAAGATGAACGAAGGTCTTACGGGGTTGGAACAACATGAGGGTGAGTAAATACTGACAGAATTTTCATTTTTGGGTGAACTAACCCTTTAACTAAAAATATACACTATCATAACAAACATAATTTAATCAACTGCTTGAAGCGCAATACAAAACTACTTCAAACAAACAAAATAGAAATTAAACTGGATGAAATAATAAAAAGGAATCCCCCTCCTTATCGGATCAAGATGGTACAGTCCAATTTCCTCTGGAACAGCTCAAAAGTGGAGGCTGAAGCCCCACCTCTTCCTTTTGGTCTTCACATGAAATGCGGCCGCTCACTCCATGGACCAGAGGAATCCAGGGGTGCTTCTCAATATCCCTCCTCGTCTCCTCGCTCCTCCGTCCTCCCTCCTATGACCCGGAAACCGATCGAGCTCAGCCATCTTGAAGGACATCTCAATTCTCTAATTGCACCGTGAGGAGTCGAGGATCGAGGAGATAGGAGGCTTCCTGAGGAGTCATTAGCGAGGATACACAGGTGCATCCTACGCGGAACTGTTATATTGACTAAATTGACTACATCGGTCACAATCATTTTAATTTATACTTTACCTTTGCAGTTTATATAAACCACACATCTCAGATATTTCAACAGTATAGCCTATCTTTATTATTATTTATTATGAATTTATTAAATAACCAAACTTCAACATCATAAGGGCAGATCCTTTTAGCGCTGCTGATGACACTGTTGAGTGACGCTCGAGTGATCAAGTACTCCAATGTATATAAAAAAGCTTTTATTCGATTCCTCTGTCCTCCTTTCCTTTCCTCGCTTCCTTCCCTCGCGTCCTACAGGGGGTGGAGCTGAGACGCAAGGAAAGGAAACGAGGATGCACAAATAAAAAATGAGAAGCACCCCAGGACTCAGGTAAAATCAAACAGTAAAGAGAGAATGCAAGTAGTGTGCACCCTTCCATACGTTCAAACTTTAATAAACTGTTTAACTCATAACCTTGTCCTGTGTTTATTAATAATACTAAGGGATTTTAAATCAAGTAACAAACCATAATAAATTATAAATTATACTTCAGAATAAACAATATAAATCATGATAGAATTAATGTGAGGTGAGCAACGCACCCGTCACACTCTCCCCCACCTCCGGTTCCTCGCCCACATGGCGGGAAAGAAAGTCAGCAGTCAGGTTCTCCCTTCCTGGCCGGTGGAGAATGGTAAATCGATAGGGCTGCAGAGACAAGTACCAACAGGTAATCCTGGCATTAGTGTCCTTCATGTTGTTCAACCATTGGAGTGCTCGGTGGTCAGTCTCTAAAGTGAAGTGCCTGCCCAAGAGATAATATCTTAAAGAGTCCAAGGCCCATTTCACTGCCAAGCATTCCTTCTCAATAGTGGAGTAACGCATTTCCCTAGGAAACAGTTTTCGGCTAATATAAGCCACAGGATGATAGTTTCCCACTTCTCCTTGAAGTAGCACTGCTCCTAGTCCAACTCCTGATGCATCCATCTGTAAAACAAAAGGTTGATCAAACCTAGGACTGTGCAACACTGGACTTTCCTGTAAAGCTCCTTAAATATCCTGGAATGCTCTCTGGGCCTGCTCAGACCACCGAATCTGGTTTGGGCCATTCTTCTTTATCAGGTCTGTTAGGGCAGCAGCTCTAGAAGAAAAATTGGGCACAAATCGGCGATACCACCCAACTAATCCGAGGAAAGACCTCACCTGTTTCTTGGTCTTAGGTAGAGTAAAAGACTTAATAGCTTGCACCTTCCCCACTTGTGGCCAGATGACCCCATTCCCCACGACATACCCAAGGTATTCAATCTCTTTCTTTGCCAGGGCACATTTATCAGGATTGATGGTCAGTCCTGCTTCTTGGATGCGTCTTAAAACCATCTGCAAGTGCTTCAGATGCTCCTCCCACGTTTCACTGAAAATCACGATGTCATCAAGATAGGCTGACATGAAATCAGACAAGCCATGCAAAACCTGGTCCATCAGTCTTTGGAAAGTGGGAGGAGCCCCATGCAGGCCAAAAGGCATAGTCTTAAAATGATGTAGGCCCCAAGGAGTCCGGAAAGCAATCAATTCCTTGGAGCTGGAACTTAAAGGCACTTGCCAGTAACCTTTACATAGATCCACAGTGCTCAAATATTTTGCATTTCCCAGGCGCTCAATCAATTCCTCAATACGAGGCATTGGGTATGAGTCAAATTTTGAAACTGAATTCAAATATCAAAAGTCAATGCAAAATCTTGTAGTTCCATCTTTTTTTGGTACTAAGACCACAGGACTGCACCATTCACTTTTGGAAGGTTCAATCACCCCCAAAGAAATCATCAAGTCCAATTCCTTTTTAAGAGCTGGCAGTAATCTTTCAGGTATACGATAACTCAGTCTCTTTGGAACTGCATCTTCTTTCAAAACGATGTCATGCTCTACCAGCTTTGTTTGACCTGGCTTCGCCTGGAACAATTCAGGATTACACAGAGACTGAAGTTGCTGTTGCTGGAACTCAGGGAGATGATCCACCTTGAGCCCTGCAGAATTCAGACCAGGAAAATACTGCTCTTCCACCTCTTCCTCATCTTCCACAGATCGAATCAGCAGACATTCCTTCCGTGGGGACCATTCTTTCAACAGGTTTACATGCAGAATTCTCTTGGAATGGGCTTGTCCTGGGGTTGATATCTCATAAGTTGTAGGTCCCAGTTTCTGAAGAATTTCAAAAGGCCCTTGCCACTTGGCTAACAACTTACTGGACACCGTGGGCAACATCACCAGCACTTGCTGACCTGGAACAAATGAACGAGTTCTTGCAGACTTATCATACCAGGATTTTTGTTTCTGCTGAGCCTCCGCCATGTGCTCTTGAGCCAAATTTGTCATTCTTTGCAATTTTTCATGCATTGCTACCACAAAGGATGCAACATCTTGTTCTTCCCCCTCTTCCTTCACACCGGCCCAGTTCTCTTTCAACAGTGATAGTGGTCCTCTCACATTATGGCCGTATAACAACTCAAAGGGTGAAAAACCTGTTGAGGCCTGGGGTACTTCACGATATGCAAAGAGCAAATAGGGCTCCATTGATTCCAATTGGAACCAGTCTCATTGATGAATTTACGGAGCACATTTTTGAGGGTTTGGTTAAATCTCTCTACTAACCCGTCAGTTTGAGGATGGAACGGTGTAGTTTTCAAACCTTTTATGCTCAATAACTGGTAGACTTGCTTTAAGAGATTTGAGGTGAAATTGGTCCCACAATCAGTCAGTATCTCTCTAGGAAATCCTACCCGAGAAAACAACTCAATCAAGCAGGTAGCTACTTGCTTAGCTCCAATAGTCCCTAAAGGAAAATCCTCTGGATACTTAGTAGCATAATCACTCACCACTAGCATAAACCTGTGCCCTGCTCTACTTTTTTCTACTGGACCAACTATGTCCATTGCAAGCCGTTCAAATGGGACTCCCATAACTGGAAGAGGCTGAAGGGGCGCTTTAGAGGGGAGTCTATTTGAGGTCAACTGACACTCTGGACAGGTTTTACAGAATTTTACAACATCAGCTCTTAGGCCAGGCCAATAAAAATGTCTCTTAATTCGAGCCAGCGTTTTCTGCCTGCCAAGATGACCTGCCCAGGGAATGGAATGACCCAAAGACAGGACTATATTCTGAACTGCCTTGGGTACCACCATCTGGAAGCCATCGCCCTGTTGTCTATACAGCACCTTCTCTTGCAGAACGAACCTCTCTACTACTCGATCCTCTACAGCGTTCCCACCTTCTTCCTGACTTGTCAAAATAGCTCGTTGATACAGTGGAGACAAAACAGGATCAGTTTGTTGCAATTCCGCCATATTACTGGGAATCTTATACCCAATAAATTCATCCAGCTTACCACCCTGTTCCTGACCCTCCGCGTCTCTATATCTATACTTCTCTTGCCTCCTCTGCCGTCTAGATTTCCTTACTTTAACTGGTCCAGCTTCCAGCTCAGCATCAAAGAATGGAAAACTTTTCAAGGTCTCAGACTCATCCATAGACTGCATGGCCTGAGCTCGGGTCATCACCATACTACAAGCAGAGTTAAAAGGCAAGAGGTTAAACAGCAGAGGAAAATCTTGTCCTAAAATCACAGGATATGGCAATTTCTCTACTACCGCTACTTTCAACAAATAGGGTTGCTCTTGTACCACTACCTGCACTTCCAATGTAGGGTAGATCTGTTCCTCACCATGTACACATCTAATGACAACCTTACCATTATTCGCATTGGCCTGCTTTGGAACCAACTGACTTTCCACTAATGTCTGCATACTACCAGTGTCTATCAATGCCTTCACCTTTTTTCCATTCACTTCTACAGGAACAGTCAGGTTTTGAGGTAAAGTCAACTTTTCTGTTGGCACAGAACATATTTGAGAACTCTTCACCAATAACTTAGGACACATCGGCTTTTTATGCCCTTCCTGTCCACAATAATAACAAATGGGCACCTGACTGGACTGAGGTGGAGGCCTAGAGAACTGAGCATCAGAACCTTTAGACTTCTTACTGCCGGAATTAAATTTACCTTCGCCTCGACCAAATGTTGGCAAACTCTTATTGTCCCTATTTCCCCTTTGAGCTGCACCCCAAACTTGGGAACGAGAGCGAGCAGCTACAAAAACATCAGCCAAGGAAGCAGCTTCAACAGCTGAACTAGGGTTGTGCTCTCTTACCCATACCTGCAATTCTGGTGAAAGCATTCTCGAATACTGCTCTAAAATAATCACCTCCGCTACAGCCTCTACAGTCTTCCCTTTGGGTTGCACCCATTTTTCATAGAGTTCTTTAAGTCGTACATAAAGTTCTTTTGGCGTTTCATCAGGCTCAATCTCTAGTGAGCGGAATCTTTGACGGTAAGTTTCAGGATTAATGGCATACTTGCTTAATATGGCAGATTTGATTTGGTCATAGTCTAACGTCTCCTCAATGTCCATATGGACATAGGCACTTCTAGCCTTACCAGTCAATAAGGGAACTAATTGCAGGGCCCACTCACTTCTTCACCACTTACAGGCCAAAGCAATTCATTCAAAAGTGGTGAGAAAATGTTCAATGTCATCTGCATCATTTAATTTCTGCAACTTTGGTTCAATCATACCAGGCACAGGATTTCGAGCATGGGCCACTGAAGCATTTGACACATTCCCCCGCATCTCAGACGGAAGATCAGGGTTAGTGCGAGCATCCACTTCCTCCCTGAGAAGGTTAAACTGATGCTGCAACATTTTCCAGCGTTGTTCCTGCCGAGCTGCCTCCTGCTCCATTTGAGTCTCCTGTCGTTGTTGAAACTCCATATTTTTACGAAACATCACTGCCAGGTCCTGCAGAGTCAGCTGTCTTGATTCATCATTCATCTGAGGAACTCCTCCAGCTCCCTCTGGCTCCTCCAACTCCTCCACGGGAACTGCTTCATCTCTTTGTTTGAACTGTGCCACTTTCTTTGGAGCCATTTTGCCACTACTTGCACTGTCCTTTACTGGCCAATCCCACCGCTGCCACCATTTGTAAGGGCGTGGCCAAGAACAGGCAGGACAGGTTGTAAACAAGAAAGAAGATTTATTTCTTCTAAATAATAATTACACACAGGGGCAGATCCAATGAAAGTAATTTCCAAAATAAAGTCCATCATAGACCTAAGATGGAAGTCAACTGAAACAAACAAAAATTAAACTGGCCTCAAAATAAATAAATCTCCCCTGGTAAACAAAAATAAAAACAACTAAGGTCAGCAAACCATGATGTTAATATGGCTGGGCAAAAATCTGACTACCATTCACACATTCCCTCTCCTAAATATACCCCTTAACCTCTACCAAGAAAAAAAGAAAAGGTAAGAATCAAAAATAAATCTTTCCCCAATTAACAACAAATATTTAACTAAAAATATACACTATCATAACAAACATAATTTAATCAACTGCTTGAAGCGCAATACAAAACTACTTCAAACAAACAAAATAGAAATTAAACTGGATGAAATAATAAAAAGGAATCCCCCTCCTTATCGGATCAAGATGGTACAGTCCAATTTCCTCTGGAACAGCTCAAAAGTGGAGGCTGAAGCCCCACCTCTTCCTTTTGGTCTTCACATGGAATGCGGCCGCTCACTCAATGGACCAGAGGAATCCAGGACTCAGGTAAAATCAAACAGTAAAGAGAGAATGTAAGTAGTGTGCACCCTTCCATACGTTCAAACTTTAATAAACTGTTTAACTCATAACCTTGTCCTGTGTTTATTAATAATACTAAGGGATTTTAAATCAAGTAACAAACCATAATAAATTATAAATTATACTTCAGAATAAACAATATAAATCATGATAGAATTAATGTGAGGTGAGCAACGCACCCGTCACAATGTTTTAACAACTTATTAACTGTATAGTTCTTAATTTAGGTCACGGAAAATGGCAAAAAGAAAACAATTAAGTGCTTTAAACCAACCTTCATTAGAAATTAATTGCATTAGTGTGCAATGGAGTGTTAATATAAACTGAATAAGTGCTCCTTTATGTGTGTGTATGTATATATATTATATATATATATATATATATATATATATATATATATATATATATATATATACGTGTGTGTGTGTGTGTGTGTGTGTGTGTGTTAATCAACAATTCCTTTACTACGAGCCATGACAATGAATGAAGAACTCACTATTTATATATATGGCCTATCAATTCATTAACAATGTAGAGACTACAATTTATAAACTATGAATTATTAACTTTACAAATAGTTTGTTGACGATTTGTAACTTTATTACTGTACAATTACCAAAACCATTTTATTTCACAATTTGTTCAAACCAGGGATCTTCACTGTAATCATTATGAATATATCATAATATTTATGTCCCTTTGTCCATAATCTGGATCATCATGTCTGATGCAATACCTTAAAGGGAAATCCAGCACGTTTCTGCAGCATTCAGTGTACTATCATTTCTTTACTAGCATTATGTGGATAAAAATGAGACACTTGATCCACCAAAGTTCAGCCGAACCCACTCACGGACACACTGAACAGGGTCTCTCTGTTCAACCCATTTTCACAGAAGGGGACATTCAAATCAATAGATTAAATTTCTTGACAATTATAAAGAACTGCCGTGAGACGGGGTTGCTCTGTTTTACAGGCTTCTCCTCTCATATTCACCTTCAAGAAAAGCTGATATGTGATCATGATACAAATATGTGAATGTGTCGCATTCCATGTCACCATTTGACTTTTCTTGTTTAAAAAAGAACAACATGTACCTCTGGGTTATGCAATAGAAAGGGGGCTGGCCACTAAGAATATATATATATAGCATACATTCTTAAAAAAGATTATTCACTCAGAACTCAGATCTTATTCTGGATAGGAATCTTTACATACAGAGACAACAGCTAGATATTTTCTGTATTCTATTTTTCTTCTTAACCATTTTGCATGAATACAGAAAAATTAATTATCTGCACCCTATAGCAATTAAAAAAATATGTGAAATAGTATTTTATCAGTTCCATGCATACGTTTGAGATAGCCTCCTTCAACTCAAAGAAGAGCGAGAACCGTGAGAAGAGTAAGGAGAAACAGGGGAAATGGAGAGCTCGCACATCCAGGGAAATGGACAATCTCGCACATCCAGACCTCAGCTGGTAAAACGGGAGAGCATTGACAAACGACCAAATTGTAAGTATATAATAAGTTTTAATAGAATACAACAATTTGCATTATGCCGTTTACTTCTAGTTTGATACGATACATGTATTATTTCTTCTCAAAGAAAAAAAAATAATTTATTAGTATTTTATATTGTTGCAAAATATGACAGATACAGAAAATTCTTCCCTTCTCATTTTCACGATCATCATGTACTGATACTGTGTTCTTCACTATATGTGATGATAAAAATGTGACTAAGCATAAATTTATCAAAAATATCTCTTATAACATATAACTATTCTATTGTTCCAGTTTTTTCATGATTCTGGTGGTCCAGAGCAGTGTCATATATATATCAGAGCAGTGATATATCTCAAGATGTCCATGATAAGGTGAGATATTTAGTGTTTAATGATACAGACCACTGGAATCACATGTTCCCATGAATGTTTGTGTTAAACTGTTTTTTTCCTTAGAAAACTACAACTCAGTAAAGAATAAGAGAACGTGACAGCATTGATGTCATAGCTACTCACAGAACTTCCTGGAAAGTTTATAATCTTACTTGCTGATAAACAAGTGTTGCAGTGATTCTAAAATACTTGCAATGCCTTCAAAGTGGCAAAGCCACACAAAATGATTTGTGGATTCCAGCCTTCCCGGCTCCGTACAAGGGAATTCACTGGACAGTTTTTACAGACATTCAGATCCTGCTTTTACAAACTACAGGATTTAGAAACATGTTTCATGAGAAGCCCGTAAATCAGCTGTCTAAAGCTGGGAGGATGATGTTAAAGACGGTAAGACCGCATTGAAACTGTGAAGTCAACTCATCTCCAAACACACACCACTGAAACACAGAAGACTGTGCTGTGAAGATCCTCTGCTGAGCTCTTTTGGACTTTGTGCTGTGAGAATACATGTGATGATTTGTATCTTCTGTTCATGTTGTTTTTCATCATCACATGAACTAGTTTTGGTTCATTTCATTTTCTGAAATAGTTTTGAAGTCTGCTTAAAAATGTATATAAATGTACTTTTAATTTTGTGATAACATTTAAAACTGATTTTGTGATGTTGATTCACAAATATAACTGGTCTGATCTGTTACCACACATAGGTGGAAGACTCTCCACAAACTCCCATTCGAAATGTAAACATAACGGTAACACTTTACAATAATGCCTGAATCATGAGGCAATGAAGAGTTATCCTTAAAGGGGTGGTAAAATGGCATTTTCACAAGATGTAAAATAAATCTCTGATGTCCCCAGTGTGTGTGTGTGTGCGTGCGTGCGTGCGTGCGTGCGTGCGTGCGTGAGTGTGTGTGTGTGTGTGTGTGTGTGTGTGTGTGTGTGTGTGTGTGTGTGTGTGTGTGTGTGTGTGTGTGTGTGTGTGTGTGTGTGTGAGAGAAAAGTTTTAGCACAAAATACCCCACAGATATTTTTATGTAGCATGTTAAAGTTGTCACTTTTTGAGGGTTTGCTTTAAATGCAAATGAGTTGCTGCAGCGGGCGGGGTTTCAAGAACTCGTGTGTGTTAGCAGCTGGCTGCGATTTCCTCATGCACGCACACACACTAAAATGACAGAAACTCTTCTCCCTTTAATGTTAAAACGGAGTCAGTCAAAGATGGACACACTCAAGAAGTGACAACAGGTAGAATCCAACAGGACGACTCTGAGTTGATGAATTTATGTTGTTGATGTGGAGTTATCTTTCTTTTGCATATGACAAGATGGATGTTAAAGTTTGAGCTGACTCACAAAATGTTCTCTTATGCATCAACTTTTCCTCTTCCCAACATGGACTGCGTGTTGCGTGATGTCTCTTACTCTGGAGGAATGTCTTGTAGTCCCTATATACCAGCCATCTGTTGTAATCCTTTTCTTTAAAAGCAAATATCTTCCCTTGCTTTGTGTGTAGCTTTGATAATGTGTTTATGCTCAAACAGCAACATTACACACTAACTAAAGTTAGAAAAGTGAAATCATACTTTACCACCCCTTTTACTATGACATGAGTCATTATGATTCATGCATGAATAACAACTACATGTTTGTACTACTACATGTTTGTAGTTACAGCCTTAACTACATGTTTGTACATGTCTGATAGTTAATGCATTAATTAACATTTAGGGGTAAACTAAATCAATCAGGCTCAGAAGGAATAATTAATTTTAAAATTAATGTAAACAATTTATTGTCAACATCTGCAGCTTCGTCATAAACATTACTGAATGGCACAGGATTAGTTTGACATTATTTTCACTGATCCTCTATATCAAACATAGAAAATACTAAATCCACTAATAATTTTTTTCCTAAAAGGTCTTAATCTGTTTTGTGATATTCTCTTTCCCATCAAACTCAACCTACTGTGACTTACAACAGTTCCCGAGGAATCGGTTCTCCCTACCAAAAAACAGGAAACATGAACTAAGGTCAGACGACCATTTGCTGCATCCAGATTCCAGACACACAACATAGCTCAGTACTGGTTAAGTAGTGGGATGCGTAATTGATTGTAAGTTTATGTTAAATCATGAGCTGAATTCGGTAAGAATAGTTAACAGTGAAATGATTATGATATAAAGTCATGACACAGTAATCCATTAACAAGCCATTACTGGTTGCCAACACAATGCAAGAGTTCAGAAGCTTTAAGTCATTTGAAGCAAATAAACAATTCTGGTACAGCTGGATGCAAGACTTAGAAACCCCCAAACCTGTTACGTTAAAGAGTTCAGTCCGTATGTTTCAGGCCCAATTCATATGTGTCAATAAATCTAATGTGAATCATGTACATGTATTTGCACCTGCCATGCAATGTTAAGTGGATAGATCGGACATTCCCGTCAATGCGAGGCGTACGTCATTAAAAAATTAGTCTTTTTAAAACATCTCGGTGTACAGATATATCTATAACAAATTAATCAACTCTAGTTGAAACCAGAGTACTAATTTAGTTCGTTTGTGTTAAATAAAAAGGCGAACTTTGTGCTTTTGAAATCATTATTTGCTCGCTGTTGCTGCTGTCAGTTAATTGTCAAGCAGTTTCCCTAAATGAAGCTGGCTAGCATTGTTTTACAGTAGTCTCTCCCGATAGAACCCCTTTCATTTCTCTTCTTTCTCCAAATCTTCCAAAGAAACTACAGCGTATCGCTAAAATGTAAAATAATACTAAACTGCACTGTCTCTCTTTCGCTATTTCTGGAATGTTTAGTCGCGCCTCTGTGAAGTTTTGAAGGCGTTGCCCCTGGCAAACAATAGCCATGATGGTCTCCTACCATCATGGCCGACCGGCTCAGATCTCACCCAAATCGGCACGTGACTCCTCACTCTCAATAAGATCCTCCAGCTGGACTGCCCATGATGTCCACCTACTCCCTTTCTCTCCCATGATGAACTATATTGCCCATAATCCATTCCCATACTCTAGGGTTACATTTATCCTAGCTGTCGATCATTAGCTTGTCTAAATTAGCCTTTTTAAGCTGTGCTCTCCATTGCTTTCTCTACATACTGCTGCATTTCTGAGCACATGTTGTAGTTCCCTGTTCCAGTGTTCATGTTCTTGGTCTGTTTTCTTGAATTTTGCCATGTTTTGGATTATATTTGACCATTTACCTGTTTTTGACTACTCTAATGAATTGTCCAAAATAAAGGCTTGCCACTTGGGCAGCATATCAAGTCTTGGAGCAGTGACTCATAACAGAAGACTACGCCAAGTAGATCCAGCAGCCCATCTAGATATATCATGGGCCGAGTTTACTACTTGGCAATTTAAAAGTCAAAATAGGAATACATCTAGCCGTTTTGTGAGTTTTCATATGAGTATGAAATCACACTGACAGACAGGCTACTCTTCATCAGCTTCATCGTTCATGGTTTACTCCTGTCCAAACCTGAACCAGCCATCATGGCTGTGATGGTGGACTTGTTGTTGCCTCTCCTGTCATGGCCATGGAGGCTCTGTAACTTAACAAACAGCAATAACTTTTGCATAGGCCCCTGGTGTCACAGGAATCTTATAATGTGCGAAAACGTACTACAATTTAAAAGAAAACCATGTAAAATATGGTATAACCAACCCACCAATATGATGCCATTATCAAACCAATGTGTTTATAATGTGTTCTTATTGTTCCATAAAACCTATGAGGTAAAAAGTAATGTTTGGAAATCAAGGACAATGATAAAAGGCCTGGCAAATACATTTTTATTTACTGGTATTTATCAACATTCAAATATATATATTTCCAAGGCTTGAGAGAATATGGGAGGCAATACAATTTCAAATTGAATTAGCATAACAATCTGACTAAGCCACTTAACTTGTATTATATGTATTATTTAATGTTTCAATTATGTAAATTCAACTGTTTTCTTTATGAAATGTATTTTGTTTTTTCCATATAAAGTCCAACCATATTTGATAAATCTCTTTTTAAGAATTGGGTGCAGACCCGCAGCAATCCAAAACATTTTTAACATCTCTATTTAGTGATTATGTTCATTAAAAAAAAAAAAATCTTCAAAACCTTCCGATATGTATGCTTACTTTCTGCTTCCTTACAGAATGAAATATATTAGGCTAGATGCATATAGTGTGTACAGTATATAAGAGTTGGATGTGAATTTAGATTGCAGGCTCAACACCAGGGGGCGTTACACTCATACATACTGCACATACAGTACATTGGTGAAGCTCAACAGGAAAGGCAGTGTGTGTGTTGGCAGTTGTTGTGGCCACAGAGCCATTATTCCAAAAAAAAATAAAAAATAAAAAAATAATAATAATAATGTAGTGGGGGGTTTTCTTCTCATATGTCAAAAACAAACTATTTGAGATTATTAAGGCCCTATTTTGTATAACATAGTCCAAATGTTTTTCTATTTTACTGTTGTACTTTTTTAATGGACTTACAATTAATTTTGTGTCCATTGTGTGAAACAAACTAAAAGTAAATCCAAGTCATACAAAGAGACCAAGTCAATTTACAAGTGGTTTATTTTCAAACAGTTCTCAAGTCATTCAAATGTGACCAAGTCAAGTCACATGAACTTTCGATCCTTCTCACTGGAAATTATTTTTATTGTGGGACTTTGCTTAATCCGTGCCTGGGAAACCAGCCCTCCTGGTTCATTTAAGGTCAAGGCATTTCAGGACATTCGTTTAGAGACAAGAACAAATCAAACACAGACTTGTTTCAGGTAATATTTGTAGGTTCTGCAAAAGGCCTTTGAAAGTAGATGGTTCTTTGGGCCACACTCCTGTTCCTGCTGAACTGAGCCAGTATTTTACTACAACTGATATCAGCTCAGAAGGCACCGGAGCTCAGGTCCTGATGAGACACACAACTCTACACAGATTATCATTTGATATTTTTAAAACCATACAGGTGCATGAAAAGACCACCAAGTTAGAAAGCCAACTCATCTTACCTTTTCAGGATAATGATTTCTTGATCACAGTGATTTATTTTAGTTGCATTGTTACACTTTAAATCATGTTCATTTGCATCCTTAGTTAAAGCTGAAGTACGATGTTGAAGAACACTTATCCAAACATTTAGCAAGAACTTCAAGTCAACAATTTGTAGGTTGATTCCCTCAAAAACTGTAAATACTGCAGCAAAACATTGCGTTGTTTGTTTGAGGCTCCTGACCCACCCAGACAACAGCAACAGCTCAACCAATGGGGTTAGTGGGGCGGGGCTATATGTTTTACATTAGTACACAGCAGTGTTTGGGATACCTGTTTGAAAACACTATTATTTTTGCAGCTCTGTTTGGTGACACTATTATAGTGGCACATAAATTACACACTTCACCTTTAAGATAATGACCATCTGCTTTGAATGAGACATTTGCATTCACAATGAAAGCTTCAGCCAACAGTCTTATGGGAGCCGTGTTCTGTTTCAATATTGGCACATTTTAAGCAAGATTTATCATTACCCATGTGTGTTTGATCATAACACATCTATCATCTTCAGCTTAGATATGTTTGTTATTCATTATGTCTGTCTGATGCTAATATATTATACGTTAACATTTAGAAATATGGCCTGAGAAAATTCTGTCAGCAGTTTACACAATATTGTGTTGTAAAATATTCTTTCAATAGTAAGAAAGAAACTTCTTAGGCCTATAAGTCATACTAAAGTGGGTTTAAAAATAAATCTCAAGTCCAGCTAATCGCATTATAAATTGAAACCATAACACATATTAATTTAATTGCAATGCAGTTATGTGTCCAAAAACTACATTCAGTTCAGACTTAAAGGTACAATATGTTTTTTTTCCATTTTAAAAATAGCAAAAATAACTGTATCTATGTTATATATTTCTATTAGATGTGTATTTACATTATCCCAACAGTTTCTACCAACTTTCAAGTCCAGAGAAATTTTAAGTTTTAAGTTTAATTCGAAGACACAGGACGTTTCTTTATTTCCGTTTCATCGCCCGTCTATGGCGTCATATAACCTTTGACTCCTCTATTTTCTCTAACTTTCTGCAGAAACCGGCGAAACCAAACCTTGTAAAACCTTGAAACTTGACAGCCCAGAAAGTCAATGAAGAAAATGTTTAAATATTCCATGTGACTACAGTGGCTCAACTATAAGTTTATCAAGCGACGAGAATACTTTTTGTGCGGAAAAAAACACACAAAAATAACGACTTTATTCGACTTTTCCTTTTCTTCCTTGTAGGCCTGAGACGAGAGTTCAAGAGATTTCCACGACGAATGCGCAAGAAGTTCAGTTCTCATGCATCCGTCGTGGAAATCTCTTGAACTCTCGTCTCAGGTCTACAAGGAAGAAAAGGAAAAGTCGTCCCCTTGGAATTATAAGGTTCTATCTGACATTTTTGTCAAAATTGAGTTATTCACATATTCTTATTCTGTGACAATTTATTTACATTATGTGATGTGTTTTGTACATTTAGGGTCCCTGTTATTTTTATGTTTGAAAGAAACTTGTTCCCCATACACATTTTCCTATATGGAATGTAAAAACTTTGAAGCTCAATATCTCAAAACTGTTCAGAACGCAGATAGAACCTTATAATTCCAAGGGGACGAAGTCGAATAAAGTCGTTATTTTTGTTTGTTTTTTTTTCGCACAAAAAGTATTCTCGTCGCTTGATAAACTTATACTTGAGCCACTGTAGTCACATGGAATATTTAAACATTTTCTTCATTGACTTTCTGGGCCATCAAGTTTCGATCCCTTCGGCAGCCTATGTACTGTAGCAGTGATCCATCTCTCAAATTTAATCAAAAATATCTTTATTTGTGTTCCGAAGACGAACGAAGGTCTTACGGGGTTGGTACAGCATGGGGGTGAGTAATTAATGACTTAATTGTCATTTTTGGGTGAACTAACCCTTTAAAGTATGCTAAAGTGCACTTCTTTTTTACCAGGTTTATATATTACCAGTATGTTAGCACATATACATAGCATAGTTTTAGCATAGTCATAGTCTCATAGGCCAAAAGAAAAAAAAAAAACGTCACTTTCTTAGTTTCTTTTCAGGTGAAGAACTTAGCCACTGTGAACAACAAAACCAAGCGTGCACGTTCACCAATCAGCTAAGCTCTGCACCCGCTCAGAATGACATCACAAATGCAGGTGTTTTGCTTTTTGAGTATAAACCCCCTAAGGAAGTTTCCCTCTTAAACCCCAATAGCAGGAGCACTTTTTTCAAATTTCCTCCATTTTTGTCCATTTCCTCATGAACTGCTGGTAAGGCCATGACAGTGTGGTAATCCCTGGCAATGTGATTTTTCACTACAGTCACAAATCCGCATGCCAGGAACCCACACAGCCACAACAAACCGGTAACCCCCACCATCCCACCCCGAATCCTGCTTCTCCCATGCTTGGCTTAACTCTAGGTATTTCCCTAATTATCCACACTACACCCAGATAAGAAACTTGATGCAATTTTCTCGCTATAAAGCAACAAAAGATAAGGCTTTTGAAATTAACAGTCGACATCACTTATTGCATAGCCTACTGCTGTAAGATTAATTCATGGGTGAGGTGAGAAAGAGATGTAATCTGACACTCATTACATTGCGGCAAAGATTCTTATCTGCAGTAGCTCTTGCAAAAATGTACTTTAAAAGGATGGTGGTAACACCCTCGTGACATGGTATAAATAGATGTATTTACGTGGTATTCTGAGGTACTCCAAAGACAACATGACATCATGACTTTTGCGTAAACATATACGCCACTTTCGAGTCAGGTGGCGTGTCATTTCTACGCATTTTGAGCTATCCGCGTACATGCGTGTATGTCTACGCCATTAACGTCCGCGTCATTCCGCGTGTCTGTACACGCAGTCAAATCTCCAGTCATAAATGCCATTAACCCCAGTGACGGTTAAGTTTAGGGATGAGGTTGAGGTAAGTCATATCTTTTTTTTACCTAGGATGGTAAGGGAACAGTCATAAATGCCATTAACCCCAGTGACGGTTAGGTTTAGGGACGGGGTTGAGGTAAGTCATATATTTATATAACGTTAAGTCAACGGCGTTCATAAACACGCTGAAAGGCGATTATGCGTCTTGATAGCACGGCAAAAATGGAAATACGAATTGGCGTGTCATACACACGCTACTTCATGAGATCAGTCTGTTCAAAGAATATCACCATGGGACATGTCCGAAAAAACATAGCTAATTTGTGGTGTAGCATTTTGAATCACAGACATGAGGGCTGATCAGCTTTCACAGTTTAGTGTTTAACCCCTAATTTGTGTATTGCCAAGTATAGCAAACATGATTACATCATTTTAAGAAATCATTACTCTCATGTGAAATTTTTAAATGCCACTGAAAGAACTATTTTCTATAAAGTCCTTCGTTTGGCTTTTCTGATATTTCGCACATCTCTAAATTAAGTTTGTTGCTTTACACTATGTGGGGGGGTTGGTGCCACAGAACACAAGAGTGAATCAAACAGACTGCATCTAATTCTTTCAAAATAAAGTGCAGTCCAAAAGCCTCACAAACTCCAAAGAAGGACTGTAATCCTGCAGTCTGAATGTTCCTTGCTCGTCTGAAATATTCAGCGATCCCTGCCAGGAGGATAGTCGTGGAGTCTAGGACAGTTGTTAGGCTGCAAAACAAAAGACTATAAGTTAGAACTGAATGTTCAATAATCAAACATAGATATTCAAAACATTGTAGAAAAAAAATACTAATGAATCAACATATTAATTCCTAAAATGTTTAGCTAAAATAGTTTCCCCATGTGTTGATTCCCTTAAGAAATGTAACATTTTAGAAAAGTGCACTGTAAAAGAGAAAGAAACAAGCAGCTTTTCCACAAGCTGAGGTAAATACTAATGTGTTGTAGAAGGTGCACATATTGCATAAAAATATAAGACGTAACATCAAACCCTATTGTGTATCTGATAAGAAGAAAAACACAGAAAGAGTTATTTTAATGGACAAAAAACACACCAAATGTCAAGTGTCATGTAGGAATGAATTTTAGGAATGTCAATTTACAGATTTTTTCTTAAAGGAGAACTCCGGCACAAAATGTACCTTTGGTCTAATAAAACATCGGTACCTCGTCAATCGTTCTCTGAGATTTGTTTTCATAATAATCGAATGTAAAGAGTTTTATCTCTAAAAACTGTTTAGCGTATAACGCTAGTAATGGGGGCATATAATAAGTAAAGAGAAATCACTAGTTTATACCACTAACAAGGCTCAAAATAGCCCCACACTAACATAGTAACATAATGAGGCTCCCTACATACAAAACGAAGCATTGAGAACTTTGTAAGTGTATAGACCGTTTAATAAGAAGATACTTTATAAAGACAGTTCACTTCGTGTATACAGACAGGAGCCATCTTAAAAAATAGTCTCGATAAGTCGATCCCTGAATGTCGTTCATACAGTTCAGATCACTCAGCACAACGTTCGTGGTTTGACTTGTCGTGACTGTTTTCCAAGATGGCTCCTGTCTGACACACGAAGTGAACTACCTTTATAAAGTATCTTCTTATTAAACTGTCTGTACACTTACAAAGTTCTCAATGCTTCATTTTGCATGTAGGGACACTCATTATGTTACTGTGTTAGTAATTTCTTTGTGTTAGTAATTTCTTTCACTAGAAACTAGTGATTTCTTTTTACTTATTCTATGCCCCATATACTAGTGTTATACGCTAAACAGTTTTTAGAGATAAAACTCTTTACATTTGATTATCATGAAAACATATCTCAGAAAACGATTGACTAGGTACCAATGTTTTATTAGACCAAAGGTTCATTTTGTGCCAGAGTTCTCCTTTAAGATTTCTTCTTATTTTTCACAATAAAAACCCTTTAGATTACACGTTGTTAAGTACAGTAAAATTACAGTACTGTCAAATGACATGAAATGCCTTATTAGATCTATTACAGTTTTTTTTTACTGTAATAACCATACTGTTTTATAAACAAAACTAACTCAAGGGATAAGTACCCTAAATCGGAAACATTTTTATCTTCAACCCCATTGCATATTCTTACAATTTTCATATAGCTGTATTAGAGCTGGGGAAAATGTTTATTGCTAAAAAGTGATATATCTCCAAAATTTTGTATAGTATTTATCATATAATAGATCATAAACTATTTTAGTTTGACCTCTTGAGGTGGACAACCAACATTTTCAAAAAAGTTCAACTTTCTGAAACATCTTTTCTCTACTTCTCGTTGCATGTAAGCTCTTTTATTCTTATATGAAAGAAATGGGGTTAGTAGTGTGGGGTTAGTTCCTCTGTGTTGCTGTGAGTACAGTCCAGATTGTCTTTTTGAGGACATGACCTGTGGGCTTTACTAGATAAGAATCTGTAATACTGTAATAATGTCATTATTGTGTCTGGACAGACCCTGATTACAGAGGCTAATCAAACGCTGCTTCCGTTCCACTTCGTGCAGCGTAATGTGGGTGTGGAGGGGCATGAGCGAAGAACGGCCTTCTGTCTTCAGCCAAATTGGGGGGATATTACATTACATGATGTATTGTGCATGCAGTTGTATCCTGCTCTCGCTATCATTATTACTGATTATAGCTTTCTGTATAGTATGTAGATATATTTAGAGGTGACTTCAGGCATATTTATGGGTATTAGATTTCATTCTAGATTAGACATTTATCATGAGGCATGCTCGCAAGTGATTTGATTTGATTTATTAGACAGTACAAAAAATAAATGCATACAGGATGCCATCACCGTGACATTATACATTTATCAGAACTGTCGAGGATAACACAAGAAAGTTACAAACTTATTTCCAGTTTGGTCCTCGTTGTTGTCTGATAAAGATGACCAGGTAAGCTACAGATGACTAAAAAGTACACTGTACACAAACACATCCAAATACATTAAAATAAACACAAATACATACACTAAAAAGAATAGATATTCCAAAATCGACATAAATCTAAATCTAATTAGCATTTAGCAACCATTCACCACATGCTCGATTAAAACAGCTCATTAATGTGACAATGCTACGGTGTTTGTGGGTGGTTGCCAGGGCGTTGCTATGCAGTTACTAAGATGTTGACGCAAGTCAAAAAAGGGTAATAAATCCATCCTTCAATGAGTTTTCCTCACCTGTATACATTTGTCTAAGTAAAAACGTTGAGTCATAGCAAGCAACAGTTGTTTGAGCACCAGTCCAGCTGTGTTGAATTTGTTTTAAAACCGGTTACTTTCTACCTCATATTTTCTTTAGCTGTGCAATGTGATGCAAGGAAATTGCTTGAGTGTGAGATGAGTTATGAGCAATTGCAATACAGACAATTTTTACGGTTGTCAGTCATGAAATTATGAAATTCATGCCTGCCAATGTATTTTTTTATTTATTTTATATTTTGCTTTTATCACAAGTTTCAACAGAAAGTTAAGGATCCTGGGGGAAAATGTTATTGCTCAAATGTTACTCAAGAGACATACAAGAGTTCACAGCAATGGTATCTCAATAATATCTAAACTTGTTTTGTTAAAATAAAATAAAAAACAGAACATACTACAAGATTATAGATATTAAAAGATTCATTGAATTTCGAACTCTCGAAATCTTGCAGACTTTAGTATTTTATAATGTTTGAGCACAGTTTGAGACATTGATGAAATTGTTTTGTGATGGGGTGAACAAAATTATGCTACTTATGACAATAGTTCAACCATTGCTTCAGGAGACTTGCAATATTGTGTCATATGAACTACTTTTCTGATTTTTTTTTTATGTGGTCAATTGTGAACCATTATGTCAAAGTGCAACTCCGGCGCAAAATGAACCTTTGGTCTAATAAAACATCGGTACCTAGTCAATCGTTCTCTGAGATTTGTTTTCATAATAATCGAATGTAAAGAGTTTTATCTCTAACAACTGTTTAGCTTATAATGCTAGTAATGGGGCATTTATTAAGTAAAGGGAAATCGCTAGTTTATACCACTAACAAGGCTCAAAATAGCCCCACACTAACACAGTAACATAATGAGGGTCCATACATGCAAAACGAAGCATTGAGAACTTATACGCGTATACAGGCGGCGCCATCTTTGGAAAACAGTCTCGAAAAGTCAAACCACGAGAGCAGTTCATACAGTTCAGAAGTTCGCTCAACTTCATACAGTTCAGCTCACTCAGCACGTCGCTTGTGGTTCGACTAGTCGAGACTGTTTTCCTAAGATGGCGCTGTAGGGACATTTATTACCCTTTTTTGCATGTATGGACCCTCATGTTACTGTGTTAGTGTGGGGCTATTTTGAGACTTGTTGGTGGTATTTCTTTTTACTTAGTCAATTCCCCCATTGCATTATACGCTAAACAGTTTTTAGAGATAAAACTCTTTACATTCAATTATCATGAAAACATGGTTGACTAGGTACCAATGTTTTATTAGACCAAAGGTTCATTTTGCGCCGGAGTTCTCCTTTAACATTCTTCAAAAATTCTCCTTTTGTGTTCTACGAAAAAATATAAACAATTACAGAATTTATTTCTATTTCTGACCTATCTTTTGTAACTTATTTGACTTTGAAGAGAAATCACTTGACACTGAGGCTCCATCCATGGTTTGATGTGTAGTTGTTCATACATGCTTTTGGATAAGAGAGAGGGAAGCTGGGCCCCAAATCATGCCTCTCATGACCTCCACATGTGATCCTCACTGCTGTTTTTCTGCCTTCAGCGGCACTCACTACCCTCACTGGAGGTTTTTCTGATCATCTGTCCTGGGAATTAATGACTGCTAATGAACAAGGGGGGCTGAGGCCAAACCAAAGTGGTAGAAAATGATCTGAGAAATTACAGTTCCCATCTCTCGGTCCCTCCATTAACAGCATGAACGTGCAGCCGTGCACTCTCTGAACAGAGAAACACTGATCCACCCCCATCAAGACCACTAACAGCCCAGACCCCCCACTCAACCCCAGCCTAACCTTATCATGTGAGAGGGCTGAGATTACAGCACTTGGCCCCTCGTTCAAAGCAGAAAAACAGCATTGCCTTCCAGGCCACGAGTCAAGGGTGTGAGTTCAAATTAGAGAGCACTCTTGACATTTAGGGTGGCACAGTATATCTTCACCTTATTTTCACTAACACACTTTTTAAGACACAGACTGCATTTTACTCTACAGACCGGATTACTCATTAGACGTCTTAAATCAGTTTGACTTAGGTAATGGTTTAATGTCCTTTAAGAGGGATGTAAAGAATCTTTACCATCACTGCTGTACGTTTTAAGTGTTGGTGGTTGAATGCCGTCTTAATGGGTGCGATTGGCCCGGGCCTCGTCACCATCTGAACTCGTATTACTAAAGTGAGAAAATAAATGTTGTCCTTAAGCTGAGATTCATTAAAATGTGTTAACACTTTGAAATAAGATGACGTAGTTACACGTTACATTACTATAGTAAAAAAATAAATAAATACACCTCATTTTACAGTGTCCTTGTTACGTTACATCTACTTACCATATTAACAGTAAATTTGCAGTAGTATAGTACAGTAGTACAGTATAGTAGTAGTACAGTAGTATTTGCCTAATATTACTCAGTACTTAAAGTATAATAACATGCTAACAATAACACCTTAAAATAAAGTCAAACCAAAAACAGTAAATTATGCATAATTACAAGTAACTAACCCTAAACCAAACCCTAACCGCAACTCTATTGTAACCACATGTACTTAATTAATATTACTCAGAGCTTATTTGAGTAAGTACAATGTAGGCCTAACTACATCACCTTAAAATAAAGTGTAAGCAAACATTGTGATTTTGAGGTGTTGGTTGAGTGTAAAAAAAAGGAGTGTGCTTAATTGTCTTGAATGTGCACTTGTAGTGTACTTCACATTTTAAAAGCATCTTTTAAAAAAAGTACCAACAGATAATATAATACTATATTGAAGACCAATGAAGTTTTCTAAAAGACATTTCTTTTCACACACTTCTAAAAAGTGTACTTTGTAATAATGTCAAATTTTACTTTGTAAAAATGTACACAAATTCATGAATCGATATGATAATCATTTGTACAGTAGATCCAACACTGGAATGTTCAATAATTACCTATATTGCAATAAATGTATGAATGTATATATATACATATATATTGATTATATAAAAATATATCAAAATTTCAGACAACATTACTGGAAACATGAAGAAGATGCCATAAAATCCCATTTAAAAAATTAGAATTTCATTCAGGTTGTTCTTTCGTAGCTTAAAAGACATTTCTAATCAACTTTGTCTCAGATGTTTCTCCTTAAAATTCCTTATGTGAACAGGGAATTGAGTTCATATTTGACTGCAAACTTTTGGTATTTTGAGCACACTTTGAAAGACAGTCAAAATCCCATAGGAATTCTTCAGGAGATTATACCACGTTTTTTTTTTCCTCAGGAGAAAAATTTGAGAAGCATGAAAAAGTCTCAGTTTGCTCTCTAAATAAACATTTCCTCTGGGATACGTATAACTAAGTTCTAGATTCTTAAATAAAAAGAAAGCATCTGCATACATCGTAACAACAGGAACCCTTACCTTTTTACTCCTTCTTGAAGCTTCACTGGGATCAAAACAGAATGAACCACATAACATGAGTCGAGTGGATTGTACGATCCGAAGGAGACTCCCCACTGTTTCCCCTGACTGGCTTCAACATCATCTCTTCATACCCCTCATTAAAGCTTCCCCCACTCCGGTTTCACCCAGACGGTCCATGCATCCAGCAGTCTGTGTGTGTGTGTGTGTGTGTGCTGGAGGAAACTGGCAGTAATCCTGTAAAAGTTCCTCAACTCTGAGCCTTACTGTAATCAAATGCGGCCGTTAGATGAGGGGCTCATAAAGGAGAACATGAGCTTTACTCATCGCTGCCTTTCCTGCCAGTCCCACCCTTTTGTCTGCTGGATGCCAAGCATTTCTTCCCTCTGCTACTCTGTGTTTCCCTTTCCAAGGTTAGAGTTAGAGATTTAAACAAACCCCTAACCGTAAGTATTAAATGTTGCTATGCAACTCATCCTGCACCATTTGTGAAATGGATATGAATGATACACCATGAGACTTGTTGAGGAGAGGTGTACAATTAAGAAATCCGATGGACTTACCTTGAAGAAAGGACCGAAACCATACCTGGAGACATGAATATCGTAGAGATTTAAAGGGATACTCCACTTTTTTTTTTGGAAATAGGCTCATTTTACCACTCCCCCAGAGTTAAACAGTTGGGTTTTACCGTTTTCGAATCCATTCAGCCGATTTTCTGATATTTATAAGAATATCAGTAACCAGACAGTTTCTGGTCTCATTGACTTCCATAGTATATTTTTTTCCTACTATGGAAGTCAATGAGACCAGAAACTGTCTGTTTTCTGATATTCTTATAAATATCAGAAAATCGTCTGAATGGGTTTGAAAACGGTAAAACTCAACTGTTTAACTCTGGGGGTGGGAGTGGTAAAATGAGCCCATTTCCCAAAAAAAAAGTGGAGTATCCCTTTAAGGTGAGCCCTTTTGACTTGGACCAGTAAGCAAACATTAATCAACACACTAGACACCACTCAGAACCTCTTAGCAACACCCTGGGAACCATCCAAAACACCTTAGCACCTTGGTGGTAAGTTTTGTACTGACTAACCACAGAATTTCTTTTATTGAAGTTCACTTCCATAACATCAGTGCTCCGGAGTGTGACGAAAAACTAGCTTAATGCAGGAGCATGAAGCCTAATCATGTGTGTAATGCGTAACCTGAGCACTTTTGCCTTCACCGTCTCCTCTTATCCCTGCTTTTTTTTATGTAGTCATCCTGTGGATCTTAATCCTGTGCACAAAGTGTAATAAGACCTTTAGACACACAGTCTAAAGTCTCTTGTACTGTATTAGGAGAATACTCCTACAGTGGATTCATTACCACGTTGTGCCTCAGAGCACAGTTCATCACCTGAATACAGTTCAGTGGATCACAATAGAGTCAGTGTATATTTTTTCTCCCCAAGAAATATTACAAAACTTGCTTTCACTTCGCCTCCATGATCATAGGGTGTTGATGACGGTTGCCAGAGTGTTGCTAGGGTTTTTAGGGTCACTGTTGATTTTTACTAGCCAAGTCAAAAGACTCCACAGCCAAGTATCTGGTCTTCAGATGTGGATTTTTTTTCACCCATTTTATCATCATAAAAGTCAAACAGGTTAGAAAAGTAATAACGCACCACTCCTCAACAGGGTGTAAAATCATTCATGTATGTATAATTATCATATTTGTATATGGATCAAAGTATCATTCATTTACAGTATGTGACAGGATGAGTTATGCAACAAAAATTAGCCTTAAATATCACGCAAATCCATGTGGATCAATAAAAAAAATAAGAATGCACAAGAAAATGAAAGTCTTTATCAACCCGGAAGTCACCTCCCTCTTTCATTTTTGAAACTTAGACATCAGCCTTCTTGGTTTTCCTAAATCTATTTGTTATAAACAATATAACAAGAAAAAAAATATGAAAAGAATGCCTGTTGTCTAATTGTTTTATATTTGTAAATCGTGGATAGGGTCACTAGCGACCCAAGGTATGTAAAAGTGTAAGTATATTTTTTATGGAACAATAATTGATTCTCTAATGACTTCAATGTTAAAGGGTTAGTTCACCCAAAAATGAAAATTAAGTCATTAATTACTCACCCCCATGCTGTACCAACCCCGTAAGACCTTCGTTCGTCTTCGGAACACAAATGAAGATATTTTTGATTAAATTTGAGAGCTGTATAACTACCACATTGGCTCCTAAGGGACTGCCTCTTGACGGCCCAGAAAGTCAATGAAGAAAATGTTTAAATATCCCAAGTGACTACCGTGGCTCAACTATATGTTTATCAAGCGACGCGAATACTTTTTGTGCGAAAAAACAATAAAAAATAACGAGTTTATTCGACTATTTCTTTTCTTCCTTGTAGGCCAGAACGAGACTTCCTTATAGATTTCCACGACGCATGCGCGAGATTTGCGATCTGCGTACAACAGCTTACACTACTTCAGATCGCAATTCTCGCGCATGCGTCGTGGAAATCTATAAGGAAGTCTCGTTCTGGCCTACAAGGAAGAAAAGAAATAGTCGAATAAACTCGTTATTTTTTATTGTTTTTTCGCACAAAAAGTATTCGCGTCGCTTGATAAACATATAGTTGAGCCACGGTAGTCACTTGGGATATTTAAACATTTTCTTCATTGACTTTCTGGGCCGTCAAGAGGCAGTCCCTTAGGAGCCAATGTGGTAGTTATACAGCTCTCAAATTTAATCAAAAATATCTTCATTTGTGTTCCGAAGACGAACGAAGGTCTTACGGGGTTGGTACAGCATGGGGGTGAGTAATTAATGACTTAATTTTCATTTTTGGGTGAACTAACCCTTTAAATGTATGTCTGATGATGAAGTGATGTTTCACTCATAATCACTGCAGGCATAAAGCAAAGGATTACACCAGATAATTTACAGCAGAGCAAGTACTGTGCGCAAATGTTAGTGTCACAGTCACTTGATGGTGAGGAAGCTGCCTGTTAGCGATCAAAATATTGATTTTGAATGTGTTGAAAATGATAGTTTTGAGAATATGTTTGAGATCATGAATATGAGTCAGATGCTGAATGTACTTGGGGAAAGGAGCTCTGACGAGGACAGCGATGATAAGGCCTATGTGACTCATTTAGGTAACTAAACACTGGTACTTTCCATTCCAAAACAAATCAAATAAAAAATATCAAGATTTACTTAAATAGAAATCCACAATGAATAAGGAAAACCTTGACCTAATGACTTAATCAGACCAGTGAATGGAGAATGGGGCGCCTGACGCCTCTGTGTCGTCCTCTAAATTGGGCTTTATGAGTTTGCATTGTGCTGTTGTGCATTAATCTTACCCCACAACAATTCAAAGAGCGATTTGTTGCTGTGTCCTATGTGACACAATGCGTCTTATTCACCACCCGCTCTCTGTGTGGGAAGTTCTGGCCAGCTCTCTCTCCCTTTCTAACTGTCCTGAGCGAGTACCAGGCAAATAGTTCCTTTCATTCTTTATAACAGTTGCATCAAACATTCATTGTTATTGCAGTTACATTGGTGAACAAGATGTTTATCACACACAGATTTGATCTCCATTGTTTAGTAAACGAGTAAACTCCAATGTCAGTGATTACAAAGAAAGTCAGATTACAGTTGTTTATTTGCCACTGGAATAAATCTTGTTCTAATAATCCGATATACGTAATTCTGATCTCCAAAGCACAATGAAAATGAAAATGACTTCAAACGTCTGGTATTCCTGTCCTGCCGCTGCCACAGACGGAGGGCAGACCAGTGGGCGTCTTCCAGAAAGAGCTGCACCCAATGCCAGACCATGTAAGGCTAGCCAACGTGCCCAAAAATAAATATCAAAGATCACTGGGAGAGGGTGGGAGAAATGGATGTAGAAGGAGAGAAAGAAACAGAGCCTCACAGATGTTTCAGGAACGTCCATATGCTGGCTTCATGTGAAGGCTCACAGAGCATTTCTGTCTGTCTGCATGTAGCAAAACCCCAGTCTAGTTAATGGGATTGCCCCACACTACCAGCATTTTGCTCTTCCGCTTTGATAGGCCATGTGGGACGCCTGCTTTAATGTAGTTAGTCTGACCTTCCTGCAATTTCAACACTTGGCACATTCAAATAATAAAGTCCAGATGTCTGATGCAGGAGCCACCAACCCTTCAAGCCGATCCTCCCTATACCCTGCAAATTACACAAGGCCCCGCCTCCCCCTTCTTGTCAAAGCGCGTCAATCAAATCTTACAACATCGATGAGATAATTAAGCGGAACTATCATTCTGGTCACGAAAAGAGAGATTGAGAGAAAAACACCACGTGAGTGAATTGACCTATGGCTAAGCCACGCCCTCAAATGCGATGAGCCAATCAGTGCGCATCTAACCCAATACATTCGGTCATTCTCTGCTTCCACGTCCATTGAAATGCGTTAGTCAGTTTTCATTTGTTTTTTTTCTTGTCATTTTAACTTTAAAATGGTCAAACGGTGTGCATGGGGTACATGCAACTCCGACAGGTTTACGAGAGGCTGGGCGACGGTGTGTATTTTTTACTCTTTCCCAAGCCACATCTCAACCGAGATTAAGTTATGCGATAGACCACAACACAAACTAAACGTGGATAAATCAAACAAGGATGTCTACACCTGTTCTAAGTTAAGTCAAGAACGTATTTGAACGTTATAACGTTAGGCTAACGTTAGCTTAACATTAGAAAATGTTAACGTTAGCTTCTAGCTGCGTTGTACATCATGTCACTTAGCTTCATTAACGTATCTGTAAATAACTGAGATAACAAATGTTAACAATGTTGTGCGGAATGATTCATCTAAAGCCTAGTTCACACTACGTGATTTTAAGCCCGATTTAAGCCCGATTTGCAAATCGTTGAGTCGCCGACAAGTCAGGGTGTTATCGCGTGCAAATCGCGGGCGATTAGCGGACGATTAACGCTCGCCAATCCGATAGTGTGAAAGAGCCAACAACGCATCAAAGACAGCTCGCAGACAGCTCGCAGACAGGTCACCGAGCTCAGAAAAATATCTAGCATGCTAGATATCTCGAGCAGTCGCGCGACTCAATCTCAGTGATGTCATGAGTACAGCCAATCATAGCAACGCATGGGTTGAGGACACCAGGTAAATCTTACTTTTTCTTTTTTGCATTTTTTTTTTTCTCAGAGCAGATCGTCGAGCAAACAGTGTGCAGCACTAGTTTCTGTCTGACGTCCATATTCGCGTGTTGTGTTCTTCTCTGCAGTTTCGCGTCATTTCTGGTTCGTTTTATTGCGTGGTTTTTCGTGACAAAACATGGTTTCTAGACCAGATAGAATCGTGTTGTTGTCAACTCGTTATTTGTTTGATTATTTTCAGGATTTAGACCGTACTATAGTACTGAAACAGCTCTCATTGAGTCACAAATGATATGCTCTTATCATCCGATCGTGGTTGTATCTCTATGTAGTGCGTTGTTAACTCGTGTAGTGAGTTACCTCCTGTTGTGGATCAATCACGCTGTGTTGTGTGGTGTGAACAGCTAAACAACTTGAACACTCATGATTTCACTGAGAGCAAGTCATGTAGTGTAAACTGCACAGTTCAGCCCGACATTTTAAAATCATGTAGTGTGCACTAGGCTTAAATAGCACCAAACGGTGATGGCAACGATATGCGGTTTATCACGTTTACACTGTGACCTGTACATTTTTGCCTTGAGCTGAAGCTTTTCATCGACCTTCTCAACAATAAAATTATTAATAAAACCCTCCAATGGTGACTTTGAGATGATATATAATCTTTCTGTCTCCAAAAATCACCAATTGCCTCCTGTGAATTGTCTCCTACTGTGACAGCTGCCATAGCACCTGTCCCCGAATGTTGACTGTTTGACCAAGTGAGTGGAGGGGGCGTGGCTTAGCCATAGGTCAATTGAATAATTTCAATGATTCACAATATATTATTTCAATTAATTAGACATGCTTTTTGATGATAAATGCTATTAGTGTTTTATGTCTTCATTTTATTACCAGAAAAAAACACAACACAATTTTTTTTTGCATAGATTTTTTTAATGTTGTATAATTTCAATGATTCACAATATATTATTTCAATTAATTAGACATGCTTTTTGATTCCTAAAAAATGTACATCACTTATCCCCGCTCTGCAACACTAGCAGTTCCCTCATATCCAAGCGATAAGGATTTAGATAAAAGCTGTTGAAGTCAGATTAATGTGATAGGCAATATTAGACAATATCTAATATATGTTGATGAGTAAGTTATATTTAGCAATATAAACAACAAGAAATGATAGTAAATAGAGATTCAAAGCAGAAAGCTACACAGAGCATACAGATGCAAACCAGCAGCAAGGCAGACAGGAGCAATCGATCGCCCCATTAGCCCCAATTATTTTTTGTATTTGTACTCCTTACTGGAAGATTTTGGACTTTTTGTTCAATTGTTTTTGTTTTTTTATTTGTATTATTGATTATAATTACTATTATTTTTTTTTTATGGTTTCACCTTGGCTTAGATTTACTTAGCCCACTGATGGGAATGTTATCTATATTATGCTACAATATGTGTATTTAAGCCTAAGGTTGGCTGGACAATTTGAATTTGTGGAAGCCTTTTGTTAATGTTATAACTATGTCTATAAAAAAAAATGAAAAAAGACCCACACGGAGCACAGGGTGAGCAGCGCCCCCTGCAGGCCTCACTAACACCTCTTCTCTTTTTTTTATTTTTTTTATTTTTTTATTAGATGTGCATGCATATGCTGTCCTTTCATCACTTCACTTCCTCAATTATTTTTTGATGAAGCCGTCCTCAGTCTTTTGTACATCATCTACATCCTGGTCACACAACACAATTCAGAATTGAAAAATAACTTCTTTGCACTGCAAACGTGTTTTCCTTTTTCTCTGTGTTACGTTACCTCTTCTCGACTGATGCACGGGATTCTACTTTTCATACCAGCTGTGCTTCTCCAGCTGGTCTAGCGTCAGTCGCTTGGCTGGATCACGCATCAAACACCGGAAAATCAGGTCTCGGTATTCTGTGGAGTTTTCAGAGAGGGCGCGGGTTAGTCTTACAGTATCACCAATGTTGAAATATGTGAAATAATGTTTATTATGTGAAATTAATGTTTAACGTTAACTTTTAGAATTTCTCTCCGAGACGGTAGGTAATGAAATGTGGAGGATTTTATCTTTGACAAGATGATTGACAGGCCGTTAAAGATGCAATTGTATGACGTGAAAGTATCCCAAATCTACTTTTCTGCTACACACTCAAAAGTATCTACTTTTTCTTCACCAAAAGAGTACATACTTTTAGTGCGTAGTATAAGTAGGCAAATTGAGACAGCATTAGTGTCGGCCCAGATCTGGTACACATGGATCATATGGTCCAGACGTGGGCCGACCCTGTGTTGTGTGTGTGAGATCGTGCAGAGGTGTCTCTTGTGATTACCTGGGGATAAGTCCAGACTCGTGTCAAGATAGTCATCCGGTATGTCGTTCGCGGTTTTAAAGGGCAGACGACTGTGCATGATCTCGAACAGCACAAGACCTACAGCCCAGACGTATGCTGGCTCGGCGTAGAACACGGTGTCCATCAAGACTTCAGGTGGGGTGTACCGCTCTGCTCCTAAAAGAGAGAATTTTTAGTGTCAATGTCACTGCACTCAATTTTCAAACTCTGCTTTGCTAACACAAACTGCTAACACACCTTGATATTCACTGCTGTTAAAGCCCTCACTAGTAATTAGACGACCAGATCCAAAGTCAATCAATTTTAGCGTCAGACTGTCGTCGGTCACCATCAGGATGTTCCCCAAGTGCATATCACCATGAAAAACTCCACGGTCAACGCAGTGTTTTATAGCCTGGACTAACTGACGAATCATCCAGCGTGCTTTTGCTTCGGTGATGTCGTCTGTATCGGTGATGTATTGCCACAAGTTCTGGCATGGATCAGGCTTCTCCATGATGAGATTGAAGCTATCCTCGTCCTCAATCCAGTGGTGTAATTCGATGATGTTGGGGCATGAGGGAGCTTGTCCCAAACGCAGCATCAGTGCCACTTCTGCAAGCACAGGTTTGGAATGATCGGGCTAGAGAGAAAAACAAACAGTTAGTTGGCCCTGAATTTTTTTTGAAGGATCAAGTTACACAGTAGAGAATGCCACTGTCGCAAAACTCAACTCATTGTATTTTTATGTAATTGTAAATTGTATTTATTCTCTTGACATACTGCTTCATGTTAACAACAGGAATTGACAATACTTGTCACTTAACCAAATCTCATTTAGGTTAGTAAACTTACAGTGTCAATAAAATGGTCATGTCCATTCTTAGGTATATGCTTGATGGCAACCTGTGAATGGCAAAAACAAACTGTTAATTTTTTCAAGCCTATTAAAGTGCCTGGTCTGCACAACTACAATCTGTTTGTTCTAAATTAAGACAGATGACACACATCAGAAGCAAAATGTTAGTTGAATTCAATAAGAGTACCCTACCTTGATTCTCTTATTAAATATGTCTGTTCCTTCATAAATCTGACCATAAACTCCTGATCCTATAATTTCTTCCACTTGAAAAGTAGAAATCCTAGTTCCTGAAAAACACACAGGACAAAGAACATAGACATAAATATATATTTATATATGAGGCAGTTTCCTTTGATTGTCTGATATTAACTCTAAATAAGACTCATTTGAAGAATCTTAAAATACTTCTATCTTTTGATATGTAGCAAATCAGCTACAATACGTTTCTTTATGTGATGTCACAGTATCAGAAGTATAGCCTAAATACTTCTAAGTAGGAAAGAACAGGGCAGAAATTTCAAGAAGCGAAGATTATAATGCCTCACCGTATTGCAGTCCGACAGGCGATTCGATCTCGGATGAAATCAGGGAAAACTTCCGCTCGGAGTTGGTCAGATCCGACACTGGTGCAAAAGGCTGAACACTGTCCGGCTCATGGCCGAGGAAGAGCAGCTGTGCAGCCTTGCCTAATCTCCGAAAGAAGGCACGGAGAGCTCTCTTCTTCCTTCCTTTCTTAGGTTTTTCTAAAATGAAGAAAAATTAATAGAAAATGATGGTAACACTTTACAATAAGGTTCATTAGGTAACATTACATTAACAATGAGCAATACATTTTTTTACTGTATTTATTATATCTTTGTTAATGTTAGTTCATCAAAATCGAGCTGTTCATTGTTGGTTCACAGTGCATTAACTACTGTTTTACAAATACAACCTTTGATTTTAATAACATTAGTAAATGTTGAAATTAATGAAAGAAAGATTAATAAATGCTATAGAAGTTATTGCTAATTCTTAGTTGTTAACTAATGTATTTAACTAATGTGAACTAATGAACTTTATTAAAAAGTGTTACCAAAATTGGTAACATCTCTGTGAATGATGATTAGAGCGGCAAGTACTAATCAATGCAATTAAAGATGAAAATAGTACAACAAACATCATTTTTAGATTTTTAACTCAAGCGATGTCAAATCAGAATTATAAATGAAAGTAATAATAAAAAGAATAGATCAGAGAAAATAACAGATGGCAGAAATAACATGAACAAAGTAATAATGACTCACCGTCATCCAGATCAGAAGTGGAGGGAAGTGAAGCAGGCGACATCACAGAATCAGCAGATTCTGCGTCTGGTGTTTGCTCGATCCACGAGCAACCTGACTCACACAGGGACTCCAGATCTTCAGAAACCAGCTCAGGATCTGAGTCTGGCGTTTGCTCCAGATCTTCTTCATACACCTGCCCTGGCAAACACTCCAGCTCAGGATATGCGTCTAGCCTTGGCTTGTTTCTCACAGGAATTGAAACATGCATCAGCTCGGGATCCGATAGATCTGGCTGTGGTTGAATACACACCACTCTGTTTGGGTCGTGGTGAATGAAAGTTGACTTTAAAGATGTCCATACTGTCCTAAAGAAAGCACAGACTTTTTTCCCCTTCCTACGCTTTGTTCGGCTTCCTAAAATAAAGAAAAATGATTATAAAACCAAATGACACCAGATGAAAAACAAACATATTCCACAAACGAACATAAACATGGCCTGTATCTAATGAATTCATTAAAGAAAAATTAAATTGCACTTTTGCAAGTTCATATTCCTGGACTTTGCCAAAAGTCAAACACAAAGCAATGAGCTCACGGAGGACCAGTGCAAGATTGAAAATTACAAGAACACTATAAAGATTAGTCACATACTTCTACACTTTAAAGATGAACTGAACTGAAAAAGATGAAAAAGTCTGGGATAATGCTTTGCAATGTAGTAATGAAAAAGAAAGTTTCATAAAACTATTTTAAGCTAGACACATTAGACTGCAGTGTCACTTAACTTATCATACAATGCACACCAAATAAAAATAGCACCTTCTGTAAATTAAGTTTTGATGTTTTTAAATTAAAATAATACTGATATTATTTATTAAAAATACAGTATAATTTATTGAAAATTATACTGATACATCTTTATCTTTGTATAAATTAAATTATAAAATTTCCATCTCACCTGTTGGGCTGTTCTCCATGGTGTCAGCAAGACAACGCGATGTTGACAGTATCAAAATCAATCACCCGCACCAGAATCACTCAGCTCCTCTCAACTTCACGGCAGTCAATTAACAACACAAATGTCACGGCAGTCAATTAACAACACAAATGTGTGATGATGATGCTGTTAAAGGTGTGTGTTAGTCGAATGCGAAGTCTAAATCGGTATGTATCTAAAGTCAGTAGTTAATATCGCTCTCGGTCAACTGTCTGTCACTGTACGAGTGTTTGAGTGTTGTGCTGCTCTTTGACGTCACAGGGTCAGCAAGCAAGGAATTCTGTCTTGTTTTGTTTCAAAATATTAAAAACATTCGATCAGAAAATGAGTACAGCACCATCCATTCTAGATTAGGCTATTTCACTTAATAGTGTTCGATTAATATATATGTATATTTTTAGTTTTATTCATTCATGTTTTATAAAATATTTCACTGAGGAACTGATTCGTTGAGCAATGGATTTTACTAGTTTAGCCTACCACACACACATTGAGGCGTCTTTATGAATCCGCGCTCGAAAGAGTTAAGATTCAAAGAGTCAACTTTTATGTTTATTTATTTAAATAAGTTTGAGAAGCAAACCCCATTTTAGGAAACCTTAATTTGCTTCATAACTGAAACTTTTAATTATTCTTGTTCATTTATCATTAGGCTATAAAGGCCGACCTCGTGAAAAAAAAATGTAAAAAAAATTAAAAATATATCAGGATTACCATGTCCTTAAATGTCATTAAATGAATATTTGCATATTTTTTTTAATTTATGCACAGGGGTTACATTCAGTATTTGCTTGCATATATTAATATTCACTTGTGTGTGCTTATATGTGTATCATTAACACATTAGTATGCAAGTAAATCTAGTGTTTGATCATCTCTTAATATTTATTTTAATGCAAAACCTAAAAATAAGTAAGGCCTAAGCAGTAATGCCCTGATACTCCTTTGGGCAACTAAACTAGTAGATGCATGTATATTTATTAAAGAGCCATACAGGCATCTAGTGGGTAAACAATGGGATTACAAATGAAAATTATTGTTTTTCCAGTGACAAATGACTAATTTGCTTATTTGCATTGGAATTTAAACCACTTTTCTCCATTTTAACCTTAAATACTTAACTATTTGTAATATAATTATTATTTAAGTGGTCAGTAATGGACCATTATTATTGCACAATAACTGCGGCTTTACCAAGCTCAACGGCTCTGGCCAAGCTGTCAAATACACTAAACGCTACTGGCTATTTTTAAAAGGGGAAGAGCTGTTTAATATGTCCCACGCTGTCTTCCTGTTTCAGTGGAAATTATGTCAACACAATGAATAATGCTGCATGTTTCAAGGCACTTCAGTGGCCCTTTAAATCAGATTGTGAAAGTAGTCGGAATAAACATTGGATTTAACACATTATTTAAGATCTACACCACACCTTTCAGTCGAATGGAGTTCAGTGGGATTGCTTGAAGTGTTTGCGTGTTTTTTTAGTCAGACTGAACTGTAAATCCAATTAAAAACTGATTATTAGGTTGCATTTAAAAGTTGCCAGTGACAGGCCAAATGTGAGAAGCTGAAATTTACGGTTACAAACCTCTTCTCAAGAAATGTTCACAGTTGCCAGCATTAAGAAACAAAAATAAAGATGTATCCTTTAAAAACAAGACTTAATCTCATAATAAATTAATACATATAAGATTAATGTATTAGAAAAAGTTTTTTTTAACTATTTTAGATGGATTATAGGATAAAAAAAACTTTAACTATTAACAAGTTTTATTGTAGTAGCCTTATCATTATTTTCCATTGAAATTAAATCCAAGTAAAAATAGACAAAATATCCTTTGGAGAAAGAAATATATACAGGCCCATTTGTTTTAAATCTGTAAGATTTTTAATGTTTTTTAAAAAGTCTCTTCTGCTCACCAAGGCTGCATTTATTTGATAAAAAATAAATAAAAAACAGTAATATTGTGAAATATTATGACAATTTAAAATGATTGTTTTCTATTTTAATATATTTTAAATTGTAATTTATCCTCTGATGAAAGCTGAATTTCCAGCATAACTCAGTCTTCAGTGTCACATGATCCTGAAGTCCTTCTAATATGCTGATTTTATGCAAAAAACATTCATTATCATTTTTAATGTTGAAAACAGTTTTGTACAATTTTCTTTCAGAATCCTTTGATCAATAGAAAAAGTAAACAAAAACAGAGTTTATTTAAAATATAATCTTTTCTAACATTATAAATGTTACTATAAATGTTACAACTGTAATATTTGATCAATTGAACTCATCCTTGATGAATAAAACTATTGATTTATTTTATTCCCCCCAAAAAAATAAAATAAAAATTGTTACTGAGCTCAAACTTTTAAAGGGTAGTGTTTAATGTTACAAAAGCGTTCTATCTCAGATAAAAGCCCGTTAAAATGAATATTTTTTTTTTATATATTTTTTTTTTACGATGAGTATGAGCCTACATTGTGCGCGCGTATCACGAACCTGAGCGCGTGCGCGTGGGCGGAGAGAGTTTGACAGTCAAAACCTGAAGCTCGACACGCTCTCAAATGTCACTGAGAAACAAGCCATGGCTTAACGATATACATTTATTAGGCTACTTGTTGGCTACGCTTATTTTCTCAGAAAAAAACACTGACGGTAAGTTTTTTTTAATTCCAATATTTGAATGTTTTCTTTAATCCAGTAGCCTAACGATCTGACATTCACATTTCATGGGTGAGCTCTCACACTCACAGCAGTTTGATGATCATTGTAAAGAGAAACACTGTTCATTATACGTTTAACAATGACTTGAGCACATTGAAGCCAAATTGTTTACTAAAATGTTAAACGGGATTTCTTTGCTGCGTAAGAGTGTCTTTTCGTATTTTTCATTTATTAACACCATTCGTTAAAAATGTAATGAGTAAACTGGGCTGCACTTTGTTCTGTGGGAAAGTGGTTTGGTTTTGCAGTAGGGAGGGAGAGAGCCACTTCCTCAAACGCTCTTTAACATTTGCGCACGAAGCCTCGGTGGCTTTGCATGTTATGCATGCATGTTAAAGATTTTAAAGAAATGAATGCTGCATCACAGGCTGACGTTAGTAGTTGTATGGTAGACTGGACATTACAAAGTTGTGGCTTCAATAGTGCTGCTAGACCACTACCTGTTTTAATGGTCGATGGATGCCAATATCTAGGGGAACTGATGGTTAATGCCAGTGCGATACAATGAGCACTAAAATAGAAAAATATGTAAAGGATCATGTTCACTTATACAGTTATCACAAAATAAAGCCTGAATCATCCTGAAGGGGTTCATTTTTTTATTGACTTTTTGTCTTGACTTACGGCTGCTTATCAAATTCTGAACCCTATAAAAATATTGATTTGCAGTAAAATTATTTTACAATGTAAGATTAAGATTGACATGCAGCTGCATTTGAGGAACAATGTTTATTTATACATTTTTACATCATTATACAAAAATATCTGATCGCAGAAAGCTGTTGACCAATCAGAATCAGCAGTTCATGTTATAGCAACTAGCTATGAAGTGGTCCAGGTATGATGTCACTTTGTAGGTCAAGTCAGTTCGCATCACACTGGTTCCCTTGACAAATACCCAACTGGATTTTCCCATAGGCTTTTGGATTAGCACAAAAAAAAAAAAAAACTCTGTAAAAAATAAATAAATAAATATGATAGGCTAATTGCACGTTTTGTCCATCAAGATCATTTTCACAGATGAACACAACTTTTATGAATTTTGAAGCCTGAAAGCAGTCGAAAGAAGTAAAACGTGAACGTTTATTGAACTTGTTAACCACAGACCTAATTTCAGCCATTTAAACAAAATCCCCCTTCTATTCTTTGGCCTACAAAGTGATGTCATATTGTACAACTCTATTCTGACGCATACTCATGTGAAATGGCTTCTTGAACAAGATCAAATGCCGAGTGGGACTTGATTTTGTCCATCAAGCATTGATTGGATAGTTTGGATGGTTGTGGTTTGCTATTGGTTGATCTCATGCAAGTGACAGGTTATTGTCCCGCTCTTGTGCCAGTAAACAAGTCATCAGAGAAGAGATGGAAATGAGGACATGAGAATCAAAAATAAATAAAATAAAGATGTGCAAATCTTGGTATATAATAAGCTGTAATATTCCATTAAAAAAATTAAGAATGTTCATGTTTGATTTCATGGTGACTTTAATAATTGGCTTGTCTTTCACTAGTCGTGATAATAGCCAATGAGACGGATACAAAATTCCTGAAATTACCTTTTATTTTGCACAATATTCAGTAAAAAATTGAGTTTTCAAAATATTCGAAAACAACATGCACTACTGTAAAAAAATTGATCTCATGACATTTCAGTTCAGTTGCTGTATTCATGTAAAAAAAAAAACTGATGTAAAATTTGCATGTTTTCACTTTTTTCAGTGGAACGAGAAGGACAGGCATGATTGCCAATGGATGCAGATAATCTCAATAAGCCTAAGCATAGATGTATTATACATAGATGCAAGATAGTGCTGTATTACATGTTTGGAAAAAGAAATTTAGTTGCTTGATCCCGTTAAACAAATTTACTAAGGTTTGATTAATTTAATTACAATACAAACATCACAGAGACTAAACAGAAGCCACGGAAAATGTCAGTTGGTATCCAAACGCTGTTTACGCTATTGTTTACATCGCTATCATCTTTGCTAGTTACTGTTCTCCGTTTAATTTTAAGCCAAGTGCTCTGTTTTATAGGTGTCCTGTGTTTACAGAGGCGATCTGAGCGGGTCATGTGACCGGTTTATGTCATGACTCATGTGTCATTTGCGTTCCCCTCTCTCCACGCCAAATGCAAACAGGCTTTCCGCTTCTGTGCTCGAATCCACGCCTCTCCCGACTGATAAAGACTTATTGTTTCACCCCAGGCCGAGTGTGAGGCTGTAATGATGATGTGAGAGTTTTAAAATATTAGGTTATTGAGGACATTGCAGGATTTGAGGAGATTTCAGCCCTGCTGATTCTACCATCCTGTGATTTGGCTTGCAAATATCCTTATTTCTGGCAAAGCCTTTGTTCCGTGTGTGAAGAACGCGATTAGACCCTCGAGAGTCGAGACTAAAGAGGACGTCCAGTTTTTGAAGTGGCCGTCCTGGAAAGTTTCCATTTATGTGTCAGTCTAACCAGCTGTGTGGTGAGAGATTTATAGATTGGCTTTTTTAAGTCTTCCCATACATATAATGCACCGGCTTGTCCACCAGTCATTCCGTAACAGTTATGCAATCAGTGGGTCATGGGAGTTGGAATTAAGGGTCGGGAAATCTAAATTGGGAAAGTCTCGGACCTTGCTGTCTGTGTTTCTGAAATATTGTTGGTTTAACTTAAAAAAATAAGTAAACTGGTTGCCTTAAAATTTTAAGTTCATTAAAATGGAAAAATTTAGTTAATACAATGAAGGAGATTCATTTAATCACTAGAAACTCAAAATATTATGTTATCTGAACTACATAATTTATTTAAGTTGATTTGAAAAAAGAAAAAATGTGATCACAAATCATTAAAATATTTTTTTACAGTGTATAACAATAAACCTTTTGGGAACAGTTAGGTCTATATCAACTGTTAAGTCTCTTATTGAGATTTGAGTCATCATGTTTATATAACCAAAATCATTTTGGTTTTGTGTTGTGTAAAGTAACATTGCTTGAGCTATTCTGATCTTTTAACAAGTCCACGCTCATTATGAAACCGCTTGTTTATGACCTTACAGCACCCATAACATCTTGTGACACATTCACTTGGGTATAACGCTTTATACAACAAGCTGTGAGGACATTTACGCAATACTAGGAAAGCTGAGTTTTATATTTTCTGGAAACTGTTGGTACACTGCAAAAAAATATTGTTGGTTTAACTTAAAAAAATGAAGTAACCTGGTTGCCTTAAAATTTTAAGTTCATTGAACTGGAAAGATTGACTTAATGCAATGAAGGAGATTGATTTAAGCTTCAGAAACTCAGAATATTATGTTATCTGAACTACGTAAATTATTTAAGTTGATTTGACAAAAGAAAAATTGTTGTGATTACAAATCATGAAAATATTTTTTTACAGAAAATATTATCTGAGGTGTTCTTTATGTTTGCTAGGGTTTTATATGGTCTGAGTAAAAAAAAAAATCATGATATTTCAGGTATTTGCTCTTTTCCTGTATGTCGGTTGCACCAAATGACTTATAGGGACTTTCACTTTTAAAAAAAGTTTTGCTGATAATTTACTCACCCCCATGTCATCCAAGATGTCCATGTCTTTCTTTCTTCAGTCGAAAAGAAATTAAGGTTTTTGATGAAAACATTCCAGGATTTTATCCATACAATGGACTTCAATGGGAACCAAACAGTTCAAGGTCCAAATGAGAGTTTCAGTGCAGCTTCAAAGGGCTTTAAACGACACCAGACGATGAATAAGAGTCTTATCTAGCGAAACGATCGCTCATTTAAAAAATAAATAAAAAAGTTTAAGTTTTATAAGCTCAAATGTTCGCCTTGCTCTGTTCTGTGATGAGCGTTCGTGACTCTCCTGTTCGAACTCGTTCTTTAAAATGAACAAATCTTTTTTCGTGTCATGACTCGAAGGGTCCTAGATAAGACAATTATTCATCGTCTGGTGTCAATTATTCATCAATCTGGTGAGTAAATTATCAGCAAAAGTTTTTTTTAAGTGAATTACTTTGTGAACTTTAGTGAACTTTAATTTGTTCAAAATAATTTTTATCTAAATATTTTTTTTGTAAATATTTTTTTGTCTTTATTATTAGGACAGTTGGAACACCATGGAATTTCAAAATGAACAAATAATGTCTCTATGTAGCCTAATATTTTGAAGAGAAAGCAGAAAAAAAATGAATACTCTAGTCTAATGGCTACCAAAATAAAATGAAGTTGGTCATAAAAGCTGGTTACTTTTTATAATGTACAAAGTATAATGAAGTGCAGTATTTACAACTCTGTGCCCTGTGTGTCTGACACAGATATGAGCAAATCAGCAAATCCGTGAAAACAATAGCGCCTTAAGCAATATCCTCGTTGTCTTACCGGCCAAGCCTGGAGAATCAGGACTCTTACGTACTTGGCTTGGTTTGTTTGCTTGTTTTGTGGGCAGGGACGTTGAGGAACAGGCCGTCTTAGAAAGGATTTCATGATTGCAAATCCGTCTTGTTTGATATTAGAGGCTATACTGCGAGGAGCCAGTCAGTAAAGAACTTACAGTGTTGGTTTGTGGCCGTTAGTGTGGCTGAGGTATGTACAACTCGTTTATCATTTTTTACCTAAATTTGCCAAATATGGAGTCTTGAGTTCTATGGATGTCAATGAAGGAGCTTTCAACATCAAATAATGTCTGTATCAAAACCTGTAATGGTTCTCTGCATTGCTTTAACAAGCATGGGAACACAGAAACAGGTTTGTTTATAATGCTGCCATCAGTGTATTAACAGGAAATAGGCTGTGCACATCAACTGCTGGATTTGAATATTTTGCAGAGTGTTTTTCATAACATTCAGTGGCGTGGGGGCATATGAACTGTCATTTCTGGAACGAATGAGCCTCACAACGGTGCATTATGAACTTATGTGTTGTTTTGTGTGTATAAATAGCTTTAATTTCTCACTTATTCCATTTCTCTTTCCATTTTTGTTTACTAGCACGGGTTTCCTTTGCCTGTGCACAATCTGAATGTCTTTCACTTTCAGTATCAGTCACTGACAGACCCCTGACACCTACTCATGTTCTATTTATTCCTCTTGTAGACACCAGGAGTCATTTTCGGCTGGATATGCGGTGACTCTGACCTCTGATCAACAGCAGAGTGGTTTACAAGGTAAGAAGAACGCTTTACTGTCCAGAAAAAAAATTGCTTTTAGCGGTACAACAGATTTTAACTGGTGCGGTGTCATTAAAGCGACTACTTTGCACTTTATCCATCCCTAAAAGGGCCACATTAGCACGTCTAGAGAATTAATATGTACCCTGAAAGTATTACTGAGAGCCATTTTGTGCTGCCCACCTGTTGTACATCGAAGAAAGCATTTTCCTGATTGTGAAAAAGGTTTGAAGTCTCAACATAAAATTGGCCAGATTGGTGAATACAGTCAAGCATATGGATATATCTATCTATCTATCTATCTATCTATCTATCTATCTATCTATCTATCTATCTATCTATCTATCTATCTATCTATCTATCTATCTATCTATCTATCTATCTATCTATCTATCTATCTATCTCTATTTCTGTTTTTCTGTCTATCTATCTATCTATCTATCTATCTATCTATCTATCTATCTATCTATCTATCTATCTATCTATCTATCTATCTATCTATCTATCTATCTATCTATCTATCTATCTATCTATCTATCTATCTATCTATCTATCTATCTATCTATCTATCTGTCTGTCTGTCTGTCTGTCTGTCTGTCTGTCTGTCTGTCTGTCTGTCTGTCTATCTCTATTTCTGTTTTTCTGTCTGTCTGTCTATCTGTCTATTTCAGTTTTTCTCCGTCGCTTTGGTGCATTTCTCACATCACTATTTACATTTTCACAACAGTTAATGCAGTTCTCAAAACAATTAGTATAAACTGCAAAACTTAGTTGATAACCTGCAAAAGTGTGTCACTTGCTCAAAATGGATCACTCATTCCTCAAAAGGAAGTATTCATGTCATTGAAAGTGTCAGTGTCGTCAAGATGAAAAGTCCTAACACCAGTGTTTATGAACAAGATAGTCAAATGGCTTTGTCATGTTTTCATTATGACAGTTTACTCTGTAAGTGTTTGCCAATGCAAAAAAAGTCAGATCTTGGTGACACTATACCTGAAAATGCTCAAGACAGTCCTATAAACTATTTGAACAGCCATTTGAAAACTACAGTAAAGTTTCACATTACTGTATTTAGTGAGGTACGGTAATTGAGTACAAGACACTGAATATGTATGTTTCACATTTTTACGGCATGGTCTTTGCAATTCTAATTGGTTCAGAGCATTGTGCAAAAGAAAAAATACACCCTTATTTACAACAAACATAAACTCCCTTTGGGTAGATCGGTGCACAACTGTAAACAATATCACAGTACATATTGGAACTGAACATACAACATACATGTACTGTAAATCATTCATGCACATCCCTTCTCATCAGTCAAAGCTGAGGTTCACCTGCGAGACATTGTTCAATTTGGGATAAAAAAAAGTTGTTTTTTTTTTTTTTAAAGATTAAAAAAAATGTAAAATTTGCTTGCGGGATTTTGAGAACTAGTTTAACATTTTTGTATGTGATGACTCAAGCAATGAAATGAGGACCATTAGTTTTATATGGAATGACAATTCAGCATTCATAAGTATAGTTAATTTTGACTGATATGACATCAGCAAATGATAATGTTATAAAACAGCAGTGAGTTGTATGAAAGCAATTGATGCATGTCCAAAAGCATTTGCAATTTGTTGAAAGGAATGAGAAACTGATACTATGATGTGCACAAATGACAAAATGTTGTGGAGGTTGAACTAACTGTTGTGCAAATGTAAATAGTGATGTGAGAAAAGCACCAAAGCGACTGAGAAAAACTGTAATCTATCTGTCTGTCTGTCTGTCTGTCTGTCTGTCTGTCTATCTATCTATCTATCTATCTGTATGTCTGCTTGGCTGTCTGTCTGTCTATCTATCCATCTATCTATCTGTATGTCTATTTGTATGTCTATCTGTCTGTCTGTCTGTCTGTCTGTCTGTCTGTCTATCTATGTTTTTGTAACATTCGTCATGGCAAACCCTTTTATTTTCCCTGATGCCATTGGCAGCTTCATTTGTATAGAGCGCTGCTGTATAAAGAGGAAAAGTGTTTAATTTTGCATGCGTTTTCCCTCCATTGTTTCCTCCTTTCCTGCGAATAAGCAGAACTGCAACTTCTCTATATTTTGTGAGATTGAATACCACATATGCTGCATCATAAAGGTACGGTCAGACTGAAACGTTTAAATTGTGTCAGGAGGAAACATGATTCTCGGATTTCTAATGAGCTGCTTTGGAGTTGCATCTCTTGCATCAGCAGCTTTGAACTTTACCAAGAACAGGAACATCACATGACTTCATTTCCTGTTTGATAATGTGCACGGCACTCACAACTAAAGCTACCTTTACATATTCTTATTTTAATAGTGCATTATTGTTATATTGATTTTCTCTTTCTTGGGGCCTTGAGACAGTTTTTTTTTTTTTTTTTTGTAATTTTTTTTTGCATTTTGTGTATTTATTGTAAATAACAGATGACTTCAACAACAGACGAGACCGGAGGTGGAACACCTCAGAAAACTGGGGGCAAAGACCACAAAAAGGTGTGTGTGTGCAATGCTTAAGCTAAGTTTTATCTGTACTTATCAGTGGTGAATTGATCAATTGTCATCATTTTTTGCTTAACCCAACATATTTTTCTGTAGCACAATGGAGGGTTTGTGCATGTGAGCTCTTTTGGGATTTAGTAGGATTTGGTTTTTGTATATCCCAATCTGATTTGATCATACTTGTGGTCTGAAATGTTGTTTTGCTACTGACTGTTATATAACCATGACCACACTATAGCCATGTGCCATGCTATGTGTACACTACCATGGAAAGGAGGCTCATGATATAAGGGATATTAGGATATTAGCAATGTGGATGTTTGCCCACAAAATGGCTTGCTGCGTTTAAGGGCCGGTTGACAATTCCAGGATAGAAATAGCTGGAACAAATGAGGACAAAAATAATTAGACTGCGGGAATACGTAGAATAAAAACGCACAGAACGTGACACATTGTAATACTTATACATCTTACAGAAAGTGTTTAGGAAAATGTCCAGGGGTCCAGTGTTACAGTTTCCCCATACTGTATTTTTTTTTTTACAATACTGTATTATATTTATTTGCTCACATTGTGACATTCTACCAGTAATACCAAGTAAATGTCTTCTTGTAATTGCCCTCTAAACGTGATGCCACAACTTCCTTGTCTGTGACTTCCTCCCATGTGTGTTGTTACTGTACTACTGATAAGAGTGGCCTTTATCTCTGCAATGATGATTACTTTTCCTGTTTCTTCATGCATTTTCTCCAGCCCACAGCTGAAGCTTTGAGAGGAGCCATCCAGCTCGGCATTGGGTACACAGTCGGCAATCTGACCTCCAAACCAGACAGAGATGTTCTCATGCAAGACTTTTACGTTGTTGAGAGTGTCTTTCTCCCAAGGTACAGTATTAATGTACCGGGCTTCACACTTGACAGAATTAATGTGTGGTTGCCATTTACTCACTATTTAAACACTGAGATACAATGGCCCTGTCCCAATATCAACGGTTCTGTTGTATTTTGATATAAGCTGAATTCCTGGTCAATTCAATTGGTCAATGTCTAAAAATGCTGTATCACTAGGTTTTGAAATAGTGCGACACAGTTTTGTTTTAATAACGAATATTTGAATATTGTATCTTTTGTCTTTTAGTGAAGGCAGCAATCTGACCCCAGCTCATCATTACCCTGACTTTCGCTTTAAGAATTATGCTCCTTTGGCTTTCCGTTACTTCAGGGAGCTCTTTGGGATTAAACCAGACGATTATCTGGTAAGACTAAAATAAATATTTACAGTCAAGAATCCTGAAATTCTCGAGAATTTCAAGGAAACCGTACCATTTGAACCATATATATATATATATATATATATATATATATATATTACTGCTGAAATTTCAAAAGATCATATTCGCAACAACAATAATGTCCGGTCTATATGTAGAAAATCATTCAATTCATGTGTCATTACTGTAAATGGATGAGAGGCTCATGTAGACGTCACATACATTGGATTTTCCTAGTGAAAACGTCACGATTCCTTCACATAATAAATAGTCTACAGGCTTTCATAGACATCTAAGACTTTTAAGTTTTTTTTTTTTTAAGTTTTGTTACAAGCTGTTCACATATTGGCAATAAAAAAAACAATTAATACATGAAAATCCTTACATGTATATTACAAGTTTAGCATCCTGTAAATTATGTCATTGCAAAGTATTTTTTACAATTAGAATATTTATTCATATATTGATATTTACTTCAGTTTTAGTTTTAGTACTTCAATTTAAACTTATTTTATTTCAGTTATTTGTCAAGGCAGCATCTACTTTTTGCTTAATTTGATGTTTTTCAAAGTTTTAAGTAAGTTTTTTGATATTTATGTTTTATTTTATTTTAGCTTCATTTAATTTTTTTAGTAGTTTCAGTTTTAGTGAACATTATACAGAAATTAGCACGTGTGTTTTTGGAATCTGCATTATTAATGCGTGTTTTCATGTGCAGTACTCCATTTGTAAAGAACCTCTGATCGAGCTGTCGAACCCTGGAGCGAGTAGCTCGTGGTTTTACTTAACCAGTGATGATGAGTTCATTATAAAGACTGTGCAGAACAAAGAAGCTGAATTTCTGCAGAAGCTGCTTCCAGGTTATTACATGGTGAGTCACACAACCTGCCACAAGACTGACAATAATACAGGCAGAAACTGCACTATACACTGCTGTCTTTTTAGTGAATCTCTTTTCTTCTAAAATGCACATTCGAAATTACCTCACATTCAAAATTAATATTTAAATATAAAATGAGTAATGCAGACTCAAGATAATCATTGCATTGCTGTTTCATGGCCCTGTTTACTGTAGAAATACAAGACTAGACTGCATATTAAAAACACATTAAACAGTCAGTTAACAGTCAACCCCCACTATCTTCTGGCAATTTTACAGTATCTATACCATATTTGTCTCTCCTAAACACGTATCTGTCCTTCTCTATTGCAGAATCTGAACCAGAACCCAAGGACCCTCTTACCGAAGTTTTACGGGCTGTACTGCATTCAGTGTGGCGGTGTTAATATCAGATTGGTGGTGATGAACAACATTCTGCCTCGCTCTTTGAAAATGCACTACAAATACGACTTGAAGGGCTCCACTTACAAACGCAGAGCGTCACGGAAGGAGCGGGCCAAATCCTCCCCGACGTTTAAAGATCTGGACTTCCAGGAGATGCACGATGGTCTTTACTTCGATGCAGACACGTACAGCGCCTTGATGAAGACTCTTCAGAGAGATTGTCGGGTGAGTCATATTGTTGAACACTTTAAAAGCCAGTTGCGCTCCCACCATGGCGTATTCGCTACGCTATTTACATGTGCATTACTGTAAATAGGCACAAAATAGGCACAAATGCATTTGCTATTTAAACGTGACGCAGTATGTGAAAATGATAACTGCGTCAGGCTGACACTTGCAATGTTTTGCATTGCGTCAGCTGTATAATAGGGCCCTATATTTTGGCATTATAAGTAACTTGTTGTTGTGATATCCATTCATTTTCTTCCTCAGGTGCTGGAAAGCTTTAAAATCATGGACTACAGTTTGCTGCTGGGAATCCATGTTCTGGACAGGAAGATGAGAGAGAGAGGAGGCCGAGGGGACAGTAAGCGTCAGGGTGGGCAGAAGGTCCTGTACTCCACAGCCCGCGAGTCCATTCAAGGAGACGGTAAAGCTGCCGAACCTCTCGCTGACGCCGATGACGACACGTGAGTGGAATCGCTCCGTTTTCAGAGTAAACAGAAATAAAAGATGCCGTAAGCGGTTTATGTTGTTTGGCAAACTTTCACCACACACCCTTTCTCCAAAAATATATCCTTCAAAGACATGTCAGCCTACTGTTCAAAAGTTTGGGGTCAGTACTTTTCGTTTAAACAAGAAATTAACACTTTCATTTAGCAAGGATGCATTAAATTGATGATAAATGCTGTTGTTGTTTTTTTGTTTTTTACTTTATATTCATCAAAGAATACTGAAAAGCATACAGCAGTTTCCACAAAAATATTAGGCAGTAATGGCTGCTGAAAATTTAGCCATCACAGGTATAAATCACAGGTATCACATTTTAACATATATTAAAAAGAAAACTGCTACTTTAAATTGTAACAATATTTCACAATGTTACTGTTTTTACTGTATTTTTGATCAAATAAATGCAGCCTTGGTTTTAAGTTGTTTGGCAAACTTTCACCACACGTCTGTTGTTCTCCAAAAATGGCATTCAAAAGTTTAGGGTCAGTACTTAAAAAAAGAAAGAAAGAAAGAAAGAAAGAAAGAAAGAAAGAAAGAAAGAAAGAAAGAAAGAAAGAAAGAAAGAAAGAAAGAAAGAAAGAAATCAACACTTTCATTCAGCAAGGATGCATTAAATTGATAATAAATGCTTTTGTGTGTTTTTTTTGTCTTACTTTATATTCATCAAAGAAAAATTCATATATATTCAGTTGCAAAAAATGCAGCACAAAAATATTAAGCTGTAATGGCAGTAAATTTGCCATCAAATAGACAAATGACATTTTAAAATATATTAAAAAAAGAAAACAGTTATTTTAAATTGTAACAGAATTTCACGATTGGTTTCACTTTATTTTGATTGTCCCTTTAAAGGGTTACTGTAGTTCACCCAAAAATGAAAATTCTGTCAGTAATTACTCAAGACATTACAAAATATTTCTAATAAAATCTGAGAGCTGTCTCACTCCTTCATAGACTGCTCGGTAATTTCATCTGCCGGCCCAGAAAAGTTAGTAAAGACATAGTTAAAATAGTCCAAGTGACTACAGTGACTCAACCTTAAGTTTGTCAAGCGACGAGAATAAATTAGCGGAAATAGGGAGTCTAACATAGTCAGGCTAACTCACAGGCCCACACAGACGAAAAGAAACAGTTAGTGTCAGTTGAGTTGCAAAGTGACAAATGTTTAAAACCATCAAAATAAAGTGTTACCAACAATATTACTGATTAACCGTATTTTTTGATCAAATGAATGCAGACTTAGTGATATTTATGTTGTACCATGGTCATTTGCTTTGATGTTTGAAAATTGGTGTTTCCAGCACGTTATTTGACCGGAAGGGTAAAATTGACGGTTATTTTAGTTACAGCTCGTAGATCCGTCCACTTTTAATAGTGTGTTAGATTACATTTAATTGAATTAATGACTTATAGAATTTAATTGAATTAATTGTCGAGAGGGAGAGAGAGCGAGAGAAAGATTATTACCTGCATCTCTCTCAATATATTAACCATGAAGAAGTTAGTTTAATTCAAAACCGGCAGTATAACCCCCTAGTGTTACATGTGTGTCTTGTGTTTCCCCTGTTATTTGTGTTTTGGTTTATCCCTGTCACAGTTTTCCCGCTCCTCATTAGTGTTCAGTTCTTTCACCTGTTTTTTTTAGTCAATTTACCCTTATCTGTGCTCTGTATATTTAAACCCTGTGTTCTCCCTCACTCCTTGTCCGTTGTATTTTATGTAAAGTGTGTGTACCCTCTGCTCGTTTGCCTGCCTGTATCAGTTTGAGTTTAGTTAATGTTTGTATTGGAGCCTTTTTGACTCAGTCTCTCCTTCAACCTGCACCACATCCTTACAGTTTTTCTCAATCGATTTGGTACATTTCTCCAAACTCAGGTAACTGCTCTCAAAACAGTTAGCACAGCAAACTAAACACACTCTTATGTTGGCGAAACAGCTAAGTATTCGCTGCACAATGAAACACAGCATTTTATTCTAGTAATGCATTTATTAAAAATCAATATTAACATCAAAACTAAAAGTGTGTTCTCTGTTGATTTGATAACAAATTCAGCTGAAGATACACAAAGAAATAAATGGAAATACATGTTTTTCATTAAGTTCTTTAATGATGAGTCCATGTGTATTACAATGAGTTGTCACCCCACAAAATAAATAAATAAATAAAATAAATTATGCAAAGAAATACATAGGTTTAAAAAATGCATTCATTGAATCAATTTATTTATCATGCCTCTCAATTACATCTGGCCAGAGAATTTCATCAACATCACAGCAAATGTTTTTTTTTTCCTGCGAGTCATGCATCGCAGGAAAAAATGCCTTGAATGCATTAGCCATCCTAGACACGTTTGTGCCCCAATATCTCCACAGGCCTCTTCCATCACTTGAAGAAGACTTAGTTGTATATTCTTGTTGGTAAGATTTCCTCAATTTGATTCACACCACACCATTTGCTCCTAATCACCCTGCGGAAAGAGGATTTCATTGAGGAGATTTTAAAAATGTAGGAGCCTTGCTGTGTTGAATGGTCAAAAGAGAGCATTGTGTGCCATAACACCAGTTGTAGAAATTGTGGCACAGAGAGTGATGTTGCCTCCTCGTTGTCCAGGGACATTGACTGTAGCATGATGGCCGATCACATTTCTCCCTCTTCTCCTCTTCCTACATCCTCAGCTCTTCTTTTTCTTTCTCAAACATCCTCAGCTCTTCTTTCTCCTACATCCTCAGCTCTTCTTTCTCCGACATCCTCAGCTCTTCTTTCTCCTACATCCTCAGCTCCTTCTCCATCTCCTCTTCCTCTTCTTTTCCCTCTACCTTGTCCTCCACCTCTCGCTCTTACACCTCTTCCTTTTCCACTGCTCATTCCCTTCTTTTTATTGTATTTTCTCCTCATTCATGTTTGTTCTTCTTCTCTTCCCCTTTTGTAGTTGTTATAATTAAGACAGCTGTGTGAACAATTGGGAAATTGGCTTTTTCTGTGTTGAGGGGATTATTAACTCGTCAGATATCAATTCGGGGTTAATTGAGGACATAAGGTGTGCAACTGACTATTTTACAATTCATAGAGTTTTGTTTGTTGAGTTTTGAAAATGGTACAAAAATGTTTGTGATCTTTGTGAAGACCAATGAAAAAGTTGCAAAAGTTTTTCCTGATATATTAAAGATTCGGTTGGGTGTATGAACTGCTGTGATAACATTAGGGAATTTTGTGCACAGTGTTTTGAGAAAATTATGCTTTTGATTTGTAATTTGTATGAAATGAAGGAGAATTTACTATCTGTTTAGGACCATTACGAAGTGTACAGATCACTGTGTTAAATGTTTTGAGAGCAGTGACCTGAGTTTGGAGAAATGTACCAAATCGATTGAGAAAAACTGTAAAGGGTTCATGAACTGGCTTTTTTAATTTTATTATATTGTCGTCTGAGGTAAACTTATGACGTTCGCTTGGTTTTTGCTTTCAAAGACATCAAAATGAATAAGTAAGAAGCTATTTTCTACCCTAGTTTTGAGCCTAGCTGAAAAACGCTCGGTTTTTATGGGCATCTCGCACTGAAGACTTGGAAGTAAACGCCCACTGCTGTGAGTGGATAACAGTTTTGCATATTATAATGAGTTTTAACTCACCTGTCGATGCACTTGGGGGAAATTGTTTTGAAAACGTCCAATATTGTAAAATGGGAACCGGAATGATTCGACCATACATGTTCGACCCAGAGCACCGTTCTTTACTCTTAATCGGTCTGCAAATCCAGTCTTGTTTACAAAACAATCCTCAGTGAAATGAAGCGAACAGACGGACAATGTTTTTTCCCCTCATCAGCTGGAACGTCATTAAAAATAAAGTTTATCCATGCAGTCCTATTGGAATCTAGAAGAAGCTTATGCAGCGACTGTCTTCTACAAACAGGCACTGCACAATATTCTGTATTGCTCAGTAGCTCGATATGGTTTGTCATCACGAGGTAGGCCTGTGCTATTTAGCTATGCGTGTAATGCGCCAATCGGTGGGCGGGACTAAATCGGCCGTGTTAATGTAGGCGTTGATCTTCTTCTGCGGGGGTGGTGTTTTATCCTCTTTGACATCATAGTTCCCCACTTTGAGAAACGAGTCGTTTACTGAGGCTGGTGTCAATAAAAGCTTTTATTGGACTAACAAGGATGTTTTCAGTTCTGAAACTTACAGGATATATATGATGATGATTATATAATATGATGACCTCTTAGATGTCAAAAGCTCTCAAAAAGATGTCAAAAGATGTCAAAGGAAAATTTGATTTCTCAGTTCATCACCCGTTTAACACCTAGTTACTGAGAAATATAATAAAGCGATTCAGTTGCAAAGCTATTTTATTACCAAAAGTCGTGGGGCAGCATTGAAAAGTCTCTATGCTCCTGAATGTTTCTGTGTGTGTATCTCTAATGTCTAATCGTACGTGTGTGTGTATGATTCAATGAAAACAGCTCATTAATTTAGAACAGTGATTAAACTGACTGGAACTACCTGCGCATTAAAGCTTTTATTGCACACCTTCCAGCCAATCAGAATAGAGTATTCAGAAAGACCATGGTATAAATATAAATTTTATACTTATAATTTAAATAACCATGTGTTTTTTTTTTCTAGAATGGGTGGCATCCCTGCTAAACACAAAGAAGAGAAGTTGCTGATCTTTTTAGGGATTATTGATATCCTGCAGTCCTACAGGTATGAGTCTCCTTTATTTTACCGTTCCTGTGTTTCTTTTCTTTGTTTAGTTCCGGTTCCCTTTGTTCCCATTGTTCGTTTGTTTACATGGTTACCTGTTCTTCATTTAGTTTCCTTTGATTGTATCTAGCATTTATACTGCCTCCCTGCATCCAAAATCAAATACTTCCCTATATAGTATGCAAAAAGAGAAGTTTGTGCGAATACATAGTATTGGAAAAAACAGTAGGTGAAAAGTCCCTGGATGACCCACCACTTCCCGTGAGATTCTGAAGTGTGTCTTCAATGGACACTTTACTAATCAGGTCATGTGACATTATCAACATGGCAAATGTAGTACATCCGGATTAGATTCATACTACACACATTCATGCTTATATAGTGTGTACTTTTTTAACAGTCGCGATGTAAATTCACAGTTTTTGACAGTATGCGATTTCGTCTGTCACATCGGATCGCCTGTGTTTCAGTTTCTCTTGGTCGGTTCTTGTCTGAGGTTATGTTTGTGTGTAATGTGTGATTCTTTGTGATCTCCTGAGTTGAAAATGTTGAATACTGAATATTTCTATCTTATATACATAGATTTATAAAGAAGGTTGAACACTCATGGAAGGCTCTTGTGCATGATGGTGTATGTATTTTTCCATTTTTTTAAACTGAAATGTTATTTTCTTATATACTACTATTTGAACATCATTATGATTTATGGCTCTTTCCAACTTTCTATGCTAGGACACAGTATCTGTCCATAGACCTAATTTCTACGCTGACAGATTCCTGAAATTCATGGGGGGCACAGTATTTAAAAAGATTCACCGTAAGTTTAATGCTTCTTTATTTTTGACAATGGAATTTTGATTAAATGAATTTGATCATTTTTTAAATCCTGATCCACATCTCACATTTCTTTCTTCTTTACTTTTAGCTCTTCGTGGTGCGTCCTCGAGAAGGAAGAAGAACTCTATCCAGTATCGCTCACAGGAAGTTCTGTCGACTGTTAAAGAAGAGAGTCAAGAAGAGAGGAGGGTGCAAAGCCTTGAAAAACTCGAAAACATCGACGATACAGGTGATTCTTGTACAATCCGACTTAGAAGAGTACTTCCCCATTACACGCATTTACAAATTATATTATATTATATTATATTATATTATATTATATTATATTATATTATATTATATTATATTATATTATATTATATTATATTATATTATATTATATTATATTATAATAAATTATATTATATTATAATAAATTGTATTATATTATATTATATTATATTATATTGTATTATATTATATTATAATATATTATATTGCAACTGTTATGTCCAAAAACATAACATCTTTTCACAATGAAGTCTATTCTATTCTTCTGAAGTATATAATTCCCAAAAAAGTACTCTTTTTTAAAAGTATAATAAAATGTACTTCTATTTTTACAAGGGATGCCAGACATTCAACATAAATAATTTCTTCTAATTCTTCTTCTAATCTTTTAATTTCTTCTAATTTCTTTATGACAGATAAACACTCCCCTCAGAAACCTGATGTTATTCCAAGCTCCACAAGACTCGATCCAGCCATTTCAGCGGCCACTTTGACTTCTGCTTCCTCTTTAGATGATGTGAAAACTGAACTGCAAACAGAAAACAGGTGTTTATTTAACACACACACACACACACACATGCTCACACCTACTCATCACACAAAACTTTCTGCATTTTTAAATTTTCAAAAAAAAACTAATTTTGTATGATTTATAGGTTGTTTTCCTCACATGTTTTTTTGGTCCTCATAACGTAGTGAATACCAGGACCACACACACACACACACACACACACACACACACACTAATATAGACATATTAGTTTAATTAAAAGGTCTTTGTGAACTTCTATATTTCTTTACAGCACTTAAATACAATGCAATTGGCACCAAAGCTGACTTTTCACTGTTTTTTTCTTCTTTTTTTGTAGAACGTCCATCTCGACACTTGTTCTGGAGGACAGCGTTCCTCCTCTTCCGAGCACACCTGAGTCTGGTCTGGACGTCTACCTGGTCAGTTAAATCACACATATCCCCTTTCTCATATGACTTATGTTGTAGTTCCCCTGGAACTCAAACTCTTTTGTGTCATTCGCTCCAGATCATTGATTGTGGCTTATATTATTTTCTTTTTAAGTGATGCGTAAGGCTTTCTGAATGGGACCAGATCATCGAAACATTGCTGTCTCACCTGTCACTCCACAACTTTGCACAATGGATATCTCTAGCTGCTAATTCACATGGACTGAGAAAAACCTTACGTTTGAAACAACGGCAGAGTGATTGCCACACTATAGTACTGCAGTGCCTTACACTGTGCACTTTGTACCCACTCGAAAACACAAGTTTGTTGCATAATAATAGTTACACTCGAATTAGACGCATGTTAAAGGCGTGGCACCTGAGTGTGTCATACAAAGAAATGTGTAATTTATTTTATAATAATCATGGTATAATTATATTGTGCAGCACTCCTGACTTTTATTGTGTGAGTAATGATTTCATTCATTTATTTGATCATGACAGTACAATGACTTGTACCAAAAATTTTGACGTACAATCGGCACAATTATAATGGTCTATGTTACTTTGTGTAAAGATTTAAATGGGTTTAAAAGTTTAAAAACTTTTTATAAAAATGTATTTAAATATATTTTGATTAGAGTAATATATTAATTAAATGTGCTTTTATGTGTAATATTTTTAGTTGCTATTAAATGCTGCATCTTCAGTTGAACTTTTCTATTTTTTCTGCCTCGTATGAATTTGTCTGTCTATAAAATATGCCTGAAGAGCTGCAAGGTATATTAATGCACCAATAATTCTTATTTCAAGTTATTCTAATTAATGTAATTAAAAATAGCAGTTATAAAATATGGAGTATCAAGCCTGAAAAAATTAAAACTAAATTAAATTTTTGTACTTTCCCTTTATATATATAAGTATAATTATATATATAATGAATATATAATAATTTATTTATGCGTTCATTTATTTTTATATTTCCCACATGTATTTATTTTTTCTCCAGGTTTGGTCCTCCATAATAACGTTCTTTCTCTTCATCTGTTGTCGAAGCAAAATACAGTAGTGCAAAAGACACTATTCACTGATTGCAATAGACAAATACAATCCACTAGAGGGTGTTTTGGTGTTGTTTATCCCAGTAGGATATTCTCTTTGATCAAATAGATTTATTATGTATAGTATGCACTGTTTTTGTTACATCAAAATGTATATTGCATGGGATAAAGGATGCCTATTTCTAATCTCAAATAAAAATATATTTGTTTTATTGAATTTTGTTTGGTTTGAAGCAAAGCAGTCCATGTGAAAAGAAATTATAAAAGGTTTATAGGATTAATAAACATTGAAATATAAAGATAGGAAGATTAATCTAAGAGCAAAATACTGCTAAGGCAACATATTTGAGCAAGATTAGTGATTTTAAGTACACACTTATTCAAAATAACCCCTTTTTCAAATCACTTTTCTTAACAACTCAAATAGCAACAACCTAGAAGAACCGAAAATCGTGCTCGTGTTTCAAAATATGATTATTGCACGGAATATTATTTTACAAATATTTAGCCTATTAAATGCAATGATAGGCTATCTTTTCGACATTTTGTATATTCTGACAAATATGATAATACAATATAAGGTACAAGTTTAACCACTACATGTCAGAAAGAGCAAACTCTTGCAGTCTGGGTCAGATATGCACAGGAATGAAGCGGCGTGGTCACGTGGTTTGGGAGCGCTCTGCTGGACTCACCTGCGCGCTCACGGACACGCCCATACCTGGACGATCCAGGAAATCTGGGATTGTACACAGAATCGAGGTGTTCTATCTTTCTCTGGAAGTGTCCAGTCACATATAGATCACCCTGAACCCCGCACGTTTCTGGCAGGAGTTTACGGATCTTCAGTGTCGACGTTTCTAAAGGTAACGTTACGTTCTTCACACTGGAGCAGTTTTGTTCTTTCTGTCGCATTCCCCTATTCACTGGTTTCGGTTGTCTATTGTTTAGGGGAGGAGGCTGATAAAAACCTAAGTAATGTCACAGGAACCTACAACAGCTGCTGTTAGATTATGTACACATTAATGTGAACTTTAGTACGGACTTGTGTACTTATATCTTCTCGTTGAGTGCAGTGATGTCGTGTTTTTGGCAGTGTGTTTCAGGCCTAGAGTAACGTAGTAGCCTGTCCTGTCATGAAAAAACAGTGTTCTCTGCTTTGTCCAGCGTGTTTCTCACGGAAGTGTTTCCTCTCACGCGTGCTTTTGAGTTTTGTGTCATAACGAGTGTTTAGACGTCTAACTAAACTTATTTTACTTAGGAAAAAAATATTTTTTGTAAACAAATGGAAAACTTTTCTAAAAACAATAATAATTGTTAAATAAAGTTATATATTATTTTCCTTAAAAAAGGTTAACAAAACTGCTTCAAATCATTTGAACTCATCTGCTTAATCTAATAAAGTAGAAAAAAACGAAATAAATACTGGAAATGTTACCATAAAGGACAACCATGACTGTGTCAAAGTCAATAAATCTCTTTAACTATCAGATATTGTTATCGCCATGTTATTATTCCAGTTAATGTCCTCCTCAAAACAATGTGTAAATATGGAAGATTGTTTCTGCCACAGAATATAAAACAAAAAAGGTCATTGTGACTTTTTATCAAACAATTTGACTTTTCTTGTGATTGCAAGTTTATATCTCAGAGTTTTGTGGAGAAAAAAGTCAGGCTTTCTCAGAATTACAAGATTAAAACTTTTAATTCAGATTACTAATTAAAAAATTCTGAGAAAGTCAAAATTGTGAGATAAAAAAAAATTGTGATTTCCAAGTTTTGCGAGCTTATATTTCTCAAATCAGACAATTCTAAGAAAAAATCTGAATTTCTAGAAAAAAAGTAATTAAGGAGCTTTTATAAACATGCCTTAAAAAACACATGGTGTCCATCTTGAGACAAAACAATGACAGTGATAAGATATGCCAGTGCAAGTTGCTATCAGTTAAAACATCTTAAACATGCATTTTAGTCTGTGGCTATCCTGAGCCTGGTCTGTGAAACCGGGGGCTACTCCTACTCTCATTCCTCATGTCCAGGTGTGAAATGTAATTGACTCACAGTGTTGTACTGTGACTCAGAGTTTCTCTCATGTGGACAGCAGTGGTTCTTGAAATCAGTGATCTCCTGATAAGAATACTTTCTGGTTGTGGAAATAAACCCAGAATAACAGAACTCTTTAACCTGACATAATCCTTAAAATCCTGAATTCATCATAACATTTATTTATTTTAAAGCCTATTTAAAATGAACTGCTTTAAATCATGGGATAATTATTACAGGCTTATGTTTAACTCTGTGAAGGTAGGTGTGATTGAAATGTGACTTTTAATTTGATGATTGAATGTACATCTGGCAGTATATGTGCATTGGCAATGCATAATGTTGACTGTGATTCTGCATTAGCCGAGCACATGGGGAAAGATGAAAGAAAGCTTAGCTTACATTGCCACGTGCCGCTTATGTAAAGGCATTAAAAGAATCAGACAATCTGAGAAATACACGAGAACACAACATCATTTTTCTGTTTGAAACGATGTTGTTTGTTCACATTTAATATAAGCTTGGCAGAATCAGTAAACTGAAAATATGAAACTGAAATCACGTTTATGTCTGGTTTCGTAATGCTTTTAAATTCTTGATCCACTTGAACTGAATTGAAGGATTTTCATTTTGAAACATTATGCTGTGGAATTCATGTTAGTGCCCTGGTGCTATTGAATGTGCCTCAAGCATATTTCAAAATCCATTTAGGTTGGACTGAGTTTGGGAGCTTGAGCAGCTTTTACATTGTGTCAGACTGAAGGACAAAGTTCATGCAGGGTTTAGAACTACACTATCAGCAGGATATGTCTACTGTAGTATTTCTTATTGCTACATACTACTACTGTGGTATGTGTAGCAGAAAAAACAGTAAAAGCAGTTATATGTGTAATTGTAGTAATGAAGTCATCCATTTAAATGGTTTGCAAATATTTGATTTTAAAATGTGCACGTATTCACTCTTAATCATATGTCAGTATGTTGAAAATGCTAAATGTTTCTTGCTGCATTTCAGTTATCATGTAAAGCATGGGCTTGTACAAATTTTATGCCCTTCCCTCACTATCTTCCCTCACTATTTTCCCTCACTATCTTCGTTCACTTGGATGTACAGCATTAGTTGCGTTTCCACCACAGGAACTTTCCCCAGGAACTTGGGACTTTGTGTGTTTCCACCAAAGGTCTAAATGAAGTTCCGGTTAATTATTTCCGAAGGGGGTAATTCATCAGCCGGAAACTGAAGCTTCCCTTTGGAGCCGCTGTTGTAGCTGACTATCACCTTCTGTTAGCATTCCATTGACTCCCATTCATTTTGGCGTCACTTTGACAACGAATAACTTTACATCTGAGTCGTCCAAACAAAGACTCTATTTGTCCATTTATTGAAACTTGACGGCCTCGAAAAGTTATTAAATACATCGTTAAAATACTCCAAGTGACTAGAGTGGCTCAATCTTAAGTTTATCAAATGATGAGAACACTTTTTATGCGAAAAAAATAAATAAAAAAATAACGACTTTATTTCAACTATTCACTTCCTTCTCTATGAGCCTCTAGTCAGTTAACGTAGAGTGATAGCGTAGAGCTAAGTCACACGTAGGCTCACTATTGGCCGACGCTGGTCATGTGTGTGATGCGTGTGACGTATAATAACAGAAGCTTACATTATTAAACTAGTAACCTGACTCGAGGCAGAGAGAGAAGTAAATGAATAGTTGAAATTAAGTCATTATTTTTGTTGTTTTTTGCGAACAAAAAGTATTCTCGTCGCTTGATAAAGTTAAGATCGAGCCACTGTAGTCACTTGGACTATTTTAACGATGTCTTTAATAACTTTTCGAGGCCGGCAAGTTTCAATCCCTCAAGAAGCCTATGCACTAGTATGGAGGAGTCATCCAGCTCTCAGATTTAATCAAAAATATATTGTGTTCCGAAGATGAACGAAAGACTTACGGGGTTGGAACAACATGAGGATGAGGACAAATACTGACAGAATTTTCATTTTTGGGTGAGCTATCCCTTTAAGAAACACGACAATGTATAAAAGGCTCCATTACTTTGTATCTTACGTCATGGCCCCATAGAAGTGTTTTTTGTAAAATTAGGCTAACGATTGCATCATAACCACACAACTCTCTCCCACAGTAGAGAAATTACCGTATAGACTGGAGGAGAAGCTCACAGGCAATCTTTTACTGTCTATGAGGCAATCGGAGGGACATGGAGGCACAAAGTCAAGGGAGAAGCCCATAGAGAGTCCATAAAAGCAATGGGACAAAGTATTTCAACAACGGATTTGTTTCAGATTTCTCTTGACACAGCTACTAGAAGAATTTTCTGACAGGTTGCTCACATCACATCTACATCGTCAAGCTCAGTTTGAGCCATCAGGAAGTGAGTGCTTCTAATGGGCGTCACTTTTCTCCATTGAAGTCTATGGGGTCGCTCTGTCCATTTCTATTACTGTCTATGTTATCCCCCCTCAGAAAGTCCCTGCTCAAGAGGTAGTAGTTGTTCAAAGTTCATGAACTTTCAGGGGTGGGACTTGGGCGCTGGTCTTGCTGATTGGTTGAGTTCTTCCATGCAGCATTTCATCTGTTGCGGTGCATGCAGTTAACAGTGTTTTGCAATTTGAATCAACAATGGCATTTAAAACAATATAGCCGTTTGACCGACGTTGAGGTTCAGGCTTTATTAAGCTTAAATTCAGAGGATAAAATCCAGCGGGAACTCTAAAATAGTGTCACACCCCTGACTATTTGCTTAATCTTCGCGGTATTTTTGACCGCAGTGTAAACTCAGACAGCAACAAGTCTGGTGGGAAAAAAAGTTTCTGGGACAAATTGTTCTGGCTAATTTTGGTGGAAACGCAGCTATTGCTTTTGTTTTGCGAGTGCCCGCTACTGGCAGAAACCTTGCTGATTTATTATTTGCAGTTTGTTTTGCGAATATAGGTATAGCTATAGGTATAGGCTTGGACTGTTAGAGAAAATAAAAATTACACAACGAAAATGATAATACATTAAACTATAACGGTGTAAAAAACAGTTTAAGTATTAAGTGGTTAAATGTCAAAATAACTCCAATATCCTACTCTGGAGTTGTGTGGGGTGGGGTTAAATAAGCTCATGAATCTGCCTGAAATGAACAAATTAGAACTGTACTGAATTGTTTGAGTGTGGAAGCTTGTTTCCATCACAGAAGAGTTTATATATAAATTTTGAGGAAAAATGCTAAATTCTCTAAATTGCAAAATATAATAAAAATTTGAAAGCCGATTTCAATGAGCAAGTTTTTGAAAACGACAACATTACCGTCTCCATGTAAATTACAAAAACGTGAATTCGTGAAATTGGTGAAATCATGTCACGCACATGCGTGTCACATGTTCAGTCTATAGGCACACAGTGTTTCTTTACAAAGTGACATCGCCATCTACTGGCCTGGCATGAATAATACAACGCTTTTTGTCATTTTCGTGGATCCGTGTGAACAGGGATCACTTTGACATTAAGACGTCATCTGTTCGTGGAAAATGCAAAGGAAAACTTTTCCGTGTTTAGAACATCATTGTCATGTAAACGTACCCTAAAAGTGGAGTTAAACGCAACACCCCCATCCCTTCACATTTGTGTCTCCCATATCTAACACGCCCATACAAAATGTTTAAAATGTGCAGGGCTTGAGGTCCTCCAGGACAAGTTTGAAAACCCTTTATGTAAATGATACCATATTTTCATATTTCATAAAAAAATAAAATAAAAACTACTTTGCATCACTGGATATTACTGTTGGTCGCTGAACATTTCTTTGGGAAAAACAGCTGTCAAATATTAAATGTTCTGCAATTTAAAATCTTACTATGTACTCTTTTATTTTCTAAACTGCATCGTGTTGGAAATCGCACTTGTCTTCAGTGAACAGTAAGCCCGCCGCATTTGATTTTATTGGTCATCCCAATAATTTTGACATTGACAAGTGCTAGAGCGCTAAGGCAGACCAGCCTAAAAATGCTAACCTCAAACAGAGCGGTGCGTAATGGAGTGCAGAGGAACAGCTTCAAGATGATCAAATATTTTGCCATTTCTATTCTAATATGTCTTGTCCCCCTCAGTGGGTTACGACTAGGGTTTGGTATCGAGAATCGAGTATCGATTGGAACCGAGACTAACTTTTCGTTTTTCCCGGAATCGTTCAAAAGTAAACATTTCGATTCCTAGTTTCGATATTCACAGTCCGCCGAGCGGAAGAAGAAACCGCTGAACAACACCAACGAAGAAGCGTCTACCGGAAGTGTTGGCATAACCACGCGAGTCGAACATGAGTACCTTATGTCGGCGATCCAACGTGTGGCTTCACTTTTCTAAAAATAACGAAATCTCGGCAAAATGCAAAATTTGTGTCAAAAGGAGTATTTTTACAGAAGGAGTATTTCCTTCAGAAAGGATTATTTCCTTCCGAAAGACCATTGGTTAGCAAGGTTAGCTAAACTTTTTTGACCCTGCCTCTTAAAAGAATCGGAATCGAGAATCGTTAGGAACCGGAATCGAAACAAGGAATCGGAATCGTTCAAATTCAAACGATACCCAACCCTAGTTACGACCCTGGTTAAATGGTTCTCTTAAACTGTTGTAGTGTTGTAGAAGTAGTTGCAGTTGTATAGTTTAGCTGTTATGGTGTGTAATGTGAATATAATGGGAGTGGTTGTTCTGTGACTGTGTGGAGACATGTCTCTGTGAGTGAGGTTCAGCAACAGGTTTCAGCATGTAATGGTGAATTTAGTTATTCAGCCGTCAGCTTTTTTTGATATTGAAAGGTGCTTAGACTCATGTTATCACTTATTGGTTTTTTTACATATAGGCTTCAGTAAATAGAGGAAAATGAGTTTCCGAAGACATTAGTAGGCTATGATAAGAAAAACTACTAAATTAAAAAGTGCAAAAAATAATTGCACTTGAAAGAACAAGCAAACTTATTTAATAGAATTAGACTTCTAGAATGTATTGAATAAGTTCGCACAAGGCTACAGAAAACTGGACGAGTTTTGAATCTTATACATTTTATAACAATTGAAATAAAAAATAAAACCTATTGTAAACTAAACAAATCCATGGTTCATTGTTGGCAAAATGATCATGATAGTGATCATGAATTTGGCAGTGTAGGGGTTATTTCCTCCGTTGTGGCAGAACGTATGTTTGTAACCAAACCTAAAAATAGACATTTCATTATCGGGGCTTTTGGTGATTTGAAAGAGCTGGAGTGTGGAGGGGATTTTAGAGCCCCGGCACTTTGGCAGCGCAATCTCCTCCTACCCATAATCCACCGTTAAAAAACACTTGGATGATAATGCCATCGCACACTGGGTGGAGGAGAAGCCCGGTTACTCCATTCCTCCATGTGATCTGTTTATGAATGGACAAATCTTGAACATATGTATACGTGCGTGTGTTTGTGGATGGGTGATAATGGGTGGAGCTAAACCAGCAGCGCCTGAGGGATTACAGAGCAACGGGCCAGTGTCCATCCATGATCTGTCACGGCTTAGTACCACAATTATCCCCCCATACAGTGTTTTCATTAGACTAATGTTTGAGATCTCCAGAATTATGTAATAGTGACGCTCTGCCAGCCTGCCCAACGTGGTTGTCGTATTCTCTCTCTTTTCCCCTCTCTTATCCTACGAGGAGAACGAAATGGGCATCCATGAGATTCCACAGACCAAGAGAGACTCCGTAATACAGATAGTGTGCGCAACGATGGGTCTGTTAGACAGAATGACTCTTTACAGGTTTTAATGAGATTATACGCAGCTTTGTCAGTGATGTAGTGACGCTATCGTTGGTAAACCAAGTGGTTAGATGTTGCTTAGAGCCTCTCCAGATCAAAGGAACTGAGAAGAAACGGAGAAAATGAAGTACAAGAAATTTATCACCATCATGCAAGCGGCCATCGGGGTCGCACCTCTCAACAAGCGGGAACTGATGCCACCCGGCCGAAGGTTGTGGAGACCCTCGGGGTGAGTTATGTGGAAGATACTATAGGAAGAAGAAAGTTTGATGGCAGGCGTAGCTGGTAAATTGGTGTTAATGATCAGATGTGTTTGAGTTGTGGCTCGTTCTATACCATCTTAGCTGCTCTGTGTGCCAATTCTCAGCAAATGATGACTCTGAATAGCCTAGTGTTTGTGTTGTTCAGAGTAGTAACTGAGTAAATCCGTTTTGCTCAACTTTGAGTAATTGGGTGGTGCTTATTAAACCCCTACCCAAAGTATTAAACTTAACACGTATCTCTCCTCGCACCATTTATGCTATGGATGTGAGTGATACTGTAAGTTTACCGATAATTGCAGGGTAACGAAATTGCCAAATGAAGTTTAACTGATCGAGAAGAGGTGTGATGACTGAACTTGAAAGTCACGGTTCAATACATCGTGATACATGATCATATTATAATTGATGCACCGATACCACTTTTTCCATTGCGTCCCATACGATACTTTTTTTTTTTAGTACTTTCATATACTAAGTACAGATACCTGTATTTTCATTGCATTTTTAATTTGTAAAAACATTGGGCAGATAAACCAAAAGACTATGAATCAAATTAGTTGGCTTAGCAGAATATATTTTTTCCCAGTTATTTTCATGCCTAATTATGCCTGTTAAAATGTATTGTAGGACATACTGTTACTTTTGATGTTCATATATAATCTTTAATTTATTAGCACAGTGAATATTTAGAGCTGTTCCTGCAGGGCTCAACCAGTCTCTGTCTTTTGTTGTTATATTAAAGGTAAAATATGCAGGATTTTTCCGGTAAAATATCCCAAAACCACTAGGACAATGTTATATATTTTGTTTAGATGATTACTTACAATATCCCAAATGTTTTCAACTATTTGTAAATCGTGAGAAAATTGCGTGTGAGCACGGGTGAGGAGACGCCAGTTGATGGCATCACATCCGCGTTTCGCCTGATTTCCGCCATGATTGACCTCGTACGGCAAAAGTAACCGTGGCGACAGACGTTGACAACTGGGTCGGTTATGCCTGTTATGCCTAGCAGGTGCAAAACAAATGTTTTGTTCAAACATTTTGGACCATAGCAAGCAGACTTTGAGACAAAAAGATGACTAAAACGAAGATCAACATCTTTCGAGATGCCGAGAGCTCCACGTCCGCAACTAACTTCGACTTAGAGACGCAAGTGTTGCAGGTTACTTTAATAAACAGATGAGCAAATGTTGAGCTTGGTGAGCAAACTAATCAATGCTATTTAGTTCAACATGATGAAAAGTTAGAATATGATCTGCATGTATTCTCTAATGTTAATCTAGCTTAGTCTCATACAGCCAACAAACAACCTAACTAACAACATTTAAGTGTGATAGTGTAACTGTTAGAGCAAGTGAAGCAGCGCTGCGTTACCTCAAGTTTAATTCATTTAATAAACTGACTAGTGTGAGTAATTCAGCGTGTAGTTCGGTAGAATGAAATGTCCTTATTCCTTTATATCCATGGGACTCTCGTTGCATGTGGCGCTGATATACGTCTAGCAATCGTGCCCTGCTTCATACCACAGTCACGATAAAAACATCACTGTATTCACTCATCCATAAAAGATCCATCAGCTTGACATCAAGATCCATAATTCCGCTTAATGCGGAATATACATCAATATACACCTTTGTTATTGTAAGAGTTTAGCGACCCTGGTGGCGAAAAAATCTTGCATATTGTACCTTTAACATTGAGGACAAAATACAGCAGCAAGTTTATTAGGCTGCTGTCACTTTAAGAGCTGCATGTGTTCATTGTACTGTTACACAGGGACTTGTTTTCAACTGTTTAGATTCACTTAAGACATAACCAACTATGTTTCACAAGGATGCTTGCCTATACGAGCATTTAAACACAATTTTTGTGTGAATTTGTCAGTTCAAGCACAAGACATGAAAGAGAAGATTTAATAGGCGTGCAGTCCGGCGCAAGCTTCGGATGTTTGCGCACAGAAAACCTTTTGAAAATGTTGGGATTACTGTACCACTTTCCTGTATTAATGTAGGAAACCACTTGTTTTACATAAATCACATAACTGGTCCATTTTTTTACTTGCACATATGATTGAGTTTCAATTCAAATGACTCATGTGCTAATTAAACGATTAGCAATCAAGATATCTCTCTCTGTCTCCCTCCCTCTCTCTTTATTATCAGTTAAAGTTAGTAATATTCTACCGATTTTAATTTTCTTTGCTGTGACCGCATAACAAAGTTCTATTCATTCGATAGATTTACTTCATAGGCATCCTTCTCTCTAGTATATCCGTTCTGCTCTCTGTTTGCGCTGTTGGTGTTTCTTTTTCTTAAGCCCTGTACTGTACACATACTGCCTTGTAGGCCTATCGGAGCATTTTAATGAGTATGAGTACACAAGCGTATAGTATCGGCCCACAAAACATGCAAAACACTCACTTAAATACTAAAACCAGTCATTTTACTTGGATTTTGGTTTAACTTGGGACTATGTTTTTTTTTTTTTTGGTGCTCTGACAGATGTAAGCTCAAGACTATTAAGGGTTGTGATAAATCAATGAAAAGCTGTCAAGCCAAATCAAACATCAGTGGCAGGTTTTGTTAGGCAATGTAATTCAGAAATCTAGCTATCTTTTAAACATTTAAGAAGCTTTATAACCCAGTCCCTTGATCCTAAGGACTCATTACTGCAACAATAGTTAGTCTATTACTCCAGGCTACTTTGCTGGCAAAGATCTCATATAATTATAATTAAATATCTTGCCAAGGAGATCAAGTGTACTCCATTCAGAGCAGGTGCTTACTCTTGCAATACCTTTGACATGTTTTGTTTATTTTAACACAGCCTCTTTATGTACTCATAGCACTTTTGTTAAGCAAGGCTGTGTATTTTTTGTCAGGCTAAGCTAAAACTAAAAAAAAAACTGCATGGTCAGGTATAATTTCAGGGTTAGACATTTTATTTACATGCACACCATTTAGTGAACTTCTTTTAGCTATTAACAGATCAATCAAATCAGCGTTCAAATAAGTACTTTACTGTGCATATACAGATTTTTTTTCTGCTGCATTATTGTGGTTATGTGACTAGGACTCATTTTCAGTTTTATTTAAAATTCTGCTCATTTTGCTAATTTTACAATAAATATGTGTTGTTGACATTCAGAGTGTGTGTGATCAGTGTCATTAACCAAAAGAAATGTCTTGTTACAGTGACCAGTCGAACCAAATAGAGTTATTCCGATCAAGCCGCTCCAACAGGAAAAGGATTTCCTTGACCTACGACGCTCAATATTTGTGTCTGCGACGCCTATCTGCTCCGAGCCGCCCAGCCCTTTTACAGGTATTGCACTTTACAAATGTTCCGTCATGTAAACATTGCAATTAGGGCTGTCATTAACGATTATTTTGGTAACTGCATAATAGGTCAATTAGTTTAATCGTTAACCGGATCATATTTTTTTGTGGTAAAAAAACAGATCTACCTTAAAGGGACACTTCAGGATTTAGCATTAAGCTTTGTATTAGTACCCTCGTATCCCCCTGAGATGAGAGAATGTATTTTTTGCGTCAGCGGAGGATTTTTTGGCCAGAGGCTAAAGACTACAGTCAGTAGTAGGGGCTGTCCCGCATGTTTTCAAACCGCCCATAGAGGGTGGGATCTCACTCACTGAATGTACACATAGTGTCAGCCATCTTTTTTTTGGAAGCTAAGCTAGCAGGCTCTTGTTCTGTGGAGAAAGCTGAGTAGTAGCGGTTATCATCCTCTTTTTTCCAGGGCCCATTTCCGGCCGTCGATGTGCGGGATTCAGCTTTTGCTTTCTGCAGTCGACATTCATTGTTTACATGCACACCTTTTGTTTCAATCTAACTGAATTCATTCCGATTGGTGAATCTGAAGTGTTTACATGAATGCTAAACAAGTGATCATTTGATGTGCGTTTTCACATTGCTAAGAAAAAAAAAAGTTTGTGACTACATCTTGTAACTCCACTGGCTCTGTCATTAAAGGTGCGTTCACGTGCTATGGTAATTATGGTAAATACCAAAAGCCGACGTAGAAAATGCACATGAACACCCCCTCATGTGGTATTTTCAACTGGGCAACTCGTAGAATATTTTGATGCACGATTTGCCAAGATGAGATAACCTTTGACCTTTTCAAAATGGTGGATAGCAATGGTGGAGAGTCGTGAATGGAAAAAAATATACAGCATATTATTTACCGTTTGAGTTTTGATAAATAATTTTCTTACTGTAGCAGATGACTTAAGCTATCTAAAATAGCTTTAGCAAAATAACAGGTCTGGATTTTTTTTTACCACATTATGACAACAAAAGCAATGCAACACACTGGAAAATAGCAGTTCACAAGTGGAAAATATCATATTTTCCATAGCATGTGAACGGACCATAAGTCCTCATATCGTGAATGAAGTGCTGCACTGAGTTTGGACTATCTCTGCTTATTCTAATGACGGACAAAACATGTATGTCTGAAATTTGCTGATCAAAAAACTGAAGCTGCTTCATTAGTGAAGAAAAGACTATCGCAACTTCAGTTTCACGCTGAATTTAATGTATTTTATATTCATTCAGGAAGTTGCACCAAACACAAATCTGCCATTAAATGTCTAATTTGACATTTATAATTTGTTGTGCTTGACAAGATTACTCAAGCACATCCTCGCTGTCACAAAATGTACAGAAACGAGGTTTCATTTTTTCCAATGTTTGTAGAAAAGTTATATTATTGACTTTTGAATGCTAATTATAGGAGCCCAGCTTGTTTTACAAATATTAAATGTATACATTTTGATTTCACGTATTTCTTTTAAATGCATGTGTGATTACCATATTTATGTAAAAATTGTGAAAGTCTTTTCTTCTCTATTGTGAGGTATATCGGAGTTAAACGGCTTGTCGGACAGGTGTGGTGACTGCCCTCCTCTCTGTTAGGACCTCAAGCGATCCCATTAGCTCAAATTACCTTTATTAGGTACTCTCTTTAGCGCCTGATTACAAGTCCTACAAAACCATGTTATCATAAATGCTGTTTGAACCACGTTATAATGAGGAAGGATTAGTAAGCTTATGTACTAGCTTACCCGATTTCGAAGGAGGACCTGATTTGTCATGACAGTGAGGAAAAAAAGTGGGGACTTGATTTTGTCCGTGGGGATATGATTGGATGGTTGTTGTTTGCTATTGGATCTCATACATGAGACCATGATGTAACAGGCTATGTGCCGTTATTGTGCCAGAGAAGAGATGCTGCAAGATGCTGGGAAGTTATTTTGATTAAAGATTATGTGGGCACATGAATTAAAAAAAAATGTGCACAGATAAATCATTTATAATAAATATTGATATTGTATAAAATAAGAATTGTACGTTTTTATTTCATGGTGATTTTAAAGTTGAAAAATCACCTTGAAATGTTAAAGATTTTTTAAATTGCAGCATTGCATTGAATGCAGTACTTTGTATGGTAATAATTTGGTACATTTTTGTCTAGTGGTCACCCTTTTTAATGTGAAGATGTTACATAACAGTCACAGCCTTTGATAGCGATTCTGTAGGAAAAATAGAAACCTCAGGTTCTCCCACTTGGCTCCAGTTATTTTTACATTATGTGCTTGAGTGTTTAATACTTTAGGAAAGCCGTAATCTTTCTTAATAAGTTGTGCGTTGGCTCTTTTTAATCCATTTCAGAGACTTGGAAAATTAGAAAAACACTTTTTGTTCATGGAAGTTTGTCGTTAATGCACAGTCCACGGAAGAATAACTATAACTCTTTACTAAGCAAATTAAGCTATAATCTTTACCGCCACGTGAACGCGCTTTCCGTAAATTACGATTCGGGCAAGAATCGCCGGAAGGCTTTGGTAATGATTACCTTACTTACACTACATCTCAATCTAAAACTAATCCCGTCCGAGTAGGATTTTGGGAAGTTTGGAATTCCAAACGTTTTAGCCATTTGGTTTGATAATCTCAAACCAAATAGTACTGTGCGGAACTGACTTTTTGAATCCGTACATTACGTGTCTGGAAGCGGTTGCTAAGCAATGCCAGCAGGAGCACGGCCTAATTGTTATTCATAAGCAAAGATAAGGGATTTTGGAACCGTCCATTGCACCTCGTATGGCACGCAATGAAAGAAATACAGCATTTCTCGTTGCTTAATTCATCAAAACGCTTGTAAGGACGGCAGGATAAAGATGAAGGTAATGTAGAGTGAAGAAATAAAAAATAATCGCATATTCTTAGAGGTTAAAATACGCTGCAACCCCCCCGTGCCCCCCCGTGATTTATTGGTACGGTCCGGATTTACAGTACAATAGTTTGAATGTTTTAGGCGCCCGTGTTGTCGCTATTTAGAGGTTGCCGTGTTATTAGTTTTATTCACAGCCCATACTTTAAACTTATTCTTTTAAGTAAACAGGGTTTAGCATCAGTGTTTACGAGATGCCCGTTGTTATGGAGAGGCGGCTCTTTCTGGGCAGAAAGGTTATGGATTATTATCATGTGAGTAACGTTACTATAAACTTCTTCAGCTCGCTTATTTTAATTTCACTGAGCGAACGTTTTAATTTAAACTCAGTCTTTCGCTGAGTTGCTCGCGTTACTGTACCCACCTGCTTCCTTTAGCTATTAGCGATGACCATAATGTAACACGAGCAAATGTATCAATCATCAGTTTGTGGCGAGTACAGTAGAGTATTTAAGTCTATGAATCAGAATTATGACGGCACATGACACTTAACGAATAAAATATATTATCAAATAAATAAAATAGACAAATCATTTATTTACCGTTAAATGATTTAAAGTACTACCACCGTTTTATTAGTTCAATATTAATCAAGTCAAGGACTAGTTAAATGAATATTTTATATTTTATGCTTACAGGCTTCTGATGTAAGCACAGTGTTTGTGTTATATGAATTATTTAATGTTGTATATACTTATCATTCATTATTTTATTTAAATATGTAGAAAAAAAATGAATTGAGGCATTTTTAAATTGTCACCAGCAGAGGGACCACCACACCAGTTTTACTTTAGCATCATAATCTCGCAATCTGCAACAGTTCATAATATGGAATTATATTAGGCTAGTTGTTAATTGTTTTGTTAATATGGGTCTGAAATAAATTTAATGTCATTTTCTTGTTAGTTAGTCTTACTTTTTACACCAAACTGAAAAGAAAATTACCCAAAAAAGCTTAAAACAATTTCCTTCCATATTTACACTTGCTGTACCCACACCTGGGTTGGATTTCTGCTATTTATATAACGCTCATCACGTGTCTGCTGTATCGTCTGAAATGTGACTTTTTATATTTCAGTGGAAACTTGGACTGAAAGCTGTCATTCACTGATTTCAGCTCTTTTGAAGGGGCACAGACAGACAGCTAAAGCTGCTTATCTATAATGCAGAGGGACTTCTGTCTGCACAGCAGAACAGCATATTCACTTCAGTATGCTTTCTGATGACTCACAATTGTTATACTCGCTTGATTGAACTGAAAATGCTTTAAATTCTATTGAAAATTTTGTCTTTGGTCCTCCTGTCTTGTTTTTTTTTTCTTGCTGCACAGTAAAGTCCTGGTGGTGTGATTCTGTCATCGTCGTTACACTACTCTGTTGAGGTGGTTTACCAGTGTGTAATATTATTTATTTATTTTGCGCCAGACAGTATCACAGCTCAGAGGTAATTTTTTTAGTGTCATGAACTATGGTCATGACTCATAAGACTAAGTAATGTTCCTCCAAATTGTTGACTTGATCACATGTTTTTGAGGGGAGTTGTGAATATCTTCTTGTCATCCTTCTGCACGTCAGATTTTTTTGTTTTTTGAAGGTTGTCCCGTGGCTCGTCCTGCAAAACAGTCACACTCGTTTTGTTGCGTGATCAGTTTTGGAAGATATTCGGTTCTGGGCAGGTTCACAGTTTGTTATTTAGATGTAATCATTTCTTTTCCTTGTTCTGCTGACCTTTTCTAAAAATCTGCTGAAATGTTCATTGGTCACAAAAACATGAGCTGGTTTTTGATTGGAAATTGCTGTGCTTTCATTTTAAGTTCACACTGGCTGACTTTGGTATTCTGTGGCTTGGAGAAAACTTGTAAGTGTCAAAGCAGTAGATGGATACTTGTGCTTGTCTACATTTTTTTTAAATATATATACGTATATATATATACACTCACCTAAAGGATTATGAGGAAATACTGTGTTTGACCCCCTTTCACCTTCAGAACTGCCTTAATTCTACATTGCATTGATTCAACAAGGTGCTGAAAGCATTCTTTAGAAATGTTAATGTCCCCATATTGATAGGAGAGCATCTTGGAGTTGATGGAGATTTGTGGCATGCACATCCAGGGCACAAAGCTCCCGTTCCACCACATCCCAACGATCCTCTTTTGCAAAAACTCTATTTTTGTGAGGAAAAACTACAAATTCATGAAATTAAGTTCAAAATCAAGCAAAAGCCTTTAGATGAGAAGGTCTTTAAGAACAATAGAAACATGAATTGCAAGTGTTCTCCAAACTTTTTAGCTGGCTCTTGATAAAGGCAGCTGATAGTGAGCTGATGAGTATGAGATCTAGGTCTTGTCCAGTTTATATTTGAAAGACATTGATGGAGAGTTTCTGATCTCATTAATGAACAGCATAGGAAACCAAACTGAGTCAGATGCTTAGGTTATCTCAGTTAGTCTGATGTGGTGTTGGGCTGAGCGCTCGTGGACCCACTGCTGTACAACACATCGCTACAAGCTCAGTTACAGTGAGAAATCAGTTCTTTCACATTTTTCTTCAGTAATCTGTTCTGGTTAGCAAAAAAAGAAAGAATTGAGGGCAGCTCATATGCCACATGTTAATCCTTTCTTGGAGAAGATTTGAGGCTGAGTTGGAAAGCCATTATAGGTCAAAGAACATTTATGACATGTAGTACCGTGCAATTTACGTATGGTGTTCAGTTACGGTTACGGCTTTGCTCTTAGAAAATAACACTGCTTAGGTGCTCCAAACCCCATTATCCTTCCAAATTGTAATTAAAGTAATGGAATCGCTGCTAATCTACCAGTCCCGGTTGTCCTCCACATTCTTGCAGAAAAAAATCCCAACCCATAATCATGGTCGTGACGAAGGTGCTTCTTTCTTTTTGTGAGCCAGGCAAAGCTTTTAATGTCAACCCAGATAGAGCTGTATCGTCATTTGATGAATTTAAATGCAATTTTAATTTAATACCTTAGCAGTAGACAGCTTCTCAGCTGTCTCGCTTTGTTTGGTTCGTGGCTGCCGTTGGTCGCTGTGGACAGTGGGATTTGCAGTGAATGTAGGCCAGCAGGCATCAGTCTTACGTCAAAGGCGGACAGATGCAGTGTGCTGCTGAGGGGTGATTCGCTTTGGCCCAGAGACATTGTGTTCACGGGACAGGCGACAACATGAAGACAGTCCTGTCGCTGCACAGGAAATGGGCTCACACCATCAAGGCCATCCGCATCCTCCAGGGCATCGTAAGAACTCTTTCAGTTCTCTCGCCTGCGTAAATTCATCTGTCTTAGACAGCTCGGCTGGAATGCAACCTTTTAATTTGGTTGGTTTGTTTGTGTTTGTTTATCTGGCTAGGACCAGTCAGGGTTGACTTTTAGATTTAAAAAATGTAATGGCATAGTTTTATTTAGTAGCACTTGGTATAAGTGTACTTAAGAGTAACAATGTGTTGTTGCTTTTGTAGGGAAGAATATGGTGAAACACAACTTTTTACTATAGTGGTTGATTTTTGCAACTGAAAATTGTTAATTGTTGGTATTATTATGGTAACTGCATTAAATTTTTTTCTGGGTAGATGTATAAATGTAACAGGTGTTTCTTATTCAGAGAACTATAACAATCAGTGGTTTACTGTTATGATAGTGGTTAAACACTTAAGCAACTGTTTAAAAAATGCTTTCGCTTATTCAGTGTGATATTGCTACGTTCATATTGATGGTATACAGTTTGTCCCGGTAACTTTTTGCCATGGCTGATTTTGTCCCCACCACTTTGTGAAATATTTCATTGCAAAATGTATTCTGTGAAATAATCTTTCATTTTTTAACAGGATTTTTTATTTTGTTTATGTGCACACAGCTTGCACACTCCACTTTGTTATCCATGCTTCACTATTATTTCTAGTTATATCACATGAAGAAATGCAAACAAAACATGGCCCTTTAAACATGTCACACTTCCATTAATTCACTGACGTACAGATGCAATTTTGATTTGATTTTAATAAAGACAAAAAAAGAAAGGAACGCTTTAAAAAACAACTAAAAGCTTACTTAAAACCATGCATAAAAAGTAGAGCAGTATCTAACCCAAAATCTCTTGCTTTCAAACTAAAAACATTACCACTAAACCTTGACATTTAATCGACTGACCTAAAAATGCTAAAGATCATTTGAGCCCTTGAATTGGTCAGCAATGAGAATATCAATGAGACGAGTTGTTGTTTAATTGAATATTAGCAAGCAATATCAAAATTGGTGAAGATGAATTATTTGTGCAAATCCTCTAAATATTAATGAGCTAAATGTTTGTGATTTCCGCCATTTAGATGAATGAGGTGCAAACATGTATTATGAAGACGTCATTGGCTTTGAAGTGTTCAACTTTTGCATTTAGTTTGATTTAACTCGTGCAATAATGTCATTTTAGAGTATAGCATGAAAAAACTAGAAGTTGAAATCATTTCTACGTTAAATGATGCTAAAATGCATCAGATGTGGATTGTGAGTTGAGAGTTATTTAGGGCAATACTGGGATTCATATTTGCTGAGGAGATTAAAGAGCAACAATCATAATCACCCAGTGTGCACACGGCTGGATGAAGAGGTAACTAGAGGTGCTTCACTGCGAGGACGTCACGTGGCGCTCAGACTGAAGCTGAAAGCCAGGCTTCCTTTCATATAATCTAGGCTTATTATTTTAAAGGGGTCATTCCATACATCTGTAAATAATTTATTTCCCAGCAGTCTGCATGTAGCCCAATGATAGTCAGTTTTTCTTGATGATTTTTTTTCCTTGCAGATCTCTCAATTTCTGTTGAGTTCAGAGTGACCCTCTCAGTTCTTTGAGTCTTCAGATTACCTCATGTAGTTGTGCTGGAGGAGAAGTGCTCATATAGTTTTTCACTGTGGCAGCACCACTCTGCAGATTTTGCTAAGCCCTGATACCTGCTGTAACTTGACCCTGCCCATCACTGTCCTACACATAAGCCTGTCCATTCTGTTTCAGAACCCAGTCATGGAGGAGACGGTGTGGGAGCAGTACACTGTGACCCTACAGCGGGTGAGTACCTCACCCCACAGGACGTTTGTCTGGAGAGCAACAAAGTTCTGATTGTTCCTGAATGCTAACTTTTAGCCTTTTTGTTTCTCTCTGAAAAGCTTTACATTCGTCTGCATTTATACGAGCTTTTTGTTGCTTAAATGTTGGGTTGGGAATCAAACATCAATTCCAATTCTGGATTTGAATACGTAAGGTCAGGAATCGGCTACAAGTCATAAAACTTTATTTATTTATTCCTCTTATAGATTCGGACAAATACACCCAAAGTTATGTCAGAATATCCTCATAAACAGTCGGTTTTCTCTTAATGAAGCATGAACGGTTGTGGAAAAACGGAAAGTGTGTAACAGTATATTGTATATTGTGTGTAATATTAGATCTATATTATTATATTAGATCTGTGCATTTGTCTTATAATCCTCTAATCCAATCCCTAATATAAGCAGCCTAATAATCCTCCTGCCATCTGTATTATTTACGTTATCAAACAACAAGATCACTGATCTTGACTGAAATTTATATTATAATACTGTATAGTATAAAATATTAATATTATATACTATGTAACTATAGTTGGGCTTGTATTAGTATTATACTTATAGTAAGTAATTTTGTTAAGAGTTCTTCAGCCTGAAGATTTTTGTTTGTGGTATTCAGCTGCAACAACATGTTTTTTTTCTGACTGTAATCGAAAATAGAAATCGATAAGAATCAGAATCGATAAGCAGAATTGGAATTGAAATCAATAAAATTCAAACAATTTCCAACCCTACTTTAATGTCAAGTGTGTAGTTTCTGCACCTCTAGCATTAGATCTATTGTGTAACAGAAGAGTGCAGTGACATACATCCATTGCTGCAGAAAACGCATTGCATCATCATCCTAGCGAACTGAATCGCACATATACTTGTTTTAATATAACTGTTGTATATAAATGTAATTCCGGGGTATCTTGTTGAATAGTTATTGCTGCCTGTCCATCTGCATGAATTCGAAGTGTTTAATATAGTAAATAAATGAAGGCCTTCTAAGAATGGAAGAAATTAAAGATGGACACTTTGTCTTGATATAGGACTCCAAGATGGGCTTTGGCATTGCTGTGTCTGGAGGGCGGGACAACCCAAACGAAGAAACTGGAGAAACGGCAATTATCGTATCTGATGTACTGCAAGGGGGTCCTGCTGATGGCTTGCTATTGTAAGCTATTAAACAATATTTAATGCATCACAACCTTTGATAAGATTTGTAGTCCCATAAGGGCTTTTCACACGGTGCTTAACTCCGGGTTATCATCATAAGTCCTGTTTTAACCCTCTGTAAAGGAACGTTTCACACTTGTAATTTAGAAGCAGAGTTTGCACGTCTTTTAACCTGGGGTTATTATTGCTGTGCCAAACATGCGAAGCCGTGTTAGAATGGTACGATTAGATGCTTATCTTCTGACAGCCGATCACGTGCCTCACATTCACATGCTTTGGACAGTCACAGAAACACGGCACATTGTATAAACATTTTAACGTCGTTTCAGAGTTTGAGCGGAAAAAATGGTGACAGAAAACGCATCAATTGTAAATGAATAGACGGTTTCATTCTTACCTTTTATAGTCCAAAAGTCCATTCAGGATAAACTTGATTGTTCGTTCAGCAATATATAATCGAATCGCAGCGCTAGAGCCTTTATGGAAGCATATCGCATGCAGCATTCGTCCAATCAATGACACCGACACCGAAAATATGAAAATTAGGACGTAAAGCCAGGGTTTGGAACAACAGTATGAAACAGCAGTTTATGAATACCCGGGATTAATTGTTAACTCCGGGTCAATTATGAGCAGTGTGAAAACTGAAGCTAACTCAGGATTCCATTTATTTACCCAGGGATAAAAATGACCCAGGGTTAACTAGTTCATGTGTGAAAAGCCCTCAAGTGTTAATTAAAGTGGGAAAGCATTTTTGTAATAATACCAATACAAATTCTCTAACAGTTTTGACAGTGAAAACGAATATGCTAATGAGCACACTACATTTATTTGAAACGTTAAATATATAAATAATATATTTATGTAAATATAATGTATACATTAATTGACATCATATTATTTTAAATATTTAAACTTTTAACTATATTTTTAACTATTTCTCAATGTTCAAAAAATGCTTTACAAAGTTTTCAGTGTTCTTATAATAAATAGACTCAAAAATACAAATAATTATTATTATTATAGTATTTTAGATTTTTTTTTTTGTCTACAAACAATTATTCAAATGTTTAATTCATGGTTCAATTGTTAAAATGGACATAATGTATAGATTAAATGACATCGTATTATAGATTTTTTTAATATTTAAACTTTTAACTATATTTTTAACTATTTCTCAATGTTCAAAAAATGCTTTACAAAGTTTTCAGTGTTCTTATAATAAATAGACTCAAAAATACAAATAATTATTATTATTATAGTATTTTAGATTTTTTTTTTTGTCTACAAACAATTATTCAAATGTTTAATTCATGGTTCAATTGTTAAAATGGACATAATGTATAGATTAAATGACATCGTATTATAGATTTTTTTAATATTTAAACTTTTAACTATATTTTTAACTATTTCTCAATGTTCAAAAAATGCTTTACAAAGTTTTCAGTGTTCTTATAATAAATAGACTCAAAAATACAAATAATTATTATTATAGTATTTTAGATTTTTTTGTCTACAAACAATTATTCAAATGTTTAATTCATGATTCAAATGTTAAAATGGACATAAATGTCAGCACCAAAGTGCTAAACTGTTGGATTTGAACAGTCAATCACTTTCTGAAGTGTAAGAGCATTGACTAATAGTATTTCATGATGATGTACAGTGAAAATGACCGAGTGATGCAGGTGAACGCTGTGGTTATGGACGGTGCCCCACACACCTTTGCCGTGCAGACTCTCCGCAAATGTGGCAAAGTAGCCAAAATCGTGAGTGAAACACAAATTATTTGTCATTTTGATTGCAATAAAGACCAAGCACTTTTTTTGTACAGTATACAGTTAAAACAAAGGTTTAATGAATAACTAATTTTTGTTCCTATCCTTCATCAGACGGTAAAGAGAGCTCGAAAAATTCCCATCAACCAGATTAAACGTGCCCCATCCCCAGATGACCGAGTTTTCAGCGGCGACTACAATGATGACTACGAGTACGACCAGGACCGGCGCAGCGTCTACAGTGGGCGCAGTTACCCTGACCGGGATGCCAGCCTGGAGCGAGAGCGTGAGCGGGACTATGAACGCAGTCGTGGCAGGAGCATGGAGAGAGGCGTGAGCCCCGAGAGACCGTACAGACGGGACGGCAGCCGCGGCCGAATACTGGACCGTGAGCGCAGCCCCGATCTCCGTCACCGGAGTGACCGCAACTTGGATCGGAGCCCGGACCGACATCACCGGAGCGATCGCACGCTGGACCGCAACTACAGTCCAGACCGGCGCTATCGCAGCGAACACACGCTGGACCGAGAGCACAGTCCAGACAGACGGTACCGCAGCGACCGCACGCTGGACCGATCTCACAGTCCCGATACACACAGGCCGGAACCTGCTCGCGGATACAGCAGAGAGAATCTAGCCAGTGACCAGGAGCGCAGGAGGTACGAGCACCGGCAGGACGAGCCCATGAAGAGGAGTAACAGTCGAGACCAGCTGGATGTCTTGCCCGCACCTCAACGACACGAACCCTTGGAGAAGCCGCTCAGTGTTACTCTTCTGAAGAACCGGCCAAATGATGGTAGATACGCATCGGATTCATTTATATGTTTGTTTTCCAATTTCAACCTGCGGCTCACCCTCTTAACAATCTGTTTGTCCAGAATATGGCCTCCGTCTTGGCAGTCAGTTGTTCATCAAAGAGATGACGAGCACAGGCCTGGCATCCAGAGAAGGAAAACTACAAGAAGGGGACATTATTCTGAAAGTAAGTCTCTGGAACATCCACTCAGAATGCCTTGTGCTTCCAGTGTGGGTATCTGCAGGTCGGAGTAATACGTTAATTAGTATTTGGTTGCAAATTGGGTCTGTTCGGTAGGGTTAGAGGTTAGTTATTTATGTTCTTCGGCTCACCCTATCCTTGTCTCATGTGTTTTCCTGTAGCAAGCACTTCTAATTCTCTTCAGAAAATGTAAAAGAGAGAAAATGATGCATTACCAACTAAAAGTTTAGAATAATTAAGATTTATTTTTTTAAGTCTCTTATGCTCACCAAGGTTGCATTTATTTGATTATTCTGCTCTGCTGCTTCATATTTTGTTGGAAACAGGTTTATTTTCCTGTGAAATGATTGTACTATATTTGACTTTGACAATATTTTTTAGAGGATTTTATGGTACTAATTTATATTTATGCTGTCCATCTATTCACTTTTTAAACATGGACCTGAAAATTAAATTTCCAACTTTAATGGTCATAAATCTTGAATGCTTTAAAGCACAAGTTTGGTGTGAAAAAAAAAAAAGTGAAAAAGTGAACTTAAAAAAGTATATATTATGCACAAACATACAATTTTATATTTTTATATGAAATATATATTTTCAAAAACCTATTTTACTCTAAAACTGTGAGAAAATCAAAGCTATAAATATGAACAAGTTGTTTCCTAAATTTGACGTTGATATCTCAAAAAAACGTTTTTTTTTTGGCCGCTGTACCAAAACATTTCGACTAAATGAAATTCAAGTGCTAAAGTTTTGTATGAAGTAAAATATTCCAACAAAATAAAACGTAAAATATTTAGGTGAAAAATGACTGAACAGCATCAGATGGTTAATGTATTGTTTGAATAATATAAATTAAAATCTATTGAAATAGAAATGTATTGCAACATTAATTTCTTTACTGTTGCTTTTAATCCGTTTAATGTCTTCTTGCTGAATAAAAGTACTTTAACATTCAGCAAGTGCTTAATTTGTTATTCATTAACACTGGTTTTGGTGTGTCAGATTAACGGTACGGTCACGGAGAATCTGTCTCTGAGCGACGCAGGAAAGCTGATCGAGAAGTCTCGTGGGAAGCTGCAGCTGATGGTGCAGAGGGATCGCAGTCAGGTGCTCATCCGAGTCCCACCCATGGCAGACAGCGACTCGGAGATGGATGGTGAGCGCCTCGACAGACCCGAACAGAACAACATTAGCAGATAATCAGTCAGCATTTCTGATTTAAGTAAAGCCCTCTAAAAATGGCTTGATGAGCAGATTTTTCTTTGCCATTGATGTATTTCCTGTTGAAATCAAAGGGTCAGTTGCCTTTACTTCAATGCCGTGAATGATGATGTGTTAAGTGTTGTTGCTGTTGGTGTGAAGTTGTATTAGGGGGAGATACAGAGCTTTTGATTGGACAAAAATCTGTGTCACAATACTTAAGATCCTTGCATCAGTTTAATTGATTTAATCCAAATAATTCATATAAATTTTTTGTTTGCATATATATAATTACCTTGTGTTGTGTCTGATGTCATGAGGCATGGCAATGCCTTGCTGTAATCTCTAAGAGGCCTCTAAATTTTTTGGAGAGAAAAGCTTTTGACTGCATAAACACTGCATAAACACTACATAAAAGCTTTTGACTACATAAAAAAAGGATTACATAAACACTACCCATAATCCAAAGCTTATGAAAAATGTCATTTGATCAACTATAGTGAGACCCATGTTCGTCCCATGTTTTGGATGTTGTTTGTTTATGTTCTTCTGAAAATCCTCCATATTGTTTTTTTTTATCAAATAATGTAAGATGTAAGAATGAAGCAAAGCAAATCTGTTTTTTATTATTAACCTATTTTCTTTTGCACAGGGTTATGGATTTGAACCCTTATCCCTAAATATAAGTGGGATGTGTATAACCCATCATGCAAACACGAATGATGCCTGAAGCTTATTGCAGTGATAATGACATCTTCTGTGTGTTGCAGATATCTCCGAAATTGAGTCGTACCGCTCATATTCTCCTCAGGAAGATCGGCGGAGCCATCACTCAGACCTCTCGTCACACTCCTCGAATGAGAGGCTACAAGACAAAAACAGGTAATACAATACCATACTCTAATCTTTGCAAACGATACTTGGTCAACTGAATTGTTAGAGTAAACAATAACACTTAACAACAAGGTTATACAACCTTTATTAATCATAGTTAAAGTCAATTTCAAATTGTACTTATACATTATTAAAATTACTTGTATTTCTTTATGTTATTAATTAGACCTGAACTAATATGACTACTAACAATGAACAGTTAACAAAGATTAATAAATACTGTAACAGATATATTGCTTGTTTTTTAAAGTTAGTTAATGCATTCACTAACAGTGTGACCTTAAAGGTATACAATGTAACAAAGCTTTGTTTAAGCTGTGGTTCAAGTTTAGCTGCTCCATGTCAACCTTTCTCACTCGTTTAAATGGCTAATTTAGAATTTAACTTGATCAGAATCGTAGAAAAAAAAACTAAATACACATTTTTATTTAAAAAATAACTTAATTTGTCAGCATTATAGACAATTTTCCAAAAGAACTGACAATCACATTCAATAGAAATGTTGCTAATAGCGGTACAGAAGGAGTAACTGGTTTTCTGTCTTCTGTTGGCAGAGATGATCCTCCTAACAGACTGGCTAAAATGGGAGCGATGCCGACTCCATTTAGAGCAGCACCGGTGGATCTTCCACCTCCACCTATAGAGAAAGATGAACCTCGCAGTGAGTCCCCAGGTACCACAGTTCCCCCAGACTGCAATCATTCAGTAGAAAAGCAATTTTCTGGTTATTTTTACCATGTAGAATCAGGATCAGGGGTCCCGCTCCTGGAGGGCCACTGTCCTGCAGAGTTCAGCTCTAATACTAGTCCAAGTAAAATAATCTCATAGCTTATTCTTTTTGATTAACATTAATGACAGACGGCCTCAGGTATATTGGGCTGCTGTCACTTTAGCCTACTGATACACATACACTTTCTTTCTCAACTGTTTACATTTAAGACATAAATAACTGTTTATGAAGCTACTTGCAGAGATGGTAAATTTGACACATAAGTGTGTGTATTTGACCATGCAAGTCCATTTAGGCGGCAAAAATAACTGTACTCACATGCTCAGTGGCTTCATATGCGTGCGTCTCTCAGACAGAACCCATCAGGAACTATCTCTCAGATGGCACATGCATATACTGAAAGCCGCAGTGGTTAAAAGCGCATCTAAACTATTGGCTTTTGTGACCACAGCATAGTCTAAACATCAGTATATGTTACCTCAAACCCCAGTTAAACACACCTAAACAGCTAATCAAGGTATTACTAAGCATACTAGAAACTTCCAGACAGGTGTGTTGAGGCAAGTTAGAGCTGAACTACGCAGAACAATGGCCTCCAGGGGCCTTTGGACTACAATAAACCGATGATGAGAGCATGTTTTTTTATTTTCTTTAATTTTTATACAGCTCCTGTGGTAAATGCTGCTCCAAAAAGTGTCCCAGTAAAAGCCAAACCTCTGCCAAAAGTTCCCTTGCGGCCCAGTCTGGAGGACCAGGAAATATACGGGTTTGTACTAGATTCATTCTTGGCTTTTGAATCCAGATTTTAAGATTATCCCTAAAAGCTATTCATTTAATCCTGTCTATAGTGAAAACATATTTGATAAAGGAATTTGTTTTGCATGTAGTTTACTAATCAACACCTCAAGAAAAATTGAACCAATAGCCATTTAAATTTCTTTTTTTTTTCACTCCTGACATAAAGATCCCCAATGATTGCCACTTACAGATATTTTTAGGCAAACTTGTGATTCTAATGAAAAATATCCCACAGCCCCAACACCGTGATGGTGCGCTTTCTGAAGGGCGATAGTGTTGGCCTGCGTCTTGCTGGAGGAAATGATGTGGGCATATTTGTTGCGGGTGTCCAGGAGGACAGCCCTGCTGAGGTGGAGGGACTCCGCACTGGAGACCAGATCGTGAAGGTGCGAAACCACTGGCCCGACGTTATAAGATTACATGTCTTCATCCTTTACACATTTTGTCCTTATTATCGACTGATCGTTTGTGTTTTTCCTCTCCCTGCAGGTGAATAATATGGATTTCAGAGGAATGGTCCGGGAAGATGCAGTTCTGTATTTACTGGAGATTCCCAAAGGAGAGGATGTGACCATCTTGTCTCAAAGCAAACCTGAAGGTAGTTCAAAACACCCCACTGAAGTCATAGTTTTTATTTATATATATATATATATATATATATATATGTTTATATATATATATATATATATGTGTGTATATATATGTTATATATATATATATATATATATATATATATATAAAGTACAGCAGCACAACAGTTTTCAGAATTTATGATATTAATGTTCTTGATCATCAAATCATATCAGAATGATTTCTGAAGGATCATGTGACACTTAATACTGGAGTAATAATGCTGATAAATTCAGCTTTGATCACAGGAATAAATGTGAATTAAATGTGCTGTGAATTATTCTCGTTTTATTTTAGTCTATAAAGACATCCTGGCGTCTGGACGAGGGGATAACTTCTTCATCAGGACTCATTTTGAGTACGAAAAAGAGCTTCCTCAGAGCTTGACCTTCTCCAGAGGGGAGATATTTAAAGTGGTGGACACCCTATACGACGGAAAGCTGGGTAACTGGCTCGCCATCCGCACGGACAAAGACAATCAGCTCCTGGAGAAAGGCATCATACCCAGCAAGAGCAGGTGAGACCATGTGAATGTGGATCACACTGCTGGAGTCTTCACTATTTTGCTTCATTTATTGTATTTCTTTAGTATTTAGTAGAAGGACAACTTTTCTTGATTTTTCTTTGACCCCTGAAATGACATTTTCTATTTCCTGACATCACCTAGTCACATAGTCACGTGTTTGTGTGATCATTTTGTTTATCAGAGCGGAGCAGATGGCAAATGTTCAGAATGCTCAGAAAGGCGCTGGCAATGACCGGGGAGATTTCTGGAGGCTAAGAGGTCAAAGGGCAGCCAAGAAAAAAGACCTTCGCAAGAGCAGAGAAGATCTCAGTGCTACACCAGTCACTACACGCTTCCCAGCCTATGAGAGAGTGGTGCTGCGCGAAGGTACGCCTGTCACGCTTTACTTCACATGATATGCATTTAAAAAAACAAAAAACTTCATTTGAAATAAAATCAAGTCTTTTAAAATTTCAAATTAAAAAAAGATATATTTTTTTATTATTTCTGTTTACAGGAGGATTTAATTAAAATGCTGTTAGTTTATGCATACTTTTAAATAATTTAGTACTTTTTTAATGTATTAAAATGCAAAGATTTTTGGGAAAACCACATTTAATAGTGATTATATAAAGGCTTTAAGTTAATTAAGTAAAAAGTGAATGCATTAATTATTCCACTTTATGAGGCACTTTATGGTATAATACATTATAATATGTGTCTCTTCATTTTTACTCCTTTAAAAAGTATAATGCATTATAACACGACAAACAACCAATTTCAGACTCAAAGAATATTATAATGCATTTAAACTTTGGTTACAATTATTTATGAAAAGATATAATGCATTATAACATGTAATGCAGTATACATAAAGGCTTTAAATGGTGTTTCCAGATGTTTAATACTATAGTGCTGGTTAGATAAAGCACTCAACTTGTTTTGTTTCTTTATACATATAAAGTAATAAATGAAAAAAAAAGAAAACATTAGGGGTGTGATGATACATTTAGCTCACGAGACAATAGACGATATTGGGTTCACAAGAACGAGAAGATATTTTAACATTATTTTTAAGAAATACTGGAAAACTAGTCTTTTATTCGGTTGAAAGTCACATTCAGTGCATTTTGAAATGTTTTAAGTAACCTAGGGCTATCACTAACTATTATTTTGGTAATCGAGTAATTGGTTCATTATGTTGACAAATAATCGAGTAATCTGATATTTGCCAGAAACTCAACTCTGTTAACTTGACCTTCAAAAGATCTAGTTTATGCGTGTTAGTGTTTATGTGCTAAGACTTTTTTCCTGGTCTCTCCACCACCAGCTGGGTTCAGACGACCCGTCGTGATATTCGGCCCCATTTCAGACGCAGCCAATGAAAAACTTGCCAATGATCTTCCAGATGAGTTTATCGTAGCAAGTAAGCCATTCACAACTTTAAAAAAGATCTCTGCGAATATAGTGGTGTTGTGCGGATGAGACTTTTCATCTGTGCATGTTTTTCTTGTGACAGAGACCGAACCTAAAGACGCGGGTTCCGACAAGCCGTCTGGTGTGGTGAGACTCAACACTATTCGTCAGATCATCGAGCAGGTACACTCCGCACAGTCACCCCTCAGAATCTCTGTGTGTAAAAATTAGAGCCAGACCGATATATCGGCAGACCGATATTATCGGCCGATATTAGGCATTTTCCAAATTATCGGCATCGGCAGTTATAATGGCCGATAAATGAATATTTCAAAAATAAAATAAAAACGGACGAAACACGCTTGAACCATGTCATGAGTGTCGGAGTTGTATAGTTTGTCCACCAGAGGGCACTCTACACCGCCCCTGTTGGCAACACTCGTTGAGTTGGGCACGATACATACAGTACATTGCTTGAATAACAATTAAAAGAACGTCCCCATCAGTTCTCTTAACTCAAATAAGCATGACAAAATTTGTGACTATCATGTGCAGTTTAAAAAAATAAAATAAATAAATAAATAAAATATCGGCCGATATATCGGAATATCGGATTTTTAAAATGTTTGTATTTTTTAAAACAAAAATATTTGTATCGATATCGGCCTTCAAAATCCTTTATCGGTCGGGCTCTAGTAAAAATTCATTAATATCTAAGAAATAATCTTGTTTTTTCTTGTTGATAGGATCTACACGCTTTGCTTGACGTCACTCCAAAGGCTGTAGACACCCTAAATTACACCCAGTGGTATCCCATCGTCATTTTCCTCAACCCAGATAGCAAGCAGGGGGTGAAGACCATGAGAAACCGCCTGGTTCCCGGCTCCAACCGCAGCTCACGCAAGCTTTACGAACAAGCAGTTAAACTGCGGAAAACCTGCTCACACCTGTTCACTGGTAAGTCTGATGAGCCATTCCTCAGGAAATGTCAAAATATACTTATAATATACACTCTTTTAGATTATTGATGTCTACATTTTGATATTTTATCCAGCTACCATTGATCTGAACTCTTCCCATGATGCCTGGTTTGGAAGTCTCAAGGAAGCCATACGAGAACAACAAGAAAAAGCCGTCTGGGTCTGTGAAAGCAAGGTAGGCATTTATGCCTTACATAAAACAATATTCATGGTTACAATAAATGTTGTGCTTCTTGAAGATTTCCTTATTTAATTAATCACATATGTTAAAAAGGACCTATTATGCTCTTTTACAATTCTCTTTTTTGGGGTTTTCAAGCTTGAACGTTCAAAAACACATTATTTTTCACATGTTTGACATTGCAGCACCTCTCTTCTTGTGCTGTAACAAAACATCGATATGGATAGATCGATACATTGATCAAATTTCTAACAAAATGATGTATCGATGCAACTCAAAAAAATCAATAAAAATCGTTCTCAAGATTAAAGAATAGCAGAGTTCACACCACAGCTATAACGATAACGGCACAGAAAAATATTTGTGGGCTTTGTGCTTTTTTAACTGCTCAAACATCAACATTACACACTAAAGAAACATGAAGATGTAAAAAAAAAAAGGCATAATAAGACTTTTTTATTATTAAAATGTGACGACAAATGATCAGACCAGTTAGAGCTGAATTGTGTGTGGGATTTCAGCTTGATGGACCTGAGGAGGACTTGGATCTGCAGGACGATCGCATGTCATACCTGTCGGCCATGAGCGCTGACTACCTGAGCATGGACAGCCGCTTGACCAGCGATTACGAGGACACTGCGGACGAGGGCGGCGCATACACAGATAATGAACTGGACGAGTCTACCGACGAGCCACAGCCCATGTCAGCGATCAGCCGCTCGTCTGAGCCTGTCAGCGAGGAGGTTAGTGTTGGGTCTGTGATTCCAGCCGTACCCATCTAGCACTACCTGGAAACATCGAGTCATTTGATTATCAAAATCTGTAAATGCCACTCATCCTGGTTTCATTATCGCTATCATCATCACTGATGAGCATCAGTGATGAGAAAATTGGGTTCATGGATACAGATTTGTGCACACTGCTCCCCACTGGACACGTGTGAAACTGCATATTCAACACACATTCATGTTGAACATCAGTCTGGCACGTCATCTTTCACTGACATTGAATATTTGTGCCATTTAAACAGTTTGATTTAATGATTCTAGAAGTCAAGTGACGTTTTCTTTGTGTGAATGTATAACAAAAAATGGTAACACTTTATTTCGATAGTCCACTTTAGACATTCTACTAACTATAAGTAACTTTTCAACTACATGTCAACTAACTGTCATTAGAGTATTAGTAGACTGTCAGCTTAATATCTGCTAACACTTTATTTTGTTGGTCCCCCAACAGACATTCAACTGACTATAAGTAACTTGGCGACTACAAGTAAACCTATTCTCCTAACCCAAAGCCTAACACCTAACCATAACCTAACAGTCTACTGATAGTCTACTAAAATATACTAAAACTCTAATGAGAGTTAGTTGACATGTAGTTGAAGTTACCTATAATTAGTAGAACGTCTAAAGTGACTATCGAAATAAAGTGTAACCCAAAAAATGTCCCTTTAATTTACCTAGCAATAATTTTTAAATAATGAAGCATTAATATTATAAAGTTTTCTTGTTTTTTTACCATTTGAACTAACCTTCAATTTCATAAAAAAACGTCATTATTATAAGGGGCCTTTCTGTGATATAATTCTCTGTTTTATGTTACTCTGTTTCAGATGCTTATAATAGTTTGACAACTGTTCACTGTTATAATAATATTACTTAACACTATCGTTCAGAGGTTTTTGGTCAGTAAGCTTTTATTTATATATATATATATATATATATATATATATATATATATATATATATGCTTACTGACCAAAAACTTCTGAACGATAGCATATATATATATATATATATATATATATACGCATACGCACACACACACACACACATGCATAAAAATATTACTAAAAAAAATGTACCATGGTTTCCACAAAACTATGAGGCTGCACAACTGTTTTAACATTGATAATAATCAGAAATGTTTTTAGCTTCAAAGAGAAGACTTCTTTCAAAAAATATTGATGTGTATCTAGTAGTAGTATTGATGGTAATACAAGAAATATGCCGACATTCGTCTTAAAACTTTTTCCAAGTATTATGTTCTTTTGATGAGACTTCTTTTTGGTTGGACTTTGAGTCTGTAACACGTTCAGCAATAGACATGCTTTCAGTGTGGTTTGTGTGGTATTACAGTAATTTTCTGTATTTTGAATGTTTTTGAATGAACGAATAATCCAGTTCTCCCTCTTCACCCACTCAGAGGTCCGTGCCTGTTCCCCACGAGCGTTCAAAGAAGCCCGCGAGCAGAGAGGTGCAGCGGGACCCCAGTCCGCCTCCATCGTTTGTTCCAGAACCCCCTAAGGTCAGATGTCCTGTCATTTCCTTTATACCTCATTTCCCTCCCGGAAGTATTCTTGAGCCCTGTTATGGACAGCACCTCTGTTAAAAACGTACATGTTTTCCTGCAGGTCAGGTCAGCTTCCCGTCCTGCCGACTCCAGGAGTTTCGACTCCCGTTCCAGCAGCACGATCAGCAGTGATGTTCCCGTCAGCACCAAACCCCTTCCACCTCCAGTAGCCCAGAAGCCCAGCTTCAACGTGAAGACGGGCCCAGCTGACGACACGGCCTCTGAAGACCCCGCCGATGACCCCGCCAGCCGCACCTTCCGGGGAAAGGTGAAGGCTTTCGAGCAAATGGACAACCTGGCCCGGGCCAAAAGGATGCAGGAGCTCCAGGAGGCCGAACAAGCACGGGTTTGTGATCTCATTCACACAAACTACACAAGCTGCTGTAGATCTGATAGAGAGAACCTCACAAAACTACTACAGGCGTCATATTTCACACCAAAATCAAAAGAAAGATTTATTTTGCATAAAGAAAATGAAGCATTTATTTATTCATTCATTGTTGTCATGACAATTAAGCATATTTCCCCATTTCAATTTATTAAAATCAAATTTAAATGGGGGAACTGTACTTGTGGCAATGACAACTGGAAAATGTAATTTGGTGCACACGTGTGTGTGTGTGTGTGTGTGTGTATAGATAGATAGATAGATAGATAGATAGATAGATAGATAGATAGATAGATAGATAGATAGATAGATAGATAGATAGATAGATAGATAGATAGATAGATAGATAGATAGATAGATAGATAGATAGATAGATAGATAGATAGATAGATAGATAGATAGATAGATATTGATATAGGTACAGATATACTGTAGATGGAAAGCAGATAGATAGATGGAGATATAAATAGATAGATATATACATATAGATATATATAGATAGAGATAAATATAGATAGAGATAAATATAGATGGAAAGCAGATAGATAGATGGATAGATAGATAGATACATACATACATAGAGATATAGATAGACATAAATATATAGAGAGATAGATAGAGATGGAGAGATATAGATATCTACACATAGATAATATAGATGGAAATAGATAGATAGATAGATGGATAGATAGATAGATAGATAGATAGATAGATAGATAGATAGATAGATAGATAGATAGATAGATAGATAGATAGATAGATAGATAGTATAGGATTTTTTTCTTTCATTTTTAGGGTGAACTTTGACCTAAACATTTTAATTTTTTACAAAGGTTGGACAAAAAACTGTTATTTTAAATGTATCTGGTATTTCTCTTTTTGGTTAATAGCTGGAAATATCTCAGAAACATCCAGATATTTATGCAGTTCCCCACAAACCCAAACCAAATCAAAACAGGCCACAACCAATTGGGTAAGTTTGTTTTTCCCCACGCTCTCTATCTTTCCTTTTTTTCTCTCCTATCCCTATTTCAGCACATATAAAGTGTCTTTAATGGTACTTCCCATCAGTGATGGTTCTATTCCCTTCAGCTCCAGCTCAAACTCAGAGTCCCAGAGTCACTCCAAACCCCAGTATTCAGAGAGCCGCTCTCACCACCGCGCCGAGGATGAGGACGAGGAAGAGTATCGCCGCCAGCTGGCTGACCAGACCCGCAGAGGCTATTACAATCCCAAGAAATACAACGACACTGAACTCTGAACTCCCTGTGATGTGGGATCTGTGCATGTCATCAGAGGAGTGTGTGTAAGTGAGAGGGAGTCACCTCTCTTGGTGATGTTGTTCACCACATGCAGTATAAACGATTTATAGAACAGCATCTTTTTTATACCTGCAATGTTTTATATGAATTTTCAGTGTATATTTCATGTCGTCTTGTAGCGATTTATTTTCCAGGATATTTTGTGCATCTTTAGTTTTATTTTCCCACACTGTTTCTAATGAAAGCTACTAGATGGAGTTAACGTTACACTTTCCTTAACACCACTCAAATTTGCCATAAACCGAAATGAAATGTTATTTTCCCAAAGCATTTGCTGGAGTGCCTTAATGTCACTGATCAAACATGTATTAACTGAAGTTTAGAAAATGATTTTATGCTTGCTGCATATATTACTATGCTATAATTATGATTTATATAATAAGATCATGTGTAATGTTCACACTATTGTTATGCATCTATGATCAGTGCTTTGGGTTTAACCACTAATAAAACACAGAATGGTGGAATTTTTAAATATTAAAGACAAATAAATAAACCTGACTTTTAATATTTCTGCTTTGCTCTTTTGCCTCGTTATTATTATTATTATTATTATTAATAACTTTAGCCATATCTTAAAGCAAGGGATTGACAGATTCTGATGATATAGGACATACAGTAGTCTTAGTGTCTGAAATTTTGTCACAAGAATAACTATTAAATTGGTCTAACAAAAAACACATTTTTTAAATAATAATTTATCATTAATTGTGCCATTGTATTAATGCAAGTTTAATCCTTGCAAATTTACAATACCATCCAAAAGTTTCTTTTTATAAAGAAATTAATTATTTTATTCAGCCAGGATGCATTAAATTTATCAAACAGTAAAGGTTAATATTGTTTTAAATGCTGTTGTAATGTAAAATATGAAGCAGCACAACTGTTTTTAACATTGATAATAATCATCATAATAGAGTGATTTCAGAAGGATCATGTGAAAATTCATCTTTTATCACAGGAATAACTTGCATTTTAAAATACATTCACAAAGAAAACCGTTAGCTCTTTTGAATGATAATTTATTGTATTTTTGATCAAATAAATGTAGCTTCTGGTGAGCAGAAGAGACCTCTTTCAAAAAAATCTTACCGAATGTGCTAGAAAACATTCTATAGAAAATGTGACAAATATTGTATACTTTTACTTTTAGTTTATTGATGACAACAGTACAGCTCAGTAAATCAGGTGTGTGTGTCCCTGTGCTCGATGGCATTGATCTCTGATAGTGTGGGTCGGGCCGCTCGGTTCTCTTTGGTACGTTGAACAGTGGAGTGATCACGTAGAGATTAAGGCAGGTCAGATGCTGCTGGAACGCTGTGGTTTATGCACTAGTGGAAGAATAAATACATACATCCAGTAAAATCAATCTGTAAACAGTTATATTAATATCCCAATAAATAATAAGTCTGGGTCAGCGTGTGTAAAGGTGATGAGCTTCAGATGTAGACGGGTTGTTCCTGGGCCGTGAGCAGGCGGTACATGGCGGCAGGCATAGTCTTCATGTGGATCTGAGGAACACAGATTCACATGATTATAGTACTCGCCTTCACTGGATAACCATTTATGTGACATGCTTTGAATTTTTAATCATATAATGCAAGTCAATAAGCTGTAATCGATACCACTGTAATATACTTAATGTAACCACACAGTCGAGTCTTCAGACTTTCAGCATGGTTTTACTGCGACATCTAGTGCGTGTGTGTGTGTGTCTGTCTCACACATTATAGCAACATTTGGGAAACCTTGCAAAGTATGTGATAACCATTTTAAGCTATAAAAGCAATTGTTTAATTAATAGGCACCAGAATACAGGAAAAGGAATCAGACTACCGTGCTCGACGGAGGACTCCTTACCTCTCCCACGGCGTTGGACAGGATGTGGACGATCTTCTCGTGAGGTGTGGCCACGACGCTCTGAGCGTTGATCTCGATGATGCGATGGCCCACGCGGACCCCTCCTCTCTCTGCGATCCCCCCTCGCATGAGGCTGCAAATCTGACAACCAAACATCACTCTGTAAGCAGCTGCAAACTGGTAAAACACAGTAAAACTGACCAATGTTTTGATGTTAATACCCACAATGCCATTCTGTACACTGAAACCCAACTGATAGCGGAGGTCTGGTCTGCGGATGAGCACCATGGTCACAGGGGGACACCTGACGATGTTCATCTTTATCCTGGACTGAGCCTTCAGCCCCTGAACACAGAACAAGTAAACCACACTAATCAAAATACAGTAAATGTGATCATACCTTAATTCTTATAAAGATACTATTTGTGAATCCCAGAATCCACACTGACCTGAATGAAAAAAATCTACCCAAGAAAATCTATCAAAGATAGCAGAATATAAGTACATTTAAAGTCTCCCTGTAGTGCAGTGAATATTTGTATCCCTTAAAACTCATCTTTGATCACCAAAATGACATATTTAAATGTTTTTTCCTCAAAAATATTCATCATGCCTTAAAATAGGTTGAATGTAACTCTACACCCTTTCCTTATTTAGTATATGTGGTTCTGTGAATATGCAAATTTGCCCCACCTCCACTCACTGGATTCACTGGTTGACGTCAGAAACACCAGCGATTTAAAAAAACAAAAAACATGTTTTTGAGACTGTCTTGGTTCGCTGCAGTTGTGAGGAGAAAATGCTCAGCAATGCTGTTGACTTATGAAGTTACACAAGGTTTGTTTTAAAGCATATTAAAAACACCACATAGACATATAAACAACATTAAAAATAAAAATAAAACACAAGGGGACTTTAAGTTTAACTTCCTTAAAAAAAAATTGTCTGTTTCTATTCTGTTATTATAAAGCAGTTAGTTCCAATCCTTGATTCTGATTGGTCAATAGCTGTGCTTTATTCATGATAAAACACTCCTATGACGGCTTCACCCAACGGTTCTATTTATCACGGTGCGACAGTGCAGTTCCTATGTTGTATTTATTTGAGCTTTCATATTACACATTGGAACTTTGTTGCTGTTCATGGTCAGGGACTATTTTCTTTCTAGCGGAAGGAGGCTTTTAGTGATTTTACTTCATGAAAGTTGCACTAATACATTTTTTTTTACTTTAATATTTTTATTGTGTGGTAACCGTTTTATAAAAGCAATAAAGTACTTGAGGTGCTGTATCATGAATAAGTAATGGGCTTCGCGTCGTGCCTAACAACGCCTTTCAGCCGTTACTTATTCACGATACGGCACAGCCTCTCGTACCTTATAGCTTACATATTACCCAACATTTCTATGTTATGTATTTTTATGATTATTACAGATTTGAGCTATTAGCTTAGCAACATGCTAACATGAAACTGCTATGGGATCAGGAAGCTAAAATGTTTGTTGTCGGATCCGAAATACAGAAAACACAAGAGAAAAACGAGACCTACTTTAATGATGCTCTGACATGTGGAGAGCGGCAGTCCGACCAGACTGGTGCCGTTGACGGTCATGATCTGATCTCCGATGTTGAGTCTCCCGGACTTGGCTGCGGATCCGCTGTGCATCAGGCTGGCGATGATGACCGTGGGGAGGATGGAGCCCCAGCCCGACTCCACGATCACCACACCCAGCATCTCACCCTTCTGCTTCTCGATGTACACCTGACACACAGCCACAATTCATCATTTCAGGATTACAGTTCAGATCAGAAGTCATTTTATTTTATAGTTTAGTTCTGTTAAGTGTGCATGGCAAAATTCATTTTGAAATAATACTCTGTAACAGGTCCTCAAACCTACTGTAACAGGGTTGCAACTATTTTGTTTGGCTTAGCAACGATAAATAACCATTGGTGTAAATATAACCATTGGTTTTGAAATAATTGTCCATTGGAAAAACCAAGATGGAAAAAAATTAATATATTGCTTAAATACTGTCACTTCATGGCCACTGGTCAACTTACATCTCTGCAGTTTTCAGACTTGGAGAAGTGAATGAGGTCGTCGTTGTACATGTCCTGAGTGTTGAGCAGGTCGCTGTACTCTCTCTGGCTCAGGTCTCCTGGATCAATGCCATTGGCTCTCAAAAACTCCTGATACGCAACGCTGAAGGCCTGGCCGATGGACTGAGCGATCAGCTGAGCCTGACGCAGAGAAAGCGATACAAGAAACATCAACAGATTTGCAGCCTTCCATGGAGGACGTGGTGTAACAGTTGAAACACTCACATCTTCTGATTCAAACACATGGCAGATCATCTTGTACTGGCGCTGGTCATCTCGTGCTGGGTTTGTGTGTTGCGTTTCTGTCCTGTCCAGGTTCTCCTGTGCGCTCTGAGAGCGAATCATCTTCCCACGAGCCATCAGCACAACCATGTTCCCGATGTCAGCTATGTAGGAGATGGTCCTCAGCGGATGGTCCATCATGGTGTCCTGCCAAGACAACGATGCTACAGGTCAGTCTGTGTTTCTTAACATTTGATCACAACTAATGATGTTTATTCCTGTAACTACTGATGCATTTGTGTCCACAACAAATAAAAAGTGCCATGTCACACCACATGTGACATGGCACTTTTACAACCTGAACTAACCTAACATGAAAAGGTCCAAATATCTGATATTTTAAGAGACTTAGTTCATATTTTTCCATTCCAATGCACTACCTTTCCATTGTTTCTCTATGTAAACGCACTAGATGGACATGTATAACCATTGCGCTTAGGTCTAGCATCTTTTTCAGTGTCTTGCGCACGACATTGTGTTCAAAGCAAAAACGCATTCGTGTGAACGAGCCCTTATTGATGTTGACAGGTCCTCTCTGTGATGTCACTTCCTGTTTTATGTTTGTTTCTGCATGTTGCACCACATGGCATTGAATTTGATTTTCAGTCATTTAATGAGACTTTTTCTTTTGTTTTTAGAAATGTCTTAGAAATTTAATTGAAAAAAAATATGAATTTTCAAAATTGAAAAAAAAAATGTCTTGAAAAAATCATGACTAACAAAAATTACATATATTTTAAATAGTATTTAAAGTATTTAGTATTTATTTATATTTAATTTTATTTTATTTATTTAATTCTTATTTTTTAATTTATATTTGATTTTTATTTATTTTTTAATTTTCTCTTCATTATGATACCAAGACAATCATATCACCCATATTTTTTTACATAATCCTCCAATAAAAATACCTAAATAAATTTTTGTAGAGAAATTAAAATCATGTTCATTTTTAGAAGAGATTAATTTAAATCATTACATGCATGTATTGCATTTTCAAAGTATTTTTGATTAAATTGACAGGATTTAACAACTTGAAATTTTCACTTTGTAAAAACAAACTTTATACATCGCTCAGATGATCTAATTTCACATTTAAACAACAACAATGTACTAAAAACTTCAAGGTTTTTCCCTCTGCATTTTTTGACTGAGCACGTACTACGCCTGACGTCACCGTTTTCTCAAATTCGCGTTTTTTTTTTTTTTTTTGCAGTTTACATGGAGACAGCAATTTTATCTTTTTGAAATATGTGCAGTTTGAAAACCCTTTTAAAAATGTTGCATTTTCAGGGCCCCAAAATGACACTGTTGTGTAAATGAATGGCCAAAAATGTTGTCCATTTCAAGTTATAAAACATGGACGCGTGTAAACAGTTCTTGGCCAGAATAAGCAACAATGAGGACCAGACTGTACGCCAATCGTCACAAGTCTGTCAAGCACACAATATGCAAACCTGTTTAAAATTCAAAGTGAAACCAGCTTGAAAGTGATTCAGAGTGTGTTCTGCACCTGTGTGAAAGCGCTGAGCACTTTGATCCTCTGCGTTGATATAAAGAGGTCCACTTCTGTGCTGGACGGCGGCCCACTCTCAGTGTCCTGCTGAAACCGTAAACCAAGAAAAAACGTTATTAGTCACTTCCTGGAATAGCAAATACACCACTCTGTAGTTCAGCATCACAGATGCTGTTAGATTTCAATTCCTTGGTTCTTGTATTCATATAAAAGCCTGTCAAACAACACATTTTGATACAAGACAAAGGAAATACATGATACTACAGGTACCAATCTTACTAAAGAGCTGCACGTCTACAGGAAGAAACACCGTACCTTATTTCTGATTTTGGCCTGTTTCTGGGCTGTCTGCTCGGCAAGGGACAAATGAAAACAGAGAACGGTCAAATAAAGCCTAAAAACATAAAAGGGCATGGTGGGCAGCTCAGACGCAATACCATTGGTTTGGAAATGACAGATACGCCCAAATGCGTGGGATCTTATGGTACTGTGATAGGGTGAAGGTTTTTGGGTAACACTATCAAAATTTCAGCTCTGATCAGAATGACATTAGCAGGCCCTGAGACAAAAACTGACTCTCAGAATCAAGTACCTGTCACTCACATTTGTTTGTTAAGAGGCTATATATTCAGAGATGCTTGTGACATGTTTTCAACCCATAACCTCACATAACCTTAGATGAATCAGTATATTAGAGATTGAGTGAAGTATTGGTGTGTGCGGGTGTGTGTTCTCACCCGGACGCGGCTCATGGCCTCCTGGGCTTGCTGCATGCGCGCGCTCTTCGTGGGCGCTCTCTCTGACAGCAGCTGGGTGGAGCCCAGGTAGTTTGCGGCAAAAATGATGCCGTCAATCAAATCCTCAGGGTCACATGGGCCAGGAACTGTGGAAACAGGCAGACCATAGGGATAGCAGAATCTGATGCTATGGATTATTTTAGGATTCGCATCATGTTTTACTTTTGTGTTTAATTATCATTGGAACCTCAGTTCTGGTATACCGTAATGAAAATCATCCTGTCCAGTCAGTTTATTTATTTTCATTTATTTTTAATTTAAAAAATACTTTACAATTATATATTCTTTTTGCATAGTGGTAATGAAAAATTAGCTTAATTGTCATGAAAATGCAAAAACAAAACTTAAATGTAAGAATGTATTTATCAGATATTTTAGTATTATTGAGATACCATTATAGTTATCAATAATTTGAATTACCTTAAATTTTTCTGTTTTTATTTTAGTTTGGATAAAAGTTTTAATAATTGTATTGTTTTTTAGTAGCTTTTAATAGTTGTTATTTTTATAAATGTGTCTTATTGGTCAGAATTATTGGCACCCCTGGTAAATATTATCTATGATGGCTGTAAAATATAATATCTGCATATTAATTGTTTTTCTCCAAAACACATTGGCCACAATTATTAGCAAAAATATTTCTGAAGTATATTCCCAATCATTTTGACATTTTAGCACACCAGGGTGACTAGGAACATGAAGTTGTCTAGCTATGACTTCTTGTTGACTGTAAATATGAGGAAACACAAAGGCCAAATTCCCTTAATCATCCATCACAATGAGTAAAACCAAAGAATATAGTTCTGATGTGCAGCAAAATATTGTTGAGCTTCACAAAATAGAGAGTGGCTGTAAGAAAATAGCTAAAGCATTGAAAATCCCCATTTCCATCATCAGGGAATTAAGAAGTTCCAGTCAACTAAAGATGTTATGAATCTGTCAGTCTATATCATCCTAACACACATTGAGGAGGAGAGTTTGAGTGGCCAAAGACTCTACAAACATCACAGATTAGTTGAGTCTTGGGGTCAGATATACCCCTACATCTCTACATGTTGTTCGGGATGGTTTCGAGAAAAATCCTCCTCGCTCATCCAACAACAAACTCAAGCATGTTCAGTAGTTCAGTAGCTTTTTGGCAGCAATAACGCCAGATTTTTTTGTGCAAACAGGGATTAAAAGTACTCCATGTCCTACATTTACTGCTGGATCTTTAATGGTGTGGGCCTATTTTTTGCTGGAGGTCCTGGACTTCTAGTTCAGATGCATGGTATCATGGATTCCAGAGGTGTAAAGTAGCCTATGTCAAAAAGTAAAAGTCCTGCCATATTTTTATTCCACCAAAGAACAGCTGATTTCACTAATTATTTCTATCTCCTGGCTGAAAAAAAACTGTGCTAATCAGCAAATCCAAGTGATTGGAACAAAATCCTGAGGAGGACTTTTATTTTCTGAACCTGGACTTTACACCTCTGATAGATTCTAGCAAATACTAACAGATAAAAAAAAAACCCTGACGGTTTCTGCTAGAAATCTTATAATGGACCATGGCTGGATCATCCATCAGGGCAATGATCCAAAACAAACATCAAAATCAGCACAAACAAATGTGTCACTGAGCACAAAATGAAGCTTCTGCCGTGACTAACCCTATAGGAAGTGAGTGGGCTGAACTGAAAATGAGAAGTGCCAACATGGATCTGGCAATCTGAAGGATCTGGAGAGATTCTGTATGGAGGAATGGTCTCTGATCTCTTGTCAGGTGTTCTCCAAACTCATCAGGCTTATAGGAGAAAACTCAGAGCTGTTTACTTCGCAAAAGGAGGTTGCAAAAAGTGTTGAATAAAAGGGTGCCAATAATTGTGGCCAACGTGTTTTTAATTTTTTTCGGACACATTCTTGATTGGTACAATCTTACAAGATAATGCAGGATAATAAATTCCTTATGAGTCTCATTTGACACGTATCATAAGAGTCTGGTTTCCTTAAACGTACCATCAACATATGTAGGGAAAGAGGCCAAATTTCTCCTAGGCTGCAAACCAAAAACACAGTATTGTTACAATTACAGTAAAAGCGTAAGGAATAAGTATAAGAATAAATCATAAATGTATCAGCTGCAAGTCAAATAGAACAATTCACCTCTTGACATGACACACAGGGACTGATGTCAAGATCCTGGTCCTGATGATGGACTCCAGAGGATTCTGCTCCCAAAGGAAGCTCAGCATCTTGAACTGGACCCTGAAAAAAAAAAAAAACACTGCTATTAAATATCAGAAGTGGAATTATCACCATTTAACATCTCTGTGTAAATATATTATTTTTGTGTAAATATATTATTCCAGGCATTCATACTCTGTCAGAGCAGAGTAGACCAATCACAACAGACTGGGCCATCTGACCAATCAGAGCAGAGTAGACCAATCACAACAGACTGGGTCATCTGACCAATCAGAGCAGAGTATACCAATCACAACAGACTGGGCCATCTGACCAATCAGAGCAGAGTAGACCAATCACAACCGACTGGGCCATATGACCAATGAGAAGAGTAGACCAATCACAACAGACTGGGCCATCAGACCAATCAGAGCAGAGTAGACCAATCACAACAGACTGAGCCATCCGACCAATCAGAGCAGAGTAAACCAATCACAACAGACTGGGCCATCTGACCAATCAGAGCAGAGTAGACCAATCACAACAGACTGGGTCACCGGACCAATTAGAGCAGAGTAGACCAATCACAACAGACTGGATTATCTGACCAATCAGAGCAGAGTAGACCAATCACAACAGACTGGATCATCAGACCAAGCAGAGCAGAGTAGACCAATCACAACAGACTGGGTCATCAGACCAATCAGAGCAGAGTAGACCAATCACAACAGACTGGGTCATCTGACCAATCAGAGCAGAGTATACCAATCACAACAGACTGGGCCATCTGACCAATTAGAGCAGAGTAGACCAATCATAACAGACTGGGTCATCAGACCAAATAGAGCAGAGTAGACCAATCACAACAGACTGGGCCATCTGACCAATCAGAGAAGAGTAGACCAATCACAACAGACTGGGCCATCTGACCAATCAGAGCAGAGTAGACCAATCACAACAGACTGGGCCATCTGACCAATCAGAGCAGAGTACACCAATCACAACAGACTGGGCCATCTGACCAATCAGAGCAGAGTAGACCAATCACAACAGACTGGGCCATCTGACCAATCAGAGCAGAGTAGACCAATCACAACAGACTGGGCCATCTGACCAATCAGAGCAGAGTAGACCAATCACAACAGACTGAGCCATCCGACCAATCAGAGCAGAGTAAACCAATCACAACAGACTGGGCCATCTGACCAATCAGAGCAGAGTAGACCAATCACAACAGACTGGGTCACCAGACCAATTAGAGCAGAGTAGACCAATCACAACAGACTGGATTATCTGACCAATCAGAGCAGAGTAGACCAATCACAACAGACTGGATCATCAGACCAAGCAGAGCAGAGTAGACCAATCACAACAGACTGGGTCATCAGACCAATCAGAGCAGAGTAGACCAATCACAACAGACTGGGTCATCTGACCAATCAGAGCAGAGTATACCAATCACAACAGACTGGGCCATCTGACCAATTAGAGCAGAGTAGACCAATCATAACAGACTGGGTCATCAGACCAAATAGAGCAGAGTAGACCAATCACAACAGACTGGGCCATCTGACCAATCAGAGAAGAGTAGACCAATCACAACAGACTGGGCCATCTGACCAATCAGAGCAGAGTAGACCAATCACAACAGACTGGGCCATCTGACCAATCAGAGAAGAGTACACCAATCACAACAGACTGGGCCATCTGACCAATCAGAGCAGAGTAGACCAATCACAACAGACTGGGCCATCTGACCAATCAGAGAAGAGTAGACCAATCACAACAGACTGGGCCATCTGACCAATCAGAGCAGAGTAGACCAATCACAACAGACTGGGCCATCTGACCAATCAGAGCAGAGTAGACCAATCACAACAGACTGGGCCATCTGACCAATCAGAGCAGAGTAGACCAATCACAACAGTCTGGGCCATCTGACCAATCAGAGCAGAGTAGACCAATTACAACAGACTGGGCCATCTGACCAATCAGAGCAGAGTAGGCTTGTGGAAAGGAGGGTTTTAAAGGACCAAATCCTTGACCGAACTGTTTCAGACACTGAGAAAAGAGGTGATGCTGCAATCTATAGTATGAGAAATTAAAGTGTTTTTTGACCTTGGATGCATGCAAACCTATTATAGGAGAAAGCCTTTAAAATAGCATAAAAGGGATACATTCAAAGAAAGTGTGAATTAAGCAGGAAAACTCACTCACCGTATACAGTGGAGAAGACTGCGATAGCTGACATGGTGACTGTGGATATGAATGAATCTGAGGATGGTTCTCCTCAACAGGGCTCACGTCCTGCCTCATCACCCACACAGGCTCTGTGATCTTGTCAGGCGTGTAGGGTGAACGTACAGTCTTGGTCTTCACCTCCTCGATAGCTTCCTTAATATCCTTGATGGCCAAAGAGACAGCATCTCCTGCAGCTCTGCAAGACTCTGTTATTTCATCTTGGGCCGAAGTGAATGACTTATCAGGTCTTTCCACTACTTCAACCTGCAGATCAGGTGAAAGCTGAGTATTTTCCAATGTTTCCTCTTGGGGGTGAACGTCCAATGATAGGCTTGATATCTTTCTGACCTGGGCTCTGCTTCTCCCTGAGCTTTCAGCTTCATCTCCTGACTGTTCATCATAGTGGTGCAGCCTGGAGCCCACTGAACTGAGCCGACCCATGTTTTCCTGTGGGTCGCACTGGTCATCAGACTCGTCCATGGTCATGCTCTGGTTCCTCTCGTACATCGGAGGCCCCTCAAGGGCAGGATTAGGATCTGTTAGGTTGCATTGGGATGATTCTGTCTGATATTCTGGGGAAGTCTCTTCAGGGTGGGAATCTGGACTAAGTTGAGGGTAAGAATCAGTGAAGCCTTCAGGACTAGAGTCTGAACGATCATCTTGGTGGTCCACAACATGGGACATGGGACTATCAAACCCTTTATTTTTGTTTGTACGAGTGTAATTGGTGTTAAAATGAGTAGGGTATGACTTGGAATCAGAGTTGTAGTTTCGAAGAGTCTCGGGGAAGGTTCGTGGAGACTGAAAAAAAGGTTTGTTCATCATTTTGTGAGGAGATGTGACGAACGGTGGAACATCTACTCTTAGCGGACTGGTTCTTTTACTTTCAGGGCGACATTTTGAAGTAATCTTAGATCGAACATAGTCTTGTTCATGAGTTTCCCTGGAATAGTCCTCTTCCTCTTTGTTCTCTTTCACCAATTCCTCTTCGCCAAACTTTGATTCTTCACATTGAACTTTCTCCTCCAACTGTTCCATTGAAGGCTCTGGCTGTTCTGGATCTGTATCACGATCAATCTGTGTATCAGATGAATGGGAGAGATCTGGACTGTTTCCATCCACTCTATCAGTAATTGGTTCATCCTGAGGGGATGGAGTCAGCAGTTCTTGAGAGGAATCTTCTGGAGATAATGCCTCTGAAGCTTGTTTTTTTGGAGGAGTTTTGAGCACCTGTTGTTCTTCTTTGTGCTGTTGCCTGTATCTGTGCTGATGGAGTCTCTCTCCACCCCGACGATGTCTTGACGCCCCCAGCTTGGGCTGTTGGCCAGCTCTAACTTCTGTGTCTCCGCTCTCACTCCGCCTGCGCTGTGCATGACCAGGAACATGCCGCCTACGGTGGCGTGGTGGAGCTTGGCTAGGTCCAGGTGGGTGCTGGTTGGTTTGTTGGTGGTGATGATGGTGGTGGCCTTGGATTTCTGCATCGGGATTGTGCAGCTGGCATGGCCTCCATCTGGGGCGACCTCCCTCTAGAGGAGTCCCATTGGGCTGCTTGCTGCGATGAGGGGGAGGACCTCTGGGACCTGCCTCCTCTGGCTCCTCCCTATGGCTCATGGCTCACACCACTCACTGCTCATTGTCTAGATGCTGATGCCTGAATGAAATACAGAAAGCATAGGTAGTAGAGGAGGAGTATATTCTACAACATGTGTGAAAACATATTGGAAGCAGATAAAAAAAAAACATTAGCAGTATCATGTCCTAAACATACCACGAATGCCCGGATTTGGATTGTCTATCCCCAATTAAATCTAACCCTAATTTAATTTCTTAAACAACCATGTTCATCATGGCTATATTCCAGGATGACAATGTCAAGATTCATCAGGCTCAAATTGTAAAAGAATGGTTATGAGGAAGCATGAAGAATCATTTTCACACGTGAATTGGCACCTCTGAGTACAGACCTTAAATTCATGGAAAGTCTTTGGGATGTGTTGGAGGAGACTTTACAGAGTGCTAGACTCTTGCATTGATAATACAAGATCTTAAACAAAAATTGATGCACCTCTTGATGGAATAAATGTTGTGATGTTATAGTCAAGTATCTACTACAGTACATCCCAAAGCAAAATCCAAACAGCAACTTTTTTAGTGTAAATTATAAATTCACTTAAAGTCTAATCAAGCAATGTGTCTGTATAATGAGAGAGTAACACACTGCATGTTCTTGTTCCTGTTCAGAGACATGCTTTATCATGGCAGTATCACTGTCACAGATGGCCTCACCGTGGGCAGCCGTCATGCTCCATACTCTACCGGTCCTGGAGTTCAGTAAAATTCATCTGTCAAACCTCCCATAAAAACCCAAAGCCAGGGGATTTACCTCACTATTTAAACAGAGATCTTCACCTTCACTATGCATGCAGCCTCTTTGTATTGTTTACAGCTGAGAGAATGCAAGCATATTAGGGTCACTCTGCAGTTCCGGTGGCAGGTGGTGTCACTAACTTTGAGTTGGCAAAAAAAAAAAAAAAAACAACAACTAAAATTTGCTAGCGGTATTTTTTTTAGGTTTAACGTGGGTACAGTGAAGCACAGGATGTTTAATGAATGATGAGTCATTAAAGAAAAGTGAAATGTAAATCCCACTGCAGATGTAAATTTTTTGTAAATAACAAACAAAAAAAATAGAATTTCATCAAAGACTATAATGCCAATGTTTTATGTTTTTATATGAGAGACCTTTTGTTGCATATAAATGTTATAGTGCAAAACTGTACAAATAAATATATCGTATAAAACCAATAACTGAACAACTATATTTAATCCTGATAACCATATTAATAAAACAGGTGGTAAAACTTAAAATTACATGATGAAGTTAATCAAAACCTATTCGGCCTTATGACCATGGCTTATAAATAAACATGAAAACAATGCTATAAATATGCATTTTAAATATGCAAAATAAACTATTTAACTTTTTTAAATAAAACACCATGTGCATTAAGAGATAAATAAACTCACTTTTTAAATAAAATATCATCAAAGTTGATGCATCAAGCGATTGCGTCTGTAGCCTAAATGTCACTCTAAATTACAAGCCTGGTAAATTACATATTATTTCCAGCGTTTTATATTCTAAAAAGTGCATGCACCTGTATGGGTGGATGGCAACACATTTTCACCATAAATTATAACGTTGTTCATACTTTTTATCAATAACAATAAACAATAGACTAGCTATACTGTTCTGTAAAATTGATTATATTTTTCACTGTATAGCCTATTGGGCAAAAGCCGTTTTTATTGTTAGCTCACCATTAAAACTAACAATTTGCTTCTTATTCATCTTAATATCAGAAGCGCCTTTAAAACCAAACGCCACCGCATAAAACCGCAATGATTTTATTGTCTCTTAATACCAATGTTTGGCTATAGCAGTCAGTCACTTCCAGGTGATACCGCTAACCATATGGACATTTAGTCGCTCCTAACATAATAATATAATTTTTTTCTTTAGTTAAACACACAGTAAAACACCAAAATAAGATTTTAAGGTGTCATTTAAAAACTTTCCGCCAGTAATAAAATTTAAAAGCGTGTTGTTTGATAATGTAGCGGGCCTGCGCTGAGGCGAACGCATCTTCCCTCCCCAGTGAATTCATCCAGCAGGTGCAGCTCCTGTACGAGCTAGTATAGTCTAGTGTCCTCAGTAAAACACGACAAACAGACAGCAGTTTACAGTCTCCTCCGTTACACCTACCTGTTATGAGCACAAGCGATGAAGAAGAGCTGTTCGGCTCGCCTTCATCTTCGTCGGTTGTTCTTATATTATCAGCAGCAGCACACGGGGATTATGCGAGCGGATCTCAGACCCCTCCTTCAGCACACGGTGACATCAGAGCGGATTACACACCAGTAAACACCCTCCCTGCCCCCAAACCATCCCGCAACAACCCGCACCATCTGTCTGTGCTTTTGACTCACTCACACTTCCTCTGCAGATACACAGATTGTTATTAATGTGTTCAGATGCTACTTTCTCATATAAGAACTCAGGACTACAAGCGGATGTTCACACTGTCCTTCAAGCACAGTGATAAACTCCCTTTAAAGGAATGGTTCAGCCAAAAATTAATATTAGCTGATGATTTACTCACTCTGAAGCGAGTCGGTGTATACGTATGACATTTATTCTTTCAGACAAATACAAGCAGAGAAAAATGTCCTGGTTCTTCCAATTTTAAGAGTTAATGAGTATATTTTTAAGTCCATCAAAGCACATCCATCCATGATTAAAGTGCTCCACCCAGCTCTAGGGGGTTAATAAAGGCCTTCTGAAGTGAAGCATTAGTGTAAGAAAAAATCCATAGGCCTATTTAAAACTTTCTCGACTAAAATAACTAGCTTCCGGAACACAGCCGTATGCGTATATGTTGACTTAGCCTTTACACTCGACGATGTTTGACAGGAATAGCTTTAAACTTTGACGCCTCTCGCAGTTCAAACAGGGCTGGTCACTAAAGTTTTGGAAGAGCGAGGACATTTTTTAATATAACTCCGATAGTATTCATCTGAAAGAAGATTGTCATACAGTATATAGGCCGGCCTACACCTGATGGCTTCAGGGTGAGTAAATCATGGGATAATTTTTTGCTAAACTATCCCTTTAATCGACGCGTCAAACAGCGTTTGGGACAATTTACACAAGCTAAAAACGGAAAAGTGTTTCCTTTGCGCTTTTCTCTTAATATAGATGAAGTTGTCAAAACGATCCCATTCCCATGGATCCATGAAAACTGTTTAAAACGCTGCATTCTGCTGCCAGGCCAGTAGTTGGTGCATTGTAAAAAAAAATATTATTGGTTTAACTTAAAAAATTAAGTAGCCAACCTGGTTGCCTTAAAACTTTACTTTACATTGAACTGGAAAAAGTGAGTTAATACAATGAAGGAGATTGATTTAATCATCAGAAATGTAATAATAAGTTATCTGAACTAAATAAATTATTTAAGTTGATTTCACAAAAGAAAAAAAATGTTGTGATAACAAATCTTGAAAATATTTTTTACAGTGTGATGCCACGTTGTAAACTGAAGAAACACGACTGGACATGTTATGCGAATGCGCACATGACTGTTTTCACTGTTTTCAAAAGTTTGCGATTTCAGGCCCCCATAATGCTGTTGCCATGTAAATAAACCGCGAAAATGCATTACAAAAAATGGTGTTGTGTAACTGTGTTTTGTTGTTGTGTTTTATTACAGTAGCACTAGGTAGCTCCGCCCACAGTGAAATCTCATTGGTCCAAACTGTGAATGCGCAAATCGCACAATTATTTATAAATTGAGAAAGAATAAAATCTCACCTGTTTATGAAAAATATTTGAATTTGTAATTAATTAATTATAATTTTTATAATTATTTATGATATCACTTTGTGTAATGATTTAAATTAAACTAAACTAAGGCAGTCTCTTTTTTTCTATAAAACAGTATATATTTTTAATTATTGTAACCGTACATTTCATGCTGCCATTCATGTGCCATTCTGGGAAATCCTATGAATAATTGCTCGCGTCAGAAAGCAGCCGGCCATCGAGACCCTCTGGGAACATACACATCCTCAAATCAATAAATGTTTGATACAGTTCACGGATTCACTCATTCGCTTCATTACTGTAGCTGCACAGCAAATATTTATTTTGTTTATGAAATTAAATATGCTGCCGCAGTAGCAAACAATACTTGAAGTAAACAGTACTGTCTTGTTTTGTTTAGTATTTTATATTAAATAAATAGCTTGACATTTTTCTTCAAATTGAGTTGCTTTATACCATTCTCAGATGTTGATTCTGGCTTACATGTGCAGCACAGATGAGTTTGGTTTTATCATTTACTGTTGTTACGTTATTTGATGACCTTGACCTCTCAGTGCAAAAGCAGTTGTCTTTTCTCAGGCACAGGTCTTGTCACGCAAACCATGTTTGCTGAAGTATTAATTCCTTTATCAACAATGTGTTTGCAGAGGGAGGAACACAAAGCCGAACCTAATTTGAAACAAATGTCAATTCTGAAATCAGTGATGGCGTATTCAGTTAATTCCCAGGACTGCCTATAGGAACTTCTTCATGTGGTCAAGAATCCCAACCATCCCGCTGAGTCCAGATAACCGATATGCAGCGTCCCCCGGCTCCATCAAATTCTGCAGGCATTACATATTTCTATCATGTTTCCAATCTGTGTTCACGGACCACATTGTGTGACTTTAGCCTCTAATTATTTGTAGTTTGACCCGTAACACCCAATGATGACTTCACCCTCTAATTGTAAAAGAGTGTGTGGAATGAGGAACATTGTTCCAAATTCAGTTCTTACTGATCTTAAAAACATAAACATTCTTACAAAATTAAATTGCACATAATTTAAAAACAGAACATAATAACACTGATTAAGTGTAAAATGTCATTTTTTAAAAAGTTTTTTTAATGTTCAGACATAACTCAATACAGTAGTTATTTATATTTCAATAAAAAAAAGAAATTTCAATATTTCAGTGATAACACAACAACCCAAAAACTGTTAAATAAACCCCATACACTCTAAAAAATGTAATTAAAAAAGGTTGAAGGTTGGGTTAAAATTTTAAATTACATTTTTAACCCAACATTTCGGTTTGTCCATATATGACCCAAATTAGTGTTGAAACAACCCAACATTTTTTAGAGTGTATATTGTAAAATGTTGTGCTTCATCACATGAAAGCTTTTCAAATAGAATCTTTCCCTTAATCTATTCCCTGCTTTCATAATGCACCTTTATTTATTTCAGGTTTATTTAACAGGGACAATGCACACTAATGATATGATTAAATGTACAGTGTATAAATGAAACACACCCTTATGATTATTCCAAACTCCAAATTCCAAACTCAGTGATGGTTTTCTGCGTTATTTATCAGTTTTATGAAAAAAATTGTGTTTAATAGCCAAATTCCTAGTCAAGAACTATATCCACCAATCAGGGAAGGCTAAGAATAGAAAAAGGATGAAAAAAATTCTATGGACCACTGATCTATATACATTATCATACAGATCAGAGCTATCGACCCTTTTCCAGGCTTTTCGGAAGCAGAAGTCGTCAATGTTGGGTAATCTTCTATAGCGGTGAATGGCAAAACAAATATACTTTTTTTTATTCCTATTTGCTCCAATAGCAAAAGAAAAAAAATACATAGCATTTCCACATCATTGCAAAAGAGGGGAAATCGACAGACTGATAACGGCAGTCGGAGGAGAGAAAGATGTTAGATGTGCCATCAATCCCTCAGTATTAAAAACACAGCATTTGTTTATAATTTACTGCCAAGGAAATATAACACAAAATATAGATTTATAAATGTGTGTGTGTATATATATATATATATATATATATAAAGGAAAATATGAAAAATATGAAAAACGGATCTTTATAGTCTGTAAAAAGTGTCCATTGGAAATAAAGGCAAGAAAAGTGACTTATATTAAAAGATATATTATATTAAGATATATTAAAATACGCTTTTTCATTTGGTGTCAAGTGGACAGAATATATAATAATGTCTCATGAGATCTCAGAACGGAAGTTGTGATAGTCTTTTCTTCCCTACTGTTCCGTACTTATATCCGAGTGAAACGGTTGTGGTTTGCTATTGGTGAATCTCATGTGAGTGACAGGTTGCTCCGCCCTCTCATCAGGGAACACATCATCGGAGAAGAGATGTTGCCGAAAGAGGAAGTTATTTTGATTAAAGATTATGAGGCACATGAATTATAAAAAGTAATGATGTGCATGGATAAACCATTTATAATAAATACTTCAATATTCCATAAACATTTTGATTTCATGGTGACAAAGTACAATGCAGATGTGCTCCTGTCATCAACAAATGTTTCATAACTAACACAGTTGTTACTGGATTCTTGGCTGAATAACAGGAGAAGCAGGAGATATTCTGTTGCTCCAGATGGCACAGTGCCATAGTGGAAAGACTTTACAAGCGACTGTCTGATTTCAAGATGTCACACATTCAGGAAAGAAAACAAAGGTCTGCTCCATATGGATCTGATCTAATATGAAGGTGTGTTTGCGGTCAGCAGTTCTGAGGTAAGGGAACCTCTGAGTCTGGACCCCATTACTGAACCCCTCTTCCTTCTTCCCTCCCTTTCTCTTCTCAGCAGCAGCCAGACAGAAGGATCACATCTGAGCGCCAGACAGTTAAACACTGAATGAGAGAGAGAAGTCCAGATCTCTTCTGCTGAAACGGGTCTTATTTCATCTTTGCAGGACAAACCGTTGGAGAGAAGATGCTTTCTCTCTACGTGCTGAGCTTGATTGGTGAGGACTTGGTTTGATTGTTTGTTATGTCCATCATTGTTCATGCATAAGTGTGTGTTTGTGCTCTTTTCTCTCAGTGACAGCTAGAGCAGAGCTTTTGCCAGGCTCTTGTAGCTTTCGGGACAGCATATGTGACTATATGTCCGACCCAGACTTCCTCAGCTGGACCCTCGACCCGTCCGGTGAGTTTTAGCCGATGAACATTTTTTATTTCTGAATTGATGTTCACTTTGGTCATTTTAGGGCATAAATTAAAAAAAAAACAACCTTTACTATAGAAAAAGACTAAATACAGTGAAGCAGTTATTTAAAATTTTAAAAAACTTTTATGAAAATGTCATGTAAAATTGTCGTATAGCCTACAACCCCACAAAGAACTGTTATGTTACTTATAATATTTATTAATAATTCATGATATCTGTAAAAATACCTTTTACCTTTAACATTTGTTTTTGAAAAAGTTTATTCAGGAGCCTCTAAAGGGACATGCTGATGAAAAATTATATGAGATGATAGGGAAAATGATATGTCAATGCTTTTTCATTCTCTTGCAAAACAATTCGCTTTCCCTAAAGAAACTGTGCATTTGCTCGCAAAATTATGTGTGCTTTCTGAGCGAATGCTGAGTAATCTGAATCTGAGTAATATATCTATATATATATCATGTGTAATATGAAGGACTAAAAATGACAAAAGTAAAAATAAATAAATAAATAAAAGTAGAAATAAATAAATAAATGTAGAAATGTGGAAATACAAAAATAAATAAATGTAGAAATGTGGAAATACATATAAATGTATAAATAAATAAATACATATATAAATGCACGAATAAATAAATAAATAAATACATGTAAAAATACAGAAATAGCCATTTATTTTACAAAAAAATTTATTTATTTTCATAATATTTATTGGATTTATTTATTTATTTCTACTTTTATTTGTTTATTTATTTTTCCTTTTGTCATTATTAGTGTAAGCTATATATATATATATATATATATATATATATATATATATATATATAATCCAACACAAAAGAAGAATTTATTAAAACATTTTTTTTATCAGTTTGGAAGATTTGCAAATTGAAAATGTGAATATGAAAAAAGTGTATGAGTCACTATAAACTGGTGTTGTGTGGAAAAGAGCTGTCAGACATTCTTCACAAATTCTCCTTTTCTCTTGTCCAAGACACACACACACACACACACACACATACATACAACATTTTATTTTTTGGGGTGAACTAACCCTTTACGACCACTTTTAGGCTTGTGAAAAGCAGTGTTCCACATGCCGGTAGTTTATTCCAAATAGAGTATGACATTGTTTTGAATGTTAAAAAGATGTGAAATGCATTGAAAGCCGAGAAAAAGTGAAGAAATAGTGTTGGGTGAGCCACATCTGGCTGCAGTGGCCTCAATGTTTACGGCATCTGGAGACAGTGAAATAGCACATTGATAGGTGAATTGTTGTGTTTAAACGTGGCATGAATCACATTTCCACAAGCCCACTGGATCATTTGCTTTTGATTTAAGCAGAGGAAATTAAGAAGAAATGTAAGGCTTAAATACAAATGTGGAGTCTAGAAGCCCATGCCGACACATGTATTTTTTAACAGATGGATGTATTTTAACATTCCAGTCATGAAACAATAATTAAAGTTTTTTTTTGCTTTCTCAGCTGTACTCACAAACTCTTGGCATGAATGTTGTTTTCATTCGGCTTCACTCAGGACACTTCATCACAGTTGAAGAGCGCGTCCAGGGGGACCAGGGAAAGGCGGTTCTTTTGGGTCCAGATGTGGATCAGCAGGACTGGAGCTGTTTCAGGATGGTGTATCAGGTCACAGCCGGCGCTTCCCTGCAGGTGCAGAAGCGCACAGATGGAGAGAGTTTCGATCAGGTGCTATGGACGACACAAAGCCCGTCTGACAGCTGGCTCATCGCCAGCATTGACCTCCAGAACTCTACAGAAACATTTAAGGTGAGAGCTGTTAATACCCAGCAAACAGAACTGTTCTCTGCTCACGTTCTGGCAACATAATAGTAACATTAATAGAATATCCTTCAAAGTTATCTGGTCTTTAAAGGGATACTCCATTTTTTTTGGAAATAGGCTCATTTTACCACTCCCCTAGAGTTAAACAGTTGAGTTTTACCGTTTTCGAATCAATTCAGCCGAATTTCTGATATTTAGAAGAATATCAGTAACCAGACAGTTTCTGGTCTCACTCAATTCCATAGTAGGAAAAAAATATACTATGGAAGTCAATGAGACCAGAAACGGTCTGTTTACTGATATTCTTCTAAATATCAGAAAATCGGCTGAATACATCTGAAAACGGTAAAACTCAACTCTTTGGGGGAGTGGTAAAATGAGCCTATTTCCAAAATAAGTGGAGTATCCCTTTAATTATGTTTTCAAAATGATAGAACAAAGATTTATACATCGTTCATGGAACATTTTTTTTTCTGAAATATTTAAGTTGGATGTTCATCTAACATTTTGTAAATGTTTCTAATGGTTTTTCAAGTCAAGTCATGTCAAGTCCCATTTATTTATATAGCGCTTTTTACAATACAGATTGTATCAAAGCAGCTTCAGTGATAACATGAAAATAATACAATGCAATCAATAATATTGTTGAATGTTAAATGCCCCCAACTAAGCAAGCCAAAAGCCAAGGCAACAGTGGCAAGGAACCAAAACTCCATCAGGTGATTGAATGGAGAACAAAAACCTCGGGAGAACCTGCAGACTCAGTCGGAGGCCAGTTCTCCTCTGGCCAATGAAGGAACAGTGATTACAAAACAAATCGGATCGAAACATTAAGAGAATTTGTCCATTTCCATCTGTTTGTAAGTCGAAGTAATCACGTCGGTACTTTGGAGACGAGATGTTGAGGATCAGTGCCGATGGCTGTCGTGTCGACGAGGGCGGCACTTAAGGATGAGTCGGGATGGGTCCAGGCGCAGGTCCACCAGAGGGTCCCTTGGGATAAACAGAGAAACTGATATTAGCGTAGACGCCATCCTTCTTTTGATGTACCAAGTACATCAGGATTTACGGGACGTGTTCCCGATTCCGGCTGATCTAAACTATGCAGCCTAATTTGAATTTAGGAAGTCTATAATGTGTAATGTGTATGCTAGGCCAAAGAGACGAGTTTTTAGTCTAGATTTGAACTGACAGATTGTGCCTGCTTCCCGGACAATGTTAGGAAGATTGTTCCAGAGTTTGGTGCTAAATAGGAAAGGGATCTACCACCAGCAGTCGATTTTGATATTCTAGGTATTATCAACTGGCTGGAGTTTTGAGATCGCAATAGACGTGAAGCACTATAATGCGTTAAGAGCTCGCTCAAGTACTGTGGAGCTAAACCCTTTAGTGCTTTATAAGTAATCAGCAATATTTAAAAATGTATACAATGTTTAATTGGCAGCCAATGCAGGGTTGACAGAACCGGGCTAATATGGTCATACTTCCTGGTTCTGGTAAGAACTTGAGCTGCCAGGTTTTGAACCTGAAGTTTGTTTATTAAGCTTGCAGGGCAACCACCCAGTAGAGCATTACAATTATCTAGCCTTGATGTCACTAATTTTCAATGTTTATAGAGAACATTCAAAAGTAACTTTCCCATTATGCTTGCAAAAATTATCAAATTGAACGTTTCCTGAAAGGTAGGGTAGGCGATTTCAGAAAGGCTAGCAATAGCAAGCTAGCTTTGAAAGCATGAGATCAAAACGTCCCCAAAGCCACACCTCCTTCAAAATACATGAACACACAAGAAGTTGGCGTTTGAAACGCCTCTGTGTCTGGTGTTTGTCTACAACTCTGCACAGCCTGACTGAACGCGCTGATGACTGTGGAAGCATTCAAATGCATATTTTATCAGGCAGGGATAGGACATCCTTTCAGTTGCGAATGCAATGATTGGGTGAACATTTTTTGTTCATGAGACTTCCACAGAAGATACTGTATATGTATCTATTTAATATTTAGGACACTTCTATCATTGATTACTATCAGGATGTAAAGAGAGTTTTAACCAGTATAACAAAATGTGTTTATAAAAGAAATTGCCTACCCTACGTTTAATGTTCACTTTTTAAAAAAAAAACTGAATGTTTTGAGTGTTCATTCAGAAATAACGTTTTTAATATGAACATAAGCGAAACATGCTAAGTACATATTTTTATGAACTGGCCTAGATTTGCTGATGTATGTATTATTGTCATGTGAGAATAATGACACGTTCGTCCACATTCGTAGATTGTCCTTGAAGGCAAACTAGGAGAAGAAGAAGGCAGCAGCGTGTCCATCTATGAGATAAAAATCTCTGACAAATACTGTATAGGTTAGTGCTCTTTTGACTTAAAAAACAGCATGTTAGAATCAGCCCAGCAACCTTTCACTGTGTTTATTTGTAACATTAACTACCAAAATCAAGGCCAACCACATGAAAATAACTACTAATCACGGGAAAAAAGATGCTGTTCTTTCTTAACAATGTTTTGATGGCTATTCTAGGGACTAACATGTGTGCACATTCCTGAGGAAAATGAAAATCTTTTAAATGAACCCAGATTTCTGTTCCTCAGTTCTTATAGTTCGCATTGTACTTTAATAGTATTGCCCTAAGGCTTGCAGAGAGGGCTTCAAAACTAGTTATTAACATTTTAATGCAAAATAATCACTTCTTTCTCTGGTCATGTGACCCCAAAGAGTGTGACTTTGAAGAAGCTCACCTGTGTGGATACACAAACCAGCGGAAGAGACATATGAACTGGCATGTGGGACGATCAGAGGATGGAACAGGTCAGTCTGCTTTACTATGTATGTATGACATGAAAAAAAAATGTAGCATTTAAATCTTATTCAATGTGTGTGTGTATATATATATATACTGTATAAACATTATATTGTATTATCTTATATGACATGGAAAATGTTTTATAATTTTTTGTAATCTTTTTTTATATAAATTATGTGTACACTCTAAAAAATGCTGGGTTGTTTTAACCCAATTTTGGGTCAAATATGGACAAACCTGAAATGTTGGGTTAAAAATGTAATGTAAAAATTTAACCCAACGGCTGGGTTAGTCCATATTTGACCCAAAGTTGGGTTAAAACAACCCAGCATCTTTTAGAGTGTATTGTTATTATACAATTATTATACATGATTTGTATAATAATATATGCATATAATGAAAACAAATATATACAGTAATTCTTGGCAACACCAAAAAATGTATGCAATTTTATCTGTATTTAATTTTATTCCCTTTTCTATGATACAATTAATTACAAAAAAAATTATAAGTTATATAATTTTACACAAATTATATTCAAAAATGTTTTCATTTTAAAAAGTTTATCCAAAGTTATATAATCCTATATATGTTTTGAAAAATATAAAAATCAATTATTTTTATATTTTAATCATGTACAATAGAAATTTGTATGAAAGCTTTTCAGCATATAATTTCTAACCTGTATAATTTAAAACAAATATAATTCCAAAAACATACAATTTTATAGGTATTTAATGTAGCCTAATACTTATTCTGTGACATTTATGCTATATGAAATTTATACAATTTTAAAAATCTTATACAGAAAAGTAATGTGGTTAGATTATTATTATTTTTTTGAAAATGTTTTATTGTATAATAAGCTAAAATAATCTTTAAAAATTTTATCTTATGATCTTAACAAAAAATGTATACAAAATATATCTTAATGGATAACGTTGAATCGTATAATCTTGTACAGTTTGACAGCATTAATACACACTTCAGCCAGTCATACATGATGAAACACACTTCCCAACTAAAATATGGAGGTTGCTCATACCAAGGTTCTGTCAGTCATGCCCTTTCATCATGCCCATCTACACAGGTCAGTACATGTATGTGGACTCTACCGACACTAAAAGCTTCCAGGAGGTGGCCGAGCTGGTGTCTCCCATGACCACGGTGCCCATGTCGGGCTGCTTGAGCTTCCAGTACCAGCGGGATCACACTGGGGACCATCTGTTCTCCGTCTTCAGCAGGGATCAGGCTGGACAATATCAGGAGCTGTGGAGAGCCGATCTACCTGAGAACAACCACGTGGACTGGAGTCCAGAAGCCAGGGTCTGGATACCTGTACAAGTGGACCTGAAAGCTCCATATCCTATTGAGGTAAGGACAGACCAACACAAATAAACCACATCATGCCGGTCTATTATTGTGGGAATATCTATTTCAGATACAACCACCACCAAGGCACATACAAATAAAACTGACTGACTGTTATACACCAGGCAAACAGTCTCTTCCTGTAAAACTTCTGGGCCAGAAGAAGCTCCCAAATTACTGCTTGCTGTTTAGTCAAAAACCTACGAAATAAAAGTGTGTGTGTTGTTTTATTAACACTGTTCCTGAAAGAAGGGCCCGGAATCTTTCAGGATTCCGGGGAAAGATTCTGGAATAAGTCTTTTAAAGAAAATACCCAGCTAACAAATGTGGAAGAATGCTTTGCTAATGTTCCCATTAAAGGAGTAGGCTAGTTCACTTTACAATTGAAGTTAAACTCCCCCTGAGGTGAAAATCAATATCTATGTGGTGTTTTAAGATGCTTTAAGACAAAACATGTGACAATTCATAAGTCGACATCATTGCTGAGTATTTTCTCTTTAAAACTATGGTGAATCAGAATGACTGGCCTCACTGTAAAAAAATATTGTTGGTTTAGCTTAAAAAATGAAGTAACCTGGCTGCCTTAAAAAAATAAGTTCATTGAAATGGAAAAATTGAGTTCAGAAACTTCAGAAACTTAAAATATTATGTTATCAGAACTACATAAATTATTTAAGTTGATTTGACAAAAGAAATAATGTTGTGATTACAAATCAGGAAAATATTTTTTTTACAGCGGTTTGCAATCAGTTTGCAATCGCTGGTGTTTCTGACATCACAAACCAATCAGATCAACGTGAGATTGTCATTAACAGTGAACTAGCAGGACAGTCTCGAGAGAGGGCAGGTTATCCTGCAACATTTTTTAGGAATATTTTAACTATAGTAGATTTAGCAATATAGGGGATGTATGATATTACGATATGTTATGATGAACTATGCCTTTCTCCACTGACGTTTTGAGGAGTTCAATGCGTTTCTGATAGAAGGAAGACTAAGATGGTGAACGGGAATGTGTGTAACATTAGCAACACATTATTAACTGTTTGATAACATAGTCAAGCAAAAGGCTAATCATATTAATAATTACAGTTATGTGTCCGACGTTGTAAAGAGCGATACCAAGCAGTGTTTACCTCAGTGAGTTGGCCGAGTGGGTCTCTGAGCCAATATAGCCTAGTTATGGATTCATGGAAATTAGGCAATTAGGGGCGTCAAGTTCCATTCAAGCTATTGAAAGGCATGAAGACCTTTTTTTCAGAGGAAAAAACTTTTAATTATGTAATTTTGTTAATCAAAGATAAGTTTTAAGGTATACAATTATTGACTACAGGGGGACTTTATTGTTTTTTTCCAGTGTTTTAAGACATGAAATTAAATGTAATTAGACTTTATATTTAATTTTAAATCATTTAAATAATTTTAAATGTTCAGTTTAGCATGATTTAATTGTTGAACATAATAACATGTACATTTGACAGCCGCATGTATATGTGTGTGTGTATCTTACCAGTTGGTGTTTGAGGGTGCGTTCAACAGTCCTCATGGAGGAGACGTGCTTCTCGATGACATTTCCTTCTCTCCAGAGTTCTGTAATGCAGGCACAGGTATGCTTGAACACCTCGAAGATTAATTCAGTACCCCAATACCTATGCCCAATACCCCTTTCCTATATGACCACTTAAAAACATCTGTTTTCACAGAGCCAACATTTGATCCATCTATTGCAAACTGTGACTTTGAGTCAGGATATTGTCAGTATGTCCAGACACTGATGGGTAGTCCACTGTGGAGGAGAGTGTCTGTCAAACCCAACATCTACAGCGCTGGAGACCATACGACAGGAGCAGGTATGGCTTATAATCTACACTACCACTATATACCATGTATATATATATATATATATATATATATATATATATATATATATATATATGAAGAGTTCAGATGCAAAAGCCTCTAAATGCCATTTGAAATTTTCTTCTTTAATGATAATTTTTATCAAACTTGTATATTTAAGTTCAGTAATTTCACTTAAATGGCAATGATAATTACCTATTAATTGTTATTTAAGTGAAATTACTGTACTTAAATATACAAGTTTGATAAAAAATCATTATTAAAGAAGAAAATTTTAAATGGCATTTAGAGGCTTTTGCATCTGAACTCTTCATATATATATATATATATATATATAAAACGATAGTGTATATACAATACATTAATGATTAAGACATTGTAAAGCATGAAAAGGGCTAAAAATAGTTGTACTTTCTGAACAGGATCCTTTTTGTTGGCAAACTCTCGCTCCAGTTTACAGTCTGGACACATCAGCCGTTTGCTTGGCCCGCCAATGCCAGGGAATCAGAAATACTGCCTGAAGTTCTTCTACTCCCTGCGAGGTCTTAGTGGAACAGATCAAGTCCTCTCCGTGTATCTGGATTACAGAGACGGTACTAAACAAGAGCAAATATGGAGCCAGAGTGAGAAGATAAGAAATGTTTGGATTGCAGTTGAACTGACCATTCAAAGTCAGAAGAATGCTCAGGTAAGGCACATATAGTTCACCTCTCTTGCTATTGCTCATTTACTTGCTATATGTATTTTAAAAACACACCAGCATATAAACGCTAGCTGCAAAGCTAACAGTTATGGAGTACAAACTGTGCGCTAAAGTCAGACAAAATTATTTTTCCACCATGGCGTCATGATACACTATTATTGGTTGATGGATTTCTCTTGTGATAAAGAAGTGCACATGATTGTCTTGTATGTGCACTTGTAGTGTGCTTCAAATCTTAAAAGTATATTTTTAAAAACCATACTTGATTTCAATGAACATTTCACCGGTTCTTTAAGAGACATGCTGATTCTCAGACAGACTTTTGGCACACTGCTTTAGCATCTGCTAGCAAGACATGGGTTTATTCCTCACATAACTTTTATTTCAACAAGATCCAGATTTAGAGAAATAAACCTTTATAACATCTGGAAAAATAAGACGGTCTGAGGATTATTCATTGACTCATACCATCAGTTTTGCCTAATACTTTTGAAATAATAAATATTTAAATGTAGATGTACACTGTGTTTATTTTTTTGGATTTGTTATTTTGTTGTTAATCCTAATTATGTTGTTTTTCCACATCTGGGTGATGAAGTTGGTTTTCATCAGCACATGCAAAAATGTTTGGAGTTGTGGTTCTGTTGGTCTCGATGACATTAAAGTCACCCTTGGGGATTGCTCATTGTTAGGTAAAAAAAAGCTTCATTCATTTACAAAACTCTGTGCATGGGAGTTGTTGAATCATCATTGTGAATCTTACAGTTGATTCCTTTATATTTTTTTTTTACAGCATCTACTCTGTCAGTCCCGTCTCACTGTGACTTTGAGACTGGTCTCTGTGGATACACTCAGGATAAGGAAGGAGACTCAGGCGACTGGATGCTGGCCAGAGGACCCACACCAACATCTTACACTGGGCCGAGAGGAGACCACACCACTGGAGGGGGTGAGCTTCAAACCGTCCCTGAAAACACTTTAAACACAATGTGTAAAGTTGTCTAAATCATCCTTTGAGGTGGGACGACTTTCTTGGCAGATGCTGATCATGCTCCATGTAGACATTACTTTGCAGATAGTTACAGTATGACATAGATTCTCACATGTGAAAGCTATCAGGCAGACCAGCTTTACCTACCATGGCAAGAGTTTAAATGTTGGATATACATGGTTTAAGTCTTGCGGCTAAGTACAATTTAGTTATTTTATAAAGAGTACTTATTTTAGAATTAATATACTCAATGGCCCAGTTTCACAGACAAGGCTTAGATCAAGCCAGGATAGACCTTAATTCAATTTGGACATTTAAGTAGCTTTTATTAATGTGCCTTAGAAGAAAAACATTACTGGTGTGCATCTTGAGACAAACCAATGGCACTGACATATTTAAGATATACAGCGATGTGAATAAGTTTGGACACCCATGCTAAATTTGCCTAAAAAGAGGAATAAAAAATCATCTTTTGAATATTGATCTTAATGCCTTAATTAGAAAAATGAGGAAAACTCCAACCTTTAATGACACAAATTTTCTTTGTGAATGAATAATGTATCATAAATAAATAAACGTTTTTCCTTAAAATTTCTTCTAAAAATTTCTTTTAAAAATTCTTAAAATTTCCCTTAAAAGCCAGTTATTTCATGGATCCAGGATAATATGCATCCTGATAAAGTTCCCTTGGCCTTTGGAATTAAAATATCCCCACATCATCACACACCATTCACCATGCCTATAGGGATTGGCATGGTTTTACTTCAGTTAGCCTAATAGCTGGTTTGATTTGCATTGAAAGATGATATTATGGAAAGTACACCATGCCAATCTAGGTGTGGTGGAAGGTGTGTGATGATGGGTCTATTTTAATTCCAAAGGCCAAGGGAACTTTATCAGGATGCATATTTGTAATGTCTTTATCAGGAGTCTTAATTGTAATGTAATGTTTCCGAACACTTAATTACATGTTATTTGCAATTAAATGAAAATGTATTATAGTTCAAATTTATTTTAAATGCATTTAGTTGAACTTTAGGGTGACTTAAGTCAACTGTATAATTTCCTAATTTAATTGTCTTGAAACATGATTAAAGTGTACTGCTTTTCTGGTAAACAAAATTGACTTTAATACAATTTCTAATAAAACATTTATGCCATGGATTATTTAAACGTATTTGTAATTACACATTTGCAATTTAGTGCATTTAAATATGTATTTACTAAATGTAATATTGATTAACACACTCATTACAAAGTGCACTTTTTAAGAAACGGTCATGAAAGTGTACTCTGGAGACAGTGGATTTCCAAATTTGGTGCCCTAGATTTCACGCGCAATGCACAAATACAACGCTGGCTCACTCGTACCCAACACTCTCAGAAAAAAACGTACGATAGCTGTCACTTTTCAAAAGGTACACTTTTGTACCTAAAGGGTGCATATTGGTACCTTCATATTTGTACAATTATGATACCAATATGCTCCCTTTAGGTGCAAAAGTGTACCTTTTTGAAAAGGTACCGCCCCAGTGACAGCTTTCGTACCTTTTTTTCTGACAGTGAAGGTAAATCGTCAACACTATCATCCCTTAGGGGTTTACAGTCAAAGACCCAGAACCAGATATGAAGAATGAAGACCCGGAGTCAGAATTATAAAAAATTAAAGAAAAGTTTTACTGAATATAGTTTGCAGTTTCATTAGCAGAAGTCAGCTTCAAGACTCACACAGAAGTTCGTAGGCCATCTCCTTACAGTTACAAAGATCACAGCAGTTATACCATTTCCAAGGTCTATGCTACGTCATTGCTAACACGTTGAATGATTCTCATTGGCTAAGATATAGATAAACAAAGTAATTTTCCACACATATACAGATAGACGAAGCATATCTCCAGACACTCAGAGGCACATCATGACCTTCCAGGTCGCAGATTTGAGTTGCTGGGAGCCAGTATCTCCAGAACAACAACTGAGTCAATCTCCAATAATGGCAGTGGTTCATTAACCTCCAACCAAGAAGACTAACACTAAACTTTAGTCTAACTGGAGTAAGTTGGTGCCTTAAACTTTTGGCTTCAATGACCCCTTTATGTTTTAACACTCAAACACAAACAAGATCCCTATTTCCCTATTATTTTCACTGTTACGGCATTCACATAGGACTAGCAAATAAGAGCTCTCATCAAGGCTGAAGAGAGTCTGAGCTGCTTATTATCAGTGAAGGATACCCAAACATAATGATAAAACATTCACTCGTTTGGGAGAAAAACAGATAACATTTGCTCCCAAGAAAGGAAATATACTAGAAAGAATACATTTTAATACAACAATTGAAGTTCAATATAGACCATTTCACAAGATGTAAACAACACCGGTCCAGAAGCACTTCCTGTTTCAGTTTTTTAACACTACATAAAAGCTGGGATAAAATACAACCAACAGAACATATAAAACTGAATCAAAAAGTTAAACAAACATCTTTAATATGTTTTCTTTACATGTGAAATAAAGTTACAGTTACAAACTAAAACAGGAAGTGCTTCTGGACCAGTGTTGTTTACATCTTGTGAAATGGTCTATAGCAATGCTCAATATAGCTTGAACATCTGTACAGAGAAGGATCATTTGTGTTGGACATATGTGTCCATGAAGCCTTTAGGATCCATAAACCTTTCTCCTGATACCAGAGAAAGAGATGAATGGCCTTGTGCAGTACAATTATTTTCTGTGGTAATTAAATTTTATTGTACCTGAGACTGAGACTGGCGTTTCTCTGTCTTTAGGTCATTATTTGCACATCGAGGCGTCCATGATGCTGCCCGGACACAAAGCGCGCCTCTTCTCCAGCTCTCTGCGCGGCTCTAGAGAACCACAGTGCTTGCAGTTCTACTACCATATGTATGGCTCAGGGATTGGCCAGCTGAGTGTTTACCTCCAGACTGGACAAGGAAATGAGGACAAATTATTGTGGACGAGCCACGGAGAACAGGGCATCTCCTGGCTCAGAGCATCCATAAACTACCAATATGACCAACAACACCTGGTTAGTTGCATTAAACTGCATTCACGAGTTCAGACTTACATGAGTAAAGGTTATGTGTATTTGGCGTGCTGTCTGAGGGGGGGGGGGATCCCCCCCCCCCCCCATAATTTATTAATTTTACCAAGAAGCCCAACAATAATGTGTTGTGACTTGTGACCTTAGTTCATCCAAAAATGAAAATTCTGTCATTAATTACTCACCCTCATGTTGTTCCAAACCCGTAAGATGTTCATTCATCTTCAGAACACAAATGAAGATGTTTTTATTGAAATCTTAGTGCTTTCCGTCCCTCAATTGAATGCTACACAACTACCACTTTGACATTTCGAAAAGTTCATAAAGAGATTGTAAAACTGATCCATATGAATAGATTGGTTTAGTCTGGGGACTTGATCTTTTAATTTTGTTTTTTATTCGCATATAAAAATTGATCAGCTAACAAAAGCAGAATCTCAACCGAACCTACTTGACGGATGAGAACAAATCTCATTGGTTCTTGCTGAAGCTCAAGCATGTTGCGTAACATGAGAATGAACCTCATTGGTTCTCAGACGTAAAGTGAACATGCTTGAGCTTCGTTTACCTCCACTGATGTGTTGATCAACGATTATATTTGAATAAAAGCCTAAATTTAATCTGTTCATCATATAAAGCGATCGTGTCTCTTCAGAAAATTTTGACTCAACTCAATTCATAAGTATTAATTTTATGATCTCCTGGTGAACTTGTTGAACCGTCAAAGTGTCAGTTGCGTTAGCAGCACTAAGATTTCATCATCAACAACAACAACAAAAAATAAATCATGTTTGTGTTTTCCAAAGTCTTATGGGTTTGGACATTTTTTATATTTTATGTCAACATTTAATCGATGTAATTCATTAATATATTATGTCTATTTGTCTGCATATTTAGATTGTGTTTGAAGCCACCAGGGGTGCATCAGTAAGGAGTGATATTGCAATCGATGATGTTATTTTTGAAAAGGGAATATGCAGAGGTATTTATAATAAGTTGATCATCAGATAAAAAGTTATTAATGTTACCATGAACATCTTTTCATACTTTTCATACTTTTATCCACACAGAATATGCTGATAACCATATCCCCCAACTGAGCCTCTCTGGAAATAATAATGATATTCATTCAATGACTTAATAAAGAGAGAAAGAAAAGAATGATGAAGAGAGAAAACATAAACCGTGTGGAGTGCAAAGTTCTGTGAGGATGAACGGGAGGGAGACGGCTGCATTATGACCATATCTGATCACCTGCAAACTTTTCTTGTGTATTTGACTTATGAACCATTCCTGCTATGCAATTCCTCATGTCTGTATATTAAAACTTTAGATACATTGTTAAAGATTGAAACCATAGTCACCTTAAAGGAAGCCCTTTACAGATGTCTTATTTGCTTGTTTTAATTTGTACTTCAGGACAGCAGCATTCGAAACTGGTGATTTTTATTTTATTTTTTATTTGTCATTTAAAACTGAAAATTGAAGAGATTCCTATTTGAATATGTGAATAAATGTTAGTCATTCACGTAAAGGTGTAATATGGACTGTTCATATCTGATTATCATATTCTTTTGGCCAACTGACTGTACAGTTTCTTGCCTGTTGCACATCTACCGAAATACAAATAAAAATAAAGTGACATCAAAAATGATTGAGTTATTTTATAATGAGAGAATGAGAGTGCAAAGTGATGTGAGAGACATGAAACTAGCACAACTAATAAGTTGCCTGAGAAAACAGTCGAATATACACATATTCTTTGAGAGCAATGATAAGGCGAGTATGTTAGTAGCCTATGCTAACAGGGAACGTTCCCAGAACATTCACTAACGTTCTTTAAAAGTTGTGTAAATGTTAGGACAAAACGTTATTAAAATAATGTTTTCGGAACGTTCATATAACATTATTAACGTTCTTGTAACGTTGAGAGAAAACGTTCTTAGAACAACGTTCTTGGAACGTCTTTATCACGTTATTTGTATTTGATGAACGTTCTCATTACGTTGATAAAAAACGTTCTTAGAACAACGTTATCGGAACGTCTTTATCAGGTTATTTGTGTTTGATAAACGTTCTCATAACGTTCCAGCAACATTATGCTAACCTTAGGATAACGTTCTAACAACATTATGCTAACGTTCACACCGTTGACACCGTTCCAGCAACGTTAAGCAAACTGGACATTTCCACGTTTTTAGAACATTTTAAATTAACGTTCCCACAACCAAAATGGAACGTTAGAAAAACGTTCTCAGAACCTAACTTTGTTAGCTGGGATGTAGTATTTACGCGCAAAATACTGCACATTTTGGCAAAAAGTCATATAAATAAATAAAACTCAGGTCCTGTGCACAATATACACTACTACAAGCTGTATAACTGGTAAAAAAAAATTGTTTGTTGGCATGCTAAATGTAGTTTGTCGCAGGGTAAATCTTTAATGTGCCATCTAGTGCTTGTAAGCTGCAGCACAACTCACCAATAATAACGCATGGCGCGTGCCACCCCTCCCCACCACACACCACGTGACTACTGTCGGCCAATCACACGGCTACTTACTCACAACACACAGGCGCGAATCGAAAGTGATGTGAGGCTGCTTGGTGCTTGCCATCAACCGTCAGTGGGATTTACGGCTAGAGAAATGGAGCTGCCGCAGAAGAGAAAACGAATAAGTCATGCATTAACCAACTCACAGCCTTCCAACCGCGACGCGACACCGTCCACCAGCACAAATGTCCCAGCAGAAGCTGGAGGAGGGTTTGTGGAGGGCTCCATTGTCCGCATCTCCATGCACAACTTCCTGTAAGTGTCCTGTGAGTGTTGACAGATTAATGTTAAGTCTGGATCATGCTTGTAATCACGCCCTTCTCTGTTCTCAGCACATACGATCACTCAGAAGTGTTTCCCGGTCCCAAACTCAACATGATTGTGGGAGCCAACGGCACGGGGAAGTCCAGCATCGTGTGTGCCATCTGCCTGGGCCTGGCCGGGAAAACAGCCGTGCTGGGCCGAGGGGACAAGGCGAGTCTCCCGAGAGCTAACTAGTGTTACCCCACAGCTCCTGTTTAGGCTTCAGACATGTATTCAGAGTCTGTATTCAGAGTCAGACTTCCAATCATTTCACAATAAACTCTACAACTTTCCATACACTGTAGCGCTACCTGAAGGTTTGAAAGCTCACAAAATGATTCCCAAATAGACACATGTTTATGTAGTTTGGCACACACACACACACACACACACACACACACACACATACATACTTTGCAAAGTGTACAAGGCTTCACGTAGTGAAGGCTTTACATAGTTAAAACTTACGTAGATGCAATTCCTGTGGGGTTTTCTCCTATACATACTGCAATGTGGCCTCCTTGAGGAATTTAATGTTTTAGATTTAATTTTACTCCAATAATGTACATTTTAAGGGATTGGTGGTTTAAAGTTGTCATGAAATCAAAATGGACCTTATGTATTTTAACGCACTTTACTAGTCTTTTTATGAACAATTCATCCATGCAAGTTAATAATACACAGAACAAAAATAGTTTGTCATGGTAATCTTAAGTCAAAATCAGAAAATTTGCTTCCGATCTCTGGAATAGCATTCCTTCTCTGATGGGTCGAGTAATGTATCCTTAACCACTTCCCTCAACTGTCAGTCTGCTGTGAGCGAGGGATGGAGAGGAGGAGCGTTAAAGTGAAACCCTGCCATCTATTCAATATTCCCTTTTCCTTGGAAATATGTGAAGTCGGTCGGTTGCAATTTCTGGTTCACTAGAACTTTAATTAGCATTTAAAAAAAATGTATGATACTGAAAATGTTTTCTTTTGTGCATTCATTTTTTCAGAACTGCATTTAGAAACACCTTATCAGATACAATGGTTATTATCGCTAACTAAAACTAATACCATACATAAATATTTCCATAACCTGAAATAAAATATAAAAGACTTATACACGTCATATAGTTTATATTCATTCATTAATTTTCATTATGCTCAGAAAATATCAAAAACTGAAATAAAAATGAAATTTTCATTTCATATGAATTTTAAAAAATGAATTCAAAATGAATAAAAATTATAATAGTACATACTAAAATTGCACTCACATACTTGTCAGTAAATACTGAATTAACTAGATATTTTTGTGTTCTAGGTTGGTCTGTATGTGAAGCGAGGGTGTAATAAAGGTTCAGTTGAAATTGAATTGTAAGTATATGTTCAATTTCCATTTCCAAAAGTCCTTGGAGAGACATAGATTTGATCAGTTCATCTTTATGTCCAGATTCCGAGCGAGTGGAAACTTGATAATCACCAGAGAGATCCAGGTGGAAAACAACCAGTCGTCCTGGATGCTCAATAAAAAGCACTCCAGTCAGAAGGCTGTGGAGGAGGCCGTGAAAGAGCTGCACATTCAGGTCGGCAACTTGTGTCAGTTTCTGCCACAGGTGAGTGCTCTTATTATAATGAGCTTTTAATGTGCTTTTATTGCACTATATATACACTCACCTAAAGGATTATTAGGAACACCTATTCAATTTCTCATTAATGCAATTATCTAATCAATCAATCACATGGCAGTTGCTTCAGTGCATTTAGGGGTGTGGTCCTGGTCAAGACAATCTCCTGAACTCCAAACTGAATGTCAAATTGGGGAAGAAAGGTGATTTAAGAAATTTTGAGTGTGGCATGGGTGTTGGTGCCAGATGGGCCGGTCTGAGTATTTCACATTCTGCTCAGTTACTGGGATTTTCTCGCACAACCATTTCTAGGGTTTACAAAGAATGGTGTGAAAAGGGAAAAATATCCAGTATGCGGCAGTCCTGTTGGCGAAAATGCCTTGTTGATGCTAGAGGTCAGAGGAGAATGGGCTGACTGAATCAAGCTGATAGAAGAGCAAATTTGACTAAAATAACCACTCGTTACAACCGAGGTATGCAGCCAAGCATTTGTAAAGCCACAACATGCACAACCTTGAGGCGGATGGGCTACAACAGCAGAAAACCCCACCGGGTACCACTCATCTCCACTACAAATAGGGAAAAGAGGCTACAATTTGCAAGAGCTCACCAAAATTGGACAGTTGAAGACTGGAAAAATGTTGACTGGTCTGATGAGTCTCTAAGAATCAAAGAGTGTCATAACTCTCATATTTAACGGCTCTGGTAGTGTTGAAACTGGCAGTTATGGTAAGGGGCGGGACATTTCCCAAACACAATCGAAGTGGCTGACCAATCACAACACACTGATCCAGTCGACCAATCAGAGGACATTATTCTTTTCAGAAGGAGGGGTTTCATAGAGACAGGAACTAAACAGAGCATTACTGACAGACCGGGGAGAGAGGAGTTGCAACAATCTTGAATGTGGGGAAAATAATCAGTAATATCTGTAATTAATCCTCTGCCTCTTTGATCTGGTGTCACAGGAGAAGGTCGGTGAGTTTGCTAAGATGAGTAAGATTGAGCTTCTAGAAGCCACTGAGAAGTCTGTCGGCCCACCAGAGATGCATGAGTTTCACTGCGAGCTCAAGACGTTTCGCAGCAAAGAGAGGGACCTGGAGGTGAACGCCTTTCTTCTTTGAAATCCAGTATATGTGTTTTTAGTCCAGATTAGGCCTTTAATTTTACTCCATGCTGTTTGTGGTGCTTGATCAGAATGTCTGTAAGGAGAAAGCCAACTTCCTAGAGAAGGCCAGGCAGAGGAATGAGAGGAACAAGCTGGATGTGGAACGTTACTACATGAAGAAGAGACACTTGGACAGGATCCAGATGCTGGAGAAGAAGAAACCCTGGGTGGTGAGTGAGATCTTACTAGGCTAAACTCTCCCAAAACCAGAGTGCAAGGTTTCTTTGATACTGATCATAAGCCATGATTGTGTACTGTATTCTTTCTGTTTCATTTTGTTGCATTAGTGCTAAAAAGCTTTCCTGGGAGAAATGATTCCTCTTTATAAAGGTGGTCCTCACTCATGGTGTCTGACTGCTTGGTTGGATCACACTATGCACTAGGGGTGTAACGGTACATGTATTCGTATTGAACCGTTTCGGTTCGAGGCTTCCGGTTCGGTACGCATACAAACCGAACGATTGCTTGGACCATTTTTCTTGCCGGCAAAATTCGTGCTGACGCGGCCAACACAACGTTGCGCAACATCCAAATGGCAAGGGTAATGAAAGCAGAACGAAACTGCGCTCCTCGTTATGTGCTTCACGGATCGTTTATCAGTTCGGACCAGCAACATCTGTGCAGCGCGAGCTGATCTCGATCAAGCAACACTGTTACACAGCGCTAAGAGATCCGGTAAAGAAAACATTTGAATTCGCCAGTGAGGTAATAACATTGCTGCGAGATCTAGTGAGATGCATTCACATTTCTCCGTTATTAACCGTAGGTCTCTATTAGATCAAACAGCGCTGTCATGGAAACCAGGAGAAACATTGTGCCGTGAATGAACTAGTACTTTACGTCCACAGACCAGCAACATTCACCATGGATTTAATATAGTAGCACTAACTGTAACCAGTTTGGCTGGAATGGTGAAATGCTTTCAAGTACTTCACACATCTTTTTCCAGCACTTCAAAATTCAAATATTATATAAATAAATATATATTTAAATGTTATTTTTAATGTGATGACCAAAACATTATTTGTTCATCCTTCAAAGATGACCCCTATTTATAAACCTGAAAGTTTCAAGATCTAGGAAAACTCACACTTATTTAAAAATATTTTTTCTTTAAACAAATAGGAAATTTCTCTGGCATTTCTTTCTTTTTGCTGTATCGAAAACGTACCGAACCGTGACTTTAAAACCGAGGTACGTACCGAACCGTGATTTTTGTGTACCGTTACACCCCTACTATGCACTGAATACTAGTCACTTTATAGTACTAACTCCCTCTTATTAATTTTAAACGCTTTTGGTTATCAAATAAATTAATCATTGATGATAAATACCTGGGACATCTCAGCATGTTTATAGTTGCTATGCTTCCACATAAAGTTGTGAATTTAAAGTCGGCATGAAATAGAAGTTTTGATAGTCTTTTCTTCCCTATTGCCAAATATATCAGTGTGATACGGCTTCGTGAACAAGATCAAATGTAGGACGGGACTTGATTTTGTCTGTGGGGAATTGATTGAATGGTTGTGGTTTGCTATTGGTGGATCTCATATGACAGGCTATTGTCCCGCCCATGTGCCTTTAAACAACACCAATAGATGGCAATAAAAAGTCCTATTGCTCAGAGAAACCTGAACAAAGACTTGCAAAGTTTTAAGTGATAATATGAAGAGTTCAGATGCAAAAGCCTCTAAATGCCATTTGAAATTTTCTTCTAAAATGACCATTTTTATCAAGCTTGTATATTTAAGTTCAGTAATTTCACTTAAATAACAATTAATAGGTAATCTTCATTGCCATTTAAGTGAAATTACTGAACTTAAATATACAAGCTTGATAAAAACGGTCATTTTAGAAGAAAATTTCAAATGGCACTTAGAGGCTTTTGCTTCTGAACTCTTCATATGTCCTTTTGATAAAACCAACTGTGCACTCTGAAGTATTTCTAGACTATTCTCTGTTTCCAATTTTTAGGAGTATGAAACGGCACGTAAAGAGATGGAGGGGGTGAAGAAGGAGAGAGAGGAAATGAAAAGGAAGCTGAAGTCGCTGAAAGAAGCTCAGGAGCCACTGGTCAGAAAGATCCGGTCGGTGGAGAGTCAGCTGCAGCCCATCGAGCAGCAGATGAGGGAGAAGGTCAGACCACAGACCACTAACCCTTTTACCAACCATCATCTCCTTCTATATATACAGTTAATGCCACTGTTTTTTTGTTTTGTTTTCAGACCACCAGTATCAGAGAGGTGTCACAGAAATGCAAACAGAAACATGATCAGCTTGAACTGAGGAGTAAAGAGGTTTGTTCTGAAAGAGAAGTCGCTTATGAAACATTTTAATAGAGTGTTTTATAATGGTGGTTCTCAGCATGGTCACCACAACCCACATTGTTAGGTCTTCGAACCAAGTATTCATTTCTCAAAAATGGTTAACACTGATGAAAAAACAGTATAAGGTAAGGTTATTAAATAGCTGTCCTTTACTAGTTTTTGTTAATACAACAAAGTTAGTAAGCTTGTATGAGCCACCACAGAAACAACAAATACTATGGTAAATACACAATACTAACATGACATTAACTTTTTTGCTAGTGGTTTTCTAAAGTTACTAGCCACTTAGCATTTTTTACTGGCCACAATTTTGACATGGATGCTATGGGGGAAAACTGCCAAATAGATTTTTTTTCAAAATCTCTAAGGTATTTTAGGCTGCTGTCACTTTAAGACCTGACGCACAGATCCATTATACTGTTACACTTCATTTTCTTTTACGTTTACTTATAACATAACTGACCGTGTTCATGTGAATACTCACCCAGACTGCCATTTTGACATAATTTAGTGTGTATTTGAATGTCTAAGTGCAATAAGCAACTAAAAAGAACTCAATTTAGTACTGAGAGGCTTTATGTGGTGCACTTTGAGTATGAGCACATAATCTGTGGGAGTGAGTGAGTGATGAGAGGCGGGTTTGTGTGTCGGTTCGCTGTCGGAGAGATGAGAAAGTGAGTAAAATGAGTATTGGAAGCATTTCTGATATTTCAGTATCAAAAAAAAAAATCTATATTTTTGGCAACACTCCATTGCACTTAGTTGATTATTTCAGATGCCTTTTTAAAATACTACAATTGAAAAATGTATTGGCTATATTATATCAAATTCAACCTGCCAATGTGGCTTGTAGGAATGACTGTTGCACACCACTCCTGAAATCCACCTGCATTTAGCAGGTTTGCGGATGTTGATGTCAAGCCCTGCTAACATGAACTGTTGATGAAACGCTAATCATGATGAATAGAATAAATGTGCAAATCCTTTCCAGCAAATCAAGGCAATGCATTTTACTCAGGCACTCTTTACTTAAACTGAGTCTGACTGAAGAGTCAACAGCTTTCATGTCTTTCAAAATAAAAGTCCCGCATTACTAAAACATTCGAAATTACATTTGTTATTGTTTCTATGACTGCACACTCCAAGACCCACTTTTGGGCTCAGAGCCGCTGGTCGAGAAACACTGCTTTATTAAACCAATAAAGACTGTATTAAAACAAAGTCTCCTCTGTCAACCGCTAGGTGGATGACATCAGACAGGACCTGAGTCTGAAGCAGACGGAGGAGGTCGACAGGCAGAAACGGATCGGACACACACAGCTCATGATCCGAGACCTGCAGAAGGAGCTGCAGAACATGAATAGCATGGAGGACGTCACGCCCCAGATCGAGGCTGTGAACGCAGAGCTGAGGACCATCCAGGAAGAAAAAGCCAAACTGGAGGGCGAGAGTTTGGACCTGCGCAGAGATAAAGACGAAGCTTATGGAGAATTTATACGTAATGTTTAATAGAAAAAAACCCACTTAAATCTGTTATATCTTTACCTTTTGTGGAGGAACCACTCAATGTAGCATATCAATTCCATCAGTTCATACTTAAGTCTTGTACTCATTTTTAGTGTATTGGTTGTTGTTTTGAAGGTTTGCAGAATCGTCTGAGGAGTCTGGAGGACCTGATGAGGGTGAAAGAGGATAAGCTGCGCAGCCGTTTTCGTGACACGTACACCGCCCTCATGTGGCTGAGGAATAACCGTGACCGTTTTAAAGGCAATGTCCACGAGCCCATGATGCTGGTGGTGAGAGCACATGGCCTACTCTCTTGCTGTTTTCTGGACATGGCTGTTCAAGCAGATTAGTTTGATGTCCTTTCAATTTGTTTTGTCAGATAAATGTCCATGATACTCGGCACGCAAAATACATTGAGAGTCACATCCCTCTAAACGACTTAAGAGCCTTCGTCTTTCAGAGACAGCAGGACATGGAGAAGTTCATGGAAGAGGTGAGATGTAGTATGTAGAATGAAGCTGACACAATGCGTATCATTTTTAATAAAAAAATTAGGGGTGTGCGATATGACATTTATTTCACGGTAATGATATGTATCATGATATCGTTTTTTTTTTAGGTTATCTGTCATCTATCATAATTCTTGACACCATTTTCTATATGACAAAAAACGAATACTAGAATAATTAAAAAACTAAACAAGCTCAAGCTTACTGAAGGCGAGTAAACAGTGATGAAGAAAGTGCAAAAACTTAAAGCACTAGAAATACTACATAAAATATATAATCAAATGTATAAAAGTGCAATGTGTAGTCTTTACTGTGTAAAGTAAAACTATATTTATTCTTATTGAAGTGATTCAGTCAAGAGCAGTGAGAGATTTTCTCTCTTTTGTTTTTGTTAGAGTAACATTATTAAATACTGCTGGTAAATTTGGATGCTGTCACTTTAAGACCAAGAAGTCCCAAATCTCTGCCGATTGACAAATTTCTACGAATTAATCATGTCAGTCGGTAGGGAAAAATGGTGATTGCTCACCATGAACAATTTTCTGTTCATTTTATATGAAGTTTGAAACCCTGTTACCAAAGTTTACCAGGTCTTACAGTTTAAAGCCTTAATTTATATAAGATTTTTTAATGTGATATGAATTGACACAATTGATGTTATTTTCTAGCAATAAACATAAAATAATATAATGCTATAAAATGATAGCTTAAGAAACATCTAGAATAGATGTAAGTGCAGTAAAATCAGTAAGATGTGTCATGTTTAATCTCAGGTGCGAGACACCCAGAAGCTCCGAGTCAACAGTGTCATCGCTCCAGCAGAGTCCTGCTCTAACAAACCACCGTCACGATCCCTCGAGACTCTAAAGTAACACCTTTTTCTTCACCTGCACCACTAATACATATTATTCAGTTCATTGTTAGCATATGTATTTTATTTTTTGGCAGGCATTATGGCTTCTTCTCGTACTTGCGTGAGCTGTTTGATGCTCCTGAGGAAGTCATGAGTTACTTGTGCCATCAGTACAAAGTCAACGATGTACCTGTAGGAACAGAGAAGACCAAGACCATGATCGAGAAGGTGCGTCCTCCTTTATTCTGCTGGAATGCTGCTGCCTAAAACCCTTATACACATTACGAATTTGGCAAAAGATTCAAGCCTAGGGCCCTATGGTTTTCATGTTGTTGAAGATGTGAATAGAATCGCAGAATTTACTGTTAAATTTCAGCCAATGTTGGATAAATATATCAAAAGTAGGGCTGTACACTTATTATTGACTAGTGTCTAAATATTAAAGGTCAACTCTCAGTATGTTGTCTACTGCAGAATAAGAAGAGTTTAAAAAAAAGTAAAACCGATAGCACAGAATTTCAGAATTGTTTTGTTAAAATTATTAAATTGTTAAATTTTTAATTGATTTGACATAGATTTTGATTATTAAATGAAAATTAATTAAACAATTAAAATGGAAAATATGGAATTTAGGAAAAATAAAACTAGTTTCATTTGGTCCTACAAGCTTTTCCTAGTATTTCACTGTGGCAAGAACCACCATCAGTGAGTATTAAACATATTTTACTGGACTGCAAGATATTTAACGTAAATAGACAACGGTTTTATTCAGAAATGTGTTTGTATTTAAAAATCTATGTAACACCTGAAGGCATTTTAGAATTTGTATTAATCTTGTATGAACCTGAAATGCCTTGTATAGTTTTTTGTTAATTGTATGAATGACGTTCATGAAAATAGCCTTGTTGCTGACCATAAATAAACATTCTTTTGCAGGTGATCAAAGAGGTTCAGTTGAGGATGATCTACACGGCGGAGGAGAAGTACACCGTGAAGAAGTCCTTGTACTCTAATAACGTGGTCTCCAGTAACTCGGCACTGCGGCCCTCACAGTTCCTCACCACAGCCGTGGATGCAGACGAGAGACGCCACCTGGAGGAGCAGATGAGGGTGAGAGCGGGAATAGTCCAAGATGCGCATATATTCTAAAAATGTGCATAATTTAGGTGGATAAATTTTTAGATCAGTTAAAAAGACATGATTATGATAGAAACACATTCACTGATTCAATCCGTCGATGTGCAGCTTCAACAGTGGATTTGATTTGATAATGAATAACCAGCGGACCGATCGCATCAAAGCAACTTTTTTGGTTGGGTTGCTCTGAAATGCCTGAGGCAAAGTCTGTCATCAGAATGATTTGGTTTAATTCTCTCCCAGAAGCATCTCACATGATTGTGTTCATCCGAACGCAAGAGAACATGACATGCGTTTATTTTGTTCATATTTTTCTATGCGCTCTTTCTTCCCTGATTGCAGCAACTTCCATTTTTATGACAGATATTTTGCACCATTTTCCCAGGAAGTGATGATGTTGTTTTTGTTTAGAAATGAAGTTTACAACTTTGATGGGGGAAACCGCTCTTGTCACCACTAATTTAAATGCTGCAGCAGATTGGAATCTATATTGATTTAGTTGGGGAAATGTTGGTTTTCATTAAGTCATTAAGAAATAGCTTTAGGGGGCTGAGAAATGTTGTACGTCTCGTTGACAGGCAGCAGAGCGGCAGGTGCAGAGAGTTGATGAACGGATGGCAGCCATTCGTGAGCAACAGGCTCGACTAGAGCGGCGTGATAATGAGCTGCGTGCTCAGAAGAAGAAACTGTCTGAGCTGAAAGGCAAGAAGAGACAACTGGAGCAGAAAATCAGTACAAAACAGGACAGGTACCCTCTGCCAGAAACCACCCGTGGGGTTCATTCTTTCGTATCATTACTGGTGTTTGCTAAGGCAAGCGTCTCATTGCTACTGCTCAAACTTTGGGTGACGGGTTTGTTCAAATCAAACTTTCTCATCCCACACTCTGTAACCGACATGAACGATTCCTGTTTTACTTTAGTCTCTTTCTCTCTGTGTAGTTTGAGGCAGATGGAGCAAAGTGAGTTCAACTTGCAGGCAATTGAACAGGAAACGAATGCCAAGATCGCTGCTGTGAACAACAAGAAAGTGGCCATAATGGAGGAGTATTTGAGTCACATGCAGGTGTGTTTGTGCTCTCTGCATGTTGGTTTCTACTCTCGGATGTTCTTTCTCTCATGACTGTGTGTGTGTGTGTGTGTGTAGATGAAGGCCAGGTTGAGTATGGAGAAGGTGTACTTGGCTCTCCAGAGCGCAGGTCTCTCCGCTGAGAAAACCAAACTGGAGACGGACTGCAGGGACAGTTCCTCTGAACTCAAGCGAGCAGAGGTCAGACCCGTCTAACAACCAAATGTGATGTTGAACAATTACATAAATGACCCTTTATAAACCCATTTCAGTTCTTATTCAAATATATTATCGCATTAATATATTTGTGTTGATATAAAAGATAAGTTATTATATTTATTAAATATTTTGTAATATTTGATGCTGACTCGATATTTCAATTAATACAAATACAAAGAATGCGTTTTTCCATTCCACTGCGCTACTACTTCATTGTTTTTTAGGCCATAATGGACGTGTTTGACCGCTGCGCTCACGTCTTTTGTGCTCAGGTTAAAAGAACTTCAAAAAAACGTCTAAAAGTTTAATAAAATATGTTGGGTAAATGGCCTCTAATTATTCAGGTAGAGAATTTGAATTATTGTATATTTTTAGTATATTTAAGGTATCGGCTGATATTTGTTCATTTTTCATGTAATCGTTATCGGTCCGATAAGAAAATTTGGCAGATATATTTAAGCCGATAAATAATGGATTATTTCCTTCCGCTGAGACACAACAGAGGCGCTGTTCGCTGTGATGGTTTTGAATTGCTTGAAATATGATTGGAATCACCAAAAAAGGAAAATACAATAAAGTTGGTCATACAGGCTACATAAAATTATGTGAACATCATTATTGTGCGCTAAGACTTTTGATTTTGGAATCAGGCTCTCAAAAGATGTATCAAAATTTGGAGGTAAATTTATCAGCCAATATATCGGTTGTCTGTAGTGTTGTCAAAAAACTCGGTACTTCGGTACCAAGTCGGTACTAAAAAAAAAAATGTTACGGTACCAGCTTTTCTAGGTACCGAATACCTAATCCAGTTCTAGACGCGCTGTCTGAAAGGTGCACAGTTGCGTCCTCTTCATAACACTGATATATCGCTCTCTCTCTGAATCCACTTGTTGAAACGAAAGGAGGAAAGAGCCACATATGGAAATATTTTGGATTAGGCTAATGTCACGTTGCCATAAGAGGCCGATTACATGCAAATTCGCAATTTCAAATATAGGCGCGAGGCAAGCGCGCTCATAATAAAAACTCGTTGCATAGCAACGACAGACGCCGCGTGAGAGGAAGCGCTTTGGAAAGAATAAGCACGCGCAAAAATATCATAAAAAAACACGCGCGATATGTGAACGGCCTCTAAAGTGCTTTCGGGGTAGTTTTACGAGTACACGAGCACAGTAGTATCCAACCGACACCAGAGTACTGGTATTAGTATCGACGCATCCCTATTTATGTCATTTAATGTCAGTGCCAGTTCTAGGCGTATTCTTGCCTTTATAACTCAGCAGGTTTAAAAAGCCTTTTAAAAATTAAATATGAATGCAGTTTTAGATTAAATAAAAGTACAGTCAAGTCAAATAAAACATGTTTTATCTCCTGTATAGTTTGGTAATGCTACAATAAGATACCATTCATCAACATTACTTAGTTCATATCAACACATTGAGTGAACAATATATTTTTACAACATATATATGTTTGCAAATGTTATTTAATACAAACACTTGGTTGTTCATGTTTGTTCACTTTATTCATTGTGCATTAAATAAATGTTAATGGATTAAAACTTTACAAACAACTTTAATGTGTTAAAATGTGTTAGTGCATACTATTGTTTATTTTAGGTCATTTTATCTAATCTTTTTCTAAAGTGTTGATAATGCAAATGTACAGTTTCCATACTTGTAACCGTGATAAACACTTAAATATATGTAAATTTAAACTAAGCTTTGGTACCGAGAACCGTGAATTTTTACTGGTATTGGTACCGAATACTGAAATTTTGGTACCGTGACAACACTAGTTGTCTGTATAGATTTCTAAATAAAGAATTATCGTATCGGCCAAAATTTTCATATAGGTACATTCCTAGGATATTTTAATTTCTTTAATGAAAACTTCCTGTCCCACTGATGAATGGTGTCCAGTAAGACCCAAGAACATGCGTCTATATTGGCACAGGTGGCATATACCAAGCTGGACCAGGTAAAGAACAATCTGCTGAACACATGCAAGACCCTGATGAGGAGGGCCAGCGAGATCTGTAACATGATCCCTGGAGAGACGGCGGTCCCAGAGGAACTACATGAAGTGAGTTCTGTCTACCTCAGACATCTGTCCTCCATTCTGTGTTTAACTCATTATTTTACAACAGTATGTGTGTGTGGTTTCCTTCCAGGCCTTCAGCCAGTTGCCTGATACACTGGATGAGATTGATGCCATGTTGAATGAAGAGAAGACCAGAGCGGAGTGCTTCACCGGCCTCAGTGATGCTGTGAGAACAACTGATCACACTTAACCTCTGCCTTTAAAAATGTTACTAGCCAGTCCTAACTTCAACTCACATTGGGAGTCTTGAAAAGAGTAACCGTTCTGAACACGAACTTGACATATATGATGCTCTAAAGCAGGGGTTCTCAAACATTTTGGTGCCAGGGACCCCTTTCAGGGGAAAAAAAAATTCCAAGGACCCCCCTCATATTTATAACAGTTATTGAGCACAAAGTTAATGTGTGAGCGGCAAATGAAATATTTTTGCACAAAATGAATGGTCTCCACCCAGGGTACTATGCAGGAATTTCTAAATAGCCTACTGAGGTAACGAAAGTGATCTTGCTAGGAATCACTTAGTTAGGATCCCTCACTTAGGAATTTTTGATGTTCTTGATCTACACATGTGCATTTTAAGGTGTTTTAAGGCCCCACAATTGGATAACTATAGATTTAGTAGAAGCATGTCAGTCAGTGGCATACATTTTTTTTTTTTTTTTTGTCAAGATGTCACGAAACACAATCACATATTCCAATCAGGAATGGCTTTAAAAGAAAAATGTTTCAATAATTAGGCCTATTCTGCACACAAATAAAGCCCATAAGCCTATAAATACAATGATAATGGCATTATGTTTAATAGGTGCGTGCGTTGTTAATTTGAGCTACTGTAATTAGCTAAAAAAAAAAACCATACAGTATATGTTAAATATATGAATCCATAATGTTAATCTCATGGGCACAGTATGTTTCTCTTGACCTGCTTTTTCCTTTGTTAAAGTTGAGCTTGATTAATACTTTGCAAACTGATTGTTTCAGTCGTTTTTTAAAACTTTTATCTAAAACAGCTGTTTAGTTTATGTTAATTTAGGCCTACATCTTATCTCGCACTTTATGACCGTTGACTGAAACGTCGTGCGGGGAACTTTGAGTTCACTCCGACTCAAACATTTTGACATTGACGAGCTATCGTTGTTAGTCTGCTGAAGCACCTCAGACGAGAAGGTCAGTATCATCGCGATGTGCAACCTTGCAACCTCAGTTGTGGGTACGGCCCTGTCACTATGCACTTTTATTTTGATAATGATCAGACTTCTAATGTCAAATCTACAGTAGCAGTGCTGACTATTGTGCGCGCACGCGAGACGCCGGCGCGCAATTACATGGGAATTTTTCCTCAGCAGTGGAAACAGGAATACTCTTATTTATGGTCATAGATAAGCCAAGAGTGCATCATCCGAAACGGTAAAGTGTCCATTTTTTTATTTGTGTATAGGCTACATTATAAATGACTACAAAATGTCATGCCTTTTAAAAATACAGAAAAGAACCGGATGCGGGTTCATGCCGTCTCTCTGTCTCCTTTCTGGCGCACGTCCCGCAAAATCAACAGCAGCGAAAAGTCTACTTGACGCAAAGACATAGATCATCTATCTATAGAAAACTTTAAGTGTCTACTTTGTATTGTTTTATGTTAAATGCTTTATATAAGTTACTTAGGAATAAACAGCATGTTTTCAGATGATAAAGAAAACATGACTCATAGCATGGAAAAAAACGTTAGGTTGTAAATTATTTCGCGGACCCCCTGGCTTTAGCTCGCGGACCACCAGGGGTCCGCGGACCCCACTTTGAGAACCACTGCTCTAAAGAGCTCCAAGTTTATCTTGAGTAATATTTTCCTCAATATTTGACCATTTTGGGATCATCAATATCTTCTGATAACCATGTCCATCTTGCAAATGAACAGAATATCAATTCCAAATTGTTCTTGCAGCCAAATGGAAGTAACAAATATTATTAATTTTCTCCATTGGGAAATAGATTTTTAATGATAACTTATTAACCAAGGAAGATCTACTGTGAGTTATGAGGTTGTTAATCGATGTAATTTACTTCTGTTAAAGCCGTCTGCCAACATTACTTTAAAATAATGGTTTAACAGCTAAATTTGTGCTGAAAAACTACATTACCCATGATGCTGCACTGCATATGATGTAATCTAGTCTCCATAAGCCCTCAAAATACTTAAAATATATGTGTTTTTCATATAATCAACATTTTTAAATTAGTTTAATATTTCTTCATTGTTTTTAATCTGATTATGCTGTTCGCAAGGCGTCATGGGATTGTAGTTCTTTCCTTCACTAAATCTGTACACAATCTTGTATTTTTGTCAGATATTCAAATGTTTTTTTGCTTCAAATCAAAGTTTGTAATGTTGTGATTCTCCTTCTAGCTGATTGGCTTGGCTTATAATGCTTTAACAAAGACTTTACAGAACCAGCTGTGCTGCTTTTTTGGGGGGCTGGTGTGTTGAAAGCGGGACTTTTATTTTTTAAAGTGCCGAGAACCCAATGCCTGATCTCCCATTCTCCATCTTCATTAGTTTACTGTCTTTTTTTTTTTTTGACAGATCTGTCTAATAAATTATTAGACATTACTGTTAAACAGAAAGACAAATATTTCTTTGTATACAGTTTGTTCAATTATAATTAATTAGCATATGGAAGAGTGTAGTAGTCTTCCATAGTGAACCACTTCCTAGCTGGAGTTAGCAGTATAAATACTTCCATGCAGTCGATTCTAATGAAGATGAAGAGTAGAAGGGCTGTTGTTCATTCCTGCCCTGTTTGATGCGCTGCTGGTCTCGACTCTCAGGTGGTGGAGGAATATAACCGTCGCGAGCAGGAGATTCAGAAAATGGAGAAGGAGCTGGACGAGAAGACCAACGCTCTGACCACTTACCGACGCAACATCGCTGAGGTGCGTCCCACCTCACACAAACCACCTCATCATGCACACAGATGAAGAGTAACCAAACACATTGATGTGTTTCCCAGGCGAAGGAGCGCTGGCTGAATCCCCTGAAGCTGCTGGTGGATCAGATCAACGAGCGCTTCAGTGATTTCTTCCGCTCGATGCAGTGCGCTGGAGAGGTGGACCTGCACTCGGAGAACGAGGTGAGGAGGACTCACTTCTCTCTTCAACAGTATCACCATCATTGGCTCTGAAGCCCTCACACACTTTCATTACGCCACTTTCATACACATCTCTCATCATACACAACAGCTGATCAATACTTGGTCAATACATGTGAGACTTCTGTTTCTGCCCAGCTGACAGTGTAGGGTGTTATTTTGGTGGCTGTATTTTGCAGTAATTGAGATTGTAAAGGTCAGTTCACACTTCTCTGAGACACCTCGTTGGGTCTGTCACATCAGTGTTACCCCTGTGGGCCGCTGGTGGTGTTGGTGGATGTCTGTTTGTCGGGTCGTATGTAGTTTCTGTGACACTAGTGGCAGTTTGTACGAGTTTGTACGATATATCAATGTCATTTTTATAATTGACATAGGATAGGACAATACCATTTATACACAGTAGTTTGAAATTGAGAGCACATCTGAAAAATAGCAGAGGATACAGTGTGAGCTGCTGTATTATGAAGTGCATTAATATAAAACATGTCTCAAAGGCACAATATGTAAGATTTTTGGATTGAAATATCCCAAAAACCACTAGATCAGTATTATATATTTTTTGACCTGTGTACATTATCCTATGTTTTACTCTCAAATGATGATTGTTTTGTCCAAGTAAAACAGCATGGCATTACCCAACCTGTGGCTCTTTTATAATAAACGCATCTACTGTATCTGCACCAGTGCATTTTTTTTTGACATGATTCGCCACACATTTGAGGCTGTTTACGCTGGACATGTCAGAATACACGGTTATAAACTTGTACATCAGAACGGGTGCGTGATGATGCTGGATTGAAGAGTCCATTGTAGCACGTAGCATTTCTAGGCCTCATTCACTTTGATGTGTTCATGACCTGTTTAAATAAAGTCAATTTTGGCTTGCACTCCTGGAACCGAAGCTGAACGTCTTCTCCCATGTAACGCATCAGTCAGTGTTGGGAAAGTTCACTTTCTACATGATTCAAAGTTCAGTTCACACATTTTAAAATGAAATAGTTAAGATTATAGTTCATACTTCAAAAAAATGAACTAGTTCATAGTTCTTTTTTTCCATATGTTGCAAGCTTTTTTTTAAAAAAACAAATTTATTGCCACAGCCCATATACAACCTCAGACAACAATTATTTTATCAACGGGCAGTTTGCACATAAATGTAAGATTTTTCCCATCCTCACCAACCTCATCATAAAACCCGTTTAAGTGATCACACGACGCCTCCTCGCTCGCTGCTTTGTCGACGGCGGCCGTGTTGCGACACTGGTGGCTGGTGTTGCCAGATTGGGTGTTTTTTTCGCTACATATTAAGGCCTGTTTGCGTGTGTTTTAGCCGGGTTTTCGCCTGGAAGGCTCTTTAGAAATCTGGCACCCTATTGTACGAAGTTAAACTGAGAGAGTGTGCGTTCACAGACACCAGAATGAGCACGTTCACAGTAACGTCCATCAGGCAGTAATACAGTACGTTCAGTTCACCTTCGCCCAAAATATGAACGTGTCGCGTTCATGAACTATTGTTCATTGAATGCATTCAGGCACAACACTGGCATCAGTCATGGCCCCACAGTTAGCACCCTCTGGCTCCGCCTGCTACTGAAGCCACGCCCCCCAAACTCTTGTTATAGGTTGAGCTGGAAAGTGATTGGCAGATCTGAGAGGACTCATCTCAAGGCTTAATGTTTACACTTCTGTGGGAGATAAACCCATGAACGCCTTGCTAATATACGTTGTTGAGAGAATGTATTTTAACATGAACATGTCACTTTTAAGGGTATGTGGTTGCAAAGTTTCCTTTCTTTGATCATTTTGAAAGCCACTTTCTCAACTTGTACTGCAAACGCATCGCAGCTTTAAGCAACATAACACGAGGTGTCAGACTCTAGCAAACGTAGCACTGTGAATGTGTGTTTCAGGAGGAGTATGACAAGTACGGCATCCGCATCCAGGTGAAGTTTCGCAGTAATGCGCAGATGCACGAGCTCACGCCTCACCATCAGAGCGGAGGAGAGCGCAGTGTGTCCACCATGCTGTACCTCATGGCCCTGCAGGAGCTCAACCGATGCCCCTTCAGAGTGGTGGACGAGATCAACCAGGTGAAGTCCCCACACACACAGCTCGTGCTCCACAGAAACATGTCTGCTATGTGACAGAACAAGCGCACAGTCAGCTCTAGAATTGTGGATATTTCTATGGCATCGCTCTCAAAGTGGATTTACTTATTGTAGAGTTAATGAAAGTTATAATGGTGAGCATTGTAATGTTTGAAGTAGATGTTATTGCTAATGTCAATAGATCAAACGAGCCGTTCATTCATTAATCTGTAAGATCTTTCCTTCATGCTGTGGTAAAACCAACCAGCAGACAACTAACGCAGAGTTGAAAAGGTTTGTTGCCACATAAGATCTATTGGTGTATAACTGAAATAAAATCTTCATTTATTAAACCTTTTCAGCTGATTGCCAAAGCAACATTTCTATTTAAAGTTGATGTACTAAAATAACTAAAAAGTATATATAAAAAATCTAATTCAAACTATTAGTAAAAACTATAGTGGGATCTCAATAATACTAAAATAACACTGTGTCAGTCTAGTATTGTTAAAGAGCCCCTATCATAGCATTTGAAATGTTCCTATTTTTGTTTTGGGAGTTCCCAAAAACAGTTTAACGTGCATGCAAGGATAAAAAACACTTTATTTGTCTTATAATAAGCATTTATTTTTAACTGATTTGCTCAACGACTCCCAAATGATTCGTTCGACGATTCATTTTCCCAAACACCTCCTTTGAGTGACGCGAATCTGCTGATGATTGTCATTAAAATGATGAGAACACAAGGTTCGGGCTATACTGTTGTGGTATCATTGCAAGTATGAACTCTAACCACGGATTCTTCACATGCTCGTCCTTGGGCAATGGATACAAGTGGCTGAACTGTCTTTGCAATGTAGAACACAGCGTCTTCTCGACATGACGCTATTCAGCTGAAGTTTTTGAATGTGTTCTAGACGTCACTTCAAGTTTGCACTCCCGTCTGCGCGCGCAGTTGTTGGGAGCGGCCAATGAGCTAATGTTTTGTATCTACGTCACGACGTAACAGCTAATGACTCGTTTCAAAAACAATTCGTTTCATAGACTCAGAGTCGACTCTCACTTTTGAAAGACAATAACTTTATATACGGTGCACTTTCAGATATAAATCTTTGCAGGATGTTTTCATTCCCTTAGAGCTATAGTCCACACTACATGAACAGTCATTTTCAAAAATCCATGATAGGTGCTCTTTAAGTAATTTATAATGGACATCCAGCCAGTTGTTATTGCAGAATAAACCCAGACAGGCTGATCTTGTGTCAGTCGGCTGGATGTACACCATACATTATCCTGCATATTATATGGATACTTGCCACATAAGTAAATAATTAGTCAAAAAATAGCTATTTAAATGCAAAGTTTCCACGGAGAAAGCAGTTCAAACTAGGCGGACATTTAAGAGATACGGTATAGTCATACCACTTATTACATAAATAATGGGGATATTGATCTGAGATGAAACGGATCATAACACATAGATACTATTTTAAATCAATTGCAGTGTGCAAAACAATAGTAACAAAATGGCAGCAGCTGCGTTTGTATGAAGCGAGAGAGCGAGGCCGCGATACCGGATGACATGTTAAATAACTACACAAATTTTGGATCTGACTGAGTTTGAATATTTTATTAGCTCACCAAACATAAAACTTCCACAATTAAATAAACCCGTTCCCAGCACGCTTATTGCGTTGCTGAATTCAGTGACCCGGGTGAGCCTGTGTTCTGTTTTCAGTGGTTATGAGGGGAATAACATACCACCAATCAGAGTCAAGTATTCCACAGAGCCGTCTATAATGTTTATATCTAATTAATGACATAAATGTTTCTTTAGTCTTTTCAGTTTTGCTTTTATCTTTGTTTCATGTCAGCTTCATTGATGCTAATCCGTATGAAGTCAATTACCTTAGTAGAAGAACATCTAGTATAGCTGTGGTATTATGTTTTTCTGTTCCTCGGGTAGAGTGTGTGTGACTCTTGTGTGTGTTTGCAGGGAATGGACCCTGTCAACGAGAGGCGGGTGTTTGACATTGTCGTGAGAAGCGCTTGCGGTGTGAACACATCTCAGTATTTCTTCATCACTCCTAAGGTGGGTTTCCTGAATAAGGTTGTGTGTGACGTGTTCACTGATGTGCGTGTGTAACTGTGTGTGTGTGTGTGTGTAGCTGTTGCAGAACCTGCAGTACGCGGAGCAGATGACCATCCTCTGTGTTCACAACGGACCCCACATGCTGCAGCCAAACAAGTGGAGAGAGAAAGCCTTCATCAGACGTGCCAGACGCAGACACGTTTCCTGAAGCTCCCCAATGTTGAGTTTAACTTCCTGTTCGGTTACATGTTCATATGCTGTCGAGTTCTTAAATATGTGTGTCAATGTTCTGAGTCCTGATGACAGGATTTTCTGTTCAAATGCTCTTTCCTTAAACCAGCAATGTCTAGTTTATTCTTACTAATCACTGCTATTATTATTATTATAGCTCGGTTTTAGTCATTTGAATTTGACAAAAAGTCAAGGCTGGTCATTAGGGATGGGCAACGATTAATCGCATCCAAAATAGAAGTTTGTGTTTACGTAATATAAGTGTGTGTGGTGTGTATAATTATTTTGTATATATAAATACACACACATGCATGTATATATTTAAGAAATATTTGCATGTATATACATTATATATATTTATACATAATTAATATTATGTATAAATATTTGATATATTAAGAACACATTTTTCTTAAATATATACATGCATGTGTTAGTATTTATATATACAAAATAATTATACGCACCACACACACATATATTACATAAACACAAACTTTTATTTTGGATGCGATTAATTGCGATTAATGGTTGCCCATCCCTACTGGTCATAATTATTGAGCTGGAACTTTCACAGATACCAAACATGAAGCGTCCCTGCAGATTTTAATGGTGAGGGAGTGATAAGATCTAGTTTATGTTTTACAATAGAAATGTTACATTTTGGCTTTGTGAATTTACAGTCATTTACCTGTTTTATGTAATTCATAATTGCACAATAGTGTATATATTAAAGCATTTGTTTCATTTTCGGCATATGAATCATATTGAATGTTCTATTAAAAAATGTTAGCATTTGCAAACGGTTCGAATCGATTAAAAATCTTATTCTTGTACTGTTCTTTATTTGAGAAAGTCCATTTAAATCCTTTAATTCCCAAAAGACAGTGTTACCGTACTAAATCCAATCATAAAGACTTGCAGAGTGCAGGAGTGGGCCGTTTTCACTGTATGTCACTCCGCTTGTTTGACTGCTGGTTTCCACTGCATTTTTGCAGTTTGCTGTCTTTGGCGAGACATTGAATCGTTCACTCAACTCATTTGTTCAAAAACACTGATCTATTAAGGAACTGATCTATTAGGTGCTTCCCATTATCTCTCCTCCGTCCTCCATCCTATGACCCGGAAACCGATCGAGCTCAGCCATCTTGTAGGACATCTCAATTCTCTAATTGCACCGTGAGGAGTCGAGGATCGAGGACTGAGGAGGCTTCCTGAGGAGTCATAAGCGAGGATACACAGGTGCATCCTATACTAAACTGTTTTATTGACTAAACGTGATGCACGTATCAATTCTCCTCCCCCTTCATATCAGTCACAATCAATTTAATGTATACTTTGCAGGTTATATAAACCACACATCTCACATATTTCAACAGTGTAGCCTATCTTTATTAATATTCATTATGAATTTATTAAATGACCAAACTTCAACAACATAAGGGTTCACATTGTTTGTAACAAACTAAATATCTTCGAATCAATCAATCTGGTCATATTAGAGTCATTTTCTGTGTGCATCTTCTTTTTTTAGAACAAAAACTTGAACATTATAACATTACAACTTTAATTGTAAGGTTTTTCTTTTATATATTGCACATTTGTTTATTCATAACAAAACAAACCTAGGAATCAATAAATGAATTCATGTTAGAGTCATTTCCTGTGTGCATCGGACGAGTCCCCGGACACGCCCCCGTCCCACGAACCCACTATTTGTCCAATAAACCACTATATTTTTTAACGTTTTTCCGCAGTTCATTCAATATACTGCAATTGGACGCGGTCCCACCGGCAATCTATTGAATAGGGATTCGGGTAGTGTTCTGTTTTTGATAGACATTTTAATTAAAGTTCCTGTCGTGAAATTTTTTTTTTACCGCACTCAGGAGCCCCCCCCCCCGGGGTCCATAGCACCAAGCGCCGTCCCAAAATTCCACTGTCCGCGAACTCACTATATGTCCAATAACTCACTCTTTTTAAATATACTAACCCCAGCCTTCATGCAATAAGCTGCAATTGGACAGAATCCCACCGGCAATCTATTGAATGATGATTCAGACAGTTTATTTGATGTGGACATTTTAATTAAAGTTTCTGTCATTATGAAAACCATTTATCTGCACTCAGCTGGGCCCCCTGAGTCCGTGGCACCAACCGCCATCCCATAATTCCACTGTCCACAAACCCACTATTTGTCCAATAACCCACTATTTTTGAAAAGTACGAACCCCAGCCTTCATGCAATAAGCTGCAATTGGACAGAATCCTGCCTGCAATCTATTCAATGGGGATTTGGGTAGTGTATTTTTGGACATTTTTATTTAAAGTTTCTTTCATGATTAAAAAACTATTTTACTGCACTAAGCTGGGGCCCCTGAGTCCGTGGCACCAAGCGCTATCCCATAATTCCACCGTCCGCTAACCCACTATTTTTATAATTGCATAAATGCTACGTGGGATGTCCATATCTCAGCTCAGGAAGGGTCTAGAGACTCAATTTTTCACTCAGGTCTAAGTCTCATGGCCCTCTATCAGAATCCAGAGTTTCAAGAAGATCAGAGAAACTTATTTTCTTGCACCGAAAATGTCAACAGGGGTACCCCTGTCGTTTTTTTTTTTATTGGGGGGGTCGAAATTTTGAGTTTCTCTGAACTTCTTGAAACTCTGGATTCTGATAGAGGGCCATGAGACTTAGACCTGAGTGCAAAAATGGAGTCTCTAGACCCTTCCAGAGCTGAGATATTGAGATCCCACATAGAATTTATGCCATTATAAAAATAGCGGGTTCGCGGACGGTGGAAAATGTTAATACACCTTCGAAATTGTTGCTTGCTTCTGTGTTTGGAGTGAAGTGCTGCCATGCTTCTCTTCAATGTAGAGTTTTTTATATTATTACTACATGCAGAGATTTACTGGCATTTGATTGGATGACAAACGTCCAATCTCATGGACTGCAGGCTTTAAACTAGGTGAAATGCTCCAGAAGTTAAAAAAAAAGGGGCTGACATGTGATGTCCATTGTAATGGACACAGGCCCCAGGGTCTGAATGGGATAAGGCGACATGTAGCGATAGCAGAAACAGTGATCAGCAATGCTACTATTGGCTGTTCAGCATGGCCAAAGACCACGCCCATTTTTTCTCCCAAACAGAGCAAGAGCTTTTAATGGAAGGTTATGCTGAATTTCAATCTTTAATTAAAATGCCAGGGAACACCTCAAAGTGTGCAAAAGCCAGGAGAGAGTGCTGGCAAAAGTAGAAGACAAATTAAATGCGTTTGTGGTGGCCATGTTAGATGTTTTAATAACTTATTATTATTATTATTTTATTTTCATAATTTCATTATTACTTTGTTCATTGTAACGTCAGAGTCACCACACTATAATAATGGACATGGTAAAAGTGAAGTACAAAAAAATTCTACTTAATGGTAATTTTACTAGGCCTTAAAGGATTAGTTCACTTTTGAAAAAACTTTTGCTAATAATTTACTCACCCCCGTGTCATCCAAGATGTCCATGTCTTTCTTTCCTCAGTCGAAAAGAAATTTAGGTTTTTGATGAAAACATTCCAGGATTTTTCTCCATATAATGGACTTCAATGGGAACCGGATGGTTCAAGGTCCAAAAGACAGTTAAAAACTGTTTCAGATGCAGCTTCAAATGTCTTTAAACGATATCAGACGATGAATAAGGGTCTTATCATGCGTTATCAAATTTTTAACTTATCAAAGTTAAAAATGTAACTTTTCTAAGGACAAATGCTAGCTTTGCTCTATTCTGTGAGGCGCGTTTTCAACGTCACGTATTACGTTCAAAAGGTCACGGGCGATGTAGCCGAAAGTACAGAGTCAGTGTTTACAAGTTGAACGCATAGGTTGAACGTGCAAACTAACTCAAACGCCGTTTACAAAAAAGGAATTAAAAGGTAAAACAACGATGTCGGACGATTTTGATTCTGTACTTCCGGCTACGTCGCCCGTGACCTTTTGAACGTAATTACGTATTACGTGACGTTACAAACGTGCCTCAGAGAATATAGCAAGGCTAGCATTTGTCCTTAGAAAAGTTACATTTTGGAATATGTTTTGAAATAACCGATCGTTTCGCATGATAAGACCCTTATTCATTGTCTGGTGTCGTTTAAAGACATTTGAAGCTGCATCTGAAACTTTTATTAACACTATCTTTTGGACCTTGAACCATCCGGTTCCCATTGAAGTCCATTATATGGAGAAAAATCCTGGAATGTTTTCATCAAAAACCTAAATTTATTTTCGACTGAGGAAAGAAAGACATGGACATCTTGGATGACATGGGGGTGAGTAAATTATCAGCAAAAGTTTTTTCAAAAGTGAACTAATCCTTTAATAGGCCTACTAGTCTACTTTAAAAAGGCACCGTTAAATAAATGATTGTCAGTTTATAAAAGCAACCAGGAAAAATGCTGCTCCTGCACAACCCGGTATCACGACAAGACGAGAAATAATCACGTTGGTCCACTTTGGAAAACGTGTAGATGTCAGGGTTTAACCCTTTAACCCCCAAACGTGAAACTTGCACGTTTGCGTTAACACGTTCCAGTGGACCTATTCTACAGGCAATCGCCGCCCTCTGCCATAACGATCTATTGGTTTTCATTAAACCGAGAAAAATTGAGTTTTATTGACGATCACTGAGAAATTTTCTATTGTTATATACAGTATTTTCACAATACAAAATAAGAAAGTTATTTATATCTTTTGCTGTAGTATGTCAGTAAGAAAATCATTTTACATTTATAAACATTCCTTTTGCTATTAATTGTTAATCCTGTGACATATTTGTATACAGTACACTAGGAATCTGACAGCAGCGTCTGATCCACACAGAGATCTGATCTCAACATCATTAAGGTTTTATATGATTACATGAAGAAACAGAAAACAACTGAAGTACTCTGGCAAAATATCCAAGATGCTTGAAGAAACCTCCCTACAAAACTATATGCAAGTAATACAGAGGACAAAAACTGTTTTAAAAACAAATGATGGTTATACCAAATATTTATTTCATTTATTTAATATAAGTTAATTGATAAATAAAATCGGTTTATGACATAATTTTACATCATAAAGCATTCTCACTGTACAGTAAGTGTAAGAGCACAAGGACCGAAAATGTTTCACTGTATTGTAGCTTTGTATGTTTTTTTTTTCTTCGTGTAATCACAGACAGACTCAAAGAATATATATGAGAGAGAGGGAGATATACATATACATTTAATAGATATACATATACATTTAATATGATATACATATATACATATTTAATTAGATATACATATACATTTAAGGCAAGGCAAGGCAAGTTTATTTATATAGCACATTTCATACACAATGGCAATTCAAAGTGCTTTACATAGAAGAAATTAAAATAATCAAAATAAATCAGAATAATTAAAACAGTTTAGAATAAAAAATAAGAAATAATGAAAAATAAAAATTATGATAAAAATAAAATACAGTAAATTAAAACTATTTAGAATAAAATTAAGTGCAGTAACTTAATCATAGTTCCAAAAAAAATACACGAACAGTGGCACAGTGCTCATTCAGTAAATGCACAGCTAAACAGATGTGTTTTGAGTCTTGATTTGAATGTGACTACTGTAGGAGCACACCTGATCTCTTCTGGAAGCTGGTTCCAGCTGCGGCTGGCATAATAGCTAAAAGCAGACTCTCCATGCTTAGAGTGAACCCTTGGTATTTCTAGCTGATGTGATCCTAATGATCTGAGTGATCTGTTGGGTTTATATTCAGTGAGCATATCTGCAATATATTGAGGTCCTAACCCATTAAATGATTTATATACCAGTAATAATACTTTAAAATCAATCCTAAATGTAACTGGCAGCCAGTGTAAAGACCCGAGGACTGGTGTGATGTGTTCATATTTTCTGGTCCTGCTCAGAATCCTGGCAGCAGCGTTCTGTATGAGCTGCAACTGTCTTATGGTCTTTTTAGGAAGGCCAGTGAGGAGGCCATTACAGTAATCCACCCTGCTGGTGATGAAAGCATGCACAAGTTTCTCTAAGTCTTGACTGGAAACAAAGCATCTAATTCTTGAAATATTTTTCAGATGATAGTATGCTGATTTAGTTATTGCTTTGACATGACTATTGAAACTGAGGTCTGACCAAGATTCCTGACTTGATTTTTAGTTGTTAGACCCCTAGCGTCAAGGTATGCATTCACCTTAAGAACTTCATCTTTGTTTCCAAACGCAATAACTTCAGTTTTGTCTTTGTTTAACTGCAGAAAGTTTTGACACATCCAACCGTTTACTTCATCAATGCATTGGCACAGGGAGTTAATGGGGCTGTAGTCGTTAGGCGATAGGGCTAAGTAGAGCTGTGTGTCGTCTGCGTAGCTGTGGTAAGCTATTTGGTTCTTTTTCATTATTTGGCTCATTGGGAGCATATACAGGTTGAATAGGAGTGGCGCAAGAATCGAGCCCTGAGGGACTCCGCAAGTCATGGATGTCCACTCAGACTTATGTTCTCCCATACTCACAAAATAACCTCTCCCTTCTAAGTATGACCTGAACCATTTTAGGACTATCCCAGAAAGCCCCACCCAGTTTTCCAGCCTGTCAAGAAGTATGTTGTGGGGTACCACTGTCGTTTTTTTTTTCGGGCCGAATTTTTGAGTTTCGATATCTCAGCTCTGGAAGGGGCTAGAGCCTCCATTTTTGCACTCAGGTCTAAGTCTCATGTCCCTCTATCAGAATTTGGGAAGATTGGAGAAACTTAATTTTTCGCCCAAAAAAAAAACGTAAGGGGTACCACTGTCGTTTTTTTTTCGGGCCGAATTTTTGAGTTTCGATATCTCAGCTCTGGAAGGGGCTAGAGCCTCCATTTTTGCACTCAGGTACAAGTCCCATGGCCCTCTATCAGAATCCAGAGTTTTGGGAAGATTGGAGAAACTTAATTTTTCGCCCAAAAAAAAAAACGTAAGGGGTACCACTGTCGTTTTTTTTCGGGCCGAATTTTTGAGTTTCGATATCTCAGCTCTGGAAGGGGCTAAAGCCTCCATTTTTGCACTCAGGTCTAAGTCTCATGTCCCTCTATCAGAATTTGGGAAGATTGGAGAAACTTAATTTTTCGCCCAAAAAAAAAACGTAAGGGGTACCACTGTCGTTTTTTTTTCGGGCCGAATTTTTGAGTTTCGATATCTCAGCTCTGGAAGGGGCTAGAGCCTCCATTTTTGCACTCAGGTACAAGTCTCATGGCCCTCTATCAGAATTTGGGAAGATTGGAGAAACTTAATTTTTCGCCCAAAAAAAAAAACGTAAGGGGTACCACTGTCGTTTTTTTTTTCGGGCCGAATTTTTGAGTTTCGATATCTCAGCTCTGGAAGGGGCTAGAGCCTCCATATTTGCACTCAGGTCTAAGTCTCATGGCCCTCTATCAGAATTTGGGAAGATTGGAGAAACTTAATTTTTCGCCCCCCCAAAAAAAACGTAAGGGGTACCACTGTCGTTTTTTTTTCGGGCCGAATTTTTGAGTTTCGATATCTCAGCTCTGGAAGGGGCTAGAGCCTCCATTTTTGCACTCAGGTCTAAGTCTCATGTCCCTCTATCAGAATTTGGGAAGATTGGAGAAACTTAATTTTTCGCCCAAAAAAAAAAACGTAAGGGGTACCACTGTCGTTTTTTTTTCGGGCCGAATTTTTGAGTTTCGATATCTCAGCTCTGGAAGGGGCTAGAGCCTCCATTTTTGCACTCAGGTACAAGTCTCGTGGCCCTCTATCAGAATTTGGGAAGATTGGAGAAACTTAATTTTTCGCCCAAAAAAAAAACTTAAGGGGTACCACTGTCGTTTTTTTTTTCGGGCCGAATTTTTGAGTTTCGATATCTCAGCTCTGGAAGGGGCTAGAGCCTCCATTTTTGCACTCAGGTCTAAGTCTCATGGCCCTCTATCAGAATTTGGTAAGATTGGAGAAACTTAATTTTTCGCCCAAAAAAAAAACGTAAGGGGTACCACTGTCGTTTTTTTTTTCGGGCCGAATTTTTGAGTTTCGATATCTCAGCTCTGGAAGGGGCTAGAGCCTCCATTTTTGCACTCAGGTCTAAGTCTCATGGCCCTCTACCAGAATTTGGGAATATTGGAGAAACTTAATTTTCCGCCCAAAAAAAAAAAACGTAAGGGGTACCACTGTCGTTTTTTTTTTCGGGCCGAATTTTTGAGTTTCGATATCTCAGCTCTGGAAGGGGCTAGAGCCTCCATTTTTGCACTCAGGTCTAAGTCTCATGGCCCTCTATCAGAATTTGGGAAGATTGGAGAAACTTAATTTTTCGCCCCCCAAAAAAAAACGTAAGGGGTACCACTGTCGTTTTTTTTTCGGGCCGAATTTTTGAGTTTCGATATCTCAGCTCTGGAAGGGGCTAGAGCCTCCATTTTTGCACTCAGGTCTAAGTCTCATGGCCCTCTATCAGAATTTGGGAAGATTGGAGAAACTTAATTTTTCGCCCAAAAAAAAAACGTAAGGGGGTACCACTGTCGTTTTTTTTTTCGGGCCGAATTTTTGAGTTTCGATATCTCAGCTCTGGAAGGGGCTAGAGCCTCCATTTTTGCACTCAGGTCTAAGTCTCATGTCCCTCTATCAGAATTTGGGAAGATTGGAGAAACTTAATTTTTCGCCCAAAAAAAAAACGTAAGGGGTACCACTGTCGTTTTTTTTTCGGGCCGAATTTTTGAGTTTCGATATCTCAGCTCTGGAAGGGGCTAGAGCCTCCATTTTTGCACTCAGGTCTAAGTCTCATGTCCCTCTATCAGAATTTGGGAAGATTGGAGAAACTTAATTTTTCGCCCAAAAAAAAAACGTAAGGGGTACCACTGTCGTTTTTTTTTCGGGCCGAATTTTTGAGTTTCGATATCTCAGCTCTGGAAGGGGCTAGAGCCTCAATTTTTGCACTCAGGTACAAGTCTCATGGCCCTCTATCAGAATTTGGGAAGATTGGAGAAACTTAATTTTTCACCCCCCCAAAAAAAACGTAAGGGGTACCACTGTCGTTTTTTTTTTCGGGCCGAATTTTTGAGTTTCGATATCTCAGCTCTGGAAGGGGCTAGAGCCTCCATTTTTGCACTCAGGTCTAAGTCTCATGTCCCTCTATCAGAATTTGGGAAGATTGGAGAAACTTAATTTTTCGCCCAAAAAAAAAACGTAAGGGGTACCACTGTCGTTTTTTTTTTCGGGCCGAATTTTTGAGTTTCGATATCTCAGCTCTGGAAGGGGCTAGAGCCTCCATTTTTGCACTCAGGTACAAGTCTCATGTCCCTCTATCAGAATTTGGGAAGATTGGAGAAACTTAATTTTTCGCCCAAAAAAAAAACGTAAGGGGTACCACTGTCGTTTTTTTTTCGGGCCGAATTTTTGAGTTTCGATATCTCAGCTCTGGAAGGGGCTAGAGCCTCCATTTTTGCACTCAGGTACAAGTCCCATGGCCCTCTATCAAAATCCAGAGTTTTGGGAAGATTGGAGAAACTTAATTTTTCGCCCAAAAAAAAAAACGTAAGGGGTACCACTGTCGTTTTTTTTCGGGCCGAATTTTTGAGTTTCGATATCTCAGCTCTGGAAGGGGCTAGAGCCTCCATTTTTGCACTCAGGTCTAAGTCTCATGTCCCTCTATCAGAATTTGGGAAGATTGGAGAAACTTAATTTTTCGCCCAAAAAAAAAACGTAAGGGGTACCACTGTCGTTTTTTTTTTCGGGCCGAATTTTTGAGTTTCGATATCTCAGCTCTGGAAGGGGCTAGAGCCTCCATTTTTGCACTCAGGTACAAGTCTCATGGCCCTCTATCAGAATTTGGGAAGATTGGAGAAACTTAATTTTTCGCCCCCCCAAAAAAAACGTAAGGGGTACCACTGTCGTTTTTTTTTCGGGCCGAATTTTTGAGTTTCGATATCTCAGCTCTGGAAGGGGCTAGAGCCTCCATTGTTGCACTCAGGTACAAGTCTCGTGGCCCTCTATCAGAATTTGGGAAGATTGGAGAAACTTAATTTTTCGCCCCCCCAAAAAAAACGTAAGGGGTACCACTGTCGTTTTTTTTTCGGGCCGAATTTTTGAGTTTCGATATCTCAGCTCTGGAAGGGGCTAGAGCCTCCATTGTTGCACTCAGGTACAAGTCTCGTGGCCCTCTATCAGAATTTGGGAAGATTGGAGAAACTTAATTTTTCGCCCAAAAAAAAAAACGTAAGGGGTACAACTGTCGTTTTTTTTCGGGCCGAATTTTTGAGTTTCGATATCTCAGCTCTGGAAGGGGCTAGAGCCTCCATTTTTGCACTCAGGTCTAAGTCTCATGTCCCTCTATCAGAATTTGGGAAGATTGGAGAAACTTAATTTTTCGCCCAAAAAAAAAACGTAAGGGGTACCACTGTCGTTTTTTTTTTCGGGCCGAATTTTTGAGTTTCGATATCTCAGCTCTGGAAGGGGCTAGAGCCTCCATTTTTGCACTCAGGTACAAGTCTCATGGCCCTCTATCAGAATTTGGGAAGATTGGAGAAACTTAATTTTTCGCCCCCCCAAAAAAAACGTAAGGGGTACCACTGTCGTTTTTTTTTCGGGCCGAATTTTTGAGTTTCGATATCTCAGCTCTGGAAGGGGCTAGAGCCTCCATTGTTGCACTCAGGTACAAGTCTCGTGGCCCTCTATCAGAATTTGGGAAGATTGGAGAAACTTAATTTTTCGCCCAAAAAAAAAACTTAAGGGGTACCACTGTCGTTTTTTTTTTCGGGCCGAATTTTTGAGTTTCGATATCTCAGCTCTGGAAGGGGCTAGAGCCTCCATTTTTGCACTCAGGTCTAAGTCTCATGGCCCTCTATCAGAATTTGGGAAGATTGGAGAAACTTAATTTTTCGCCCAAAAAAAAAACGTAAGGGGTACCACTGTCGTTTTTTTTTTCGGGCCGAATTTTTGAGTTTCGATATCTCAGCTCTGGAAGGGGCTAGAGCCTCCATTTTTGCACTCAGGTCTAAGTCTCATGGCCCTCTACCAGAATTTGGGAATATTGGAGAAACTTAATTTTCCGCCCAAAAAAAAAAAACGTAAGGGGTACCACTGTCGTTTTTTTTTTCGGGCCGAATTTTTGAGTTTCGATATCTCAGCTCTGGAAGGGGCTAGAGCCTCCATTTTTGCACTCAGGTCTAAGTCTCATGGCCCTCTATCAGAATTTGGGAAGATTGGAGAAACTTAATTTTTCGCCCAAAAAAAAAACGTAAGGGGTACCACTGTCGTTTTTTTTTTTCGGGCCGAATTTTTGAGTTTCGATATCTCAGCTCTGGAAGGGGCTAGAGCCTCCATTTTTGCACTCAGGTCTAAGTCTCATGGCCCTCTACCAGAATTCTGGAAGATTGGAGAAACTTAATTTTTCGCCCCAAAAAAAAAAACGTAAGGGGTACCACTGTCGTTTTTTTTTCGGGCCGAATTTTTGAGTTTCGATATCTCAGCTCTGGAAGGGGCTAGAGCCTCCATTTTTGCACTCAGGTCTAAGTCTCATGGCCCTCTATCAGAATTTGGGAAGATTGGAGAAACTTAATTTTTCGCCCCCCCAAAAAAAACGTAAGGGGTACCACTGTCGTTTTTTTTTCGGGCCGAATTTTTGAGTTTCGATATCTCAGCTCTGGAAGGGGCTAGAGCCTCCATTTTTGCACTCAGGTCTAAGTCTCATGGCCCTCTATCAGAATTTGGGAAGATTGGAGAAACTTAATTTTTCGCCCAAAAAAAAAACGTAAGGGGTACCACTGTCGTTTTTTTTTTCGGACCGTATTTTTGAGTTTCGATATCTCAGCTCTGGAAGGGGCTAGAGCCTCCATTTTTGCACTCAGGTCTAAGTCTCATGTCCCTCTATCAGAATTTGGGAAGATTGGAGAAACTTAATTTTTCGCCCAAAAAAAAAACGTAAGGGGTACCACTGTCGTTTTTTTTTCGGGCCGAATTTTTGAGTTTCGATATCTCAGCTCTGGAAGGGGCTAGAGCCTCCATTTTTGCACTCAGGTCTAAGTCTCATGGCCCTCTATCAGAATTTGGGAAGATTGGAGAAACTTAATTTTCCGCCCAAAAAAAAAAAACGTAAGGGGTACCACTGTCGTTTTTTTTTTCGGGCCGAATTTTTGAGTTTCGATATCTCAGCTCTGGAAGGGGCTAGAGCCTCCATTTTTGCACTCAGGTCTAAGTCTCATGGCCCTCTATCAGAATTTAGGAAGATTGGAGAAACTTAATTTTTCGCCCCCCCAAAAAAAACGTAAGGGGTACCACTGTCGTTTTTTTTTTCGGGCCGAATTTTTGAGTTTCGATATCTCAGCTCTGGAAGGGGCTAGAGCCTCCATTTTTGCACTCAGGTCTAAGTCTCATGGCCCTCTATCAGAATTTGGGAAGATTGGAGAAACTTAATTTTTCGCCCAAAAAAAAAACGTAAGGGGTACCACTGTCGTTTTTTTTTTCGGGCCGAATTTTTGAGTTTCGATATCTCAGCTCTGGAAGGGGCTAGAGCCTCCATTTTTGCACTCAGGTCTAAGTCTCATGTCCCTCTATCAGAATTTGGGAAGATTGGAGAAACTTAATTTTTCGCCCAAAAAAAAAACGTAAGGGGTACCACTGTCGTTTTTTTTTTCGGGCCGAATTTTTGAGTTTCGATATCTCAGCTCTGGAAGGGGCTAGAGCCTCCATTTTTGCACTCAGGTCTAAGTCTCATGTCCCTCTATCAGAATTTGGGAAGATTGGAGAAACTTAATTTTTCGCCCAAAAAAAAAAACTTAAGGGGTACCACTGTCGTTTTTTTTTTCGGGCCGAATTTTTGAGTTTCGATATATCAGCTCTGGAAGGGGCTAGAGCCTCCATTTTGCGCTCAGGTACAAGTCTCATGGCCCTCTATCAGAATCCAGAGTTTTGGGAAGATTGGAGAAACTTAATTTTTCGCCCCCCCAAAAAAAACGTAAGGGGTACCACTGTCGTTTTTTTTTCGGGCCGAATTTTTGAGTTTCGATATCTCAGCTCTGGAAGGGGCTAGAGCCTCCATTTTTGCACTCAGGTCTAAGTCTCATGGCCCTCTATCAGAATTTGGGAAGATTGGAGAAACTTAATTTTTCGCCCAAAAAAAAAACGTAAGGGGTACCACTGTCGTTTTTTTTTTCGGGCCGAATTTTTGAGTTTCGATATCTCAGCTCTGGAAGGGGCTAGAGCCTCCATTTTTGCACTCAGGTCTAAGTCTCATGGCCCTCTATCAGAATTTGGTAAGATTGGAGAAACTTAATTTTTCGCCCAAAAAAAAACGTAAGGGGTACCACTGTCGTTTTTTTTTTCGGGCCGAATTTTTGAGTTTCGATATCTCAGCTCTGGAAGGGGCTAGAGCCTCCATTTTTGCACTCAGGTCTAAGTCTCATGGCCCTCTACCAGAATTTGGGAATATTGGAGAAACTTAATTTTCCGCCCAAAAAAAAAAAACGTAAGGGGTACCACTGTCGTTTTTTTTTTCGGGCCGAATTTTTGAGTTTCGATATCTCAGCTCTGGAAGGGGCTAGAGCCTCCATTTTTGCACTCAGGTCTAAGTCTCATGGCCCTCTATCAGAATTTGGGAAGATTGGAGAAACTTAATTTTTCGCCCCCCAAAAAAAAACGTAAGGGGTACCACTGTCGTTTTTTTTTCGGGCCGAATTTTTGAGTTTCGATATCTCAGCTCTGGAAGGGGCTAGAGCCTCCATTTTTGCACTCAGGTCTAAGTCTCATGGCCCTCTATCAGAATTTGGGAAGATTGGAGAAACTTAATTTTTCGCCCAAAAAAAAAACGTAAGGGGTACCACTGTCGTTTTTTTTTTCGGGCCGAATTTTTGAGTTTCGATATCTCAGCTCTGGAAGGGGCTAGAGCCTCCATTTTTGCACTCAGGTCTAAGTCTCATGTCCCTCTATCAGAATTTGGGAAGATTGGAGAAACTTAATTTTTCGCCCAAAAAAAAAACGTAAGGGGTACCACTGTCGTTTTTTTTTCGGGCCGAATTTTTGAGTTTCGATATCTCAGCTCTGGAAGGGGCTAGAGCCTCCATTTTTGCACTCAGGTCTAAGTCTCATGTCCCTCTATCAGAATTTGGGAAGATTGGAGAAACTTAATTTTTCGCCCAAAAAAAAAACGTAAGGGGTACCACTGTCGTTTTTTTTTCGGGCCGAATTTTTGAGTTTCGATATCTCAGCTCTGGAAGGGGCTAGAGCCTCCATTTTTGCACTCAGGTACAAGTCCCATGGCCCTCTATCAGAATCCAGAGTTTTGGGAAGATTGGAGAAACTTAATTTTTCGCCCAAAAAAAAAAACGTAAGGGGTACCACTGTCGTTTTTTTTCGGGCCGAATTTTTGAGTTTCGATATCTCAGCTCTGGAAGGGGCTAGAGCCTCCATTTTTGCACTCAGGTCTAAGTCTCATGTCCCTCTATCAGAATTCGGGAAGATTGGAGAAACTTAATTTTTCGCCCAAAAAAAAAACGTAAGGGGTACCACTGTCGTTTTTTTTTCGGGCCGAATTTTTGAGTTTCGATATCTCAGCTCTGGAAGGGGCTAGAGCCTCCATTTTTGCACTCAGGTACAAGTCTCATGGCCCTCTATCAGAATTTGGGAAGATTGGAGAAACTTAATTTTTCGCCCAAAAAAAAAACGTAAGGGGTACCACTGTCGTTTTTTTTTTCGGGCCGAATTTTTGAGTTTCGATATCTCAGCTCTGGAAGGGGCTAGAGCCTCCATATTTGCACTCAGGTCTAAGTCTCATGGCCCTCTATCAGAATTTGGGAAGATTGGAGAAACTTAATTTTTCGCCCCCCCAAAAAAAACGTAAGGGGTACCACTGTCGTTTTTTTTTCGGGCCGAATTTTTGAGTTTCGATATCTCAGCTCTGGAAGGGGCTAGAGCCTCCATTTTTGCACTCAGGTCTAAGTCTCATGTCCCTGTATCAGAATTTGGGAAGATTGGAGAAACTTAATTTTTCGCCCAAAAAAAAAAACGTAAGGGGTACCACTGTCGTTTTTTTTTCGGGCCGAATTTTTGAGTTTCGATATCTCAGCTCTGGAAGGGGCTAGAGCCTCCATTTTTGCACTCAGGTACAAGTCTCGTGGCCCTCTATCAGAATTTGGGAAGATTGGAGAAACTTAATTTTTCGCCCAAAAAAAAAACTTAAGGGGTACCACTGTCGTTTTTTTTTTCGGGCCGAATTTTTGAGTTTCGATATCTCAGCTCTGGAAGGGGCTAGAGCCTCCATTTTTGCACTCAGGTCTAAGTCTCATGGCCCTCTATCAGAATTTGGTAAGATTGGAGAAACTTAATTTTTCGCCCAAAAAAAAAACGTAAGGGGTACCACTGTCGTTTTTTTTTTCGGGCCGAATTTTTGAGTTTCGATATCTCAGCTCTGGAAGGGGCTAGAGCCTCCATTTTTGCACTCAGGTCTAAGTCTCATGGCCCTCTACCAGAATTTGGGAAGATTGGAGAAACTTAATTTTCCGCCCAAAAAAAAAAACGTAAGGGGTACCACTGTCGTTTTTTTTTTCGGGCCGAATTTTTGAGTTTCGATATCTCAGCTCTGGAAGGGGCTAGAGCCTCCATTTTTGCACTCAGGTCTAAGTCTCATGGCCCTCTATCAGAATTTGGGAAGATTGGAGAAACTTAATTTTTCGCCCAAAAAAAAAAACGTAAGGGGTACCACTGTCGTTTTTTTTTTCGGGCCGAATTTTTGAGTTTCGATATCTCAGCTCTGGAAGGGGCTAGAGCCTCCATTTTTGCACTCAGGTCTAAGTCTCATGGCCCTCTATCAGAATTTGGGAAGATTGGAGAAACTTAATTTTTCGCCCAAAAAAAAAACGTAAGGGGTACCACTGTCGTTTTTTTTTTTTCGGGCCGAATTTTTGAGTTTCGATATCTCAGCTCTGGAAGGGGCTAGAGCCTCCATTTTTGCACTCAGGTCTAAGTCTCATGGCCCTCTACCAGAATTCTGGAAGATTGGAGAAACTTAATTTTTCGCCCCAAAAAAAAAACGTAAGGGGTACCACTGTCGTTTTTTTTTCGGGCCGAATTTTTGAGTTTCGATATCTCAGCTCTGGAAGGGGCTAGAGCCTCCATTTTTGCACTCAGGTCTAAGTCTCATGGCCCTCTATCAGAATTTGGGAAGATTGGAGAAACTTAATTTTTCGCCCCCCCAAAAAAAACGTAAGGGGTACCACTGTCGTTTTTTTTTCGGGCCGAATTTTTGAGTTTCGATATCTCAGCTCTGGAAGGGGCTAGAGCCTCCATTTTTGCACTCAGGTCTAAGTCTCATGGCCCTCTATCAGAATTTGGGAAGATTGGAGAAACTTAATTTTTCGCCCAAAAAAAAAACGTAAGGGGTACCACTGTCGTTTTTTTTTTCGGGCCGAATTTTTGAGTTTCGATATCTCAGCTCTGGAAGGGGCTAGAGCCTCCATTTTTGCACTCAGGTCTAAGTCTCATGTCCCTCTATCAGAATTTGGGAAGATTGGAGAAACTTAATTTTTCGCCCAAAAAAAAAACGTAAGGGGTACCACTGTCGTTTTTTTTTCGGGCCGAATTTTTGAGTTTCGATATCTCAGCTCTGGAAGGGGCTAGAGCCTCCATTTTTGCACTCAGGTCTAAGTCTCATGGCCCTCTATCAGAATTTGGGAAGATTGGAGAAACTTAATTTTTCGCCCCAAAAAAAAAACTTAAGGGGTACCACTGTCGTTTTTTTTTTCGGGCCGAATTTTTGAGTTTCGATATCTCAGCTCTGGAAGGGGCTAGAGCCTCCATTTTTGCACTCAGGTCTAAATTTCATGGCCCTCTATCAGAATTTGGTAAGATTGGAGAAACTTAATTTTTCGCCCCCAAAAAAAACGTAAGGGGTACCACTGTCGTTTTTTTTTTCGGGCCGAATTTTTGAGTTTCGATATCTCAGCTCTGGAAGGGGCTAGAGCCTCCATTTTTGCACTCAGGTCTAAGTCTCATGTCCCTCTATCAGAATTTGGGAAGATTGGAGAAACTTAATTTTTCGCCCAAAAAAAAAAACGTAAGGGGTACCACTGTCGTTTTTTTTTCGGGCCGAATTTTTGAGTTTCGATATCTCAGCTCTGGAAGGGGCTAGAGCCTCCATTTTTGCACTCAGGTACAAGTCTCGTGGCCCTCTATCAGAATTTGGGAAGATTGGAGAAACTTAATTTTTCGCCCAAAAAAAAAACTTAAGGGGTACCACTGTCGTTTTTTTTTTCGGGCCGAATTTTTGAGTTTCGATATCTCAGCTCTGGAAGGGGCTAGAGCCTCCATTTTTGCACTCAGGTCTAAGTCTCATGGCCCTCTATCAGAATTTGGTAAGATTGGAGAAACTTAATTTTTCGCCCAAAAAAAAAACGTAAGGGGTACCACTGTCGTTTTTTTTTTCGGGCCGAATTTTTGAGTTTCGATATCTCAGCTCTGGAAGGGGCTAGAGCCTCCATTTTTGCACTCAGGTCTAAGTCTCATGGCCCTCTACCAGAATTTGGGAATATTGGAGAAACTTAATTTTCCGCCCAAAAAAAAAAAACGTAAGGGGTACCACTGTCGTTTTTTTTTTCGGGCCGAATTTTTGAGTTTCGATATCTCAGCTCTGGAAGGGGCTAGAGCCTCCATTTTTGCACTCAGGTCTAAGTCTCATGTCCCTCTATCAGAATTTGGGAAGATTGGAGAAACTTAATTTTTCGCCCAAAAAAAAAAAACGTAAGGGGTACCACTGTCGTTTTTTTTTCGGGCCGAATTTTTGAGTTTCGATATCTCAGCTCTGGAAGGGGCTAGAGCCTCCATTTTTGCACTCAGGTACAAGTCTCGTGGCCCTCTATCAGAATTTGGGAAGATTGGAGAAACTTAATTTTTCGCCCAAAAAAAAAACTTAAGGGGTACCACTGTCGTTTTTTTTTTCGGGCCGAATTTTTGAGTTTCGATATCTCAGCTCTGGAAGGGGCTAGAGCCTCCATTTTTGCACTCAGGTCTAAGTCTCATGGCCCTCTATCAGAATTTGGTAAGATTGGAGAAACTTAATTTTTCGCCCAAAAAAAAAACGTAAGGGGTACCACTGTCGTTTTTTTTTTCGGGCCGAATTTTTGAGTTTCGATATCTCAGCTCTGGAAGGGGCTAGAGCCTCCATTTTTGCACTCAGGTCTAAGTCTCATGGCCCTCTACCAGAATTTGGGAATATTGGAGAAACTTAATTTTCCGCCCAAAAAAAAAAAACGTAAGGGGTACCACTGTCGTTTTTTTTTTCGGGCCGAATTTTTGAGTTTCGATATCTCAGCTCTGGAAGGGGCTAGAGCCTCCATTTTTGCACTCAGGTCTAAGTCTCATGGCCCTCTATCAGAATTTGGGAAGATTGGAGAAACTTAATTTTTCGCCCCCCAAAAAAAAACGTAAGGGGTACCACTGTCGTTTTTTTTTCGGGCCGAATTTTTGAGTTTCGATATCTCAGCTCTGGAAGGGGCTAGAGCCTCCATATTTGCACTCAGGTCTAAGTCTCATGGCCCTCTATCAGAATTTGGGAAGATTGGAGAAACTTAATTTTTCGCCCAAAAAAAAAAACGTAAGGGGTACCACTGTCGTTTTTTTTTTCGGGCCGAATTTTTGAGTTTCGATATCTCAGCTCTGGAAGGGGCTAGAGCCTCCATTTTTGCACTCAGGTCTAAGTCTCATGTCCCTCTATCAGAATTTGGGAAGATTGGAGAAACTTAATTTTTCGCCCAAAAAAAAAACGTAAGGGGTACCACTGTCGTTTTTTTTTCGGGCCGAATTTTTGAGTTTCGATATCTCAGCTCTGGAAGGGGCTAGAGCCTCCATTTTTGCACTCAGGTCTAAGTCTCATGTCCCTCTATCAGAATTTGGGAAGATTGGAGAAACTTAATTTTTCGCCCAAAAAAAAAACGTAAGGGGTACCACTGTCGTTTTTTTTTCGGGCCGAATTTTTGAGTTTCGATATCTCAGCTCTGGAAGGGGCTAGAGCCTCCATTTTTGCACTCAGGTACAAGTCCCATGGCCCTCTATCAGAATCCAGAGTTTTGGGAAGATTGGAGAAACTTAATTTTTCGCCCAAAAAAAAAAACGTAAGGGGTACCACTGTCGTTTTTTTTCGGGCCGAATTTTTGAGTTTCGATATCTCAGCTCTGGAAGGGGCTAGAGCCTCCATTTTTGCACTCAGGTCTAAGTCTCATGTCCCTCTATCAGAATTTGGGAAGATTGGAGAAACTTAATTTTTCGCCCAAAAAAAAAACGTAAGGGGTACCACTGTCGTTTTTTTTTCGGGCCGAATTTTTGAGTTTCGATATCTCAGCTCTGGAAGGGGCTAGAGCCTCCATTTTTGCACTCAGGTACAAGTCTCATGGCCCTCTATCAGAATTTGGGAAGATTGGAGAAACTTAATTTTTCGCCCAAAAAAAAAAACGTAAGGGGTACCACTGTCGTTTTTTTTTTCGGGCCGAATTTTTGAGTTTCGATATCTCAGCTCTGGAAGGGGCTAGAGCCTCCATTTTTGCACTCAGGTACAAGTCTCATGGCCCTCTATCAGAATTTGGGAAGATTGGAGAAACTTAATTTTTCGCCCAAAAAAAAAAACGTAAGGGGTACCACTGTCGTTTTTTTTTTCGGGCCGAATTTTTGAGTTTCGATATCTCAGCTCTGGAAGGGGCTAGAGCCTCCATATTTGCACTCAGGTCTAAGTCTCATGGCCCTCTATCAGAATTTGGGAAGATTGGAGAAACTTAATTTTTCGCCCCCCCAAAAAAAACGTAAGGGGTACCACTGTCGTTTTTTTTTCGGGCCGAATTTTTGAGTTTCGATATCTCAGCTCTGGAAGGGGCTAGAGCCTCCATTTTTGCACTCAGGTCTAAGTCTCATGTCCCTCTATCAGAATTTGGGAAGATTGGAGAAACTTAATTTTTCGCCCAAAAAAAAAAAAAGTAAGGGGTACCACTGTCGTTTTTTTTTCGGGCCGAATTTTTGAGTTTCGATATCTCAGCTCTGGAAGGGGCTAGAGCCTCCATTTTTGCACTCAGGTACAAGTCTCGTGGCCCTCTATCAGAATTTGGGAAGATTGGAGAAACTTAATTTTTCGCCCAAAAAAAAAACTTAAGGGGTACCACTGTCGTTTTTTTTTTCGGGCCGAATTTTTGAGTTTCGATATCTCAGCTCTGGAAGGGGCTAGAGCCTCCATTTTTGCACTCAGGTCTAAGTCTCATGGCCCTCTATCAGAATTTGGTAAGATTGGAGAAACTTAATTTTTCGCCCAAAAAAAAAACGTAAGGGGTACCACTGTCGTTTTTTTTTTCGGGCCGAATTTTTGAGTTTCGATATCTCAGCTCTGGAAGGGGCTAGAGCCTCCATTTTTGCACTCAGGTCTAAGTCTCATGTCCCTCTATCAGAATTTGGGAAGATTGGAGAAACTTAATTTTTCGCCCAAAAAAAAAACGTAAGGGGTACCACTGTCGTTTTTTTTTCGGGCCGAATTTTTGAGTTTCGATATCTCAGCTCTGGAAGGGGCTAGAGCCTCCATTTTTGCACTCAGGTCTAAGTCTCATGTCCCTCTATCAGAATTTGGGAAGATTGGAGAAACTTAATTTTTCGCCCAAAAAAAAAACGTAAGGGGTACCACTGTCGTTTTTTTTTCGGGCCGAATTTTTGAGTTTCGATATCTCAGCTCTGGAAGGGGCTAGAGCCTCAATTTTTGCACTCAGGTACAAGTCTCATGGCCCTCTATCAGAATTTGGGAAGATTGGAGAAACTTAATTTTTCACCCCCCCAAAAAAAACGTAAGGGGTACCACTGTCGTTTTTTTTTTCGGGCCGAATTTTTGAGTTTCGATATCTCAGCTCTGGAAGGGGCTAGAGCCTCCATTTTTGCACTCAGGTCTAAGTCTCATGTCCCTCTATCAGAATTTGGGAAGATTGGAGAAACTTAATTTTTCGCCCAAAAAAAAAACGTAAGGGGTACCACTGTCGTTTTTTTTTTCGGGCCGAATTTTTGAGTTTCGATATCTCAGCTCTGGAAGGGGCTAGAGCCTCCATTTTTGCACTCAGGTACAAGTCTCATGTCCCTCTATCAGAATTTGGGAAGATTGGAGAAACTTAATTTTTCGCCCAAAAAAAAAACGTAAGGGGTACCACTGTCGTTTTTTTTTCGGGCCGAATTTTTGAGTTTCGATATCTCAGCTCTGGAAGGGGCTAGAGCCTCCATTTTTGCACTCAGGTACAAGTCCCATGGCCCTCTATCAAAATCCAGAGTTTTGGGAAGATTGGAGAAACTTAATTTTTCGCCCAAAAAAAAAAACGTAAGGGGTACCACTGTCGTTTTTTTTCGGGCCGAATTTTTGAGTTTCGATATCTCAGCTCTGGAAGGGGCTAGAGCCTCCATTTTTGCACTCAGGTCTAAGTCTCATGTCCCTCTATCAGAATTTGGGAAGATTGGAGAAACTTAATTTTTCGCCCAAAAAAAAAACGTAAGGGGTACCACTGTCGTTTTTTTTTTCGGGCCGAATTTTTGAGTTTCGATATCTCAGCTCTGGAAGGGGCTAGAGCCTCCATTTTTGCACTCAGGTACAAGTCTCATGGCCCTCTATCAGAATTTGGGAAGATTGGAGAAACTTAATTTTTCGCCCCCCCAAAAAAAACGTAAGGGGTACCACTGTCGTTTTTTTTTCGGGCCGAATTTTTGAGTTTCGATATCTCAGCTCTGGAAGGGGCTAGAGCCTCCATTGTTGCACTCAGGTACAAGTCTCGTGGCCCTCTATCAGAATTTGGGAAGATTGGAGAAACTTAATTTTTCGCCCCCCCAAAAAAAACGTAAGGGGTACCACTGTCGTTTTTTTTTCGGGCCGAATTTTTGAGTTTCGATATCTCAGCTCTGGAAGGGGCTAGAGCCTCCATTGTTGCACTCAGGTACAAGTCTCGTGGCCCTCTATCAGAATTTGGGAAGATTGGAGAAACTTAATTTTTCGCCCAAAAAAAAAAACGTAAGGGGTACAACTGTCGTTTTTTTTCGGGCCGAATTTTTGAGTTTCGATATCTCAGCTCTGGAAGGGGCTAGAGCCTCCATTTTTGCACTCAGGTCTAAGTCTCATGTCCCTCTATCAGAATTTGGGAAGATTGGAGAAACTTAATTTTTCGCCCAAAAAAAAAACGTAAGGGGTACCACTGTCGTTTTTTTTTTCGGGCCGAATTTTTGAGTTTCGATATCTCAGCTCTGGAAGGGGCTAGAGCCTCCATTTTTGCACTCAGGTACAAGTCTCATGGCCCTCTATCAGAATTTGGGAAGATTGGAGAAACTTAATTTTTCGCCCCCCCAAAAAAAACGTAAGGGGTACCACTGTCGTTTTTTTTTCGGGCCGAATTTTTGAGTTTCGATATCTCAGCTCTGGAAGGGGCTAGAGCCTCCATTGTTGCACTCAGGTACAAGTCTCGTGGCCCTCTATCAGAATTTGGGAAGATTGGAGAAACTTAATTTTTCGCCCAAAAAAAAAACTTAAGGGGTACCACTGTCGTTTTTTTTTTCGGGCCGAATTTTTGAGTTTCGATATCTCAGCTCTGGAAGGGGCTAGAGCCTCCATTTTTGCACTCAGGTCTAAGTCTCATGGCCCTCTATCAGAATTTGGTAAGATTGGAGAAACTTAATTTTTCGCCCAAAAAAAAAACGTAAGGGGTACCACTGTCGTTTTTTTTTTCGGGCCGAATTTTTGAGTTTCGATATCTCAGCTCTGGAAGGGGCTAGAGCCTCCATTTTTGCACTCAGGTCTAAGTCTCATGGCCCTCTACCAGAATTTGGGAATATTGGAGAAACTTAATTTTCCGCCCAAAAAAAAAAAACGTAAGGGGTACCACTGTCGTTTTTTTTTTCGGGCCGAATTTTTGAGTTTCGATATCTCAGCTCTGGAAGGGGCTAGAGCCTCCATTTTTGCACTCAGGTCTAAGTCTCATGGCCCTCTATCAGAATTTGGGAAGATTGGAGAAACTTAATTTTTCGCCCAAAAAAAAAACGTAAGGGGTACCACTGTCGTTTTTTTTTTTCGGGCCGAATTTTTGAGTTTCGATATCTCAGCTCTGGAAGGGGCTAGAGCCTCCATTTTTGCACTCAGGTCTAAGTCTCATGGCCCTCTACCAGAATTCTGGAAGATTGGAGAAACTTAATTTTTCGCCCCAAAAAAAAAAACGTAAGGGGTACCACTGTCGTTTTTTTTTCGGGCCGAATTTTTGAGTTTCGATATCTCAGCTCTGGAAGGGGCTAGAGCCTCCATTTTTGCACTCAGGTCTAAGTCTCATGGCCCTCTATCAGAATTTGGGAAGATTGGAGAAACTTAATTTTTCGCCCCCCCAAAAAAAACGTAAGGGGTACCACTGTCGTTTTTTTTTCGGGCCGAATTTTTGAGTTTCGATATCTCAGCTCTGGAAGGGGCTAGAGCCTCCATTTTTGCACTCAGGTCTAAGTCTCATGGCCCTCTATCAGAATTTGGGAAGATTGGAGAAACTTAATTTTTCGCCCAAAAAAAAAACGTAAGGGGTACCACTGTCGTTTTTTTTTTCGGACCGTATTTTTGAGTTTCGATATCTCAGCTCTGGAAGGGGCTAGAGCCTCCATTTTTGCACTCAGGTCTAAGTCTCATGTCCCTCTATCAGAATTTGGGAAGATTGGAGAAACTTAATTTTTCGCCCAAAAAAAAAAACGTAAGGGGTACCACTGTCGTTTTTTTTTCGGGCCGAATTTTTGAGTTTCGATATCTCAGCTCTGGAAGGGGCTAGAGCCTCCATTTTTGCACTCAGGTCTAAGTCTCATGGCCCTCTATCAGAATTTGGGAAGATTGGAGAAACTTAATTTTCCGCCCAAAAAAAAAAAACGTAAGGGGTACCACTGTCGTTTTTTTTTTCGGGCCGAATTTTTGAGTTTCGATATCTCAGCTCTGGAAGGGGCTAGAGCCTCCATTTTTGCACTCAGGTCTAAGTCTCATGGCCCTCTATCAGAATTTAGGAAGATTGGAGAAACTTAATTTTTCGCCCCCCCAAAAAAAACGTAAGGGGTACCACTGTCGTTTTTTTTTTCGGGCCGAATTTTTGAGTTTCGATATCTCAGCTCTGGAAGGGGCTAGAGCCTCCATTTTTGCACTCAGGTCTAAGTCTCATGGCCCTCTATCAGAATTTGGGAAGATTGGAGAAACTTAATTTTTCGCCCAAAAAAAAAACGTAAGGGGTACCACTGTCGTTTTTTTTTTCGGGCCGAATTTTTGAGTTTCGATATCTCAGCTCTGGAAGGGGCTAGAGCCTCCATTTTTGCACTCAGGTCTAAGTCTCATGTCCCTCTATCAGAATTTGGGAAGATTGGAGAAACTTAATTTTTCGCCCAAAAAAAAAACGTAAGGGGTACCACTGTCGTTTTTTTTTTCGGGCCGAATTTTTGAGTTTCGATATCTCAGCTCTGGAAGGGGCTAGAGCCTCCATTTTTGCACTCAGGTCTAAGTCTCATGTCCCTCTATCAGAATTTGGGAAGATTGGAGAAACTTAATTTTTCGCCCAAAAAAAAAAACTTAAGGGGTACCACTGTCGTTTTTTTTTTCGGGCCGAATTTTTGAGTTTCGATATATCAGCTCTGGAAGGGGCTAGAGCCTCCATTTTGCGCTCAGGTACAAGTCTCATGGCCCTCTATCAGAATCCAGAGTTTTGGGAAGATTGGAGAAACTTAATTTTTCGCCCCCCCAAAAAAAACGTAAGGGGTACCACTGTCGTTTTTTTTTCGGGCCGAATTTTTGAGTTTCGATATCTCAGCTCTGGAAGGGGCTAGAGCCTCCATTTTTGCACTCAGGTCTAAGTCTCATGGCCCTCTATCAGAATTTGGGAAGATTGGAGAAACTTAATTTTTCGCCCAAAAAAAAAACGTAAGGGGTACCACTGTCGTTTTTTTTTTCGGGCCGAATTTTTGAGTTTCGATATCTCAGCTCTGGAAGGGGCTAGAGCCTCCATTTTTGCACTCAGGTCTAAGTCTCATGGCCCTCTATCAGAATTTGGTAAGATTGGAGAAACTTAATTTTTCGCCCAAAAAAAAACGTAAGGGGTACCACTGTCGTTTTTTTTTTCGGGCCGAATTTTTGAGTTTCGATATCTCAGCTCTGGAAGGGGCTAGAGCCTCCATTTTTGCACTCAGGTCTAAGTCTCATGGCCCTCTACCAGAATTTGGGAATATTGGAGAAACTTAATTTTCCGCCCAAAAAAAAAAAACGTAAGGGGTACCACTGTCGTTTTTTTTTTCGGGCCGAATTTTTGAGTTTCGATATCTCAGCTCTGGAAGGGGCTAGAGCCTCCATTTTTGCACTCAGGTCTAAGTCTCATGGCCCTCTATCAGAATTTGGGAAGATTGGAGAAACTTAATTTTTCGCCCCCCAAAAAAAAACGTAAGGGGTACCACTGTCGTTTTTTTTTCGGGCCGAATTTTTGAGTTTCGATATCTCAGCTCTGGAAGGGGCTAGAGCCTCCATTTTTGCACTCAGGTCTAAGTCTCATGGCCCTCTATCAGAATTTGGGAAGATTGGAGAAACTTAATTTTTCGCCCAAAAAAAAAACGTAAGGGGTACCACTGTCGTTTTTTTTTTCGGGCCGAATTTTTGAGTTTCGATATCTCAGCTCTGGAAGGGGCTAGAGCCTCCATTTTTGCACTCAGGTCTAAGTCTCATGTCCCTCTATCAGAATTTGGGAAGATTGGAGAAACTTAATTTTTCGCCCAAAAAAAAAACGTAAGGGGTACCACTGTCGTTTTTTTTTCGGGCCGAATTTTTGAGTTTCGATATCTCAGCTCTGGAAGGGGCTAGAGCCTCCATTTTTGCACTCAGGTCTAAGTCTCATGTCCCTCTATCAGAATTTGGGAAGATTGGAGAAACTTAATTTTTCGCCCAAAAAAAAAACGTAAGGGGTACCACTGTCGTTTTTTTTTCGGGCCGAATTTTTGAGTTTCGATATCTCAGCTCTGGAAGGGGCTAGAGCCTCCATTTTTGCACTCAGGTACAAGTCCCATGGCCCTCTATCAGAATCCAGAGTTTTGGGAAGATTGGAGAAACTTAATTTTTCGCCCAAAAAAAAAAACGTAAGGGGTACCACTGTCGTTTTTTTTCGGGCCGAATTTTTGAGTTTCGATATCTCAGCTCTGGAAGGGGCTAGAGCCTCCATTTTTGCACTCAGGTCTAAGTCTCATGTCCCTCTATCAGAATTCGGGAAGATTGGAGAAACTTAATTTTTCGCCCAAAAAAAAAACGTAAGGGGTACCACTGTCGTTTTTTTTTCGGGCCGAATTTTTGAGTTTCGATATCTCAGCTCTGGAAGGGGCTAGAGCCTCCATTTTTGCACTCAGGTACAAGTCTCATGGCCCTCTATCAGAATTTGGGAAGATTGGAGAAACTTAATTTTTCGCCCAAAAAAAAAACGTAAGGGGTACCACTGTCGTTTTTTTTTTCGGGCCGAATTTTTGAGTTTCGATATCTCAGCTCTGGAAGGGGCTAGAGCCTCCATATTTGCACTCAGGTCTAAGTCTCATGGCCCTCTATCAGAATTTGGGAAGATTGGAGAAACTTAATTTTTCGCCCCCCCAAAAAAAACGTAAGGGGTACCACTGTCGTTTTTTTTTCGGGCCGAATTTTTGAGTTTCGATATCTCAGCTCTGGAAGGGGCTAGAGCCTCCATTTTTGCACTCAGGTCTAAGTCTCATGTCCCTGTATCAGAATTTGGGAAGATTGGAGAAACTTAATTTTTCGCCCAAAAAAAAAAACGTAAGGGGTACCACTGTCGTTTTTTTTTCGGGCCGAATTTTTGAGTTTCGATATCTCAGCTCTGGAAGGGGCTAGAGCCTCCATTTTTGCACTCAGGTACAAGTCTCGTGGCCCTCTATCAGAATTTGGGAAGATTGGAGAAACTTAATTTTTCGCCCAAAAAAAAAACTTAAGGGGTACCACTGTCGTTTTTTTTTTCGGGCCGAATTTTTGAGTTTCGATATCTCAGCTCTGGAAGGGGCTAGAGCCTCCATTTTTGCACTCAGGTCTAAGTCTCATGGCCCTCTATCAGAATTTGGTAAGATTGGAGAAACTTAATTTTTCGCCCAAAAAAAAAACGTAAGGGGTACCACTGTCGTTTTTTTTTTCGGGCCGAATTTTTGAGTTTCGATATCTCAGCTCTGGAAGGGGCTAGAGCCTCCATTTTTGCACTCAGGTCTAAGTCTCATGGCCCTCTACCAGAATTTGGGAAGATTGGAGAAACTTAATTTTCCGCCCAAAAAAAAAAACGTAAGGGGTACCACTGTCGTTTTTTTTTTCGGGCCGAATTTTTGAGTTTCGATATCTCAGCTCTGGAAGGGGCTAGAGCCTCCATTTTTGCACTCAGGTCTAAGTCTCATGGCCCTCTATCAGAATTTGGGAAGATTGGAGAAACTTAATTTTTCGCCCAAAAAAAAAAACGTAAGGGGTACCACTGTCGTTTTTTTTTTCGGGCCGAATTTTTGAGTTTCGATATCTCAGCTCTGGAAGGGGCTAGAGCCTCCATTTTTGCACTCAGGTCTAAGTCTCATGGCCCTCTATCAGAATTTGGGAAGATTGGAGAAACTTAATTTTTCGCCCAAAAAAAAAACGTAAGGGGTACCACTGTCGTTTTTTTTTTTTCGGGCCGAATTTTTGAGTTTCGATATCTCAGCTCTGGAAGGGGCTAGAGCCTCCATTTTTGCACTCAGGTCTAAGTCTCATGGCCCTCTACCAGAATTCTGGAAGATTGGAGAAACTTAATTTTTCGCCCCAAAAAAAAAACGTAAGGGGTACCACTGTCGTTTTTTTTTCGGGCCGAATTTTTGAGTTTCGATATCTCAGCTCTGGAAGGGGCTAGAGCCTCCATTTTTGCACTCAGGTCTAAGTCTCATGGCCCTCTATCAGAATTTGGGAAGATTGGAGAAACTTAATTTTTCGCCCCCCCAAAAAAAACGTAAGGGGTACCACTGTCGTTTTTTTTTCGGGCCGAATTTTTGAGTTTCGATATCTCAGCTCTGGAAGGGGCTAGAGCCTCCATTTTTGCACTCAGGTCTAAGTCTCATGGCCCTCTATCAGAATTTGGGAAGATTGGAGAAACTTAATTTTTCGCCCAAAAAAAAAACGTAAGGGGTACCACTGTCGTTTTTTTTTTCGGGCCGAATTTTTGAGTTTCGATATCTCAGCTCTGGAAGGGGCTAGAGCCTCCATTTTTGCACTCAGGTCTAAGTCTCATGTCCCTCTATCAGAATTTGGGAAGATTGGAGAAACTTAATTTTTCGCCCAAAAAAAAAACGTAAGGGGTACCACTGTCGTTTTTTTTTCGGGCCGAATTTTTGAGTTTCGATATCTCAGCTCTGGAAGGGGCTAGAGCCTCCATTTTTGCACTCAGGTCTAAGTCTCATGGCCCTCTATCAGAATTTGGGAAGATTGGAGAAACTTAATTTTTCGCCCCAAAAAAAAAACTTAAGGGGTACCACTGTCGTTTTTTTTTTCGGGCCGAATTTTTGAGTTTCGATATCTCAGCTCTGGAAGGGGCTAGAGCCTCCATTTTTGCACTCAGGTCTAAATTTCATGGCCCTCTATCAGAATTTGGTAAGATTGGAGAAACTTAATTTTTCGCCCCCAAAAAAAACGTAAGGGGTACCACTGTCGTTTTTTTTTTCGGGCCGAATTTTTGAGTTTCGATATCTCAGCTCTGGAAGGGGCTAGAGCCTCCATTTTTGCACTCAGGTCTAAGTCTCATGTCCCTCTATCAGAATTTGGGAAGATTGGAGAAACTTAATTTTTCGCCCAAAAAAAAAAACGTAAGGGGTACCACTGTCGTTTTTTTTTCGGGCCGAATTTTTGAGTTTCGATATCTCAGCTCTGGAAGGGGCTAGAGCCTCCATTTTTGCACTCAGGTACAAGTCTCGTGGCCCTCTATCAGAATTTGGGAAGATTGGAGAAACTTAATTTTTCGCCCAAAAAAAAAACTTAAGGGGTACCACTGTCGTTTTTTTTTTCGGGCCGAATTTTTGAGTTTCGATATCTCAGCTCTGGAAGGGGCTAGAGCCTCCATTTTTGCACTCAGGTCTAAGTCTCATGGCCCTCTATCAGAATTTGGTAAGATTGGAGAAACTTAATTTTTCGCCCAAAAAAAAAACGTAAGGGGTACCACTGTCGTTTTTTTTTTCGGGCCGAATTTTTGAGTTTCGATATCTCAGCTCTGGAAGGGGCTAGAGCCTCCATTTTTGCACTCAGGTCTAAGTCTCATGGCCCTCTACCAGAATTTGGGAATATTGGAGAAACTTAATTTTCCGCCCAAAAAAAAAAAACGTAAGGGGTACCACTGTCGTTTTTTTTTTCGGGCCGAATTTTTGAGTTTCGATATCTCAGCTCTGGAAGGGGCTAGAGCCTCCATTTTTGCACTCAGGTCTAAGTCTCATGTCCCTCTATCAGAATTTGGGAAGATTGGAGAAACTTAATTTTTCGCCCAAAAAAAAAAACGTAAGGGGTACCACTGTCGTTTTTTTTTCGGGCCGAATTTTTGAGTTTCGATATCTCAGCTCTGGAAGGGGCTAGAGCCTCCATTTTTGCACTCAGGTACAAGTCTCGTGGCCCTCTATCAGAATTTGGGAAGATTGGAGAAACTTAATTTTTCGCCCAAAAAAAAAACTTAAGGGGTACCACTGTCGTTTTTTTTTTCGGGCCGAATTTTTGAGTTTCGATATCTCAGCTCTGGAAGGGGCTAGAGCCTCCATTTTTGCACTCAGGTCTAAGTCTCATGGCCCTCTATCAGAATTTGGTAAGATTGGAGAAACTTAATTTTTCGCCCAAAAAAAAAACGTAAGGGGTACCACTGTCGTTTTTTTTTTCGGGCCGAATTTTTGAGTTTCGATATCTCAGCTCTGGAAGGGGCTAGAGCCTCCATTTTTGCACTCAGGTCTAAGTCTCATGGCCCTCTACCAGAATTTGGGAATATTGGAGAAACTTAATTTTCCGCCCAAAAAAAAAAAACGTAAGGGGTACCACTGTCGTTTTTTTTTTCGGGCCGAATTTTTGAGTTTCGATATCTCAGCTCTGGAAGGGGCTAGAGCCTCCATTTTTGCACTCAGGTCTAAGTCTCATGGCCCTCTATCAGAATTTGGGAAGATTGGAGAAACTTAATTTTTCGCCCCCCAAAAAAAAACGTAAGGGGTACCACTGTCGTTTTTTTTTCGGGCCGAATTTTTGAGTTTCGATATCTCAGCTCTGGAAGGGGCTAGAGCCTCCATATTTGCACTCAGGTCTAAGTCTCATGGCCCTCTATCAGAATTTGGGAAGATTGGAGAAACTTAATTTTTCGCCCAAAAAAAAAAACGTAAGGGGTACCACTGTCGTTTTTTTTTTCGGGCCGAATTTTTGAGTTTCGATATCTCAGCTCTGGAAGGGGCTAGAGCCTCCATTTTTGCACTCAGGTCTAAGTCTCATGTCCCTCTATCAGAATTTGGGAAGATTGGAGAAACTTAATTTTTCGCCCAAAAAAAAAACGTAAGGGGTACCACTGTCGTTTTTTTTTCGGGCCGAATTTTTGAGTTTCGATATCTCAGCTCTGGAAGGGGCTAGAGCCTCCATTTTTGCACTCAGGTCTAAGTCTCATGTCCCTCTATCAGAATTTGGGAAGATTGGAGAAACTTAATTTTTCGCCCAAAAAAAAAACGTAAGGGGTACCACTGTCGTTTTTTTTTCGGGCCGAATTTTTGAGTTTCGATATCTCAGCTCTGGAAGGGGCTAGAGCCTCCATTTTTGCACTCAGGTACAAGTCCCATGGCCCTCTATCAGAATCCAGAGTTTTGGGAAGATTGGAGAAACTTAATTTTTCGCCCAAAAAAAAAAACGTAAGGGGTACCACTGTCGTTTTTTTTCGGGCCGAATTTTTGAGTTTCGATATCTCAGCTCTGGAAGGGGCTAGAGCCTCCATTTTTGCACTCAGGTCTAAGTCTCATGTCCCTCTATCAGAATTTGGGAAGATTGGAGAAACTTAATTTTTCGCCCAAAAAAAAAACGTAAGGGGTACCACTGTCGTTTTTTTTTCGGGCCGAATTTTTGAGTTTCGATATCTCAGCTCTGGAAGGGGCTAGAGCCTCCATTTTTGCACTCAGGTACAAGTCTCATGGCCCTCTATCAGAATTTGGGAAGATTGGAGAAACTTAATTTTTCGCCCAAAAAAAAAAACGTAAGGGGTACCACTGTCGTTTTTTTTTTCGGGCCGAATTTTTGAGTTTCGATATCTCAGCTCTGGAAGGGGCTAGAGCCTCCATTTTTGCACTCAGGTACAAGTCTCATGGCCCTCTATCAGAATTTGGGAAGATTGGAGAAACTTAATTTTTCGCCCAAAAAAAAAAACGTAAGGGGTACCACTGTCGTTTTTTTTTTCGGGCCGAATTTTTGAGTTTCGATATCTCAGCTCTGGAAGGGGCTAGAGCCTCCATATTTGCACTCAGGTCTAAGTCTCATGGCCCTCTATCAGAATTTGGGAAGATTGGAGAAACTTAATTTTTCGCCCCCCCAAAAAAAACGTAAGGGGTACCACTGTCGTTTTTTTTTCGGGCCGAATTTTTGAGTTTCGATATCTCAGCTCTGGAAGGGGCTAGAGCCTCCATTTTTGCACTCAGGTCTAAGTCTCATGTCCCTCTATCAGAATTTGGGAAGATTGGAGAAACTTAATTTTTCGCCCAAAAAAAAAAAAAGTAAGGGGTACCACTGTCGTTTTTTTTTCGGGCCGAATTTTTGAGTTTCGATATCTCAGCTCTGGAAGGGGCTAGAGCCTCCATTTTTGCACTCAGGTACAAGTCTCGTGGCCCTCTATCAGAATTTGGGAAGATTGGAGAAACTTAATTTTTCGCCCAAAAAAAAAACTTAAGGGGTACCACTGTCGTTTTTTTTTTCGGGCCGAATTTTTGAGTTTCGATATCTCAGCTCTGGAAGGGGCTAGAGCCTCCATTTTTGCACTCAGGTCTAAGTCTCATGGCCCTCTATCAGAATTTGGTAAGATTGGAGAAACTTAATTTTTCGCCCAAAAAAAAAACGTAAGGGGTACCACTGTCGTTTTTTTTTTCGGGCCGAATTTTTGAGTTTCGATATCTCAGCTCTGGAAGGGGCTAGAGCCTCCATTTTTGCACTCAGGTCTAAGTCTCATGGCCCTCTACCAGAATTTGGGAATATTGGAGAAACTTAATTTTCCGCCCAAAAAAAAAAAACGTAAGGGCTACCACTGTCGTTTTTTTTTTCGGGCCGAATTTTTGAGTTTCGATATCTCAGCTCTGGAAGGGGCTAGAGCCTCCATTTTTGCACTCAGGTCTAAGTCTCATGGCCCTCTATCAGAATTTGGGAAGATTGGAGAAACTTAATTTTTCGCCCCCCAAAAAAAAACGTAAGGGGTACCACTGTCGTTTTTTTTTCGGGCCGAATTTTTGAGTTTCGATATCTCAGCTCTGGAAGGGGCTAGAGCCTCCATTTTTGCACTCAGGTCTAAGTCTCATGGCCCTCTATCAGAATTTGGGAAGATTGGAGAAACTTAATTTTTCGCCCAAAAAAAAAACGTAAGGGGTACCACTGTCGTTTTTTTTTTCGGGCCGAATTTTTGAGTTTCGATATCTCAGCTCTGGAAGGGGCTAGAGCCTCCATTTTTGCACTCAGGTCTAAGTCTCATGTCCCTCTATCAGAATTTGGGAAGATTGGAGAAACTTAATTTTTCGCCCAAAAAAAAAACGTAAGGGGTACCACTGTCGTTTTTTTTTTTCGGGCCGAATTTTTGAGTTTCGATATCTCAGCTCTGGAAGGGGCTAGAGCCTCCATTTTTGCACTCAGGTCTAAGTCTCATGGCCCTCTATCAGAATTTGGGAAGATTGGAGAAACTTAATTTTTCGCCCAAAAAAAAAAACTTAAGGGGTACCACTGTCGTTTTTTTTTTCGGGCCGAATTTTTGAGTTTCGATATCTCAGCTCTGGAAGGGGCTAGAGCCTCCATTTTTGCGCTCAGGTACAAGTCTCATGGCCCTCTATCAGAATCCAGAGTTTTGGGAAGATTGGAGAAACTTAATTTTTCGCCCAAAAAAAAAAAACGTAAGGGGTACCACTGTCGTTTTTTTTTCGGGCCGAATTTTTGAGTTTCGATATCTCAGCTCTGGAAGGGGCTAGAGCCTCCATTTTTGCACTCAGGTACAAGTCTCATGGCCCTCTATCAGAATCCAGAGTTTTGGGAAGATTGGAGAAACTTAATTTTTCGCCCAAAAAAAAAAAACGTAAGGGGTACCACTGTCGTTTTTTTTTCGGGCCGAATTTTTGAGTTTCGATATCTCAGCTCTGGAAGGGGCTAGAGCCTCCATTTTTGCACTCAGGTCTAAGTCTCATGGCCCTCTACCAGAATTTGGGAATATTGGAGAAACTTAATTTTCCGCCCAAAAAAAAAAACGTAAGGGGTACCACTGTCGTTTTTTTTTTCGGGCCGAATTTTTGAGTTTCGATATCTCAGCTCTGGAAGGGGCTAGAGCCTCCATTTTTGCACTCAGGTCTAAGTCTCATGGCCCTCTATCAGAATTTGGGAAGATTGGAGAAACTTAATTTTTCGCCCAAAAAAAAAAAACGTAAGGGGTACCACTGTCGTTTTTTTTTTCGGGCCGAATTTTTGAGTTTCGATATCTCAGCTCTGGAAGGGGCTAGAGCCTCCATTTTTGCACTCAGGTCTAAGTCTCATGTCCCTCTATCAGAATTTGGGAAGATTGGAGAAACTTAATTTTTCGCCCAAAAAAAAAACGTAAGGGGTACCACTGTCGTTTTTTTTTCGGGCCGAATTTTTGAGTTTCGATATCTCAGCTCTGGAAGGGGCTAGAGCCTCCATTTTTGCACTCAGGTCTAAGTCTCATGTCCCTCTATCAGAATTTGGGAAGATTGGAGAAACTTAATTTTTCGCCCAAAAAAAAAACGTAAGGGGTACCACTGTCGTTTTTTTTTCGGGCCGAATTTTTGAGTTTCGATATCTCAGCTCTGGAAGGGGCTAGAGCCTCCATTTTTGCACTCAGGTACAAGTCCCATGGCCCTCTATCAGAATCCAGAGTTTTGGGAAGATTGGAGAAACTTAATTTTTCGCCCAAAAAAAAAAACGTAAGGGGTACCACTGTCGTTTTTTTTCGGGCCGAATTTTTGAGTTTCGATATCTCAGCTCTGGAAGGGGCTAGAGCCTCCATTTTTGCACTCAGGTCTAAGTCTCATGTCCCTCTATCAGAATTTGGGAAGATTGGAGAAACTTAATTTTTCGCCCAAAAAAAAAACGTAAGGGGTACCACTGTCGTTTTTTTTTCGGGCCGAATTTTTGAGTTTCGATATCTCAGCTCTGGAAGGGGCTAGAGCCTCCATTTTTGCACTCAGGTACAAGTCTCATGGCCCTCTATCAGAATTTGGGAAGATTGGAGAAACTTAATTTTTCGCCCAAAAAAAAAAACGTAAGGGGTACCACTGTCGTTTTTTTTTTCGGGCCGAATTTTTGAGTTTCGATATCTCAGCTCTGGAAGGGGCTAGAGCCTCCATTTTTGCACTCAGGTACAAGTCTCATGGCCCTCTATCAGAATTTGGGAAGATTGGAGAAACTTAATTTTTCGCCCAAAAAAAAAAACGTCAGGGGTACCACTGTCGTTTTTTTTTTCGGGCCGAATTTTTGAGTTTCGATATCTCAGCTCTGGAAGGGGCTAGAGCCTCCATATTTGCACTCAGGTCTAAGTCTCATGGCCCTCTATCAGAATTTGGGAAGATTGGAGAAACTTAATTTTTCGCCCCCCCCAAAAAAAACGTAAGGGGTACCACTGTCGTTTTTTTTTCGGGCCGAATTTTTGAGTTTCGATATCTCAGCTCTGGAAGGGGCTAGAGCCTCCATTTTTGCACTCAGGTCTAAGTCTCATGTCCCTCTATCAGAATTTGGGAAGATTGGAGAAACTTAATTTTTCGCCCAAAAAAAAAAAAAGTAAGGGGTACCACTGTCGTTTTTTTTTCGGGCCGAATTTTTGAGTTTCGATATCTCAGCTCTGGAAGGGGCTAGAGCCTCCATTTTTGCACTCAGGTACAAGTCTCGTGGCCCTCTATCAGAATTTGGGAAGATTGGAGAAACTTAATTTTTCGCCCAAAAAAAAAACTTAAGGGGTACCACTGTCGTTTTTTTTTTCGGGCCGAATTTTTGAGTTTCGATATCTCAGCTCTGGAAGGGGCTAGAGCCTCCATTTTTGCACTCAGGTCTAAGTCTCATGGCCCTCTATCAGAATTTGGTAAGATTGGAGAAACTTAATTTTTCGCCCAAAAAAAAAACGTAAGGGGTACCACTGTCGTTTTTTTTTTCGGGCCGAATTTTTGAGTTTCGATATCTCAGCTCTGGAAGGGGCTAGAGCCTCCATTTTTGCACTCAGGTCTAAGTCTCATGGCCCTCTACCAGAATTTGGGAATATTGGAGAAACTTAATTTTCCGCCCAAAAAAAAAAAACGTAAGGGCTACCACTGTCGTTTTTTTTTTCGGGCCGAATTTTTGAGTTTCGATATCTCAGCTCTGGAAGGGGCTAGAGCCTCCATTTTTGCACTCAGGTCTAAGTCTCATGGCCCTCTATCAGAATTTGGGAAGATTGGAGAAACTTAATTTTTCGCCCCCCAAAAAAAAACGTAAGGGGTACCACTGTCGTTTTTTTTTCGGGCCGAATTTTTGAGTTTCGATATCTCAGCTCTGGAAGGGGCTAGAGCCTCCATTTTTGCACTCAGGTCTAAGTCTCATGGCCCTCTATCAGAATTTGGGAAGATTGGAGAAACTTAATTTTTCGCCCAAAAAAAAAACGTAAGGGGTACCACTGTCGTTTTTTTTTTCGACCGAATTTTTGAGTTTCGATATCTCAGCTCTGGAAGGGGCTAGAGCCTCCATTTTTGCACTCAGGTCTAAGTCTCATGTCCCTCTATCAGAATTTGGGAAGATTGGAGAAACTTAATTTTTCGCCCAAAAAAAAAACGTAAGGGGTACCACTGTCGTTTTTTTTTTTCGGGCCGAATTTTTGAGTTTCGATATCTCAGCTCTGGAAGGGGCTAGAGCCTCCATTTTTGCACTCAGGTCTAAGTCTCATGGCCCTCTATCAGAATTTGGAAAGATTGGAGAAACTTAATTTTTCGCCCAAAAAAAAAAACTTAAGGGGTACCACTGTCGTTTTTTTTTTCGGGCCGAATTTTTGAGTTTCGATATCTCAGCTCTGGAAGGGGCTAGAGCCTCCATTTTTGCGCTCAGGTACAAGTCTCATGGCCCTCTATCAGAATCCAGAGTTTTGGGAAGATTGGAGAAACTTAATTTTTCGCCCAAAAAAAAAAAACGTAAGGGGTACCACTGTCGTTTTTTTTTCGGGCCGAATTTTTGAGTTTCGATATCTCAGCTCTGGAAGGGGCTAGAGCCTCCATTTTTGCACTCAGGTACAAGTCTCATGGCCCTCTATCAGAATCCAGAGTTTTGGGAAGATTGGAGAAACTTAATTTTTCGCCCAAAAAAAAAAAACGTAAGGGGTACCACTGTCGTTTTTTTTTCGGGCCGAATTTTTGAGTTTCGATATCTCAGCTCTGGAAGGGGCTAGAGCCTCCATTTTTGCACTCAGGTCTAAGTCTCATGGCCCTCTACCAGAATTTGGGAATATTGGAGAAACTTAATTTTCCGCCCAAAAAAAAAAACGTAAGGGGTACCACTGTCGTTTTTTTTTTCGGGCCGAATTTTTGAGTTTCGATATCTCAGCTCTGGAAGGGGCTAGAGCCTCCATTTTTGCACTCAGGTCTAAGTCTCATGGCCCTCTATCAGAATTTGGGAAGATTGGAGAAACTTAATTTTTCGCCCAAAAAAAAAAAACGTAAGGGGTACCACTGTCGTTTTTTTTTTCGGGCCGAATTTTTGAGTTTCGATATCTCAGCTCTGGAAGGGGCTAGAGCCTCCATTTTTGCACTCAGGTCTAAGTCTCATGGCCCTCTATCAGAATTTGGGAAGATTGGAGAAACTTAATTTTTCGCCCAAAAAAAAAACGTAAGGGGTACCACTGTCGTTTTTTTTTTTCGGGCCGAATTTTTGAGTTTCGATATCTCAGCTCTGGAAGGGGCTAGAGCCTCCATTTTTGCACTCAGGTCTAAGTCTCATGGCCCTCTACCAGAATTCTGGAAGATTGGAGAAACTTAATTTTTCGCCCCAAAAAAAAAAACGTAAGGGGTACCACTGTCGTTTTTTTTTTCGGGCCGAATTTTTGAGTTTCGATATCTCAGCTCTGGAAGGGGCTAGAGCCTCCATTTTTGCACTCAGGTCTAAGTCTCATGGCCCTCTATCAGAATTTGGGAAGATTGGAGAAACTTAATTTTTCGCCCCAAAAAAAAAACGTAAGGGGTACCACTGTCGTTTTTTTTTTCGGGCCGAATTTTTGAGTTTCGATATCTCAGCTCTGGAAGGGGCTAGAGCCTCCATTTTTGCACTCAGGTCTAAGTCTCATGGCCCTCTATCAGAATTTGGGAAGATTGGAGAAACTTAATTTTTCGCCCAAAAAAAAAACGTAAGGGGTACCACTGTCGTTTTTTTTTTTCGGGCCGAATTTTTGAGTTTCGATATCTCAGCTCTGGAAGGGGCTAGAGCCTCCATTTTTGCACTCAGGTCTAAGTCTCATGGCCCTCTACCAGAATTCTGGAAGATTGGAGAAACTTAATTTTTCGCCCAAAAAAAAAACGTAAGGGGTACCACTGTCGTTTTTTTTTCGGGCCGAATTTTTGAGTTTCGATATCTCAGCTCTGGAAGGGGCTAGAGCCTCCATTTTTGCACTCAGGTCTAAGTCTCATGGCCCTCTATCAGAATTTGGGAAGATTGGAGAAACTTAATTTTCCGCCCAAAAAAAAAAAACGTAAGGGGTACCACTGTCGTTTTTTTTTTCGGGCCGAATTTTTGAGTTTCGATATCTCAGCTCTGGAAGGGGCTAGAGCCTCCATTTTTGCACTCAGGTCTAAGTCTCATGGCCCTCTATCAGAATTTGGGAAGATTGGAGAAACTTAATTTTTCGCCCCCCCAAAAAAAACGTAAGGGGTACCACTGTCGTTTTTTTTTTTCGGGCCGAATTTTTGAGTTTCGATATCTCAGCTCTGGAAGGGGCTAGAGCCTCCATTTTTGCACTCAGGTCTAAGTCTCATGTCCCTCTATCAGAATTTGGGAAGATTGGAGAAACTTAATTTTTCGCCCAAAAAAAAACGTAAGGGGTACCACTGTCGTTTTTTTTTCGGGCCGAATTTTTGAGTTTCGATATCTCAGCTCTGGAAGGGGCTAGAGCCTCCATTTTTGCACTCAGGTCTAAGTCTCATGTCCCTCTATCAGAATTTGGGAAGATTGGAGAAACTTAATTTTTCGCCCAAAAAAAAAACTTAAGGGGTACCACTCTCGTTTTTTTTTTCGGGCCGAATTTTTGAGTTTCGATATCTCAGCTCTGGAAGGGGCTAGAGCCTCCATTTTTGCGCTCAGGTACAAGTCTCATGGCCCTCTATCAGAATCCAGAGTTTTGGGAAGATTGGAGAAACTTAATTTTTCGCCCCCCCAAAAAAAACGTAAGGGGTACCACTGTCGTTTTTTTTTTCGGGCCGAATTTTTGAGTTTCGATATCTCAGCTCTGGAAGGGGCTAGAGCCTCCATTTTTGCACTCAGGTCTAAGTCTCATGGCCCTCTATCAGAATTTGGGAAGATTGGAGAAACTTAATTTTTCGCCCAAAAAAAAAACGTAAGGGGTACCACTGTCGTTTTTTTTTTCGGGCCGAATTTTTGAGTTTCGATATCTCAGCTCTGGAAGGGGCTAGAGCCTCCATTTTTGCACTCAGGTACAAGTCTCATGGCCCTCTATCAGAATCCAGAGTTTTGGGAAGATTGGAGAAACTTAATTTTTCGCCCAAAAAAAAAAAACGTAAGGGGTACCACTGTCGTTTTTTTTTCGGGCCGAATTTTTGAGTTTCGATATCTCAGCTCTGGAAGGGGCTAGAGCCTCCATTTTTGCACTCAGGTCTAAGTCTCATGGCCCTCTACCAGAATTTGGGAATATTGGAGAAACTTAATTTTCCGCCCAAAAAAAAAAACGTAAGGGGTACCACTGTCGTTTTTTTTTTCGGGCCGAATTTTTGAGTTTCGATATCTCAGCTCTGGAAGGGGCTAGAGCCTCCATTTTTGCACTCAGGTCTAAGTCTCATGTCCCTCTATCAGAATTTGGGAAGATTGGAGAAACTTAATTTTTCGCCCAAAAAAAAACGTAAGGGGTACCACTGTCGTTTTTTTTTCGGGCCGAATTTTTGAGTTTCGATATCTCAGCTCTGGAAGGGGCTAGAGCCTCCATTTTTGCACTCAGGTCTAAGTCTCATGTCCCTCTATCAGAATTTGGGAAGATTGGAGAAACTTAATTTTTCGCCCAAAAAAAAAAACTTAAGGGGTACCACTCTCGTTTTTTTTTTCGGGCCGAATTTTTGAGTTTCGATATCTCAGCTCTGGAAGGGGCTAGAGCCTCCATTTTTGCGCTCAGGTACAAGTCTCATGGCCCTCTATCAGAATCCAGAGTTTTGGGAAGATTGGAGAAACTTAATTTTTCGCCCCCCCAAAAAAAACGTAAGGGGTACCACTGTCGTTTTTTTTTTCGGGCCGAATTTTTGAGTTTCGATATCTCAGCTCTGGAAGGGGCTAGAGCCTCCATTTTTGCACTCAGGTCTAAGTCTCATGGCCCTCTATCAGAATTTGGGAAGATTGGAGAAACTTAATTTTTCGCCCAAAAAAAAAACGTAAGGGGTACCACTGTCGTTTTTTTTTTCGGGCCGAATTTTTGAGTTTCGATATCTCAGCTCTGGAAGGGGCTAGAGCCTCCATTTTTGCACTCAGGTACAAGTCTCATGGCCCTCTATCAGAATCCAGAGTTTTGGGAAGATTGGAGAAACTTAATTTTTCGCCCAAAAAAAAAAAACGTAAGGGGTACCACTGTCGTTTTTTTTTCGGGCCGAATTTTTGAGTTTCGATATCTCAGCTCTGGAAGGGGCTAGAGCCTCCATTTTTGCACTCAGGTCTAAGTCTCATGGCCCTCTACCAGAATTTGGGAATATTGGAGAAACTTAATTTTCCGCCCAAAAAAAAAAACGTAAGGGGTACCACTGTCGTTTTTTTTTTCGGGCCGAATTTTTGAGTTTCGATATCTCAGCTCTGGAAGGGGCTAGAGCCTCCATTTTTGCACTCAGGTCTAAGTCTCATGGCCCTCTATCAGAATTTGGGAAGATTGGAGAAACTTAATTTTTCGCCCAAAAAAAAAAACGTAAGGGGTACCACTGTCGTTTTTTTTTTCGGGCCGAATTTTTGAGTTTCGATATCTCAGCTCTGGAAGGGGCTAGAGCCTCCATTTTTGCACTCAGGTCTAAGTCTCATGGCCCTCTATCAGAATTTGGGAAGATTGGAGAAACTTAATTTTTCGCCCAAAAAAAAAACGTAAGGGGTACCACTGTCGTTTTTTTTTTTCGGGCCGAATTTTTGAGTTTCGATATCTCAGCTCTGGAAGGGGCTAGAGCCTCCATTTTTGCACTCAGGTCTAAGTCTCATGGCCCTCTACCAGAATTCTGGAAGATTGGAGAAACTTAATTTTTCGCCCCAAAAAAAAAACCGTAAGGGGTACCACTGTCGTTTTTTTTTCGGGCCGAATTTTTGAGTTTCGATATCTCAGCTCTGGAAGGGGCTAGAGCCTCCATTTTTGCACTCAGGTCTAAGTCTCATGGCCCTCTATCAGAATTTGGGAAGATTGGAGAAACTTAATTTTTCGCCCCCCCAAAAAAAACGTAAGGGGTACCACTGTCGTTTTTTTTTCGGGCCGAATTTTTGAGTTTCGATATCTCAGCTCTGGAAGGGGCTAGAGCCTCCATTTTTGCACTCAGGTCTAAGTCTCATGGCCCTCTATCAGAATTTGGGAAGATTGGAGAAACTTAATTTTTCGCCCCCCCAAAAAAAACGTAAGGGGTACCACTGTCGTTTTTTTTTTCGGGCCGAATTTTTGAGTTTCGATATCTCAGCTCTGGAAGGGGCTAGAGCCTCCATTTTTGCACTCAGGTCTAAGTCTCATGTCCCTCTATCAGAATTTGGGAAGATTGGAGAAACTTAATTTTTCGCCCAAAAAAAAACGTAAGGGGTACCACTGTCGTTTTTTTTTCGGGCCGAATTTTTGAGTTTCGATATCTCAGCTCTGGAAGGGGCTAGAGCCTCCATTTTTGCACTCAGGTCTAAGTCTCATGTCCCTCTATCAGAATTTGGGAAGATTGGAGAAACTTAATTTTTCGCCCAAAAAAAAAAACTTAAGGGGTACCACTCTCGTTTTTTTTTTCGGGCCGAATTTTTGAGTTTCGATATCTCAGCTCTGGAAGGGGCTAGAGCCTCCATTTTTGCGCTCAGGTACAAGTCTCATGGCCCTCTATCAGAATCCAGAGTTTTGGGAAGATTGGAGAAACTTAATTTTTCGCCCCCCCAAAAAAAACGTAAGGGGTACCACTGTCGTTTTTTTTTTCGGGCCGAATTTTTGAGTTTCGATATCTCAGCTCTGGAAGGGGCTAGAGCCTCCATTTTTGCACTCAGGTCTAAGTCTCATGGCCCTCTATCAGAATTTGGGAAGATTGGAGAAACTTAATTTTTCGCCCAAAAAAAAAACGTAAGGGGTACCACTGTCGTTTTTTTTTTTCGGGCCGAATTTTTGAGTTTCGATATCTCAGCTCTGGAAGGGGCTAGAGCCTCCATTTTTGCACTCAGGTACAAGTCTCATGGCCCTCTATCAGAATCCAGAGTTTTGGGAAGATTGGAGAAACTTAATTTTTCGCCCAAAAAAAAAAAACGTAAGGGGTACCACTGTCGTTTTTTTTTCGGGCCGAATTTTTGAGTTTCGATATCTCAGCTCTGGAAGGGGCTAGAGCCTCCATTTTTGCACTCAGGTCTAAGTCTCATGGCCCTCTACCAGAATTTGGGAATATTGGAGAAACTTAATTTTCCGCCCAAAAAAAAAAACGTAAGGGGTACCACTGTCGTTTTTTTTTTCGGGCCGAATTTTTGAGTTTCGATATCTCAGCTCTGGAAGGGGCTAGAGCCTCCATTTTTGCACTCAGGTCTAAGTCTCATGGCCCTCTATCAGAATTTGGGAAGATTGGAGAAACTTAATTTTTCGCCCAAAAAAAAAAACGTAAGGGGTACCACTGTCGTTTTTTTTTTCGGGCCGAATTTTTGAGTTTCGATATCTCAGCTCTGGAAGGGGCTAGAGCCTCCATTTTTGCACTCAGGTCTAAGTCTCATGGCCCTCTATCAGAATTTGGGAAGATTGGAGAAACTTAATTTTTCGCCCAAAAAAAAAACGTAAGGGGTACCACTGTCGTTTTTTTTTTTCGGGCCGAATTTTTGAGTTTCGATATCTCAGCTCTGGAAGGGGCTAGAGCCTCCATTTTTGCACTCAGGTCTAAGTCTCATGGCCCTCTACCAGAATTCTGGAAGATTGGAGAAACTTAATTTTTCGCCCCAAAAAAAAAAACGTAAGGGGTACCACTGTCGTTTTTTTTTCGGGCCGAATTTTTGAGTTTCGATATCTCAGCTCTGGAAGGGGCTAGAGCCTCCATTTTTGCACTCAGGTCTAAGTCTCATGGCCCTCTATCAGAATTTGGGAAGATTGGAGAAACTTAATTTTTCGCCCCCCCAAAAAAAACGTAAGGGGTACCACTGTCGTTTTTTTTTCGGGCCGAATTTTTGAGTTTCGATATCTCAGCTCTGGAAGGGGCTAGAGCCTCCATTTTTGCACTCAGGTCTAAGTCTCATGGCCCTCTATCAGAATTTGGGAAGATTGGAGAAACTTAATTTTTCGCCCAAAAAAAAAACGTAAGGGGTACCACTGTCGTTTTTTTTTTCGGGCCGAATTTTTGAGTTTCGATATCTCAGCTCTGGAAGGGGCTAGAGCCTCCATTTTTGCACTCAGGTCTAAGTCTCATGTCCCTCTATCAGAATTTGGGAAGATTGGAGAAACTTAATTTTTCGCCCAAAAAAAAAACGTAAGGGGTACCACTGTCGTTTTTTTTTCGGGCCGAATTTTTGAGTTTCGATATCTCAGCTCTGGAAGGGGCTAGAGCCTCCATTTTTGCACTCAGGTCTAAGTCTCATGGCCCTCTATCAGAATTTGGGAAGATTGGAGAAACTTAATTTTTCGCCCAAAAAAAAAAACTTAAGGGGTACCACTGTCGTTTTTTTTTTTCGGGCCGAATTTTTGAGTTTCGATATCTCAGCTCTGGAAGGGGCTAGAGCCTCCATTTTTGCACTCAGGTCTAAATTTCATGGCCCTCTATCAGAATTTGGTAAGATTGGAGAAACTTAATTTTTCGCCCCCAAAAAAAACGTAAGGGGTACCACTGTCGTTTTTTTTTTCGGGCCGAATTTTTGAGTTTCGATATCTCAGCTCTGGAAGGGGCTAGAGCCTCAATTTTTGCACTCAGGTCTAAGTCTCATGGCCCTCTACCAGAATTTGGGAATATTGGAGAAACTTAATTTTCCGCCCAAAAAAAAAAAACGTAAGGGGTACCACTGTCGTTTTTTTTTTCGGGCCGAATTTTTGAGTTTCGATATCTCAGCTCTGGAAGGGGCTAGAGCCTCCATTTTTGCACTCAGGTCTAAGTCTCATGGCCCTCTATCAGAATTTGGGAAGATTGGAGAAACTGAATTTTTCGCCCAAAAAAAAAAACGTAAGGGGTACCACTGTCAATTTTTTTTCGGGCCGAATTTTTGAGTTTCGATATCTCAGCTCTGGAAGGGGCTAGAGCCTCCATTTTTGCGCTCAGGTACAAGTCTCATGGCCCTCTATCAGAATCCAGAGTTTTGGGAAGATTGGAGAAACTTAATTTTTCGCCCAAAAAAAAAAAACGTAAGGGGTACCACTGTCGTTTTTTTTTCGGGCCGAATTTTTGAGTTTCGATATCTCAGCTCTGGAAGGGGCTAGAGCCTCCATTTTTGCACTCAGGTACAAGTCTCATGGCCCTCTATCAGAATCCAGAGTTTTGGGAAGATTGGATAAACTTAATTTTTCGCCCAAAAAAAAAAACGTAAGGGGTACCACTGTCGTTTTTTTTTCGGGCCGAATTTTTGAGTTTCGATATCTCAGCTCTGGAAGGGGCTAGAGCCTCCATTTTTGCACTCAGGTCTAAGTCTCATGGCCCTCTACCAGAATTTGGGAATATTGGAGAAACTTAATTTTCCGCCCAAAAAAAAAAACGTAAGGGGTACCACTGTCGTTTTTTTTTTCGGGCCGATTTTTTGAGTTTCGATATCTCAGCTCTGGAAGGGGCTAGAGCCTCCATTTTTGCACTCAGGTCTAAGTCTCATGGCCCTCTATCAGAATTTGGGAAGATTGGAGAAACTTAATTTTTCGCCCAAAAAAAAAACGTAAGGGGTACCACTGTCGTTTTTTTTTTCGGGCCGAATTTTTGAGTTTCGATATCTCAGCTCTGGAAGGGGCTAGAGCCTCCATTTTTGCACTCAGGTCTAAGTCTCATGGCCCTCTATCAGAATTTGGGAAGATTGGAGAAACTTAATTTTTCGCCCAAAAAAAAAACGTAAGGGGTACCACTGTCGTTTTTTTTTCGGGCCGAATTTTTGAGTTTCGATATCTCAGCTCTGGAAGGGGCTAGAGCCTCCATTTTTGCACTCAGGTACAAGTCTCATGGCCCTCTATCAGAATTTGGGAAGATTGGAGAAACTTAATTTTTCGCCCAAAAAAAAAACGTAAGGGGTACCACTGTCGTTTTTTTTTTCGGGCCGAATTTTTGAGTTTCGATATCTCAGCTCTGGAAGGGGCTAGAGCCTCCATTTTTGCACTCAGGTCTAAGTCTCATGGCCCTCTATCAGAATTTGGGAAGATTGGAGAAACTTAATTTTTCGCCCAAAAAAAAAACGTAAGGGGTACCACTGTCGTTTTTTTTTCGGGCCGAATTTTTGAGTTTCGATATCTCAGCTCTGGAAGGGGCTAGAGCCTCCATTTTTGCACTCAGGTACAAGTCTCATGGCCCTCTATCAGAATTTGGGAAGATTGGAGAAACTTAATTTTTCGCCCAAAAAAAAAAACTTAAGGGGTACCACTGTCGTTTTTTTTTTCGGGCCGAATTTTTGAGTTTCGATATCTCAGCTCTGGAAGGGGCTAGAGCCTCCATTTTTACACTCAGGTCTAAGTCTCATGGCCCTCTATCAGAATTTGGTAAGATTGGAGAAACGTAATTTTTCGCCCAAAAAAAAAAACGTAAGGGGTACCACTGTCGTTTTTTTTTTCGGGCCGAATTTTTGAGTTTCGATATCTCAGCTCTGGAAGGGGCTAGAGCCTCCATTTTTGCACTCAGGTCTAAGTCTCATGGCCCTCTACCAGAATTTGGGAATATTGGAGAAACTTAATTTTCCGCCCAAAAAAAAAAAACGTAAGGGGTACCACTGTCGGTTTTTTTTTCGGGCCGAATTTTTGAGTTTCGATATCTCAGCTCTGGAAGGGGCTAGAGCCTCCATTTTTGCACTCAGGTCTAAGTCTCATGGCCCTCTATCAGAATTTGGGAAGATTGGAGAAACTGAATTTTTCGCCCAAAAAAAAAAACGTAAGGGGTACCACTGTCGTTTTTTTTTCGGGCCGAATTTTTGAGTTTCGATATCTCAGCTCTGGAAGGGGCTAGAGCCTCCATTTTTGCGCTCAGGTACAAGTCTCATGGCCCTCTATCAGAATCCAGAGTTTTGGGAAGATTGGAGAAACTTAATTTTTCGCCCAAAAAAAAAAAACGTAAGGGGTACCACTGTCGTTTTTTTTTCGGGCCGAATTTTTGAGTTTCGATATCTCAGCTCTGGAAGGGGCTAGAGCCTCCATTTTTGCACTCAGGTACAAGTCTCATGGCCCTCTATCAGAATCCAGAGTTTTGGGAAGATTGGATAAACTTAATTTTTCGCCCAAAAAAAAAAAACGTAAGGGGTACCACTGTCGTTTTTTTTTCGGGCCGAATTTTTGAGTTTCGATATCTCAGCTCTGGAAGGGGCTAGAGCCTCCATTTTTGCACTCAGGTCTAAGTCTCATGGCCCTCTACCAGAATTTGGGAATATTGGAGAAACTTAATTTTCCGCCCAAAAAAAAAAACGTAAGGGGTACCACTGTCGTTTTTTTTTTCGGGCCGAATTTTTGGGTTTCGATATCTCAGCTCTGGAAGGGGCTAGAGCCTCCATTTTTGCACTCAGGTCTAAGTCTCATGGCCCTCTATCAGAATTTGGGAAGATTGGAGAAACTTAATTTTTCGCCCAAAAAAAAACCGTAAGGGGTACCACTGTCGTTTTTTTTTTCGGGCCGAATTTTTGAGTTTCGATATCTCAGCTCTGGAAGGGGCTAGAGCCTCCATTTTTGCACTCAGGTCTAAGTCTCATGGCCCTCTATCAGAATTTGGGAAGATTGGAGAAACTTAATTTTTCGCCCAAAAAAAAAACGTAAGGGGTACCACTGTCGTTTTTTTTTCGGGCCGAATTTTTGAGTTTCGATATCTCAGCTCTGGAAGGGGCTAGAGCCTCCATTTTTGCACTCAGGTCTAAGTCTCATGGCCCTCTATAAGAATTTGGGAAGATTGGAGAAACTTAATTTTTCGCCCAAAAAAAAAACGTAAGGGGTACCACTGTCGTTTTTTTTTTCGGGCCGAATTTTTGAGTTTCGATATCTCAGCTCTGGAAGGGGCTAGAGCCTCCATTTTTGCACTCAGGTCTAAGTCTCATGGCCCTCTATCAGAATCCAGAGTTTTGGGAAGATTGGAGAAACTTAATTTTTCGCCCCCAAAAAAAAACGTAAGGGGTACCACTGTCGTTTTTTTTTCGGGCCGAATTTTTGAGTTTCGATATCTCAGCTCTGGAAGGGGCTAGAGCCTCCATTTTTGCACTCAGGTCTAAGTCTCATGGCCCTCTATCAGAATTTGGGAAGATTGGAGAAACTTAATTTTTCGCCCCGAAAAAAAAACGTAAGGGGTACCACTGTCGTTTTTTTTTCGGGCCGAATTTTTGAGTTTCGATATCTCAGCTCTGGAAGGGGCTAGAGCCTCCATTTTTGCACTCAGGTCTAAGTCTCATGGCCCTCTATCAGAATTTGGGAAGATTGGAGAAATTTAATTTTTCGTCCAAAAAAAAAACGTAAGGGGTACCACTGTCGTTTTTTTTCGGGACGAATTTTTGAGTTTCGATATCTCAGCTCTGGAAGGGGCTAGAGCCTCCATTTTTGCACTCAGGTCTAAGTCTCATGGCCCTCTATCAGAATTTGGGAAGATTGGAGAAACTTAATTTTTCGCCCAAAAAAAAAAACGTAAGGGGTACCACTGTCGTTTTTTTTTTCGGGCCGAATTTTTGAGTTTCGATATCTCAGCTCTGGAAGGGGCTAGAGCCTCCATTTTTGCACTCAGGTACAAGTCCCATGGCCCTCTATCAGAATCCAGAGTTTTGGGAAGATTGGAGAAACTTAATTTTTCGCCCAAAAAAAAAAACGTAAGGGGTACCACTGTCGTTTTTTTTTCGGGCCGAATTTTTGAGTTTCGATATCTCAGCTCTGGAAGGGGCTAGAGCCTCCATTTTTGCACTCAGGTCTAAGTCTCATGGCCCTCTACCAGAATTTGGGAATATTGGAGAAACTTAATTTTTCGCCCAAAAAAAAAACGTAAGGGGTACCACTGTCGTTTTTTTTTTCGGGCCGAATTTTTGAGTTTCGATATCTCAGCTCTGGAAGGGGCTAGAGCCTCCATTTTTGCACTCAGGTCTAAGTCTCATGTCCCTCTATCAGAATTTGGGAAGATTGGAGAAACTTAATTTTTCGCCCAAAAAAAAAACGTAAGGGGTACCACTGTCGTTTTTTTTTCGGGCCGAATTTTTGAGTTTCGATATCTCAGCTCTGGAAGGGGCTAGAGCCTCCATTTTTGCACTCAGGTACAAGTCTCATGGCCCTCTATCAGAATTTGGGAAGATTGGAGAAACTTAATTTTTCGCCCAAAAAAAAAAAACTTAAGGGGTACCACTGTCGTTTTTTTTTTCGGGCCGAATTTTTGAGTTTCGATATCTCAGCTCTGGAAGGGGCTAGAGCCTCCATTTTTGCACTCAGGTCTAAGTCTCATGGCCCTCTATCAGAATTTGGTAAGATTGGAGAAACTTAATTTTTCGCCCAAAAAAAAAAACGTAAGGGGTACCACTGTCGTTTTTTTTTTCGGGCCGAATTTTTGAGTTTCGATATCTCAGCTCTGGAAGGGGCTAGAGCCTCCATTTTTGCACTCAGGTCTAAGTCTCATGGCCCTCTATCAGAATTTGGGAAGATTGGAGAAACTTAATTTTTCGTCCAAAAAAAAAAACGTAAGGGGTACCACTGTCGTTTTTTTTTCGGGCCGAATTTTTGAGTTTCGATATCTCAGCTCTGGAAGGGGCTAGAGCCTCCATTTTTGCACTCAGGTACAAGTCTCATGGCCCTCTATCAGAATCCAGAGTTTTGGGAAGATTGGAGAAACTTAATTTTCCGCCCAAAAAAAAAAACGTAAGGGGTACCACTGTCGTTTTTTTTTTGGGCCGAATTTTTGAGTTTCGATATCTCAGCTCTGGAAGGGGCTAGAGCCTCCATTTTTGCACTCAGGTCTAAGTCTCATGGCCCTCTATCAGAATTTGGGAAGATTGGAGAAACTTAATTTTTCGCCCAAAAAAAAAAACTTAAGGGGTACCACTGTCGTTTTTTTTTTCGGGCCGAATTTTTGAGTTTCGATATCTCAGCTCTGGAAGGGGCTAGAGCCTCCATTTTTGCACTCAGGTCTAAGTCTCATGGCCCTCTATCAGAATTTGGGAAGATTGGAGAAACTTAATTTTTCGCCCAAAAAAAAAACGTAAGGGGTACCACTGTCGTTTTTTTTTCGGGCCGAATTTTTGAGTTTCGATATCTCAGCTCTGGAAGGGGCTAGAGCCTCCATTTTTGCACTCAGGTCTAAGTCTCATGGCCCTCTACCAGAATTTGGGAATATTGGAGAAACTTAATTTTCCGCCCAAAAAAAAAAACGTAAGGGGTACCACTGTCGTTTTTTTTTTCGGGCCGAATTTTTGAGTTTCGATATCTCAGCTCTGGAAGGGGCTAGAGCCTCCATTTTTGCACTCAGGTCTAAGTCTCATGGCCCTCTATCAGAATTTGGGAAGATTGGAGAAACTTAATTTTTCGCCCAAAAAAAAAAACGTAAGGGGTACCACTGTCGTTTTTTTTTTCGGGCCGAATTTTTGAGTTTCGATATCTCAGCTCTGGAAGGGGCTAGAGCCTCCATTTTTGCACTCAGGTCTAAGTCTCATGGCCCTCTATCAGAATTTGGGAAGATTGGAGAAACTTAATTTTTCGCCCAAAAAAAAAACGTAAGGGGTACCACTGTCGTTTTTTTTTTTCGGGCCGAATTTTTGAGTTTCGATATCTCAGCTCTGGAAGGGGCTAGAGCCTCCATTTTTGCACTCAGGTCTAAGTCTCATGGCCCTCTACCAGAATTCTGGAAGATTGGAGAAACTTAATTTTTCGCCCCAAAAAAAAAACCGTAAGGGGTACCACTGTCGTTTTTTTTTCGGGCCGAATTTTTGAGTTTCGATATCTCAGCTCTGGAAGGGGCTAGAGCCTCCATTTTTGCACTCAGGTCTAAGTCTCATGGCCCTCTATCAGAATTTGGGAAGATTGGAGAAACTTAATTTTTCGCCCCCCCAAAAAAAACGTAAGGGGTACCACTGTCGTTTTTTTTTCGGGCCGAATTTTTGAGTTTCGATATCTCAGCTCTGGAAGGGGCTAGAGCCTCCATTTTTGCACTCAGGTCTAAGTCTCATGGCCCTCTATCAGAATTTGGGAAGATTGGAGAAACTTAATTTTTCGCCCCCCCAAAAAAAACGTAAGGGGTACCACTGTCGTTTTTTTTTTCGGGCCGAATTTTTGAGTTTCGATATCTCAGCTCTGGAAGGGGCTAGAGCCTCCATTTTTGCACTCAGGTCTAAGTCTCATGTCCCTCTATCAGAATTTGGGAAGATTGGAGAAACTTAATTTTTCGCCCAAAAAAAAAAACTTAAGGGGTACCACTCTCGTTTTTTTTTTCGGGCCGAATTTTTGAGTTTCGATATCTCAGCTCTGGAAGGGGCTAGAGCCTCCATTTTTGCGCTCAGGTACAAGTCTCATGGCCCTCTATCAGAATCCAGAGTTTTGGGAAGATTGGAGAAACTTAATTTTTCGCCCCCCCAAAAAAAACGTAAGGGGTACCACTGTCGTTTTTTTTTCGGGCCGAATTTTTGAGTTTCGATATCTCAGCTCTGGAAGGGGCTAGAGCCTCCATTTTTGCACTCAGGTCTAAGTCTCATGGCCCTCTATCAGAATTTGGGAAGATTGGAGAAACTTAATTTTTCGCCCAAAAAAAAAACGTAAGGGGTACCACTGTCGTTTTTTTTTTCGGGCCGAATTTTTGAGTTTCGATATCTCAGCTCTGGAAGGGGCTAGAGCCTCCATTTTTGCACTCAGGTACAAGTCTCATGGCCCTCTATCAGAATCCAGAGTTTTGGGAAGATTGGAGAAACTTAATTTTTCGCCCAAAAAAAAAAAACGTAAGGGGTACCACTGTCGTTTTTTTTTCGGGCCGAATTTTTGAGTTTCGATATCTCAGCTCTGGAAGGGGCTAGAGCCTCCATTTTTGCACTCAGGTCTAAGTCTCATGGCCCTCTACCAGAATTTGGGAATATTGGAGAAACTTAATTTTCCGCCCAAAAAAAAAAACGTAAGGGGTACCACTGTCGTTTTTTTTTTCGGGCCGAATTTTTGAGTTTCGATATCTCAGCTCTGGAAGGGGCTAGAGCCTCCATTTTTGCACTCAGGTCTAAGTCTCATGGCCCTCTATCAGAATTTGGGAAGATTGGAGAAACTTAATTTTTCGCCCAAAAAAAAAAACGTAAGGGGTACCACTGTCGTTTTTTTTTTCGGGCCGAATTTTTGAGTTTCGATATCTCAGCTCTGGAAGGGGCTAGAGCCTCCATTTTTGCACTCAGGTCTAAGTCTCATGGCCCTCTATCAGAATTTGGGAAGATTGGAGAAACTTAATTTTTCGCCCAAAAAAAAAACGTAAGGGGTACCACTGTCGTTTTTTTTTTTCGGGCCGAATTTTTGAGTTTCGATATCTCAGCTCTGGAAGGGGCTAGAGCCTCCATTTTTGCACTCAGGTCTAAGTCTCATGGCCCTCTACCAGAATTCTGGAAGATTGGAGAAACTTAATTTTTCGCCCCAAAAAAAAAAACGTAAGGGGTACCACTGTCGTTTTTTTTTCGGGCCGAATTTTTGAGTTTCGATATCTCAGCTCTGGAAGGGGCTAGAGCCTCCATTTTTGCACTCAGGTCTAAGTCTCATGGCCCTCTATCAGAATTTGGGAAGATTGGAGAAACTTAATTTTTCGCCCCCCCAAAAAAAACGTAAGGGGTACCACTGTCGTTTTTTTTTCGGGCCGAATTTTTGAGTTTCGATATCTCAGCTCTGGAAGGGGCTAGAGCCTCCATTTTTGCACTCAGGTCTAAGTCTCATGGCCCTCTATCAGAATTTGGGAAGATTGGAGAAACTTAATTTTTCGCCCAAAAAAAAAACGTAAGGGGTACCACTGTCGTTTTTTTTTTCGGGCCGAATTTTTGAGTTTCGATATCTCAGCTCTGGAAGGGGCTAGAGCCTCCATTTTTGCACTCAGGTCTAAGTCTCATGTCCCTCTATCAGAATTTGGGAAGATTGGAGAAACTTAATTTTTCGCCCAAAAAAAAAACGTAAGGGGTACCACTGTCGTTTTTTTTTCGGGCCGAATTTTTGAGTTTCGATATCTCAGCTCTGGAAGGGGCTAGAGCCTCCATTTTTGCACTCAGGTCTAAGTCTCATGGCCCTCTATCAGAATTTGGGAAGATTGGAGAAACTTAATTTTTCGCCCAAAAAAAAAAACTTAAGGGGTACCACTGTCGTTTTTTTTTTTCGGGCCGAATTTTTGAGTTTCGATATCTCAGCTCTGGAAGGGGCTAGAGCCTCCATTTTTGCACTCAGGTCTAAATTTCATGGCCCTCTATCAGAATTTGGTAAGATTGGAGAAACTTAATTTTTCGCCCCCAAAAAAAACGTAAGGGGTACCACTGTCGTTTTTTTTTTCGGGCCGAATTTTTGAGTTTCGATATCTCAGCTCTGGAAGGGGCTAGAGCCTCAATTTTTGCACTCAGGTCTAAGTCTCATGGCCCTCTACCAGAATTTGGGAATATTGGAGAAACTTAATTTTCCGCCCAAAAAAAAAAAACGTAAGGGGTACCACTGTCGTTTTTTTTTTCGGGCCGAATTTTTGAGTTTCGATATCTCAGCTCTGGAAGGGGCTAGAGCCTCCATTTTTGCACTCAGGTCTAAGTCTCATGGCCCTCTATCAGAATTTGGGAAGATTGGAGAAACTGAATTTTTCGCCCAAAAAAAAAAACGTAAGGGGTACCACTGTCAATTTTTTTTCGGGCCGAATTTTTGAGTTTCGATATCTCAGCTCTGGAAGGGGCTAGAGCCTCCATTTTTGCGCTCAGGTACAAGTCTCATGGCCCTCTATCAGAATCCAGAGTTTTGGGAAGATTGGAGAAACTTAATTTTTCGCCCAAAAAAAAAAAACGTAAGGGGTACCACTGTCGTTTTTTTTTCGGGCCGAATTTTTGAGTTTCGATATCTCAGCTCTGGAAGGGGCTAGAGCCTCCATTTTTGCACTCAGGTACAAGTCTCATGGCCCTCTATCAGAATCCAGAGTTTTGGGAAGATTGGATAAACTTAATTTTTCGCCCAAAAAAAAAAACGTAAGGGGTACCACTGTCGTTTTTTTTTCGGGCCGAATTTTTGAGTTTCGATATCTCAGCTCTGGAAGGGGCTAGAGCCTCCATTTTTGCACTCAGGTCTAAGTCTCATGGCCCTCTACCAGAATTTGGGAATATTGGAGAAACTTAATTTTCCGCCCAAAAAAAAAAACGTAAGGGGTACCACTGTCGTTTTTTTTTTCGGGCCGATTTTTTGAGTTTCGATATCTCAGCTCTGGAAGGGGCTAGAGCCTCCATTTTTGCACTCAGGTCTAAGTCTCATGGCCCTCTATCAGAATTTGGGAAGATTGGAGAAACTTAATTTTTCGCCCAAAAAAAAAACGTAAGGGGTACCACTGTCGTTTTTTTTTTCGGGCCGAATTTTTGAGTTTCGATATCTCAGCTCTGGAAGGGGCTAGAGCCTCCATTTTTGCACTCAGGTCTAAGTCTCATGGCCCTCTATCAGAATTTGGGAAGATTGGAGAAACTTAATTTTTCGCCCAAAAAAAAAACGTAAGGGGTACCACTGTCGTTTTTTTTTCGGGCCGAATTTTTGAGTTTCGATATCTCAGCTCTGGAAGGGGCTAGAGCCTCCATTTTTGCACTCAGGTACAAGTCTCATGGCCCTCTATCAGAATTTGGGAAGATTGGAGAAACTTAATTTTTCGCCCAAAAAAAAAACGTAAGGGGTACCACTGTCGTTTTTTTTTTCGGGCCGAATTTTTGAGTTTCGATATCTCAGCTCTGGAAGGGGCTAGAGCCTCCATTTTTGCACTCAGGTCTAAGTCTCATGGCCCTCTATCAGAATTTGGGAAGATTGGAGAAACTTAATTTTTCGCCCAAAAAAAAAACGTAAGGGGTACCACTGTCGTTTTTTTTTCGGGCCGAATTTTTGAGTTTCGATATCTCAGCTCTGGAAGGGGCTAGAGCCTCCATTTTTGCACTCAGGTACAAGTCTCATGGCCCTCTATCAGAATTTGGGAAGATTGGAGAAACTTAATTTTTCGCCCAAAAAAAAAAACTTAAGGGGTACCACTGTCGTTTTTTTTTTCGGGCCGAATTTTTGAGTTTCGATATCTCAGCTCTGGAAGGGGCTAGAGCCTCCATTTTTACACTCAGGTCTAAGTCTCATGGCCCTCTATCAGAATTTGGTAAGATTGGAGAAACGTAATTTTTCGCCCAAAAAAAAAAACGTAAGGGGTACCACTGTCGTTTTTTTTTTTCGGGCCGAATTTTTGAGTTTCGATATCTCAGCTCTGGAAGGGGCTAGAGCCTCCATTTTTGCACTCAGGTCTAAGTCTCATGGCCCTCTACCAGAATTTGGGAATATTGGAGAAACTTAATTTTCCGCCCAAAAAAAAAAAAACGTAAGGGGTACCACTGTCGGTTTTTTTTTCGGGCCGAATTTTTGAGTTTCGATATCTCAGCTCTGGAAGGGGCTAGAGCCTCCATTTTTGCACTCAGGTCTAAGTCTCATGGCCCTCTATCAGAATTTGGGAAGATTGGAGAAACTGAATTTTTCGCCCAAAAAAAAAAACGTAAGGGGTACCACTGTCGTTTTTTTTTCGGGCCGAATTTTTGAGTTTCGATATCTCAGCTCTGGAAGGGGCTAGAGCCTCCATTTTTGCGCTCAGGTACAAGTCTCATGGCCCTCTATCAGAATCCAGAGTTTTGGGAAGATTGGAGAAACTTAATTTTTCGCCCAAAAAAAAAAAACGTAAGGGGTACCACTGTCGTTTTTTTTTCGGGCCGAATTTTTGAGTTTCGATATCTCAGCTCTGGAAGGGGCTAGAGCCTCCATTTTTGCACTCAGGTACAAGTCTCATGGCCCTCTATCAGAATCCAGAGTTTTGGGAAGATTGGATAAACTTAATTTTTCGCCCAAAAAAAAAAAACGTAAGGGGTACCACTGTCGTTTTTTTTTCGGGCCGAATTTTTGAGTTTCGATATCTCAGCTCTGGAAGGGGCTAGAGCCTCCATTTTTGCACTCAGGTCTAAGTCTCATGGCCCTCTACCAGAATTTGGGAATATTGGAGAAACTTAATTTTCCGCCCAAAAAAAAAAACGTAAGGGGTACCACTGTCGTTTTTTTTTTCGGGCCGAATTTTTGGGTTTCGATATCTCAGCTCTGGAAGGGGCTAGAGCCTCCATTTTTGCACTCAGGTCTAAGTCTCATGGCCCTCTATCAGAATTTGGGAAGATTGGAGAAACTTAATTTTTCGCCCAAAAAAAAACCGTAAGGGGTACCACTGTCGTTTTTTTTTTCGGGCCGAATTTTTGAGTTTCGATATCTCAGCTCTGGAAGGGGCTAGAGCCTCCATTTTTGCACTCAGGTCTAAGTCTCATGGCCCTCTATCAGAATTTGGGAAGATTGGAGAAACTTAATTTTTCGCCCAAAAAAAAAACGTAAGGGGTACCACTGTCGTTTTTTTTTCGGGCCGAATTTTTGAGTTTCGATATCTCAGCTCTGGAAGGGGCTAGAGCCTCCATTTTTGCACTCAGGTCTAAGTCTCATGGCCCTCTATAAGAATTTGGGAAGATTGGAGAAACTTAATTTTTCGCCCAAAAAAAAAACGTAAGGGGTACCACTGTCGTTTTTTTTTTCGGGCCGAATTTTTGAGTTTCGATATCTCAGCTCTGGAAGGGGCTAGAGCCTCCATTTTTGCACTCAGGTCTAAGTCTCATGGCCCTCTATCAGAATCCAGAGTTTTGGGAAGATTGGAGAAACTTAATTTTTCGCCCCCAAAAAAAAACGTAAGGGGTACCACTGTCGTTTTTTTTTCGGGCCGAATTTTTGAGTTTCGATATCTCAGCTCTGGAAGGGGCTAGAGCCTCCATTTTTGCACTCAGGTCTAAGTCTCATGGCCCTCTATCAGAATTTGGGAAGATTGGAGAAACTTAATTTTTCGCCCCGAAAAAAAAACGTAAGGGGTACCACTGTCGTTTTTTTTTCGGGCCGAATTTTTGAGTTTCGATATCTCAGCTCTGGAAGGGGCTAGAGCCTCCATTTTTGCACTCAGGTCTAAGTCTCATGGCCCTCTATCAGAATTTGGGAAGATTGGAGAAATTTAATTTTTCGTCCAAAAAAAAAAACGTAAGGGGTACCACTGTCGTTTTTTTTCGGGACGAATTTTTGAGTTTCGATATCTCAGCTCTGGAAGGGGCTAGAGCCTCCATTTTTGCACTCAGGTCTAAGTCTCATGGCCCTCTATCAGAATTTGGGAAGATTGGAGAAACTTAATTTTTCGCCCAAAAAAAAAAACGTAAGGGGTACCACTGTCGTTTTTTTTTTCGGGCCGAATTTTTGAGTTTCGATATCTCAGCTCTGGAAGGGGCTAGAGCCTCCATTTTTGCACTCAGGTACAAGTCCCATGGCCCTCTATCAGAATCCAGAGTTTTGGGAAGATTGGAGAAACTTAATTTTTCGCCCAAAAAAAAAAACGTAAGGGGTACCACTGTCGTTTTTTTTTCGGGCCGAATTTTTGAGTTTCGATATCTCAGCTCTGGAAGGGGCTAGAGCCTCCATTTTTGCACTCAGGTCTAAGTCTCATGGCCCTCTACCAGAATTTGGGAATATTGGAGAAACTTAATTTTTCGCCCAAAAAAAAAACGTAAGGGGTACCACTGTCGTTTTTTTTTTCGGGCCGAATTTTTGAGTTTCGATATCTCAGCTCTGGAAGGGGCTAGAGCCTCCATTTTTGCACTCAGGTCTAAGTCTCATGTCCCTCTATCAGAATTTGGGAAGATTGGAGAAACTTAATTTTTCGCCCAAAAAAAAAACGTAAGGGGTACCACTGTCGTTTTTTTTTCGGGCCGAATTTTTGAGTTTCGATATCTCAGCTCTGGAAGGGGCTAGAGCCTCCATTTTTGCACTCAGGTACAAGTCTCATGGCCCTCTATCAGAATTTGGGAAGATTGGAGAAACTTAATTTTTCGCCCAAAAAAAAAAAACTTAAGGGGTACCACTGTCGTTTTTTTTTTCGGGCCGAATTTTTGAGTTTCGATATCTCAGCTCTGGAAGGGGCTAGAGCCTCCATTTTTGCACTCAGGTCTAAGTCTCATGGCCCTCTATCAGAATTTGGTAAGATTGGAGAAACTTAATTTTTCGCCCAAAAAAAAAAACGTAAGGGGTACCACTGTCGTTTTTTTTTTCGGGCCGAATTTTTGAGTTTCGATATCTCAGCTCTGGAAGGGGCTAGAGCCTCCATTTTTGCACTCAGGTCTAAGTCTCATGGCCCTCTATCAGAATTTGGGAAGATTGGAGAAACTTAATTTTTCGTCCAAAAAAAAAAACGTAAGGGGTACCACTGTCGTTTTTTTTTCGGGCCGAATTTTTGAGTTTCGATATCTCAGCTCTGGAAGGGGCTAGAGCCTCCATTTTTGCACTCAGGTACAAGTCTCATGGCCCTCTATCAGAATCCAGAGTTTTGGGAAGATTGGAGAAACTTAATTTTCCGCCCAAAAAAAAAAACGTAAGGGGTACCACTGTCGTTTTTTTTTTGGGCCGAATTTTTGAGTTTCGATATCTCAGCTCTGGAAGGGGCTAGAGCCTCCATTTTTGCACTCAGGTCTAAGTCTCATGGCCCTCTATCAGAATTTGGGAAGATTGGAGAAACTTAATTTTTCGCCCAAAAAAAAAAACTTAAGGGGTACCACTGTCGTTTTTTTTTTCGGGCCGAATTTTTGAGTTTCGATATCTCAGCTCTGGAAGGGGCTAGAGCCTCCATTTTTGCACTCAGGTCTAAGTCTCATGGCCCTCTATCAGAATTTGGGAAGATTGGAGAAACTTAATTTTTCGCCCAAAAAAAAAACGTAAGGGGTACCACTGTCGTTTTTTTTTCGGGCCGAATTTTTGAGTTTCGATATCTCAGCTCTGGAAGGGGCTAGAGCCTCCATTTTTGCACTCAGGTCTAAGTCTAATGGCCCTCTACCAGAATTCTGGAAGATTGGAGAAACTTAATTTTTCGCCCAAAAAAAAAAACGTAAGGGGTACCACTGTCGTTTTTTTTTTCGGGCCGAATTTTTGAGTTTCGATATCTCAGCTCTGGAAGGGGCTAGAGCCTCCATTTTTGCACTCAGGTCTAAGTCTCATGGCCCTCTATCAGAATTTGGGAAGATTGGAGAAACTTAATTTTTCGTCCAAAAAAAAAAACGTAAGGGGTACCACTGTCGTTTTTTTTTCGGGCCGAATTTTTGAGTTTCGATATCTCAGCTCTGGAAGGGGCTAGAGCCTCCATTTTTGCACTCAGGTACAAGTCTCATGGCCCTCTATCAGAATCCAGAGTTTTGGGAAGATTGGATAAACTTAATTTTTCGCCCAAAAAAAAAAACGTAAGGGGTACCACTGTCGTTTTTTTTTCGGGCCGAATTTTTGAGTTTCGATATCTCAGCTCTGGAAGGGGCTAGAGCCTCCATTTTTGCACTCAGGTCTAAGTCTCATGGCCCTCTACCAGAATTTGGGAATATTGGAGAAACTTAATTTTCCGCCCAAAAAAAAAAACGTAAGGGGTACCACTGTCGTTTTTTTTTCGGGCCGAATTTTTGAGTTTCGATATCTCAGCTCTGGAAGGGGCTAGAGCCTCCATTTTTGCACTCAGGTCTAAGTCTCATGGCCCTCTATCAGAATTTGGGAAGATTGGAGAAACTTAATTTTTCGCCCAAAAAAAAAACGTAAGGGGTACCACTGTCGTTTTTTTTTTTCGGGCCGAATTTTTGAGTTTCGATATCTCAGCTCTGGAAGGGGCTAGAGCCTCCATTTTTGCACTCAGGTCTAAGTCTCATGGCCCTCTATCAGAATTTGGGAAGATTGGAGAAACTTAATTTTTCGCCCAAAAAAAAAACGTAAGGGGTACCACTGTCGTTTTTTTTTCGGGCCGAATTTTTGAGTTTCGATATCTCAGCTCTGGAAGGGGCTAGAGCCTCCATTTTTGCACTCAGGTCTAAGTCTAATGGCCCTCTACCAGAATTCTGGAAGATTGGAGAAACTTAATTTTTCGCCCAAAAAAAAAAACGTAAGGGGTACCACTGTCGTTTTTTTTTTCGGGCCGAATTTTTGAGTTTCGATATCTCAGCTCTGGAAGGGGCTAGAGCCTCCATTTTTGCACTCAGGTCTAAGTCTCATGGCCCTCTATCAGAATTTGGGAAGATTGGAGAAACTTAATTTTTCGCCCAAAAAAAAAACGTAAGGGGTACCACTGTCGTTTTTTTTTTCGGGCCGAATTTTTGAGTTTCGATATCTCAGCTCTGGAAGGGGCTAGAGCCTCCATTTTTGCACTCAGGTCTAAGTCTCATGGCCCTCTATCAGAATTTGGGAAGATTGGAGAAACTTAATTTTTCGCCCCAAAAAAAAAACGTAAGGGGTACCACTGTCGTTTTTTTTTCGGGCCGAATTTTTGGGTTTCGATATCTCAGCTCTGGAAGGGGCTAGAGCCTCCATTTTTGCACTCAGGTCTAAGTCTCATGGCCCTCTATCAGAATCCAGAGTTTTGGTAAGATTGGAGAAACTTAATTTTTCGCCCCCAAAAAAAAACGTAAGGGGTACCACTGTCGTTTTTTTTTCGGGCCGAATTTTTGAGTTTCGATATCTCAGCTCTGGAAGGGGCTAGAGCCTCCATTTTTGCGCTCAGGTACAAGTCTCATGGCCCTCTATCAGAATCCAGAGTTTTGGGAATATTGGAGAAACTTAATTTTTCGCCCAAAAAAAAAAAACGTAAGGGGTACCACTGTCGTTTTTTTTTTCGGGCCGAATTTTTGAGTTTCGATATCTCAGCTCTGGAAGGGGCTAGAGCCTCCATTTTTGCACTCAGGTACAAGTCTCATGGCCCTCTATCAGAATCCAGAGTTTTGGGAAGATTGGAAAAACTTAATTTTTCGCCCAAAAAAAAAAACGTAAGGGGTACCACTGTCGTTTTTTTTTTCGGGCCGAATTTTTGGGTTTCGATATCTCAGCTCTGGAAGGGGCTAGAGCCTCCATTTTTGCACTCAGGTCTAAGTCTCATGGCCCTCTATCAGAATCCAGAGTTTTGGGAAGATTGGAGAAACTTAATTTTTCGCCCCCCAAAAAAAACGTAAGGGGTACCACTGTCGTTTTTTTTTCGGGCCGAATTTTTGGGTTTCGATATCTCAGCTCTGGAAGGGGCTAGAGCCTCCATTTTTGCACTCAGGTCTAAGTCTCATGGCCCTCTATCAGAATCCAGAGTTTTGGTAAGATTGGAGAAACTTAATTTTTCGCCCCCAAAAAAAAACGTAAGGGGTACCACTGTTGTTTTTTTTTCGGGCCGAATTTTTGAGTTTCGATATCTCAGCTCTGGAAGGGGCTAGAGCCTCCATTTTTGCACTCAGGTCTAAGTCTCATGGCCCTCTATCAGAATTTGGGAAGATTGGAGAAACTTAATTTTTCGCCCCGAAAAAAAAACGTAAGGGGTACCACTGTCGTTTTTTTTTCGGGCCGAATTTTTGAGTTTCGATATCTCAGCTCTGGAAGGGGCTAGAGCCTCCATTTTTGCACTCAGGTCTAAGTCTCATGGCCCTCTATCAGAATTTGGGAAGATTGGAGAAATTTAATTTTTCGTCCAAAAAAAAAAAACGTAAGGGGTACCACTGTCGTTTTTTTTCGGGCCGAATTTTTGAGTTTCGATATCTCAGCTCTGGAAGGGGCTAGAGCCTCCATTTTTGCACTCAGGTCTAAGTCTCATGGCCCTCTATCAGAATTTGGGAAGATTGGAGAAACTTAATTTTTCGCCCAAAAAAAAAAACGTAAGGGGTACCACTGTCGTTTTTTTTTTCGGGCCGAATTTTTGAGTTTCGATATCTCAGCTCTGGAAGGGGCTAGAGCCTCCATTTTTGCACTCAGGTACAAGTCCCATGGCCCTCTATCAGAATCCAGAGTTTTGGGAAGATTGGAGAAACTTAATTTTTCGCCCAAAAAAAAAAACGTAAGGGGTACCACTGTCGTTTTTTTTTCGGGCCGAATTTTTGAGTTTCGATATCTCAGCTCTGGAAGGGGCTAGAGCCTCCATTTTTGCACTCAGGTCTAAGTCTCATGGCCCTCTACCAGAATTTGGGAATATTGGAGAAACTTAATTTTCCGCCCAAAAAAAAAAACGTAAGGGGTACCACTGTCGTTTTTTTTTTTCGGGCCGAATTTTTGAGTTTCGATATCTCAGCTCTGGAAGGGGCTAGAGCCTCCATTTTTGCACTCAGGTCTAAGTCTCATGGCCCTCTATCAGAATTTGGGAAGATTGGAGAAACTTAATTTTTCGCCCAAAAAAAAAACGTAAGGGGTACCACTGTCGTTTTTTTTTTTCGGGCCGAATTTTTGAGTTTCGATATCTCAGCTCTGGAAGGGGCTAGAGCCTCCATTTTTGCACTCAGGTCTAAGTCTCATGTCCCTCTATCAGAATTTGGGAAGATTGGAGAAACTTAATTTTTCGCCCAAAAAAAAAACGTAAGGGGTACCACTGTCGTTTTTTTTTCGGGCCGAATTTTTGAGTTTCGATATCTCAGCTCTGGAAGGGGCTAGAGCCTCCATTTTTGCACTCAGGTACAAGTCTCATGGCCCTCTATCAGAATTTGGGAAGATTGGAGAAACTTAATTTTTCGCCCAAAAAAAAAAACTTAAGGGGTACCACTGTCGTTTTTTTTTTCGGGCCGAATTTTTGAGTTTCGATATCTCAGCTCTGGAAGGGGCTAGAGCCTCCATTTTTACACTCAGGTCTAAGTCTCATGGCCCTCTATCAGAATTTGGTAAGATTGGAGAAACGTAATTTTTCGCCCAAAAAAAAAAACGTAAGGGGTACCACTGTCGTTTTTTTTTTCGGGCCGAATTTTTGAGTTTCGATATCTCAGCTCTGGAAGGGGCTAGAGCCTCCATTTTTGCACTCAGGTCTAAGTCTCATGGCCCTCTACCAGAATTTGGGAATATTGGAGAAACTTAATTTTCCGCCCAAAAAAAAAAAACGTAAGGGGTACCACTGTCGTTTTTTTTTTCGGGCCGAATTTTTGAGTTTCGATATCTCAGCTCTGGAAGGGGCTAGAGCCTCCATTTTTGCACTCAGGTCTAAGTCTCATGGCCCTCTATCAGAATTTGGGAAGATTGGAGAAACTGAATTTTTCGCCCAAAAAAAAAAACGTAAGGGGTACCACTGTCGTTTTTTTTTCGGGCCGAATTTTTGAGTTTCGATATCTCAGCTCTGGAAGGGGCTAGAGCCTCCATTTTTGCGCTCAGGTACAAGTCTCATGGCCCTCTATCAGAATCCAGAGTTTTGGGAAGATTGGAGAAACTTAATTTTTCGCCCAAAAAAAAAAAACGTAAGGGGTACCACTGTCGTTTTTTTTTCGGGCCGAATTTTTGAGTTTCGATATCTCAGCTCTGGAAGGGGCTAGAGCCTCCATTTTTGCACTCAGGTACAAGTCTCATGGCCCTCTATCAGAATCCAGAGTTTTGGGAAGATTGGATAAACTTAATTTTTCGCCCAAAAAAAAAAAACGTAAGGGGTACCACTGTCGTTTTTTTTTCGGGCCGAATTTTTGAGTTTCGATATCTCAGCTCTGGAAGGGGCTAGAGCCTCCATTTTTGCACTCAGGTCTAAGTCTCATGGCCCTCTACCAGAATTTGGGAATATTGGAGAAACTTAATTTTCCGCCCAAAAAAAAAAACGTAAGGGGTACCACTGTCGTTTTTTTTTTCGGGCCGAATTTTTGGGTTTCGATATCTCAGCTCTGGAAGGGGCTAGAGCCTCCATTTTTGCACTCAGGTCTAAGTCTCATGGCCCTCTATCAGAATTTGGGAAGATTGGAGAAACTTAATTTTTCGCCCAAAAAAAAACCGTAAGGGGTACCACTGTCGTTTTTTTTTTCGGGCCGAATTTTTGAGTTTCGATATCTCAGCTCTGGAAGGGGCTAGAGCCTCCATTTTTGCACTCAGGTCTAAGTCTCATGGCCCTCTATCAGAATTTGGGAAGATTGGAGAAACTTAATTTTTCGCCCAAAAAAAAAACGTAAGGGGTACCACTGTCGTTTTTTTTTCGGGCCGAATTTTTGAGTTTCGATATCTCAGCTCTGGAAGGGGCTAGAGCCTCCATTTTTGCACTCAGGTCTAAGTCTCATGGCCCTCTATAAGAATTTGGGAAGATTGGAGAAACTTAATTTTTCGCCCAAAAAAAAAACGTAAGGGGTACCACTGTCGTTTTTTTTTTCGGGCCGAATTTTTGAGTTTCGATATCTCAGCTCTGGAAGGGGCTAGAGCCTCCATTTTTGCACTCAGGTCTAAGTCTCATGGCCCTCTATCAGAATTTGGGAAGATTGGAGAAACTTAATTTTTCGCCCCAAAAAAAAAACGTAAGGGGTACCACTGTCGTTTTTTTTTCGGGCCGAATTTTTGAGTTTCGATATCTCAGCTCTGGAAGGGGCTAGAGCCTCCATTTTTGCGCTCAGGTACAAGTCTCATGGCCCTCTATCAGAATCCAGAGTTTTGGGAAGATTGGAGAAACTTAATTTTTCGCCCAAAAAAAAAAAACGTAAGGGGTACCACTGTCGTTTTTTTTTTCGGGCCGAATTTTTGAGTTTCGATATCTCAGCTCTGGAAGGGGCTAGAGCCTCCATTTTTGCACTCAGGTACAAGTCTCATGGCCCTCTATCAGAATCCAGAGTTTTGGGAAGATTGGAAAAACTTAATTTTTCGCCCAAAAAAAAAACGTAAGGGGTACCACTGTCGGTTTTTTTTCGGGCCGAATTTTTGGGTTTCGATATCTCAGCTCTGGAAGGGGCTAGAGCCTCCATTTTTGCACTCAGGTCTAAGTCTCATGGCCCTCTATCAGAATCCAGAGTTTTGGGAAGATTGGAGAAACTTAATTTTTCGCCCCCCCAAAAAAACGTAAGGGGTACCACTGTCGTTTTTTTTTTTCGGGCCGAATTTTTGGGTTTCGATATCTCAGCTCTGGAAGGGGCTAGAGCCTCCATTTTTGCACTCAGGTCTAAGTCTCATGGCCCTCTATCAGAATCCAGAGTTTTGGGAAGATTGGAGAAACTTAATTTTTCGCCCCCAAAAAAAAACGTAAGGGGTACCACTGTCGTTTTTTTTTCGGGCCGAATTTTTGAGTTTCGATATCTCAGCTCTGGAAGGGGCTAGAGCCTCCATTTTTGCACTCAGGTCTAAGTCTCATGGCCCTCTATCAGAATTTGGGAAGATTGGAGAAACTTAATTTTTCGCCCCGAAAAAAAAACGTAAGGGGTACCACTGTCGTTTTTTTTTCGGGCCGAATTTTTGAGTTTCGATATCTCAGCTCTGGAAGGGGCTAGAGCCTCCATTTTTGCACTCAGGTCTAAGTCTCATGGCCCTCTATCAGAATTTGGGAAGATTGGAGAAATTTAATTTTTCGTCCAAAAAAAAAACGTAAGGGGTACCACTGTCGTTTTTTTTCGGGCCAAATTTTTGAGTTTCGATATCTCAGCTCTGGAAGGGGCTAGAGCCTCCATTTTTGCACTCAGGTCTAAGTCTCATGGCCCTCTATCAGAATTTGGGAAGATTGGAGAAACTTAATTTTTCGCCCAAAAAAAAAAACGTAAGGGGTACCACTGTCGTTTTTTTTTTCGGGCCGAATTTTTGAGTTTCGATATCTCAGCTCTGGAAGGGGCTAGAGCCTCCATTTTTGCACTCAGGTACAAGTCCCATGGCCCTCTATCAGAATCCAGAGTTTTGGGAAGATTGGAGAAACTTAATTTTTCGCCCAAAAAAAAAAACGTAAGGGGTACCACTGTCGTTTTTTTTTCGGGCCGAATTTTTGAGTTTCGATATCTCAGCTCTGGAAGGGGCTAGAGCCTCCATTTTTGCACTCAGGTCTAAGTCTCATGGCCCTCTACCAGAATTTGGGAATATTGGAGAAACTTAATTTTTCGCCCAAAAAAAAAACGTAAGGGGTACCACTGTCGTTTTTTTTTTCGGGCCGAATTTTTGAGTTTCGATATCTCAGCTCTGGAAGGGGCTAGAGCCTCCATTTTTGCACTCAGGTACAAGTCTCATGGCCCTCTATCAGAATTTGGGAAGATTGGAGAAACTTAATTTTTCGCCCAAAAAAAAAAAACTTAAGGGGTACCACTGTCGTTTTTTTTTTCGGGCCGAATTTTTGAGTTTCGATATCTCAGCTCTGGAAGGGGCTAGAGCCTCCATTTTTGCACTCAGGTCTAAGTCTCATGGCCCTCTATCAGAATTTGGGAAGATTGGAGAAACTTAATTTTTCGCCCCCCCAAAAAAAACGTAAGGGGTACCACTGTCGTTTTTTTTTCGGGCCGAATTTTTGAGTTTCGATATCTCAGCTCTGGAAGGGGCTAGAGCCTCCATTTTTGCACTCAGGTCTAAGTCTCATGGCCCTCTATCAGAATTTGGGAAGATTGGAGAAACTTAATTTTTCGCCCAAAAAAAAAACGTAAGGGGTACCACTGTCGTTTTTTTTTTCGGGCCGAATTTTTGAGTTTCGATATCTCAGCTCTGGAAGGGGCTAGAGCCTCCATTTTTGCACTCAGGTCTAAGTCTCATGTCCCTCTATCAGAATTTGGGAAGATTGGAGAAACTTAATTTTTCGCCCAAAAAAAAAACGTAAGGGGTACCACTGTCGTTTTTTTTTCGGGCCGAATTTTTGAGTTTCGATATCTCAGCTCTGGAAGGGGCTAGAGCCTCCATTTTTGCACTCAGGTACAAGTCTCATGGCCCTCTATCAGAATTTGGGAAGATTGGAGAAACTTAATTTTTCGCCCAAAAAAAAAAACTTAAGGGGTACCACTGTCGTTTTTTTTTTCGGGCCGAATTTTTGAGTTTCGATATCTCAGCTCTGGAAGGGGCTAGAGCCTCCATTTTTACACTCAGGTCTAAGTCTCATGGCCCTCTATCAGAATTTGGTAAGATTGGAGAAACGTAATTTTTCGCCCAAAAAAAAAAACGTAAGGGGTACCACTGTCGTTTTTTTTTTCGGGCCGAATTTTTGAGTTTCGATATCTCAGCTCTGGAAGGGGCTAGAGCCTCCATTTTTGCACTCAGGTCTAAGTCTCATGGCCCTCTACCAGAATTTGGGAATATTGGAGAAACTTAATTTTCCGCCCAAAAAAAAAAAAACGTAAGGGGTACCACTGTCGTTTTTTTTTTCAGGCCGAATTTTTGAGTTTCGATATCTCAGCTCTGGAAGGGGCTAGAGCCTCCATTTTTGCACTCAGGTCTAAGTCTCATGGCCCTCTATCAGAATTTGGGAAGATTGGAGAAACTGAATTTTTCGCCCAAAAAAAAAAACGTAAGGGGTACCACTGTCGTTTTTTTTTCGGGCCGAATTTTTGAGTTTCGATATCTCAGCTCTGGAAGGGGCTAGAGCCTCCATTTTTGCGCTCAGGTACAAGTCTCATGGCCCTCTATCAGAATCCAGAGTTTTGGGAAGATTGGAGAAACTTAATTTTTCGCCCAAAAAAAAAAAACGTAAGGGGTACCACTGTCGTTTTTTTTTCGGGCCGAATTTTTGAGTTTCGATATCTCAGCTCTGGAAGGGGCTAGAGCCTCCATTTTTGCACTCAGGTACAAGTCTCATGGCCCTCTATCAGAATCCAGAGTTTTGGGAAGATTGGATAAACTTAATTTTTCGCCCAAAAAAAAAAAACGTAAGGGGTACCACTGTCGTTTTTTTTCGGGCCGAATTTTTGAGTTTCGATATCTCAGCTCTGGAAGGGGCTAGAGCCTCCATTTTTGCACTCAGGTCTAAGTCTCATGGCCCTCTACCAGAATTTGGGAATATTGGAGAAACTTAATTTTCCGCCCAAAAAAAAAAACGTAAGGGGTACCACTGTCGGTTTTTTTTCGGGCCGAATTTTTGGGTTTCGATATCTCAGCTCTGGAAGGGGCTAGAGCCTCCATTTTTGCACTCAGGTCTAAGTCTCATGGCCCTCTATCAGAATCCAGAGTTTTGGGAAGATTGGAGAAACTTAATTTTTCGCCCCCCAAAAAAAACGTAAGGGGTACCACTGTCGTTTTTTTTTTTCGGGCCGAATTTTTGGGTTTCGATATCTCAGCTCTGGAAGGGGCTAGAGCCTCCATTTTTGCACTCAGGTCTAAGTCTCATGGCCCTCTATCAGAATCCAGAGTTTTGGGAAGATTGGAGAAACTTAATTTTTCGCCCCCAAAAAAAACGTAAGGGGTACCACTGTCGTTTTTTTTTCGGGCCGAATTTTTGAGTTTCGATATCTCAGCTCTGGAAGGGGCTAGAGCCTCCATTTTTGCACTCAGGTCTAAGTCTCATGGCCCTCTATCAGAATTTGGGAAGATTGGAGAAACTTAATTTTTCGCCCCGAAAAAAAAACGTAAGGGGTACCACTGTCGTTTTTTTTTCGGGCCGAATTTTTGAGTTTCGATATCTCAGCTCTGGAAGGGGCTAGAGCCTCCATTTTTGCACTCAGGTCTAAGTCTCATGGCCCTCTATCAGAATTTGGGAAGATTGGAGAAATTTAATTTTTCGTCCAAAAAAAAAACGTAAGGGGTACCACTGTCGTTTTTTTTCGGGCCAAATTTTTGAGTTTCGATATCTCAGCTCTGGAAGGGGCTAGAGCCTCCATTTTTGCACTCAGGTCTAAGTCTCATGGCCCTCTATCAGAATTTGGGAAGATTGGAGAAACTTAATTTTTCGCCCAAAAAAAAAAACGTAAGGGGTACCACTGTCGTTTTTTTTTTCGGGCCGAATTTTTGAGTTTCGATATCTCAGCTCTGGAAGGGGCTAGAGCCTCCATTTTTGCACTCAGGTACAAGTCCCATGGCCCTCTATCAGAATCCAGAGTTTTGGGAAGATTGGAGAAACTTAATTTTTCGCCCAAAAAAAAAAACGTAAGGGGTACCACTGTCGTTTTTTTTTCGGGCCGAATTTTTGAGTTTCGATATCTCAGCTCTGGAAGGGGCTAGAGCCTCCATTTTTGCACTCAGGTCTAAGTCTCATGGCCCTCTACCAGAATTTGGGAATATTGGAGAAACTTAATTTTTCGCCCAAAAAAAAAACGTAAGGGGTACCACTGTCGTTTTTTTTTTCGGGCCGAATTTTTGAGTTTCGATATCTCAGCTCTGGAAGGGGCTAGAGCCTCCATTTTTGCACTCAGGTCTAAGTCTCATGTCCCTCTATCAGAATTTGGGAAGATTGGAGAAACTTAATTTTTCGCCCAAAAAAAAAACAAAAGGGGTACCACTGTCGTTTTTTTTTCGGGCCGAATTTTTGAGTTTCGATATCTCAGCTCTGGAAGGGGCTAGAGCCTCCATTTTTGCACTCAGGTACAAGTCTCATGGCCCTCTATCAGAATTTGGGAAGATTGGAGAAACTTAATTTTTCGCCCCGAAAAAAAAACGTAAGGGGTACCACTGTCGTTTTTTTTTCGGGCCGAATTTTTGAGTTTCGATATCTCAGCTCTGGAAGGGGCTAGAGCCTCCATTTTTGCACTCAGGTCTAAGTCTCATGGCCCTCTATCAGAATTTGGGAAGATTGGAGAAATTTAATTTTTCGTCCAAAAAAAAAAAACGTAAGGGGTACCACTGTCGTTTTTTTTCGGGCCGAATTTTTGAGTTTCGATATCTCAGCTCTGGAAGGGGCTAGAGCCTCCATTTTTGCACTCAGGTCTAAGTCTCATGGCCCTCTATCAGAATTTGGGAAGATTGGAGAAACTTAATTTTTCGCCCAAAAAAAAAAACGTAAGGGGTACCACTGTCGTTTTTTTTTTCGGGCCGAATTTTTGAGTTTCGATATCTCAGCTCTGGAAGGGGCTAGAGCCTCCATTTTTGCACTCAGGTACAAGTCCCATGGCCCTCTATCAGAATCCAGAGTTTTGGGAATATTGGAGAAACTTAATTTTCCGCCCAAAAAAAAAAACGTAAGGGGTACCACTGTCGTTTTTTTTTTCGGGCCGAATTTTTGAGTTTCGATATCTCAGCTCTGGAAGGGGCTAGAGCCTCCATTTTTGCACTCAGGTCTAAGTCTCATGGCCCTCTATCAGAATTTGGGAAGATTGGAGAAACTTAATTTTTCGCCCAAAAAAAAAACGTAAGGGGTACCACTGTCGTTTTTTTTTCGGGCCGAATTTTTGAGTTTCGATATCTCAGCTCTGGAAGGGGCTAGAGCCTCCATTTTTGCACTCAGGTCTAAGTCTCATGGCCCTCTATAAGAATTTGGGAAGATTGGAGAAACTTAATTTTTCGCCCAAAAAAAAAACGTAAGGGGTACCACTGTCGTTTTTTTTTTCGGGCCGAATTTTTGAGTTTCGATATCTCAGCTCTGGAAGGGGCTAGAGCCTCCATTTTTGCACTCAGGTCTAAGTCTCATGGCCCTCTATCAGAATTTGGGAAGATTGGAGAAACTTAATTTTTCGCCCCAAAAAAAAAACGTAAGGGGTACCACTGTCGTTTTTTTTTCGGGCCGAATTTTTGAGTTTCGATATCTCAGCTCTGGAAGGGGCTAGAGCCTCCATTTTTGCGCTCAGGTACAAGTCTCATGGCCCTCTATCAGAATCCAGAGTTTTGGGAAGATTGGAGAAACTTAATTTTTCGCCCAAAAAAAAAAAACGTAAGGGGTACCACTGTCGTTTTTTTTTTCGGGCCGAATTTTTGAGTTTCGATATCTCAGCTCTGGAAGGGGCTAGAGCCTCCATTTTTGCACTCAGGTACAAGTCTCATGGCCCTCTATCAGAATCCAGAGTTTTGGGAAGATTGGAAAAACTTAATTTTTCGCCCAAAAAAAAAACGTAAGGGGTACCACTGTCGGTTTTTTTTCGGGCCGAATTTTTGGGTTTCGATATCTCAGCTCTGGAAGGGGCTAGAGCCTCCATTTTTGCACTCAGGTCTAAGTCTCATGGCCCTCTATCAGAATCCAGAGTTTTGGGAAGATTGGAGAAACTTAATTTTTCGCCCCCCCAAAAAAACGTAAGGGGTACCACTGTCGTTTTTTTTTTTCGGGCCGAATTTTTGGGTTTCGATATCTCAGCTCTGGAAGGGGCTAGAGCCTCCATTTTTGCACTCAGGTCTAAGTCTCATGGCCCTCTATCAGAATCCAGAGTTTTGGGAAGATTGGAGAAACTTAATTTTTCGCCCCCAAAAAAAAACGTAAGGGGTACCACTGTCGTTTTTTTTTCGGGCCGAATTTTTGAGTTTCGATATCTCAGCTCTGGAAGGGGCTAGAGCCTCCATTTTTGCACTCAGGTCTAAGTCTCATGGCCCTCTATCAGAATTTGGGAAGATTGGAGAAACTTAATTTTTCGCCCCGAAAAAAAAACGTAAGGGGTACCACTGTCGTTTTTTTTTCGGGCCGAATTTTTGAGTTTCGATATCTCAGCTCTGGAAGGGGCTAGAGCCTCCATTTTTGCACTCAGGTCTAAGTCTCATGGCCCTCTATCAGAATTTGGGAAGATTGGAGAAATTTAATTTTTCGTCCAAAAAAAAAACGTAAGGGGTACCACTGTCGTTTTTTTTCGGGCCAAATTTTTGAGTTTCGATATCTCAGCTCTGGAAGGGGCTAGAGCCTCCATTTTTGCACTCAGGTCTAAGTCTCATGGCCCTCTATCAGAATTTGGGAAGATTGGAGAAACTTAATTTTTCGCCCAAAAAAAAAAACGTAAGGGGTACCACTGTCGTTTTTTTTTTCGGGCCGAATTTTTGAGTTTCGATATCTCAGCTCTGGAAGGGGCTAGAGCCTCCATTTTTGCACTCAGGTACAAGTCCCATGGCCCTCTATCAGAATCCAGAGTTTTGGGAAGATTGGAGAAACTTAATTTTTCGCCCAAAAAAAAAAACGTAAGGGGTACCACTGTCGTTTTTTTTTCGGGCCGAATTTTTGAGTTTCGATATCTCAGCTCTGGAAGGGGCTAGAGCCTCCATTTTTGCACTCAGGTCTAAGTCTCATGGCCCTCTACCAGAATTTGGGAATATTGGAGAAACTTAATTTTTCGCCCAAAAAAAAAACGTAAGGGGTACCACTGTCGTTTTTTTTTTCGGGCCGAATTTTTGAGTTTCGATATCTCAGCTCTGGAAGGGGCTAGAGCCTCCATTTTTGCACTCAGGTCTAAGTCTCATGTCCCTCTATCAGAATTTGGGAAGATTGGAGAAACTTAATTTTTCGCCCAAAAAAAAAACAAAAGGGGTACCACTGTCGTTTTTTTCGGGCCGAATTTTTGAGTTTCGATATCTCAGCTCTGGAAGGGGCTAGAGCCTCCATTTTTGCACTCAGGTACAAGTCTCATGGCCCTCTATCAGAATTTGGGAAGATTGGAGAAACTTAATTTTTCGCCCAAAAAAAAAAAACTTAAGGGGTACCACTGTCGTTTTTTTTTTCGGGCCGAATTTTTGAGTTTCGATATCTCAGCTCTGGAAGGGGCTAGAGCCTCCATTTTTGCACTCAGGTCTAAGTCTCATGGCCCTCTATCAGAATTTGGGAAGATTGGAGAAACTTAATTTTTCGCCCCCCCAAAAAAAACGTAAGGGGTACCACTGTCGTTTTTTTTTCGGGCCGAATTTTTGAGTTTCGATATCTCAGCTCTGGAAGGGGCTAGAGCCTCCATTTTTGCACTCAGGTCTAAGTCTCATGGCCCTCTATCAGAATTTGGGAAGATTGGAGAAACTTAATTTTTCGCCCCGAAAAAAAAACGTAAGGGGTACCACTGTCGTTTTTTTTTCGGGCCGAATTTTTGAGTTTCGATATCTCAGCTCTGGAAGGGGCTAGAGCCTCCATTTTTGCACTCAGGTCTAAGTCTCATGGCCCTCTATCAGAATTTGGGAAGATTGGAGAAATTTAATTTTTCGTCCAAAAAAAAAACGTAAGGGGTACCACTGTCGTTTTTTTTCGGGCCAAATTTTTGAGTTTCGATATCTCAGCTCTGGAAGGGGCTAGAGCCTCCATTTTTGCACTCAGGTCTAAGTCTCATGGCCCTCTATCAGAATTTGGGAAGATTGGAGAAACTTAATTTTTCGCCCAAAAAAAAAAACGTAAGGGGTACCACTGTCGTTTTTTTTTTCGGGCCGAATTTTTGAGTTTCGATATCTCAGCTCTGGAAGGGGCTAGAGCCTCCATTTTTGCACTCAGGTACAAGTCCCATGGCCCTCTATCAGAATCCAGAGTTTTGGGAAGATTGGAGAAACTTAATTTTTCGCCCAAAAAAAAAAACGTAAGGGGTACCACTGTCGTTTTTTTTTCGGGCCGAATTTTTGAGTTTCGATATCTCAGCTCTGGAAGGGGCTAGAGCCTCCATTTTTGCACTCAGGTCTAAGTCTCATGGCCCTCTACCAGAATTTGGGAATATTGGAGAAACTTAATTTTTCGCCCAAAAAAAAAACGTAAGGGGTACCACTGTCGTTTTTTTTTTCGGGCCGAATTTTTGAGTTTCGATATCTCAGCTCTGGAAGGGGCTAGAGCCTCCATTTTTGCACTCAGGTCTAAGTCTCATGTCCCTCTATCAGAATTTGGGAAGATTGGAGAAACTTAATTTTTCGCCCAAAAAAAAAACAAAAGGGGTACCACTGTCGTTTTTTTTTCGGGCCGAATTTTTGAGTTTCGATATCTCAGCTCTGGAAGGGGCTAGAGCCTCCATTTTTGCACTCAGGTACAAGTCTCATGGCCCTCTATCAGAATTTGGGAAGATTGGAGAAACTTAATTTTTCGCCCCGAAAAAAAAACGTAAGGGGTACCACTGTCGTTTTTTTTTCGGGCCGAATTTTTGAGTTTCGATATCTCAGCTCTGGAAGGGGCTAGAGCCTCCATTTTTGCACTCAGGTCTAAGTCTCATGGCCCTCTATCAGAATTTGGGAAGATTGGAGAAATTTAATTTTTCGTCCAAAAAAAAAAAACGTAAGGGGTACCACTGTCGTTTTTTTTCGGGCCGAATTTTTGAGTTTCGATATCTCAGCTCTGGAAGGGGCTAGAGCCTCCATTTTTGCACTCAGGTCTAAGTCTCATGGCCCTCTATCAGAATTTGGGAAGATTGGAGAAACTTAATTTTTCGCCCAAAAAAAAAAACGTAAGGGGTACCACTGTCGTTTTTTTTTTCGGGCCGAATTTTTGAGTTTCGATATCTCAGCTCTGGAAGGGGCTAGAGCCTCCATTTTTGCACTCAGGTACAAGTCCCATGGCCCTCTATCAGAATCCAGAGTTTTGGGAAGATTGGAGAAACTTAATTTTTCGCCCAAAAAAAAAAACGTAAGGGGTACCACTGTCGTTTTTTTTTCGGGCCGAATTTTTGAGTTTCGATATCTCAGCTCTGGAAGGGGCTAGAGCCTCCATTTTTGCACTCAGGTCTAAGTCTCATGGCCCTCTACCAGAATTTGGGAATATTGGAGAAACTTAATTTTCCGCCCAAAAAAAAAAACGTAAGGGGTACCACTGTCGTTTTTTTTTTTCGGGCCGAATTTTTGAGTTTCGATATCTCAGCTCTGGAAGGGGCTAGAGCCTCCATTTTTGCACTCAGGTCTAAGTCTCATGGCCCTCTATCAGAATTTGGGAAGATTGGAGAAACTTAATTTTTCGCCCAAAAAAAAAACGTAAGGGGTACCACTGTCGTTTTTTTTTTTCGGGCCGAATTTTTGAGTTTCGATATCTCAGCTCTGGAAGGGGCTAGAGCCTCCATTTTTGCACTCAGGTCTAAGTCTCATGTCCCTCTATCAGAATTTGGGAAGATTGGAGAAACTTAATTTTTCGCCCAAAAAAAAAACGTAAGGGGTACCACTGTCGTTTTTTTTTCGGGCCGAATTTTTGAGTTTCGATATCTCAGCTCTGGAAGGGGCTAGAGCCTCCATTTTTGCACTCAGGTACAAGTCTCATGGCCCTCTATCAGAATTTGGGAAGATTGGAGAAACTTAATTTTTCGCCCAAAAAAAAAAAACTTAAGGGGTACCACTGTCGTTTTTTTTTCGGGCCGAATTTTTGAGTTTCGATATCTCAGCTCTGGAAGGGGCTAGAGCCTCCATTTTTACACTCAGGTCTAAGTCTCATGGCCCTCTATCAGAATTTGGTAAGATTGGAGAAACGTAATTTTTCGCCCAAAAAAAAAAACGTAAGGGGTACCACTGTCGTTTTTTTTTTCGGGCCGAATTTTTGAGTTTCGATATCTCAGCTCTGGAAGGGGCTAGAGCCTCCATTTTTGCACTCAGGTCTAAGTCTCATGGCCCTCTACCAGAATTTGGGAATATTGGAGAAACTTAATTTTCCGCCCAAAAAAAAAAAAACGTAAGGGGTACCACTGTCGTTTTTTTTTTCGGGCCGAATTTTTGAGTTTCGATATCTCAGCTCTGGAAGGGGCTAGAGCCTCCATTTTTGCACTCAGGTCTAAGTCTCATGGCCCTCTATCAGAATTTGGGAAGATTGGAGAAACTGAATTTTTCGCCCAAAAAAAAAAACGTAAGGGGTACCACTGTCGTTTTTTTTTCGGGCCGAATTTTTGAGTTTCGATATCTCAGCTCTGGAAGGGGCTAGAGCCTCCATTTTTGCGCTCAGGTACAAGTCTCATGGCCCTCTATCAGAATCCAGAGTTTTGGGAAGATTGGAGAAACTTAATTTTTCGCCCAAAAAAAAAAAACGTAAGGGGTACCACTGTCGTTTTTTTTTCGGGCCGAATTTTTGAGTTTCGATATCTCAGCTCTGGAAGGGGCTAGAGCCTCCATTTTTGCACTCAGGTACAAGTCTCATGGCCCTCTATCAGAATCCAGAGTTTTGGGAAGATTGGATAAACTTAATTTTTCGCCCAAAAAAAAAAAACGTAAGGGGTACCACTGTCGTTTTTTTTTCGGGCCGAATTTTTGAGTTTCGATATCTCAGCTCTGGAAGGGGCTAGAGCCTCCATTTTTGCACTCAGGTCTAAGTCTCATGGCCCTCTACCAGAATTTGGGAATATTGGAGAAACTTAATTTTCCGCCCAAAAAAAAAAACGTAAGGGGTACCACTGTCGTTTTTTTTTTCGGGCCGAATTTTTGGGTTTCGATATCTCAGCTCTGGAAGGGGCTAGAGCCTCCATTTTTGCACTCAGGTCTAAGTCTCATGGCCCTCTATCAGAATTTGGGAAGATTGGAGAAACTTAATTTTTCGCCCAAAAAAAAACCGTAAGGGGTACCACTGTCGTTTTTTTTTTCGGGCCGAATTTTTGAGTTTCGATATCTCAGCTCTGGAAGGGGCTAGAGCCTCCATTTTTGCACTCAGGTCTAAGTCTCATGGCCCTCTATCAGAATTTGGGAAGATTGGAGAAACTTAATTTTTCGCCCAAAAAAAAAACGTAAGGGGTACCACTGTCGTTTTTTTTTCGGGCCGAATTTTTGAGTTTCGATATCTCAGCTCTGGAAGGGGCTAGAGCCTCCATTTTTGCACTCAGGTCTAAGTCTCATGGCCCTCTATAAGAATTTGGGAAGATTGGAGAAACTTAATTTTTCGCCCAAAAAAAAAACGTAAGGGGTACCACTGTCGTTTTTTTTTTCGGGCCGAATTTTTGAGTTTCGATATCTCAGCTCTGGAAGGGGCTAGAGCCTCCATTTTTGCACTCAGGTCTAAGTCTCATGGCCCTCTATCAGAATTTGGGAAGATTGGAGAAACTTAATTTTTCGCCCCAAAAAAAAAACGTAAGGGGTACCACTGTCGTTTTTTTTTCGGGCCGAATTTTTGAGTTTCGATATCTCAGCTCTGGAAGGGGCTAGAGCCTCCATTTTTGCGCTCAGGTACAAGTCTCATGGCCCTCTATCAGAATCCAGAGTTTTGGGAAGATTGGAGAAACTTAATTTTTCGCCCAAAAAAAAAAAACGTAAGGGGTACCACTGTCGTTTTTTTTTTCGGGCCGAATTTTTGAGTTTCGATATCTCAGCTCTGGAAGGGGCTAGAGCCTCCATTTTTGCACTCAGGTACAAGTCTCATGGCCCTCTATCAGAATCCAGAGTTTTGGGAAGATTGGAAAAACTTAATTTTTCGCCCAAAAAAAAAACGTAAGGGGTACCACTGTCGGTTTTTTTTCGGGCCGAATTTTTGGGTTTCGATATCTCAGCTCTGGAAGGGGCTAGAGCCTCCATTTTTGCACTCAGGTCTAAGTCTCATGGCCCTCTATCAGAATCCAGAGTTTTGGGAAGATTGGAGAAACTTAATTTTTCGCCCCCCCAAAAAAACGTAAGGGGTACCACTGTCGTTTTTTTTTTTCGGGCCGAATTTTTGGGTTTCGATATCTCAGCTCTGGAAGGGGCTAGAGCCTCCATTTTTGCACTCAGGTCTAAGTCTCATGGCCCTCTATCAGAATCCAGAGTTTTGGGAAGATTGGAGAAACTTAATTTTTCGCCCCCAAAAAAAAACGTAAGGGGTACCACTGTCGTTTTTTTTTCGGGCCGAATTTTTGAGTTTCGATATCTCAGCTCTGGAAGGGGCTAGAGCCTCCATTTTTGCACTCAGGTCTAAGTCTCATGGCCCTCTATCAGAATTTGGGAAGATTGGAGAAACTTAATTTTTCGCCCCGAAAAAAAAACGTAAGGGGTACCACTGTCGTTTTTTTTTCGGGCCGAATTTTTGAGTTTCGATATCTCAGCTCTGGAAGGGGCTAGAGCCTCCATTTTTGCACTCAGGTCTAAGTCTCATGGCCCTCTATCAGAATTTGGGAAGATTGGAGAAATTTAATTTTTCGTCCAAAAAAAAAACGTAAGGGGTACCACTGTCGTTTTTTTTCGGGCCAAATTTTTGAGTTTCGATATCTCAGCTCTGGAAGGGGCTAGAGCCTCCATTTTTGCACTCAGGTCTAAGTCTCATGGCCCTCTATCAGAATTTGGGAAGATTGGAGAAACTTAATTTTTCGCCCAAAAAAAAAAACGTAAGGGGTACCACTGTCGTTTTTTTTTTCGGGCCGAATTTTTGAGTTTCGATATCTCAGCTCTGGAAGGGGCTAGAGCCTCCATTTTTGCACTCAGGTACAAGTCCCATGGCCCTCTATCAGAATCCAGAGTTTTGGGAAGATTGGAGAAACTTAATTTTTCGCCCAAAAAAAAAAACGTAAGGGGTACCACTGTCGTTTTTTTTTCGGGCCGAATTTTTGAGTTTCGATATCTCAGCTCTGGAAGGGGCTAGAGCCTCCATTTTTGCACTCAGGTCTAAGTCTCATGGCCCTCTACCAGAATTTGGGAATATTGGAGAAACTTAATTTTTCGCCCAAAAAAAAAACGTAAGGGGTACCACTGTCGTTTTTTTTTTCGGGCCGAATTTTTGAGTTTCGATATCTCAGCTCTGGAAGGGGCTAGAGCCTCCATTTTTGCACTCAGGTCTAAGTCTCATGTCCCTCTATCAGAATTTGGGAAGATTGGAGAAACTTAATTTTTCGCCCAAAAAAAAAACAAAAGGGGTACCACTGTCGTTTTTTTCGGGCCGAATTTTTGAGTTTCGATATCTCAGCTCTGGAAGGGGCTAGAGCCTCCATTTTTGCACTCAGGTACAAGTCTCATGGCCCTCTATCAGAATTTGGGAAGATTGGAGAAACTTAATTTTTCGCCCAAAAAAAAAAAACTTAAGGGGTACCACTGTCGTTTTTTTTTTCGGGCCGAATTTTTGAGTTTCGATATCTCAGCTCTGGAAGGGGCTAGAGCCTCCATTTTTGCACTCAGGTCTAAGTCTCATGGCCCTCTATCAGAATTTGGGAAGATTGGAGAAACTTAATTTTTCGCCCCCCCAAAAAAAACGTAAGGGGTACCACTGTCGTTTTTTTTTTCGGGCCGAATTTTTGAGTTTCGATATCTCAGCTCTGGAAGGGGCTAGAGCCTCCATTTTTGCACTCAGGTCTAAGTCTCATGGCCCTCTATCAGAATTTGGGAAGATTGGAGAAACTTAATTTTTCGCCCAAAAAAAAAACGTAAGGGGTACCACTGTCGTTTTTTTTTCGGGCCGAATTTTTGAGTTTCGATATCTCAGCTCTGGAAGGGGCTAGAGCCTCCATTTTTGCACTCAGGTACAAGTCTCATGGCCCTCTATCAGAATCCAGAGTTTTGGGAAGATTGGATAAACTTAATTTTTCGCCCAAAAAAAAAAAACGTAAGGGGTACCACTGTCGTTTTTTTTTCGGGCCGAATTTTTGAGTTTCGATATCTCAGCTCTGGAAGGGGCTAGAGCCTCCATTTTTGCACTCAGGTCTAAGTCTCATGGCCCTCTACCAGAATTTGGGAATATTGGAGAAACTTAATTTTCCGCCCAAAAAAAAAAACGTAAGGGGTACCACTGTCGTTTTTTTTTTCGGGCCGAATTTTTGGGTTTCGATATCTCAGCTCTGGAAGGGGCTAGAGCCTCCATTTTTGCACTCAGGTCTAAGTCTCATGGCCCTCTATCAGAATTTGGGAAGATTGGAGAAACTTAATTTTTCGCCCAAAAAAAAACCGTAAGGGGTACCACTGTCGTTTTTTTTTTCGGGCCGAATTTTTGAGTTTCGATATCTCAGCTCTGGAAGGGGCTAGAGCCTCCATTTTTGCACTCAGGTCTAAGTCTCATGGCCCTCTATCAGAATTTGGGAAGATTGGAGAAACTTAATTTTTCGCCCAAAAAAAAAACGTAAGGGGTACCACTGTCGTTTTTTTTTCGGGCCGAATTTTTGAGTTTCGATATCTCAGCTCTGGAAGGGGCTAGAGCCTCCATTTTTGCACTCAGGTCTAAGTCTCATGGCCCTCTATAAGAATTTGGGAAGATTGGAGAAACTTAATTTTTCGCCCAAAAAAAAAACGTAAGGGGTACCACTGTCGTTTTTTTTTTCGGGCCGAATTTTTGAGTTTCGATATCTCAGCTCTGGAAGGGGCTAGAGCCTCCATTTTTGCACTCAGGTCTAAGTCTCATGGCCCTCTATCAGAATTTGGGAAGATTGGAGAAACTTAATTTTTCGCCCCAAAAAAAAAACGTAAGGGGTACCACTGTCGTTTTTTTTTCGGGCCGAATTTTTGAGTTTCGATATCTCAGCTCTGGAAGGGGCTAGAGCCTCCATTTTTGCGCTCAGGTACAAGTCTCATGGCCCTCTATCAGAATCCAGAGTTTTGGGAAGATTGGAGAAACTTAATTTTTCGCCCAAAAAAAAAAAACGTAAGGGGTACCACTGTCGTTTTTTTTTTCGGGCCGAATTTTTGAGTTTCGATATCTCAGCTCTGGAAGGGGCTAGAGCCTCCATTTTTGCACTCAGGTACAAGTCTCATGGCCCTCTATCAGAATCCAGAGTTTTGGGAAGATTGGAAAAACTTAATTTTTCGCCCAAAAAAAAAACGTAAGGGGTACCACTGTCGGTTTTTTTTCGGGCCGAATTTTTGGGTTTCGATATCTCAGCTCTGGAAGGGGCTAGAGCCTCCATTTTTGCACTCAGGTCTAAGTCTCATGGCCCTCTATCAGAATCCAGAGTTTTGGGAAGATTGGAGAAACTTAATTTTTCGCCCCCCCAAAAAAACGTAAGGGGTACCACTGTCGTTTTTTTTTTTCGGGCCGAATTTTTGGGTTTCGATATCTCAGCTCTGGAAGGGGCTAGAGCCTCCATTTTTGCACTCAGGTCTAAGTCTCATGGCCCTCTATCAGAATCCAGAGTTTTGGGAAGATTGGAGAAACTTAATTTTTCGCCCCCAAAAAAAAACGTAAGGGGTACCACTGTCGTTTTTTTTTCGGGCCGAATTTTTGAGTTTCGATATCTCAGCTCTGGAAGGGGCTAGAGCCTCCATTTTTGCACTCAGGTCTAAGTCTCATGGCCCTCTATCAGAATTTGGGAAGATTGGAGAAACTTAATTTTTCGCCCCGAAAAAAAAACGTAAGGGGTACCACTGTCGTTTTTTTTTCGGGCCGAATTTTTGAGTTTCGATATCTCAGCTCTGGAAGGGGCTAGAGCCTCCATTTTTGCACTCAGGTCTAAGTCTCATGGCCCTCTATCAGAATTTGGGAAGATTGGAGAAATTTAATTTTTCGTCCAAAAAAAAAACGTAAGGGGTACCACTGTCGTTTTTTTTCGGGCCAAATTTTTGAGTTTCGATATCTCAGCTCTGGAAGGGGCTAGAGCCTCCATTTTTGCACTCAGGTCTAAGTCTCATGGCCCTCTATCAGAATTTGGGAAGATTGGAGAAACTTAATTTTTCGCCCAAAAAAAAAAACGTAAGGGGTACCACTGTCGTTTTTTTTTTCGGGCCGAATTTTTGAGTTTCGATATCTCAGCTCTGGAAGGGGCTAGAGCCTCCATTTTTGCACTCAGGTACAAGTCCCATGGCCCTCTATCAGAATCCAGAGTTTTGGGAAGATTGGAGAAACTTAATTTTTCGCCCAAAAAAAAAAACGTAAGGGGTACCACTGTCGTTTTTTTTTCGGGCCGAATTTTTGAGTTTCGATATCTCAGCTCTGGAAGGGGCTAGAGCCTCCATTTTTGCACTCAGGTCTAAGTCTCATGGCCCTCTACCAGAATTTGGGAATATTGGAGAAACTTAATTTTTCGCCCAAAAAAAAAACGTAAGGGGTACCACTGTCGTTTTTTTTTTCGGGCCGAATTTTTGAGTTTCGATATCTCAGCTCTGGAAGGGGCTAGAGCCTCCATTTTTGCACTCAGGTCTAAGTCTCATGTCCCTCTATCAGAATTTGGGAAGATTGGAGAAACTTAATTTTTCGCCCAAAAAAAAAACAAAAGGGGTACCACTGTCGTTTTTTTCGGGCCGAATTTTTGAGTTTCGATATCTCAGCTCTGGAAGGGGCTAGAGCCTCCATTTTTGCACTCAGGTACAAGTCTCATGGCCCTCTATCAGAATTTGGGAAGATTGGAGAAACTTAATTTTTCGCCCAAAAAAAAAAAACTTAAGGGGTACCACTGTCGTTTTTTTTTTCGGGCCGAATTTTTGAGTTTCGATATCTCAGCTCTGGAAGGGGCTAGAGCCTCCATTTTTGCACTCAGGTCTAAGTCTCATGGCCCTCTATCAGAATTTGGGAAGATTGGAGAAACTTAATTTTTCGCCCCCCCAAAAAAAACGTAAGGGGTACCACTGTCGTTTTTTTTTTCGGGCCGAATTTTTGAGTTTCGATATCTCAGCTCTGGAAGGGGCTAGAGCCTCCATTTTTGCACTCAGGTCTAAGTCTCATGGCCCTCTATCAGAATTTGGGAAGATTGGAGAAACTTAATTTTTCGCCCAAAAAAAAAACGTAAGGGGTACCACTGTCGTTTTTTTTTTTCGGGCCGAATTTTTGAGTTTCGATATCTCAGCTCTGGAAGGGGCTAGAGCCTCCATTTTTGCACTCAGGTCTAAGTCTCATGTCCCTCTATCAGAATTTGGGAAGATTGGAGAAACTTAATTTTTCGCCCAAAAAAAAAACGTAAGGGGTACCACTGTCGTTTTTTTTTCGGGCCGAATTTTTGAGTTTCGATATCTCAGCTCTGGAAGGGGCTAGAGCCTCCATTTTTGCACTCAGGTACAAGTCTCATGGCCCTCTATCAGAATTTGGGAAGATTGGAGAAACTTAATTTTTCGCCCAAAAAAAAAAACTTAAGGGGTACCACTGTCGTTTTTTTTTTCGGGCCGAATTTTTGAGTTTCGATATCTCAGCTCTGGAAGGGGCTAGAGCCTCCATTTTTACACTCAGGTCTAAGTCTCATGGCCCTCTATCAGAATTTGGTAAGATTGGAGAAACGTAATTTTTCGCCCAAAAAAAAAAACGTAAGGGGTACCACTGTCGTTTTTTTTTTCGGGCCGAATTTTTGAGTTTCGATATCTCAGCTCTGGAAGGGGCTAGAGCCTCCATTTTTGCACTCAGGTCTAAGTCTCATGGCCCTCTACCAGAATTTGGGAATATTGGAGAAACTTAATTTTCCGCCCAAAAAAAAAAAAACGTAAGGGGTACCACTGTCGTTTTTTTTTTCAGGCCGAATTTTTGAGTTTCGATATCTCAGCTCTGGAAGGGGCTAGAGCCTCCATTTTTGCACTCAGGTCTAAGTCTCATGGCCCTCTATCAGAATTTGGGAAGATTGGAGAAACTGAATTTTTCGCCCAAAAAAAAAACGTAAGGGGTACCACTGTCGTTTTTTTTTCGGGCCGAATTTTTGAGTTTCGATATCTCAGCTCTGGAAGGGGCTAGAGCCTCCATTTTTGCGCTCAGGTACAAGTCTCATGGCCCTCTATCAGAATCCAGAGTTTTGGGAAGATTGGAGAAACTTAATTTTTCGCCCAAAAAAAAAAAACGTAAGGGGTACCACTGTCGTTTTTTTTTCGGGCCGAATTTTTGAGTTTCGATATCTCAGCTCTGGAAGGGGCTAGAGCCTCCATTTTTGCACTCAGGTACAAGTCTCATGGCCCTCTATCAGAATCCAGAGTTTTGGGAAGATTGGATAAACTTAATTTTTCGCCCAAAAAAAAAAAACGTAAGGGGTACCACTGTCGTTTTTTTTCGGGCCGAATTTTTGAGTTTCGATATCTCAGCTCTGGAAGGGGCTAGAGCCTCCATTTTTGCACTCAGGTCTAAGTCTCATGGCCCTCTACCAGAATTTGGGAATATTGGAGAAACTTAATTTTCCGCCCAAAAAAAAAACGTAAGGGGTACCACTGTCGTTTTTTTTTTCAGGCCGAATTTTTGAGTTTCGATATCTCAGCTCTGGAAGGGGCTAGAGCCTCCATTTTTGCACTCAGGTCTAAGTCTCATGGCCCTCTATCAGAATTTGGGAAGATTGGAGAAACTTAATTTTTCGCCCAAAAAAAAACCGTAAGGGGTACCACTGTCGTTTTTTTTTTTCGGGCCGAATTTTTGAGTTTCGATATCTCAGCTCTGGAAGGGGCTAGAGCCTCCATTTTTGCACTCAGGTCCAAGTCTCATGGCCCTCTATCAGAATTTGGGAAGATTGGAGAAACTTAATTTTTCGCCCAAAAAAAAAACGTAAGGGGTACCACTGTCGTTTTTTTTTCGGGCCGAATTTTTGAGTTTCGATATCTCAGCTCTGGAAGGGGCTAGAGCCTCCATTTTTGCACTCAGGTCTAAGTCTCATGGCCCTCTATAAGAATTTGGGAAGATTGGAGAAACTTAATTTTTCGCCCAAAAAAAAAACGTAAGGGGTACCACTGTCGTTTTTTTTTTCGGGCCGAATTTTTGAGTTTCGATATCTCAGCTCTGGAAGGGGCTAGAGCCTCCATTTTTGCACTCAGGTCTAAGTCTCATGGCCCTCTATCAGAATTTGGGAAGATTGGAGAAACTTAATTTTTCGCCCCAAAAAAAAAACGTAAGGGGTACCACTGTCGTTTTTTTTTCGGGCCGAATTTTTGAGTTTCGATATCTCAGCTCTGGAAGGGGCTAGAGCCTCCATTTTTGCGCTCAGGTACAAGTCTCATGGCCCTCTATCAGAATCCAGAGTTTTGGGAAGATTGGAGAAACTTAATTTTTCGCCCAAAAAAAAAAAACGTAAGGGGTACCACTGTCGTTTTTTTTTTCGGGCCGAATTTTTGAGTTTCGATATCTCAGCTCTGGAAGGGGCTAGAGCCTCCATTTTTGCACTCAGGTACAAGTCTCATGGCCCTCTATCAGAATCCAGAGTTTTGGGAAGATTGGAAAAACTTAATTTTTCGCCCAAAAAAAAAACGTAAGGGGTACCACTGTCGTTTTTTTTTCGGGCCGAATTTTTGGGTTTCGATATCTCAGCTCTGGAAGGGGCTAGAGCCTCCATTTTTGCACTCAGGTCTAAGTCTCATGGCCCTCTATCAGAATCCAGAGTTTTGGGAAGATTGGAGAAACTTAATTTTTCGCCCCCCAAAAAAAACGTAAGGGGTACCACTGTCGTTTTTTTTTTCAGGCCGAATTTTTGAGTTTCGATATCTCAGCTCTGGAAGGGGCTAGAGCCTCCATTTTTGCACTCAGGTCTAAGTCTCATGGCCCTCTATCAGAATTTGGGAAGATTGGAGAAACTGAATTTTTCGCCCAAAAAAAAAACGTAAGGGGTACCACTGTCGTTTTTTTTTCGGGCCGAATTTTTGAGTTTCGATATCTCAGCTCTGGAAGGGGCTAGAGCCTCCATTTTTGCGCTCAGGTACAAGTCTCATGGCCCTCTATCAGAATCCAGAGTTTTGGGAAGATTGGAGAAACTTAATTTTTCGCCCAAAAAAAAAAAACGTAAGGGGTACCACTGTCGTTTTTTTTTCGGGCCGAATTTTTGAGTTTCGATATCTCAGCTCTGGAAGGGGCTAGAGCCTCCATTTTTGCACTCAGGTACAAGTCTCATGGCCCTCTATCAGAATCCAGAGTTTTGGGAAGATTGGATAAACTTAATTTTTCGCCCAAAAAAAAAAAACGTAAGGGGTACCACTGTCGTTTTTTTTCGGGCCGAATTTTTGAGTTTCGATATCTCAGCTCTGGAAGGGGCTAGAGCCTCCATTTTTGCACTCAGGTCTAAGTCTCATGGCCCTCTACCAGAATTTGGGAATATTGGAGAAACTTAATTTTCCGCCCAAAAAAAAAACGTAAGGGGTACCACTGTCGTTTTTTTTTTCGGGCCGAATTTTTGGGTTTCGATATCTCAGCTCTGGAAGGGGCTAGAGCCTCCATTTTTGCACTCAGGTCTAAGTCTCATGGCCCTCTATCAGAATTTGGGAAGATTGGAGAAACTTAATTTTTCGCCCAAAAAAAAACCGTAAGGGGTACCACTGTCGTTTTTTTTTTCGGGCCGAATTTTTGAGTTTCGATATCTCAGCTCTGGAAGGGGCTAGAGCCTCCATTTTTGCACTCAGGTCCAAGTCTCATGGCCCTCTATCAGAATTTGGGAAGATTGGAGAAACTTAATTTTTCGCCCAAAAAAAAAACGTAAGGGGTACCACTGTCGTTTTTTTTTCGGGCCGAATTTTTGAGTTTCGATATCTCAGCTCTGGAAGGGGCTAGAGCCTCCATTTTTGCACTCAGGTCTAAGTCTCATGGCCCTCTATAAGAATTTGGGAAGATTGGAGAAACTTAATTTTTCGCCCAAAAAAAAAACGTAAGGGGTACCACTGTCGTTTTTTTTTTCGGGCCGAATTTTTGAGTTTCGATATCTCAGCTCTGGAAGGGGCTAGAGCCTCCATTTTTGCACTCAGGTCTAAGTCTCATGGCCCTCTATCAGAATTTGGGAAGATTGGAGAAACTTAATTTTTCGCCCCAAAAAAAAAACGTAAGGGGTACCACTGTCGTTTTTTTTTCGGGCCGAATTTTTGAGTTTCGATATCTCAGCTCTGGAAGGGGCTAGAGCCTCCATTTTTGCGCTCAGGTACAAGTCTCATGGCCCTCTATCAGAATCCAGAGTTTTGGGAAGATTGGAGAAACTTAATTTTTCGCCCAAAAAAAAAAAACGTAAGGGGTACCACTGTCGTTTTTTTTTTCGGGCCGAATTTTTGAGTTTCGATATCTCAGCTCTGGAAGGGGCTAGAGCCTCCATTTTTGCACTCAGGTACAAGTCTCATGGCCCTCTATCAGAATCCAGAGTTTTGGGAAGATTGGAAAAACTTAATTTTTCGCCCAAAAAAAAAACGTAAGGGGTACCACTGTCGTTTTTTTTTCGGGCCGAATTTTTGGGTTTCGATATCTCAGCTCTGGAAGGGGCTAGAGCCTCCATTTTTGCACTCAGGTCTAAGTCTCATGGCCCTCTATCAGAATCCAGAGTTTTGGGAAGATTGGAGAAACTTAATTTTTCGCCCCCCAAAAAAAACGTAAGGGGTACCACTGTCGTTTTTTTTTTTCGGGCCGAATTTTTGGGTTTCGATATCTCAGCTCTGGAAGGGGCTAGAGCCTCCATTTTTGCACTCAGGTCTAAGTCTCATGGCCCTCTATCAGAATCCAGAGTTTTGGGAAGATTGGAGAAACTTAATTTTTCGCCCCCAAAAAAAAACGTAAGGGGTACCACTGTCGTTTTTTTTTCGGGCCGAATTTTTGAGTTTCGATATCTCAGCTCTGGAAGGGGCTAGAGCCTCCATTTTTGCACTCAGGTCTAAGTCTCATGGCCCTCTATCAGAATTTGGGAAGATTGGAGAAACGTAATTTTTCGCCCCGAAAAAAAAAACGTAAGGGGTACCACTGTCGTTTTTTTTTCGGGCCGAATTTTTGAGTTTCGATATCTCAGCTCTGGAAGGGGCTAGAGCCTCCATTTTTGCACTCAGGTCTAAGTCTCATGGCCCTCTATCAGAATTTGGGAAGATTGGAGAAATTTAATTTTTCGTCCAAAAAAAAAACGTAAGGGGTACCACTGTCGTTTTTTTTCGGGCCAAATTTTTGAGTTTCGATATCTCAGCTCTGGAAGGGGCTAGAGCCTCCATTTTTGCACTCAGGTCTAAGTCTCATGGCCCTCTATCAGAATTTGGGAAGATTGGAGAAACTTAATTTTTCGCCCAAAAAAAAAAACGTAAGGGGTACCACTGTCGTTTTTTTTTTCGGGCCGAATTTTTGAGTTTCGATATCTCAGCTCTGGAAGGGGCTAGAGCCTCCATTTTTGCACTCAGGTACAAGTCCCATGGCCCTCTATCAGAATCCAGAGTTTTGGGAAGATTGGAGAAACTTAATTTTTCGCCCAAAAAAAAAAACGTAAGGGGTACCACTGTCGTTTTTTTTTCGGGCCGAATTTTTGAGTTTCGATATCTCAGCTCTGGAAGGGGCTAGAGCCTCCATTTTTGCACTCAGGTCTAAGTCTCATGGCCCTCTACCAGAATTTGGGAATATTGGAGAAACTTAATTTTTCGCCCAAAAAAAAAACGTAAGGGGTACCACTGTCGTTTTTTTTTTTCGGGCCGAATTTTTGAGTTTCGATATCTCAGCTCTGGAAGGGGCTAGAGCCTCCATTTTTGCACTCAGGTCTAAGTCTCATGTCCCTCTATCAGAATTTGGGAAGATTGGAGAAACTTAATTTTTCGCCCAAAAAAAAAACAAAAGGGGTACCACTGTCGTTTTTTTTTCGGGCCGAATTTTTGAGTTTCGATATCTCAGCTCTGGAAGGGGCTAGAGCCTCCATTTTTGCACTCAGGTACAAGTCTCATGGCCCTCTATCAGAATTTGGGAAGATTGGAGAAACTTAATTTTTCGCCCAAAAAAAAAAAACTTAAGGGGTACCACTGTCGTTTTTTTTTTCGGGCCGAATTTTTGAGTTTCGATATCTCAGCTCTGGAAGGGGCTAGAGCCTCCATTTTTGCACTCAGGTCTAAGTCTCATGGCCCTCTATCAGAATTTGGGAATATTGGAGAAACTTAATTTTCCGCCCAAAAAAAAAAACGTAAGGGGTACCACTGTCGTTTTTTTTTTCGGGCCGAATTTTTGAGTTTCGATATCTCAGCTCTGGAAGGGGCTAGAGCCTCCATTTTTGCACTCAGGTCTAAGTCTCATGGCCCTCTACCAGAATTTGGGAATATTGGAGAAACTTAATTTTCCGCCCAAAAAAAAAAAACGTAAGGGGTACCACTGTCGTTTTTTTTTTGGGCCGAATTTTTGAGTTTCGATATCTCAGCTCTGGAAGGGGCTAGAGCCTCCATTTTTGCACTCAGGTCTAAGTCTCATGGCCCTCTATCAGAATTTGGGAAGATTGGAGAAACTTAATTTTTCGTCCAAAAAAAAAAACGTAAGGGGTACCACTGTCGTTTTTTTTTCGGGCCGAATTTTTGAGTTTCGATATCTCAGCTCTGGAAGGGGCTAGAGCCTCCATTTTTGCGCTCATGTACAAGTCTCATGGCCCTCTATCAGAATCCAGAGTTTTGAGAAGATTGGAGAAACTTAATTTTTCGCCCAAAAAAAAAAACGTAAGGGGTACCACTGTCGTTTTTTTTTCGGGCCGAATTTTTGAGTTTCGATATCTCAGCTCTGGAAGGGGCTAGAGCCTCCATTTTTGCACTCAGGTACAAGTCTCATGGCCCTCTATCAGAATCCAGAGTTTTGGGAAGATTGGAGAAACTTAATTTTTCGCCCAAAAAAAAAAAACCGTAAGGGGTACCACTGTCGTTTTTTTTTCGGGCCGAATTTTTGAGTTTCGATATCTCAGCTCTGGAAGGGGCTAGAGCCTCCATTTTTGCACTCAGGTCTAAGTCTCATGGCCCTCTATCAGAATTTGGGACGATTGGAGAAACTTAATTTTTCGCCCAAAAAAAAAAACGTAAGGGGTACCACTGTCGTTTTTTTTTTTCGGGCCGAATTTTTGAGTTTCGATATCTCAGCTCTGGAAGGGGCTAGAGCCTCCATTTTTGCACTCAGGTACAAGTCCCATGGCCCTCTATCAGAATCCAGAGTTTTGGGAATATTGGAGAAACTTAATTTTTCGCCCAAAAAAAAAAACGTAAGGGGTACCACTGTCGTTTTTTTTTCGGGCCGAATTTTTGAGTTTCGATATCTCAGCTCTGGAAGGGGCTAGAGCCTCCATTTTTGCACTCAGGTCTAAGTCTCATGTCCCTCTATCAGAATTTGGGAAGATTGGAGAAACTTAATTTTTCGCCCAAAAAAAAAACAAAAGGGGTACCACTGTCGTTTTTTTTTCGGGCCGAATTTTTGAGTTTCGATATCTCAGCTCTGGAAGGGGCTAGAGCCTCCATTTTTGCACTCAGGTACAAGTCTCATGGCCCTCTATCAGAATTTGGGAAGATTGGAGAAACTTAATTTTTCGCCCAAAAAAAAAAAACTTAAGGGGTACCACTGTCGTTTTTTTTTTCGGGCCGAATTTTTGAGTTTCGATATCTCAGCTCTGGAAGGGGCTAGAGCCTCCATTTTTGCACTCAGGTCTAAGTCTCATGGCCCTCTATCAGAATTTGGTAAGATTGGAGAAACTTAATTTTTCGCCCAAAAAAAAAAACGTAAGGGGTACCACTGTCGTTTTTTTTTTCGGGCCGAATTTTTGAGTTTCGATATCTCAGCTCTGGAAGGGGCTAGAGCCTCCATTTTTGCACTCAGGTCTAAGTCTCATGGCCCTCTACCAGAATTTGGGAATATTGGAGAAACTTAATTTTCCGCCCAAAAAAAAAAAACGTAAGGGGTACCACTGTCGTTTTTTTTTTCGGGCCGAATTTTTGAGTTTCGATATCTCAGCTCTGGAAGGGGCTAGAGCCTCCATTTTTGCACTCAGGTCTAAGTCTCATGGCCCTCTATCAGAATTTGGGAAGATTGGAGAAACTTAATTTTTCGTCCAAAAAAAAAAACGTAAGGGGTACCACTGTCGTTTTTTTTTCGGGCCGAATTTTTGAGTTTCGATATCTCAGCTCTGGAAGGGGCTAGAGCCTCCATTTTTGCGCTCAGGTACAAGTCTCATGGCCCTCTATCAGAATCCAGAGTTTTGGGAAGATTGGAGAAACTTAATTTTTCGCCCAAAAAAAAAAAACGTAAGGGGTACCACTGTCGTTTTTTTTTCGGGCCAAATTTTTGAGTTTCGATATCTCAGCTCTGGAAGGGGCTAGAGCCTCCATTTTTGCACTCAGGTACAAGTCTCATGGCCCTCTATCAGAATCCAGAGTTTTGGGAAGATTGGAGAAACTTAATTTTTCGCCCAAAAAAAAAAAACCGTAAGGGGTACCACTGTCGTTTTTTTTTCGGGCCGAATTTTTGAGTTTCGATATCTCAGCTCTGGAAGGGGCTAGAGCCTCCATTTTTGCACTCAGGTCTAAGTCTCATGGCCCTCTATCAGAATTTGGGAAGATTGGAGAAACTTAATTTTTCGCCCAAAAAAAAAAACGCAAGGGGTACCACTGTCGTTTTTTTTTTTCGGGCCGAATTTTTGAGTTTCGATATCTCAGCTCTGGAAGGGGCTAGAGCCTCCATTTTTGCACTCAGGTACAAGTCCCATGGCCCTCTATCAGAATCCAGAGTTTTGGGAATATTGGAGAAACTTAATTTTTCGCCCAAAAAAAAAAACGTAAGGGGTACCACTGTCGTTTTTTTTTTCGGGCCGAATTTTTGAGTTTCGATATCTCAGCTCTGGAAGGGGCTAGAGCCTCCATTTTTGCACTCAGGTACAAGTCCCATGGCCCTCTATCAGAATCCAGAGTTTTGGGAAGATTGGAGAAACTTAATTTTTCGCCCCAAAAAAAAAACGTAAGGGGTACCACTGTCGTTTTTTTTCGGGCCGAATTTTTGAGTTTCGATATCTCAGCTCTGGAAGGGGCTAGAGCCTCCATTTTTGCACTCAGGTCTAAGTCTCATGGCCCTCTATCAGAATTTGGGAAGATTGGAGAAACTTAATTTTTCGCCCCCCCAAAAAAAACGTAAGGGGTACCACTGTCGTTTTTTTTTCGGGCCGAATTTTTGAGTTTCGATATCTCAGCTCTGGAAGGGGCTAGAGCCTCCATTTTTGCACTCAGGTCTAAGTCTCATGGCCCTCTATCAGAATTTGGGGAGATTGGAGAAACTTAATTTTTCGCCCAAAAAAAAAACGTAAGGGGTACCACTGTCGTTTTTTTTTTCGGGCCGAATTTTTGAGTTTCGATATCTCAGCTCTGGAAGGGGCTAGAGCCTCCATTTTTGCACTCAGGTCTAAGTCTCATGTCCCTCTATCAGAATTTGGGAAGATTGGAGAAACTTAATTTTTCGCCCAAAAAAAAACCGTAAGGGGTACCACTGTCGTTTTTTTTTCGGGCCGAATTTTTGAGTTTCGATATCTCAGCTCTGGAAGGGGCTAGAGCCTCCATTTTTGCACTCAGGTCTAAGTCTCATGGCCCTCTATCAGAATTTGGGAAGATTGGAGAAACTTAATTTTTCGCCCAAAAAAAAAAACTTAAGGGGTACCACTGTCGTTTTTTTTTTCGGGCCGAATTTTTGAGTTTCGATATCTCAGCTCTGGAAGGGGCTAGAGCCTCCATTTTTGCACTCAGGTCTAAATTTCATGGCCCTCTATCAGAATTTGGTAAGATTGGAGAAACTTAATTTTTCGCCCAAAAAAAAAACGTAAGGGGTACCACTGTCGTTTTTTTTTTCGGGCCGAATTTTTGAGTTTCGATATCTCAGCTCTGGAAGGGGCTAGAGCCTCCATTTTTGCACTCAGGTCTAAGTCTCATGGCCCTCTACCAGAATTTGGGAATATTGGAGAAACTTAATTTTTCGCCCAAAAAAAAAAACTTAAGGGGTACCACTGTCGTTTTTTTTTTCGGGCCGAATTTTTGAGTTTCGATATCTCAGCTCTGGAAGGGGCTAGAGCCTCCATTTTTGCACTCAGGTCTAAATTTCATGGCCCTCTATCAGAATTTGGTAAGATTGGAGAAACTTAATTTTTCGCCCAAAAAAAAAACGTAAGGGGTACCACTGTCGTTTTTTTTTTCGGGCCGAATTTTTGAGTTTCGATATCTCAGCTCTGGAAGGGGCTAGAGCCTCCATTTTTGCACTCAGGTCTAAGTCTCATGGCCCTCTATCAGAATTTGGGAAGATTGGAGAAACTTAATTTTTCGCCCAAAAAAAAAAACGTAAGGGGTACCACTGTCGTTTTTTTTTCGGGCCGAATTTTTGAGTTTCGATATCTCAGCTCTGGAAGGGGCTAGAGCCTCCATTTTTGCGCTCAGGTACAAGTCTCATGGCCCTCTATCAGAATCCAGAGTTTTGGGAAGATTGGAGAAACTTAATTTTTCGCCCAAAAAAAAAAAACGTAAGGGGTACCACTGTCGTTTTTTTTTCGGGCCGAATTTTTGAGTTTCGATATCTCAGCTCTGGAAGGGGCTAGAGCCTCCATTTTTGCACTCAGGTACAAGTCTCATGGCCCTCTATCAGAATCCAGAGTTTTGGGAAGATTGGAGAAACTTAATTTTTCGCCCAAAAAAAAAAACGTAAGGGGTACCACTGTCGTTTTTTTTTTTCGGGCCGAATTTTTGAGTTTCGATATCTCAGCTCTGGAAGGGGCTAGAGCCTCCATTTTTGCACTCAGGTACAAGTCCCATGGCCCTCTATCAGAATCCAGAGTTTTGGGAAGATTGGAGAAACTTAATTTTTCGCCCAAAAAAAAAAACGTAAGGGGTACCACTGTCGTTTTTTTTCGGGCCGAATTTTTGAGTTTCGATATCTCAGCTCTGGAAGGGGCTAGAGCCTCCATTTTTGCACTCAGGTCTAAGTCTCATGGCCCTCTATCAGAATTTGGGAAGATTGGAGAAACTTAATTTTTCGCCCCCCCAAAAAAAACGTAAGGGGTACCACTGTCGTTTTTTTTTCGGGCCGAATTTTTGAGTTTCGATATCTCAGCTCTGGAAGGGGCTAGAGCCTCCATTTTTGCACTCAGGTCTAAGTCTCATGGCCCTCTATCAGAATTTGGGAAGATTGGAGAAACTTAATTTTTCGCCCAAAAAAAAAACGTAAGGGGTACCACTGTCGTTTTTTTTTTCGGGCCGAATTTTTGAGTTTCGATATCTCAGCTCTGGAAGGGGCTAGAGCCTCCATTTTTTCACTCAGGTCTAAGTCTCATGGCCCTCTACCAGAATTTGGGAATATTGGAGAAACTTAATTTTTCGCCCAAAAAAAAAAACTTAAGGGGTACCACTGTCGTTTTTTTTTTCGGGCCGAATTTTTGAGTTTCGATATCTCAGCTCTGGAAGGGGCTAGAGCCTCCATTTTTGCACTCAGGTCTAAATTTCATGGCCCTCTATCAGAATTTGGTAAGATTGGAGAAACTTAATTTTTCGCCCAAAAAAAAAACGTAAGGGGTACCACTGTCGTTTTTTTTTTCGGGCCGAATTTTTGAGTTTCGATATCTCAGCTCTGGAAGGGGCTAGAGCCTCCATTTTTGCACTCAGGTCTAAGTCTCATGGCCCTCTATCAGAATTTGGGAAGATTGGAGAAACTTAATTTTTCGCCCAAAAAAAAAAACGTAAGGGGTACCACTGTCGTTTTTTTTTCGGGCCGAATTTTTGAGTTTCGATATCTCAGCTCTGGAAGGGGCTAGAGCCTCCATTTTTGCGCTCAGGTACAAGTCTCATGGCCCTCTATCAGAATCCAGAGTTTTGGGAAGATTGGAGAAACTTAATTTTTCGCCCAAAAAAAAAAAACGTAAGGGGTACCACTGTCGTTTTTTTTTCGGGCCGAATTTTTGAGTTTCGATATCTCAGCTCTGGAAGGGGCTAGAGCCTCCATTTTTGCACTCAGGTACAAGTCTCATGGCCCTCTATCAGAATCCAGAGTTTTGGGAAGATTGGAGAAACTTAATTTTTCGCCCAAAAAAAAAAAACGTAAGGGGTACCACTGTCGTTTTTTTTTCGGGCCGAATTTTTGAGTTTCGATATCTCAGCTCTGGAAGGGGCTAGAGCCTCCATTTTTGCACTCAGGTCTAAGTCTTATGGCCCTCTACCAGAATTTGGGAATATTGGAGAAACTTAATTTTCCGCCCAAAAAAAAAAAACGTAAGGGGTACCACTGTCGTTTTTTTTTTTCGGGCCGAATTTTTGAGTTTCGATATCTCAGCTCTGGAAGGGGCTAGAGCCTCCATTTTTGCACTCAGGTCTAAGTCTCATGGCCCTCTATCAGAATTTGGGAAGATTGGAGAAACTTAATTTTTCGCCCAAAAAAAAAAACGTAAGGGGTACCACTGTCGTTTTTTTTTTCGGGCCGAATTTTTGAGTTTCGATATCTCAGCTCTGGAAGGGGCTAGAGCCTCCATTTTTGCACTCAGGTCTAAGTCTCATGGCCCTCTATCAGAATTTGGGAAGATTGGAGAAACTTAATTTTTCGCCCAAAAAAAAAACGTAAGGGGTATTTTATTTGACATTTTTTATTAAAGAGGAATAGCCCCTTGAGATGAGCCATCTCGTTTTCGAGGGGGTCCTCGATTCTAGATTCAAATAAAACAAAAAAACTGACCTTACAGCAGCTTGAATTTAACATAACAAATAGCAAAAAGCCAAAAAACAAAAACAAAAAACAAATACACAAGAAAAACAAACAAAAAACAAAAAAAATGCTATGCAGTAGTGCTATACAGCTAAATATATAAACCAAAACAAAACAAGACAGTCATTCATGCAAGACTCCCAAAAGGTGACACACTCCTCCCTAAACAGAGTAAACCATATCATTTCATTTGTACCAAGACAACATCAAAATACAGACAAAAACTATATATGTACCATGCCAAGAGAAAAAAAAAAAAAAAAAAGTTACAGTGAGAAATAAATATAATAAAATAAAATAATGCTAATCAAAAGCAATTGCATGTATTCTGGAGATGTTGAGCTAAATGACTTTTAAATATTGGAAAAGAAGTTAAAAAGCGAATTGAAATTGGAAGATTATTCCAATCATATGGTGCTTTATATTGAAATGCATATCTTCCTATTTCTTTATTGATCTGTGGAGTGTAAAAATAAATTTGATTATTATGACGCAAATTATGAGATGACCTAAATGGAGTTAAATATTGTTTTAAATAAGCAGGGTAATTCATATAAATGCATTTAAAAACAAACTGTAACCAATGAAAACACCTTCTATTTGATAAGGTCAGCCAGGACAATTGATGGTACATTTCACAATGGTGTGTTCTGTAGGGGCAGCAGAGTATAAATCTACATAGGCTATTGTAAACTATATTAAGGGACTGAAGACAAGAGACAGTAGTGTTTTGGTATACAATGTCAGCATAATCCAAGATTGGCAATAGAAGTTGAGAAACGATTCTTTTTCTGACATGATAATTAAAACAGTTAATTGATTGGTATAGAATTCTAAGTGAGCAGTTGAGCTTATTAGTTATATTATGCACATGAGTGCTGAAAGAAAGATCAGAGTCAAGCCACAGGCCAAGATACTTAACCTGGCTAGTATGTTTTATAGGAGTTTTATCCAAAAATAAAATATTTAGTGAGTTTTCTAAAGAATTCTGTTTCATTTTAAAAAGCATTGAAAATGATTTTGATTTGTTAAGTAGAAGCTTATTAGACAATAGCCACCTCTGAACTGAATCAAAACCATTTTGTAATGTAGTGCTGATGTCACATATATTAGATTTAGAACAATAAATGACCGTGTCATCAGCATAAAGCTACCAGCTACCACTGGGTACCACTGTCGTTTTTTTTTTTCGGGCCGAATTTTTGAGTTTCGATATCTCAGCTCTGGAAGGGGCTAGAGCCTCCATTTTTGCACTCAGGTCTAAGTCTCATGGCCCTCTATAAGAATTTGGGAAGATTGGAGAAACTTAATTTTTCGCCCAAAAAAAAAACGTAAGGGGTACCACTGTCGTTTTTTTTTTCGGGCCGAATTTTTGAGTTTCGATATCTCAGCTCTGGAAGGGGCTAGAGCCTCCATTTTTGCACTCAGGTCTAAGTCTCATGGCCCTCTATCAGAATTTGGGAAGATTGGAGAAACTTAATTTTTCGCCCAAAAAAAAAAACGTAAGGGGTACCACTGTCGTTTTTTTTTCGGGCCGAATTTTTGAGTTTCGATATCTCAGCTCTGGAAGGGGCTAGAGCCTCCATTTTTGCGCTCAGGTACAAGTCTCATGGCCCTCTATCAGAATCCAGAGTTTTGGGAAGATTGGAGAAACTTAATTTTTCGCCCAAAAAAAAAAAACGTAAGGGGTACCACTGTCGTTTTTTTTTTTCGGGCCGAATTTTTGAGTTTCGATATCTCAGCTCTGGAAGGGGCTAGAGCCTCCATTTTTGCACTCAGGTACAAGTCTCATGGCCCTCTATCAGAATCCAGAGTTTTGGGAAGATTGGAAAAACTTAATTTTTCGCCCAAAAAAAAAAACGTAAGGGGTACCACTGTCGTTTTTTTTTCGGGCCGAATTTTTGGGTTTCGATATCTCAGCTCTGGAAGGGGCTAGAGCCTCCATTTTTGCACTCAGGTCTAAGTCTCATGGCCCTTTATCAGAATCCAGAGTTTTGGGAAGATTGGAGAAACTTAATTTTTCGCCCCCCAAAAAAAACGTAAGGGGTACCACTGTCGTTTTTTTTTCGGGCCGAATTTTTGAGTTTCGATATCTCAGCTCTGGAAGGGGCTAGAGCCTCCATTTTTGCACTCAGGTCTAAGTCTCATGGCCCTCTATCAGAATTTGGGAAGATTGGAGAAACTTAATTTTTCGCCCCGAAAAAAAAACGTAAGGGGTACCACTGTCGTTTTTTTTTCGGGCCGAATTTTTGAGTTTCGATATCTCAGCTCTGGAAGGGGCTAGAGCCTCCATTTTTGCACTCAGGTCTAAGTCTCATGGCCCTCTATCAGAATTTGGGAAGATTGGAGAAATTTAATTTTTCGTCCAAAAAAAAAACGTAAGGGGTACCACTGTCGTTTTTTTTCGGGCCGAATTTTTGAGTTTCGATATCTCAGCTCTGGAAGGGGCTAGAGCCTCCATTTTTGCACTCAGGTCTAAGTCTCATGGCCCTCTATCAGAATTTGGGAAGATTGGAGAAACTTAATTTTTCGCCCAAAAAAAAAAAACGTAAGGGGTACCACTGTCGTTTTTTTTTTCGGGCCGAATTTTTGAGTTTCGATATCTCAGCTCTGGAAGGGGCTAGAGCCTCCATTTTTGCACTCAGGTACAAGTCCCATGGCCCTCTATCAGAATCCAGAGTTTTGGGAAGATTGGAGAAACTTAATTTTTCGCCCAAAAAAAAAAACGTAAGGGGTACCACTGTCGTTTTTTTTTCGGGCCGAATTTTTGAGTTTCGATATCTCAGCTCTGGAAGGGGCTAGAGCCTCCATTTTTGCACTCAGGTCTAAGTCTCATGGCCCTCTACCAGAATTTGGGAATATTGGAGAAACTTAATTTTCCGCCCAAAAAAAAAAAACGTAAGGGGTACCACTGTCGTTTTTTTTTTCGGGCCGAATTTTTGAGTTTCGATATCTCAGCTCTGGAAGGGGCTAGAGCCTCCATTTTTGCACTCAGGTCTAAGTCTCATGGCCCTCTATCAGAATTTGGGAAGATTGGAGAAACTTAATTTTTCGCCCCCCCAAAAAAAACGTAAGGGGTACCACTGTCGTTTTTTTTTCGGGCCGAATTTTTGAGTTTCGATATCTCAGCTCTGGAAGGGGCTAGAGCCTCCATTTTTGCACTCAGGTCTAAGTCTCATGGCCCTCTATCAGAATTTGGGAAGATTGGAGAAACTTAATTTTTCGCCCAAAAAAAAAAACGTAAGGGGTACCACTGTCGTTTTTTTTTTTCGGGCCGAATTTTTGAGTTTCGATATCTCAGCTCTGGAAGGGGCTAGAGCCTCCATTTTTGCACTCAGGTCTAAGTCTCATGTCCCTCTATCAGAATTTGGGAAGATTGGAGAAACTTAATTTTTCGCCCAAAAAAAAAACGTAAGGGGTACCACTGTCGTTTTTTTTTCGGGCCGAATTTTTGAGTTTCGATATCTCAGCTCTGGAAGGGGCTAGAGCCTCCATTTTTGCACTCAGGTACAAGTCTCATGGCCCTCTATCAGAATTTGGGAAGATTGGAGAAACTTAATTTTTCGCCCAAAAAAAAAAACTTAAGGGGTACCACTGTCGTTTTTTTTTTCGGGCCGAATTTTTGAGTTTCGATATCTCAGCTCTGGAAGGGGCTAGAGCCTCCATTTTTGCACTCAGGTCTAAGTCTCATGGCCCTCTACCAGAATTTGGGAATATTGGAGAAACTTAATTTTCCGCCCAAAAAAAAAAAACGTAAGGGGTACCACTGTCGTTTTTTTTTTCGGGCCGAATTTTTGAGTTTCGATATCTCAGCTCTGGAAGGGGCTAGAGCCTCCATTTTTGCACTCAGGTCTAAGTCTCATGGCCCTCTATCAGAATTTGGGAAGATTGGAGAAACTTAATTTTTCGTCCAAAAAAAAAAACGTAAGGGGTACCACTGTCGTTTTTTTTTCGGGACGAATTTTTGAGTTTCGATATCTCAGCTCTGGAAGGGGCTAGAGCCTCCATTTTTGCGCTCAGGTACAAGTCTCATGGCCCTCTATCAGAATCCAGAGTTTTGGGAAGATTGGAGAAACTTAATTTTTCGCCCAAAAAAAAAAAACGTAAGGGGTACCACTGTCGTTTTTTTTTCGGGCCGAATTTTTGAGTTTCGATATCTCAGCTCTGGAAGGGGCTAGAGCCTCCATTTTTGTACTCAGGTCTAAGTCTCATGGCCCTCTACCAGAATTTGGGAATATTGGAGAAACTTAATTTTCCGCCCAAAAAAAAAAAACGTAAGGGGTACCACTGTCGTTTTTTTTTTTGGGCCGAATTTTTGAGTTTCGATATCTCAGCTCTGGAAGGGGCTAGAGCCTCCATTTTTGCACTCAGGTTTAAGTCTCATGGCCCTCTATCAGAATCCAGAGTTTTGGGAAGATTGGAGAAACTTAATTTTTCGCCCAAAAAAAAAAAACGTAAGGGGTACCACTGTCGTTTTTTTTTTCGGGCCGAATTTTTGAGTTTCGATATCTCAGCTCTGGAAGGGGCTAGAGCCTCCATTTTTGCACTCAGGTCTAAGTCTCATGGCCCTCTACCAGAATTTGGGAATATTGGAGAAACTTAATTTTCCGCCCAAAAAAAAAAAACGTAAGGGGTACCACTGTCGTTTTTTTTTTCGGGCCGAATTTTTGAGTTTCGATATCTCAGCTCTGGAAGGGGCTAGAGCCTCCATTTTTGCACTCAGGTCTAAGTCTCATGGCCCTCTATCAGAATTTGGGAAGATTGGAGAAACTTAATTTTTCGCCCAAAAAAAAAACGTAAGGGGTACCACTGTCGTTTTTTTTTTCGGGCCGAATTTTTGAGTTTCGATATCTCAGCTCTGGAAGGGGCTAGAGCCTCCATTTTTGCACTCAGGTCTAAGTCTCATGGCCCTCTACCAGAATTCTGGAAGATTGGAGAAACTTAATTTTTCGCCCAAAAAAAAAACGTAAGGGGTACCACTGTCGTTTTTTTTTTCGGGCCGAAGTTTTGAGTTTCGATATCTCAGCTCTGGAAGGGGCTAGAGCCTCCATTTTTGCACTCAGGTCTAAGTCTCATGGCCCTCTATCAGAATTTGGGAAGATTGGAGAAACTTAATTTTTCGCCCCCAAAAAAAAACGTAAGGGGTACCACTGTCGTTTTTTTTTCGGGCCGAATTTTTGAGTTTTGATATCTCAGCTCTGGAAGGGGCTAGAGCCTCCATTTTTGCACTCAGGTCTAAGTCTCATGGCCCTCTATCAGAATCCAGAGTTTTGGGAAGATTGGAGAAACTTAATTTTTCGCCCCAAAAAAAAACGTAAGGGGTACCACTGTCGTTTTTTTTTTCGGGCCGAATTTTTGATTTTCGATATCTCAGCTCTGGAAGGGGCTAGAGCCTCCATTTTTGCACTCAGGTCTAAGTCTCATGTCCCTCTATCAGAATTTGGGAAGATTGGAGAAACTTCATTTTTCGCCCGAAAAAAAAAAAACGAAAGGGGTACCACTGTCAGGTTTTTTTTCGGGTTGAAATTTTGAGTTTCGATATCTCAGCTCTGGAAGGGTCTAGAGCCTCCATTGTTGCACTCAGGTCTAAGTCTCATGGCCCTCTATCAGAATCCAGAGTTTTGAGAAGATTGGGGATACTTAATTTTTCGCCAAAAAAAAAACAAAAAACGTAAGGGGTAACACTGTCGTTTTTTTTCGGGTCGAAATTTTGATTTTCGATATCTCAGCTCTGGAAGGGTCTAGAGCCTCCATTGTTGCACTCAGGTCTAAGTCTCATGGCCCTTTATCAGAATCCAGAGTTTTGAGAAGATTGGGGATACTTAATTTTTCGCCCAAAAAAAAAAAAACGGAAGGGGTACCACTGTCGTTTTTTTTTTTCGGGTCGAAATTTTGAGTTTCGATATCTCAGCTCTGGAAGGGTCTAGAGCCTCCATTGTTGCACTCAGGTCTAAGTATCATGGCCCTCTATCAGAATCCAGAGTTTTGAGAAGATTGGGGATACTTAATTTTTCGCCAAAAAAAAAACAAAAAACGTAAGGGGTAACACTGTCGTTTTTTTTTTCGGGTCGAAATTTTGATTTTCGATATCTCAGCTCTGGAAGGGTCTAGAGCCTCCATTGTTGCACTCAGGTCTAAGTCTCATGGCCCTCTATCAGAATCCAGAGTTTTGAGAAGATTGGGGATACTTAATTTTTCGCCCAAAAAAAAAAACGTAAGGGGTAACACTGTCGTTTTTTTTTTCTGGTCGAAATGTTAATTTTCGATATCTCAGCTCTGGAAGGGTCTAGAGCCTCCATTTTTGCACTCAGGTTTAAGTCTCATGGCCCTCTATCAGAATCCTGAGTTTTGAGAAGATTGGAGAAACTTCATTTTTCGCCCGAAAAAAAAAAAAAAAAACGAAAGGGGTACCACTGTCGTTTTTTTTTTCTGGTCGAAATTTTGAGTTTCGATATCTCAGCTCTGGAAGGGTCTAGAGCCTCCATTGTTGCATTCAGGTCTAAGTCTCATGTCCCTCTATCAGAATCCAGAGTTTTGAGAAGATTGGGGATACTTAATTTTTCGCCCCAAAAAAAAAAAAACGTAAGGGGTAACACTGTCGTTTTTTTTTCTGGTCGAAATGTTAATTTTCGATATCTCAGCTCTGGAAGGGTCTAGAGCCTCCATTTTTGCACTCAGGTTTAAGTCTCATGGCCCTCTATCAGAATCCAGAGTTTTGAGAAGATTGGGGATACTTAATTTTTCGCCCAAAAAAAAAAAACGTAAGGGGTAACACTGTCGTTTTTTTTTTCGGGTCGAAATTTTGATTTTCGAAATCTCAGTTCTGGAAGGGTCTAGAGCCTCCATTGTTGCACTCAGGTCTAAGTCTCATGGCCCTCTATCAGAATCCAGAGTTTTGAGAAGATTGGGGATACTTAATCTTTCGCCCCCCCCAAAAAAAAACGTAAGGGATAACACTGTCATTTTTTTTTCTGGTCGAAATTTTGAGTTTCGAAATCTCAGCACTGGAAGGGTCTAGAGCCTCCATTGTTGCACTCAGGTCTATGTCTCATGGCCCTCTATCAGAATCCAGAGTTTTGAGAAGATTGGGGATACTTAATTTTTCGCCCAAAAAAAAAAAAACGTAAGGGGTAACACTGTCGTTTTTTTTTTCGGGTCGAAATTTTTAGTTTCGAAATCTCAGCACTGGAAGGGTCTAGAGCCTCCATTGTTGCACTCAGGTCTAAGTCTCATGGCCCTCTATCAGAATCCAGAGTTTTGAGAAGATTGGAGAAACTTCATTTTTCGCCCGAAAAAAAAAAAAAACGAAAGGGGTACCACTGTCAGGTTTTTTTTTGGGTCGAAATTTTGAGTTTCGATATCTCAGCTCTGGAAGGGTCTAGAGCCTCTATTTTTGCACTCAGGTCTAAGTCTCATGGCCCTCTATCAGAATCCAGAGTTTTGAGAAGATTGGGGATACTTAATTTTTCGGCCAAAAAAAAAAAAAAACGTAAGGGGTAACACTGTCGTTTTTTTTCGGGTCGAAATTTTGATTTTCGATATCTCAGCTCTGGAAGGGTCTAGAGCCTCCATTGTTGCACTCAGGTCTAAGTCTCATGGCCCTTTATCAGAATCCAGAGTTTTGAGAAGATTGGGGATACTTAATTTTTCGCCCAAAAAAAAAAAAAAAACGGAAGGGGTACCACTGTCGTTTTTTTTTTCGGGTCGAAATTTTGAGTTTCGATATCTCAGCTCTGGAAGGGTCTAGAGCCTCCATTGTTGCACTCAGGTCTAAGTCTCATGGCCCTCTATCAGAATCCAGAGTTTTGAGAAGATTGGGGATACTTAATTTTTCGCCAAAAAAAAAACAAAAAACGTAAGGGGTACCACTGTCGTTTTTTTTTCTGGTCGAAATTTTGAGTTTCGATATCTCAGCACTGGAAGGGTCTAGAGCCTCCATTGTTGCACTCAGGTCTAAGTCTCATGGCCCTCTATCAGAATCCAGAGTTTTGAGAAGATTGGGGATACTTAATTTTTCGCCCAAAAAAAAAAAACGTAAGGGGTAACACTGTTGTTTTTTTTTCTGGTCGAAATGTTAATTTTCGATATCTCAGCTCTGGAAGGGTCTAGAGCCTCCATTTTTGCACTCAGGTTTAAGTCTCATGGCCCTCTATCAGAATCCAGAGTTTTGAGAAGATTGGAGAAACTTCATTTTTCACCCGAAAAAAAAAAAAACGAAAGGGGTACCACTGTCGTTTTTTTTTCAGGTCGAAATTTTGAGTTTCGATATCTCAGCTCTGGAAGGGTCTAGAGCTTCCATTGTTGCACCAAACCCTAATCCTACCCATCTCCACCCCTTGGATCGTGATCCGACTCCTCCCCGTGGATCAATCCAGACGATTGTCGTGCTGGTCCACCGGGGAGACCACATTGTAGTTGCTGACGTGCAAGTACATTGCAGCCATTAATGCTGGACAAGGAGAATCACATCACCATATGGAAAAAAGCATAAATGGGTAAAGCATAAGTTACTGTAAAGCTACATCTTATTTTGTGCTTATTATATCTTGGCTTTTGATTGGGCAATAGGCGTTATTTTGCACACATCTTATGAACAGCTTATTAACCCAGTACCGTACAAAACATGTCAGGACACATTTTAATGATATCTCTGTACATAATTTTATTTACATGATACAATTTCGCAGTAATGTCGGATAACAAGATTATATGCGCAATACATATAATAAATAAAGATGGTTTGTACAAACTTGCATAACTAAAATCAAAATCAGAACAGAAGGTTAGTTGTACTGTGTAAACTGACAAAGCTCTAAAATAAAACAGTGCTGTGCAGCCAGACCCAAAAACAGGACACGGACTGAGCCTGAGACTGAAGATGGCGTTCACCGAGTAGACTAGTCACATACTCACACTGACTCACAACACTCAAAAAAGCTGATTAAATGACACTAAACAATACCATTAATTTCTTACCTGAATTTAACACTCAATACCCACTGAATAGATCACTCACACACAAGAAAGGCGAATTAGAGGAAAAAAAGAAATGGTCTTCTAGTATGCAGTATTTCACTAACCATGCAAAAGACCCACTTAAAATTCAACCCTCTGAACAAGCCCAGGAACCACGTTTTCAGAAACTCGTGTCACATTACAAATCAAATAAAGAAAACACGAAAATAAATGTCACTTAAAAGGGTCATGTGGGAGAACCAACATAGGTGTGCGTTAGTAGCCATGTCTCACCACATCCATAATGGACACTGGTACGGTGGGCGCTCAAAATTGATCATGAAGTATTCTGGTCTGGCTGCATGAAACCATCGCAACTGGATTATATATTTTTCACAAAGTCTGTCAATAATTAAAAAGAAAAAACAAAAATATCCTTTGAACATGAAAGAGAAAACCAGCATCACTCCAATAGCTCAATAACTGTGGTCGGCTGATGCTCAAGCGGAAACGTGGTTGATAAATGTGGAAAAGGCTGACTCTTAACGGGACGGCGAAACGTTCGACCTGGAGGAAACTGAAGAGCGTCCATTTGCTACATGAGCCAGCCATGCACTGTTGCCCTGACGGCGCTCGGGCCAGAGCCGTAACAGTCCTCAAAGAGTCCAGGACACGCCATCAGAGGAAACCACGGACAGTCAGCCTTTAACACCACAATCAGATGCAGGACACGTCTCCGGCTTCATGCCTTTTTTTGTTCTTTTTCCTCTCATTTGTTTTAACTTGAAGCTCATATACCAACAGAAAGCAAAAGAAAGATGAAACAAAGATCACTCATGCATTGGCTTAGAAACAAGATTCTTTCCCATACTGTAATTAAAAAAAAAACTAGTCTTTAGGATCACAGGTCAAAGTGCGAGTCCTTTAATCCGATCTCTCGCAGAGTCGAGGTGAAGACGGCGGGCGGGGGTTTATATTCTCTGAATCTTATCGGCAACCACGACAGGGTTCTCCTTGCGGATCTTGGCGGCAGCCTCTGCCTTGTAGTCGTAGGGGCAGTTGTGCTTGTCCGAGTAGCGATGAAGTCCACAGAACAGGTTCCCACAGCGGCAGTCGAACCCTTGCAAACGAGACGTCAGCGTGAGAATGCGTGGAGGGAGCATGTATGTGTGCGGGAACACTCGGAGGTTACGCTCACCTGTCAGGCCGACCTTCTTGCGGCACATGAAGCATCTGTTCTTCTTGTGTTTGGGGGCTTCGGGAGCCTTGGCCTCGTCCCCGTCGGCTGAGCTCGGGGGTGCGGCGGACGCAGTGGGCTGAGTGACGACTGCAAACACATGCACACGAATTATCATCCCAAGAAAAACAACTACATGCCTACAGAACACATCTTTCCATCTTCAGTACGCAGGCATTTTCTGTAACTTTGTACCAATTTTAAATCTTGTGGCTTTCAAACCTAGACATTTTTGACTTTAGCTAAACCAGCTCTTTGAAAATGAAAATCATTTTGACTGCAAGAACCTCTTTTAGCAATACAACTGAGATTACAATCAAAGAAAGCATTTTACACATCTGCATGGCTATTAATGGATATATACACTACCAGTCAAAAGTTTTAGATCGGTAAGATTTTTTTATTTTTTTAAAAGAAGTCTCTTCTGCTCACCAAGGCTGCAATTATTTGATAAAATACCAAAAAAACAGTAATATTAATAGAAATATTTATATATTAGATATATAAATATTATATATCTAATATAAATATTTATAGAAATTATTATAATATGATGCTCAAGAAACATTTATGATTATCATCCATGTTGAAAACAGTTTTTTCCATTGTTATTTCAGGATTCTTTGATGAATAGAAAGTTCAAAAGAACAGAATTGATCTGAAATGGAAAGCTTTTGTAACATTAATCACTACCATTCAAAAGTTTGGGGTCAGTAAGAATTTATTTTTTATTTTTGGGGGAAAGTAATTATAAAATACTTTTATTCATCAAGGATGAGTTAAATTGATCAAAAGTTACAGTAAAGACATTATAATGTTAGAAAAGATTATATTTTAAATAATTCTATTCATAATAGAATTTTGGGGGGAAATGGTACACGACTGTTTTCAACATTGAAAATAATAATTTATGTTTTTTTGAGCATAAAATCAGCATATTATAATGATTTCTGAAGGATCACGTGACACTGAAAACTGATGTGTAATCAGCAACAGTAATGATGTTGAAAATTCAGCTTTCAAATGACATTAAATATATTAAAATAGAACACAGTCATTTTATATTGTCATAATATTTCACAATATTACTGTTTGTCATTCTCTTATTTGAAGTCAAAACAAACCAATTGCATTATTTAATGGCTCCCTTTCTCTGTTGAACACAAAAGGTGATATCCAACCATTTGGTCAGCCATCATCTTCAGAATATCATCTTTTGTGTTCAACAGAGGTAAGAAACTCATACAGGTTTGGAACAATAATGAGTAAATGTACATTTTTGGGTGAACTATCCCTCAAGGTGTAGTTCAGGGTTAGCATTGGTTTCAGCATAGTGCAAGCAGTCAGGCCTGTGATTCGGATGAAATCTTCAGAATTGGCTGCAGAGTAGGGTTTGCAAATGAGAAAAAAAAATTGCTTAAATGACGCACTGTTCAAAATAGCACAATAGTTTTAAAGTGCGGCCGGTCACATTAGAGAAACGTTGCAAACATTAAAGGTCCGTTGCCAATAGTGTAGTGCTGTATGAAGCACAGCGTACACAGACTTTACTTCCAAACCAAGCAGCTTTCTGTTGGCCAATCTCAACCCGTTACAAAACCTGCATATTGAATCTGTTTGCGCCTTGTTATAACTGAACCAGAAGCATTTATGTTTCTTAGCTTCTTTATTTAGCTGTTATTTTGAACCTATCCAGTGTTCAAGACTTTTATAAACTGTTTAAAGTGCTCTAAACGCATCTTTAGAGTCCCTCAAACATTGTTCAGTCTAAAAAAAACCCCCAAAAAACTGAAATATCAACCTGGTTCAGGAACTTCTGCTTTCGGCGAGCCCACGTCGTCTTCACAGGAAATGCTCATCTCCGTCATCTGTTGTGTGACCGGGAGGGCAGCGGTGGCGGCGCTGTTGGGCGACTCGGCGCTAGCAGCAGAGGAGTGGTTTAGAGTCGCTTCAATGATCTGGATGGCCGAGGCTTCAGCGGTAGGACTACTGGTGACACTGCTGGAAGCTGCAGGAAGAGACCACATCCTTTAGTGTTAATGACACACTTGAGGAACAATCGATCTTACGAACACGTCCCATTGTCTGTGAAGACGTTCAAAGGGTGGAAACACGTACCCATTGTGCTAATCGGACTGACTCCCCCGTTGTTTTGTCTTGTTAGATGCTCTTTGTAACAGACCGAGCACATGCCACTGGTCCGAGGGTTGCCATAGAAACCGCAGCCGGTGGCACAGAGCATGGGCACGGGGCTTTGATTGGTCTCCTGGGCCATCTCTCTTAAGGTGGGCGATTCCTGCAGACAACAAAACACAAGGACCATGAATGACAGCATGTTTGTGCGAGGACCGAGGAGTGAATCAAAGACTGCGGCTGGCGTCATTAAGAGGATTTACTCCGATAAAGGTGCAATGCTGCCACAGACTGGGAATCAGATTAGGCGTCGGAGCATTTTTTGTTGTTGCATCGTTTGGCATGATTCTAATCTTTGCACAAAATCACCTGATTCAAGCATACGAAAGCAAAGTGATTTCTGCAAACTCATGCCAAAGATCATCTTACAACCAGACTGACCTGTAAGACTTCCTGGAAGTCCAAACACTTAACCATTCCAACCAATAAAATGCTTCATTAAACTAAAAGGTGTTGTTACATCAGAAGAGGACAAGACTGTCAGTTCGGAGATTAACCTTCTGCTATGAAAATACTTCAGTGCACAGATAAGCAAAAACACAATCATAGCACCAAAAGTTCAGCTAACAAGCTGTAAACGAGTTTATTTTCTGACGTAAACACACTTTTTTTTACACCAATCCTCCCTTTGTCCAAGACAATATTTAAAGGATCTCCAATCTAAGCTGATATGTACTTCTGAAATAAGTTCTTAGAGATCATCAACTAATCCATCTGAATTGAGTGGTTTAGTCAATTTTCTGAGGAGACTCGATTTATGACGAACAGATCGAATTTAGCTTTTATTTACATATAAACATTGATCAGCGAACATAACACGAGAGAACAAACTTCTAAAGCTCAAACGTGTTGCGTAACTCGAGAATATGATGAATGTAAATTAAAGCCTAAATTAAATCTGTTCGTCATATAAAGCGATCGAGTCTCTTCAGAAAATGTGGAATAAACCACAATTCTTATAGGTTAGTTTATGATCCCTTTATAAAGTTTTAGGATCATCAGAGCAGTAGATGTGTAGCTGTTAGTGGAGGGACAGAAAGCTATCAGATTTCATCAAAAAAGAAAAATATCGTAATTTGTGTTTTCCAAAGAAAGTCTTGCAGGTTTGGAACAACGTGAGGGTGAGTAATTATTAAAATAATGTATTATTGGGTGAACTATCCTTTTAAGCTCAAGCAAAAATCTACAATTAAAAAAAAAAAAAAAAAAATCTACAGCCACAATGGTTGAGAAGATATACAGTACTCCTCATCAATGGGCAAGAAATACAGGAGCGCTCTCAGAAAACGTGTGCCGGACAGGCATGGCCAGGCTTTTTCTTTAGGAAATCATTAATACAAATTATTTCTGTGATGCAATTACTAAAGTGTGTCATGAAACCCCCTTGTTTTATCACAAATCGTTCATACCTTAGATTTAAAAAGGACAAGAAATGGGGCATGTAAAGCTGTGGAAAAGTGGGAGAGGATACAGCCAATAAAACACAGACCAACAACACACTCATAATACACACAGACACATTCATTTAAAAGCAAGCGGAGAAAAAAACTAGCAAACAACAGAGTTGGGCGGACCTTGATGCATTTAGAAATATAAAAACAAACTCACACTAACAACTATCATGAACAGATCATACGGTTTCTTATTCATAAAAATATCAACACTCAACTTTCAAGAGAAACTGGTCTATATGAAAAATAAGGAAAATTTAAAATGACTAATAATATTTTCATTTTGTTTACGTGCACCATCACTGAACAAATGACACATCAGTTTAACACAGAAGGAATAAAGGCATAGTTACTTTTTTTGTCCATTCTTCTTTGAATTTTCGGTCTACATCACTGTCTTGTTGGTATCAGAATAATTTGTCATCGCCTTCAGAAGCACGGCTGTTATCAGTGTCTGCATTTTCACATATATATATATATTTCATTTGAAGTCCTGAGATGTGTGCATTGGCAGTGCTGGTTCATGTTTCGAGCACTAAAACAGTATATGAAATACGTCCTTAAATTTGAAACGCGCTTGCTTGGGTCCAAATATGAACTGATCACATAGCGAGTGTTAATCTCATAAACTGCTCTCATGCATGCATGTTACATATTAAATATTGTAATCATATATTCAATGTTGGTAGTCAAACTCCAGCTCTGAATGCATCACGGTAGAAACGCGAACACTTGTGCCATTGTACAACTGACCCTTTAAACATCAGTCAGCTGCTCATTTAATTATATTAATGCATAGTGTGACTGCCCATTAATCTTTACATTTTCTATTATCTTTACATTTTGATTTTATGCAGAGTTAACTGAATTACTGGTAAGCGAGTACCAAAATGTTTGTCATCCGCATAGAAACATCCTGACTAGATCCTCAATATTGGCATAGGACAGACCCCATAGTATTTAGGATCAAATCGTACAGCCATTTTATGAATCATGGCCAATTTAAAGTGGTGCATCTTTATTTTGAGTTATTAAAACATTTGAATTATGTTCGAGACTCGAGTCATTCAGACTGATCTGGGCCCTGTTTGAGAACCACTGTCCTAGGTTGTTTGAGTGTCATTTTTGTTGCTTTATTGGTAAGACGTTTTCTGAATTTCTCAATTGATACTGCTAAAATGAAAAAAAAAACTTCACTTTTGTTTTTGTTCTACTGATTCTGTTTCTTTCTTATTCATTACTGACTGTTAGCGTTTACAACAACTATTTCATATGCCCACTGTTGTGATTCCATTCATTCATATTTATTTTAGATCTTGGTTCACGCAACATGACACCATAACATACAAAAACATTGTGTGAGTGTGACGCACTGCAACACTTTAAACAGAATTTGCATAACTCCTTTATGATCACGTCGCGCACCAACTTCATAATTCGAGGGTGCTTTCACACTCTAAAGCATTTGAAGTGGATCAGAGTCTGTTTCTGGAACGATTCACCGTCATTTTGAACACAATTAGTCCAAACCAGATTCACATCTATTTTTAAAAGTACATTTTAAACAATTCTGTGGTGTTATGAATAAAAAAATAAAATTCAAAAAAGCGCTAAAAAAAAAAAAAAAAAAAAATGAAACACTCCCCCATAGAGCATGACCTTAACTGTTAATATTGATAATGGCTGGGCGATCTGATAATATATCATGGTGACAATACAAAGTAGAACCAGACCGATTTATCGGCAGGCCAGGCCGATATTATCGGACGACATTAGGCATTTTCCAAACTATCGGTATCGGCAGTTATAATGGCCGATAAATGAATATTTCATGACAGTTATAGCAATGAGACGCATCATCTCTCCTTGGCCTGTTATATTGAAAACGTATGTTATACAATTTGCAATATGATGTTATCCATCAGCCGATATATCGGAATATCGGATTTTATAACCAACAAATATTTGTATCGGCCTTCAAAATCCTTTATTAAAGTATTAATCAAAAGATATTTTGCCATACCACTTACATAAATTATGTAAATAAGCATCTTAGTGCTGCACAGAAGTTACTGACAAGTTGATGTGATGTTGCAACATAAGCAACGTACAAATAAAACTTACAGTACATAAAAAACTTAATGTGATGTACTGTGTGTTTTTAATGCGCTGCTTGAGATGTGCATCACCGATTCATTGTATTTGTCCTATTGTTTGTTATTTGCATGTTTTCTTATTTTTTTTTTTTTTAAAACAGACAAAATAATATCATGATAAAGATATCATGAATCTTCTTTTTAAGATTTATCATATCTCCGACCTCCGGTCCAGTGTCACATTGCACACACCAATCCATTTATATTAATAGTAAACTTTTCAAATAGTTGCAGCTGTATCAAATAATCCTCAATACCAGCTGCCCCGGCATCAACTAATGCGATGTCGGTCTCGTGAGCACCATACTAGCTTAGATGAAGTGCGTGCGTTGATGGGTAAATGCTGAACATTGTGTGAGATGTAAATATATCTGTAGGTGGAACAGCTGGAACATTCTGTTCAAGCAGAGGCCGATCACAGCAGCAAACCCAATCCCCATCCAAGCGGAAACATGTAGCACAGATGCTTTCAAACAATCAACCTGAAATCTGTTAGGAGTGGCATGTCTGCGATGGGCCCCGTGGTTTCAGAGGGCCTCTTGTCTGAAGTAAACAAGATTGCAGCATTTCACCTCCACGTTCTGGCGTCAGAGGTTTTCCCCTGAAAACCCACCACATGGCCCGCATCACGTGTGTGTGTGAGTGAGTCTGCTGCCCTTCGCACTCGCTCACATGGACCGCTGGATTAGTTTTCATCCGTCACAAGGGTGCAATGTGACATGTCCTGAACAGCCTCCACCAGTGTGTCCCGACTAAATATACCCCCCCCCCCCCCCCCCCCCATTGTCCTACCTGCCTCCATTACGTCACACACACATCTCTATTAGGAGCTGGTTTGCATAGCACCCTCCTCCCTACACATGGCCTCATATATTCTGATAAAGCCAAAAATGGCAAAGCCTTGGGGATGTTTTTTCTTCAGCCGATTCCCATGTTCAGCTATCCCTGTCTGGATGACAGCAACTACACAGCATACAGAGCAAAACAAAGACTTGAAAGATAAACCAAGTCAAATAGTTGAACAAAAGCATAACCATGAAGCTAAAGACACCATGAATGGAGAAAGACAGCAAAAAACAGATGCTCACGTGTCTCAATGCACCAAGATACGAAGCATTTAAATGACACGTACAGCTTATACCAAGTCTAATAGTGTACTTTACACTAGTCATATAGTCATATAGTATGCGTACTTTTATATATTATATAGAGAGATATATCAGAGTTTGAGGCCTCGTGAAATCCACTGAGTCATGCTAACACTAGCATCACGGCTAACACACACACACAGAGGCACATAAAGCGCAAAAAACACTCAACACAACAGCTGCTGCCCTCAAAATGTGTGCTGTGTTCAGTCTGAGGGGTTTGTGTTGATGAATGAGTGAAGATGGATGATAATGTAGCCGTTTATCTACTTTATCTCTGGGTCACGGTGAATTTGCTTTGTGTTCTCCTTTGTTTCAAACACTCTTCCTGTTTGAGCCAAACCATAAACCTCTATAATAATACAAAACAACAATTCACAACCAGAACGACCAATTCACATAAAATCAGTCAAAATATTGATTAACAAACGGCTGGGAAATTATTTTCCAAGACGTTTATTCATTCACTTAGCGATAAAGATAACACTAACTAGCTGGGCTTTAAGTTTCCTGTATAACATCTCGATCGACAAGCAAAACGACACCAAATAAAACCGAAAACACTATAATAGACAGTAAAATAGTCGATTAATGATAATACTACACAAACAGCCAATTAACTGCACGACAATAAACATTTGAAGAGAAATACATGCAAACGATGTATTTTTTAATCTCTGGTATCTTGAAGGCCAAAAACAGTTTAAACGCGAAGCAAACAACGCGTTATGAATAAAACACGCGTGTTTAAGCATAAATCTGCTGTTTTCGTATCATATTTCAGCTTTTAGGTCGAAAGGAACAACAGGCTAATTTTCCTAGCTAACATGCTATCATCAGCTAACAGCAATATTTGGTTAAACTCGCCAAGTTAATCATTTTAGACTAACCGCTAGCACATTAAATGACATTGCACAAACGAATAACTAAGACATTAGGCTTATTAGCTGGTTATTTCACCAAAACGAATCATATTTTCCTGTAGCGTTAGCATGAGCTTTTAAAATGTTGTAATGTGGGGGGGAAAGTGTTTTACTTGCCTTATATGAGTAAAACGAGAAGCTCCCGGAATAAAGAGACTATATATTAAACCCTTCGCGTTGGTCTGTGCCGCTAGTCCGCTGACGTGTGTGTTTCGGTGTAACGTTATGTGTGTTTTTCTGGCTGCTGTTTGTTGGTTTTCTTTAATAGTGTGAGTGACGTCACTGTGACTGACACCTCCATGGGGCGGGGCCAAATGCGCCAGTCACAACAAGTTTACTGTACAAAAACAACCTTCTGCTCTGAAGCAATAGCTCCAGTGCAGTGGCCAGGGGTTGCACTGCCCTGTCATCATTGTCAAATACTGGTGTTTGTTGTTCCTTACAGTTTGTGGGGGTTTGATGGTTTGAGACAAACACTGTTTTTCAAATGATTTCAAAAATGGAGTAACGTTACTGTGATAGTACAGGTAATACATTTTGCCACAATTTTAACCCAAACGCCAGTTTGCATATATTAGTCATCACTGTCATTCATATTAGGCTACTTGGCACTGGATGCAACATTATGTTTTTAGTAAAATGTGTTCAAAAGTTAAGGGCGTATCAAAAGGTCGGACTATCGAGATCCAAAACATTTTTAACACATTTTAAGCAGAGGCTTTATGTGGTCCATTGGAGAAGGTTATTTTTACACAAGCTTGTATCAGATGTCAGCGCACTGTGATCTGCTGACCCGCAGAACAGCCAGAGCCGAGCTCGCTCTGGAGGACACGTTGATCCAATCACAACACGTCTCCATCATGGCCAAGCAGACGCAAGATGAAGATACTGGGACACACAAATACCGGCTGCCTCAAAACATAGTGAGTTTCCTATAGACACGTTCAAAAACTTTTCTTCTTAAAAAACAAGCTTTATGTATGTGAAAATGTGTAGAAATGTATATAAAACCTATATGTAAACCTTAATGTATACAGTACATTGTATACTAAAATAATGATAAGATGAGAACCAGTTGGCTTGAAATTTTGTCAACAGGAAAACAATGAAACTGGATGTCTTCAACCCTGGGTCTGTTGTGAAAGCACTCTCGTATTTTGCCCCGGGTTATATAGAGCTGGAATATGATACGAGACCAACTCGCACTCCACGTGGAAGAACGGCGTCGCTTCTTTGAGTGATTTCAAAGAAAAGGAATGAAGCTAATAAAGGTGGTGAAGGATTGATTATATCCTTACGTTTGACGGCGATTGCATTTTCTTGAAGTGCAGCATCGTTGATGCATTTTCAGTAAACAATGTACTGAGTTATACCTGATAAAAGCTGATAATACCTGATAATTATAAGACTAAAGTAATATGATCAATATTACTTTAGTCTTCTAATTTTACTTCACATCAAAGATGATAGGTGTTAACAAAGATAGGTCTCATTTACAGTCTTTGTTAACACCTATCATCTTTGATTAAAGAATGAGATTATGGACTTAAATATTGTAAAACATGCCATTTTATTGTTAATGAATAATATAGTGGTGAGGTAAACATCACACCCGATAATGCATTCATACTTTGGCCCAAAATGACCGGATTCAATGAGATCATCTTTCTGAAAAAAAAATTCTGTCACCTTCCAATCATTTTTGACTTTCTAAATTCTGCAAAACACACACAATAATTTTAAATCCCCCTGAGGTGAAAAAGGTTTTTAATGTTGTTTATGTCTATGTGGTGTTTTTAATATGAACTTACGCATGGTTTGTCTTAAAGCATAAGTCAACAGCAGGGCCGTGCAGAGACCTCTGTAGGGGCAGGTGCTCAAAGTATAAAATGGGGCACATGGAAACAAGGCTTTATAGGGCTGTGCTCAAAATATCAATACAGTAATATATCAATACAGATGATTCTGCATCGATACAGCAGCAAATGCATGATGCAGTTTTGAAAAAGAACCAGAACAGAAAAGACAAATTTAAAGTTTAAAATTAAAAAAAATAATTGATGTGCTCTATATATAACTCTGGGATTAGAAACTGAAGCATCTTAAGTTGTTCCAACCTGATGGCTTTTTCTTCTCTGTTATACAGAATAATAAAGAACAGCTGTTATAGTGAACTGTGTAGGACAAAATCAACGTGGCCCATGTTTCGTGAAGTACAGTATAGTTTTATTTAATGGCATATCAGCATCTGTGGCTATTTTCATGGCAAAAACTGATTTACAAAAATACAAGAGTTACATTTTATACAATGAAAATAAAAAACAAAGCAAACAGAAACAGCAATTAATACTTTACAAGATTTTTAACATTAATGTGATGCCTGTTCTGGTAAATTCTTACTTAAGTCCTTAAGTGAGTTTGCTGCCTTTGCTGTTGATGTTGTTACTGCTGCTGCTGATACTGCTGGAGTTGATCTGAGACTGTAGACATTAAAATAAACAGAAATATAGGGTATTAGCTGAATAAACCATTTTTATGTGACCATGTCAAGATGTAAAGATTGCTGACAGTGTTTGGAACTGGCTCACTAGTTCACTGACCTGCTAAAGCTACAGATTCTACCCAGGCTGCTAAAGTATATAATACAATAATAGTATATAATAGTAACGTTACTAGGGCAGATGTTCACAGAGGCTTCTGCACACAAAACATAAGATACTAACTGGTAAGACTATGTGATAACTTACCAGAGTTGTGATAATCATTTTTATGTGAAAATATTTTTTTAATAAATACTGTAATAATAATAATAATAGTTTAAAATAAAAAAAATAGTTTTTAGTCAAATAACACCCCTCCACGCCCGTGAAACTTTTCTCCCTCAAACAGCAAGCTAACGTTACTTCTACAGCCTACACACAGCAATACAAACAACATATCTCTGCATGCTCTCTTCACGTCGTTCTAGTAAAATAATAATAATAAGTAAACAAACATCAAAATCACTTCGCTGAGAATAGAACACCACTTACCAGCAGCCGCAAGACTTGAAGATATCCTCTGGGAATGTGCGATTGCGCGTAGCCGCGCGAAATTATAAAATGCGCGTGCAGCGTGAGGAATCAGGTGAAAGGTCATCATGTGGGTCATTTTATTTAGGGCTAAATTATTATTCATTCATTTTACTACTAGTTAGATGGGGCAGGCATCCACAAAAGTGCCTTTAAATACAACCCCCCCCCCCCCCCCCCCCCCCGCACGTGCCTGGTCAACAGCATAACAGAACAAAAAAAAAGACAACAAACATACACCTTGAAAGAGCATTAGTTGATTTATTCTTTCCACAGGACACCATGGAAAGTAAATTTATTTACAAAATCTGGAATGTTGAATAAATGCATACCAATCATCTTAACAGTAGCTGCTTGCGGAGAAACCTTTGACGTAGCTATACATTAAAAGGGCTGCTTCTGTGATGCAAGTTATTGCTGGTTTTAAAAAACGTAATCACTAATGCCAAGAACAAATCATAAACCTTTTAAAAAAGTATTTACATGTTGATTAGTAATCTCTAAAGTCAAAGTAAAGTGGACTAAATAAATAAAATTAAAAGTGGGACAGTAAAAAGAACAACAGTTTTTTCTTAGTCACTGTTCGTTATTACGTTTTTACAATGTCTTCGCAGACAAAATAAAAAAAAGTGACAGTCGAGTGATCTACGCTAGGCTGATTCGTGACAAAACAGAAGTAACAGTGTCCACAAAACAATGTGTCGAGTGAAACATTCACAGCAAAGATGAGGGGCGCAGTTTTATCGACTAACGATGTTCTTTAAACTGTACGATTAATAATTTTTTACTCCAAAAAAGTAATCAAATGTAGCAAATTAATTTACAATCCATAGGCAATTTTGACCCAAAGCTTAACATGCTAAATTAAAATTATCGCTATTATAGCGAATCAATCGAGTTTCTGTAAAAAGGGCAACGTGCTCTTTCACATCAAATTGTGGATTTGTCACATTATCAGTATGTTAATTTGATTACTTGGATTCAATTAGCGCTCCAGTCTACTGAAGAATACAGCGAAGAACGATCAAAATGAGGAATTTCATGCAAATAATTCACGCAGTACTACAATCGACAGTGGGTCGTTCTCCTCCGATGCAGGCAGGGCAAAAAAAAAAAATCATGGCCTTTCAATGCAACTACAAATACAAACATTACGATTAACGTAGCTTTTCGAATCTCTTTGCTATTGAAGATTTTGATGTATCCACATACAATGCAATGATAATCTTCATGGGGTGTTTGGAAACAGCAGTGCAATCGCTAATGTGACGAGACATCCATTCGCACACTGTTCAGACTTTACGAACATTTTTTATTCGATTTTTTACAAAAAAATCTGAAACGCCATTTCCTATGTATTCGTTTTTAAAAGATTTACAATATAAAACGCGGTATCAATCGAGGAATACTAAATGGGTTCTTTATTTATATAAAAACGCAACTGACTGCATCTTGCGAATGGAATAAACGACTTTCTATTGCTCTTACGCCCACTGTGCCATACGCCAGCCTAATAAGGCCACTGAATATGCGGCGTGGATCTGTACGAGTATTGCTCTGGGTCGAACGCATTTTGTGACAGTTCAGGGTCTATGGCACTTGACATGTCGTTTTCTCGAAGCCCCCCATAGCAAACGTCCACGACTGCAACTAGTCAAACGTTAGAATGTTTTCGTAAGAGAATAAAATATCACATCTACAATCTTCTTCACAGAATAAAAAACGTTTTTGACGAACTCCAAATTGAACTAAGGAAAAAAATAAATGTTTGAGCGCGAATGCTTCGGATGACTTCGGTGGCATTGGAATCGGGTGGCTGTGTTGTAGAAGTCAGAGGAAAGAAGTTCACGTGCCAGCAGTTTCATGCCGCCCAGCCACAGAGTCCCAATATGCTTTGGTTAAGGTACTTAAACCACTTTCTGTTTCTGTCTATTAGCAAGGCTGCTCTCTTTCGAAATCCTTATGGAAGTACTTCATCGCGTTCCTGTCCATGTTTCACGTGCAGGGAGCATTTCAACACATCCTTCCAGGCGGCATCCGGGCTTCCACTTCTGTCCGGTGGAAGTTTGCAGGAAGAAACTCTTGTTTCACTGGAGGAGACTTCCAGAAGGAGAAAGCTGAGAAGAGTTTCTAGCATTGAGGTGGATGAAGCAAGTTTTCTTCACACGGGTAATCTGACCACGAGGCCAACAGATTTCACATCCAGTTCAGTTTAGCTCAGCCCAGTTCTACATTCATTACCACAGTTAGCACGTAGCATTGTCTTCCAACTTAATCTCACACAGGTCATAAAAGTGGTTTTAAAATCTTTAAAATGATAAAAAACAAACGAGTGAGATTTGATCGAGAGCCCTGCCCTCAAGCGGTCAGCTCATGTCCCATAAGAACTCAATCCAGGTGATGTCTTATAAAAAGAAAAACAAAAACTATCTTTACAAAAAGCACAGGGTTTCATATCAGTTGGACTGCACCAACAGGCTTTCCCACAGTGAAGGCGCATGCTCCCAGACTCTTCCACCTGATGCAGTGGTTTCGCCCCTATCCACCGATGGTCAAAGCTTGTCCCGTTTACATCAGCTCAGATTAACTACCTACAGCACTGGCTCCTCTCGGTACAAAAATAAGACAGTGCACATTCAGTTTCGTCAGTTATGCGGCCATCTCTCGAACGATGATCAAGTCGACGGTGCTGGGGAACGTCTTCAGGAGGGAAACGGCGTGTCCGTGATCGATGTTAACAAAGCTGTATCCGTTTGCCTGCAAAGTGGATGTTAATTGACGTTAGTGAATTACTAAGGTATGGATAAGACAAAATATGTGAAAAGTAGGTAGTAGAAATTACCTGGATGATCTTGTCCCCCGGTTGAAGGAGTTTTGAAGCCGGTCCCTCCGACTGAACCCTCGTCACGAAGATCCCCTGTTGGTCATTTATGATTTAAGAGTTCATAATTCATTGGAATCATACATTGAAATCAAAGCTCCAGAAATGGATGTGCACACCTATTTCTAAAGAAAAGGCAAGAGAAAGAGAAATACTGACGTAGTCGTCTGGGTGGAAGGGATTCCCGCGGCCACCCACTCCTCCTGATATACTGAAACCCAGCTCAGGGTTCTTCTCGATCTTCACATGGAGCTGAGAACGCAAGACAAACCACAACGCTTGAGTTCACATCACACTGATGCCTAAATATCAGTCTGGCTATTAGCTAGCATTATCCAATATCCCACACAGTGTAGGTGACATCAGCATTTTAAATTTTAATGATAGACCATAAAACCAAGAATGTTTATAAAAGCATAGACGGTTCATTTTGATTTTCTATTGGCACTCTGTCTACACCAGACGCGAGAGACGGGACGCGACAAAAGCAAATAGTGCCCGTTTATACCTGGTATTAAGATGTGTTTTGGTGGACTAAGTGGACGACGCTAAATACAAGTGTAATATACACTTGTAATACAAGGGTCTAAAACGTAGAGTTTGTGCACTTTAGAAATGCATTCGACCGGATTGCTTTCATAGTGTAGGCATCCAATGGGTCGAATGTGTCTGAAGAGCCACTAAAGACCGTTTACTCTTCGCATGCTGACCTAATGCATAAATATTATGGGAAGCGCTCTAGCCAGATGGGAGTTAAACTTCGTTGGCTGGAGACACAAGTTTGATTTGAAGATGAAAAACGTATTCCTGATTTCTAACACACACTCACAGTGTCCGGCTGTTCTTGAGCTGTCAGAGCAGACACTAAAGCTGCTGCTTCTCCATGTTTTTTCTGTCGTCTCTGGTCGCGTTCATGTGTAAATTGCACAAGCTTATTTCGTCCATTAAATTAAAAGATCTGAAAAAGCCCTTACATTTACCCCACAGACCCTCCCCTTGAAGAAATCAGGACAGAAGTTGACGGGAATGTCTCTCTTGTGATCCAATCGAGCAAAACTAATCTTAATACCAGGTGTAAGCAGAGCCTATAAACCCATTATAATCGGTGATGCTGTCTACACTGGTGCCACGACTGCTGCGTCCAGTGGAGACACGGTGTTAGGCAGATGGTCTATAGCTGTGTCAACATTTCAAATGCAGGGCACATATTGATATTTCTGTGAGACTGGTCCCACCTCCTGCTGCAGGGTCTCTTGTGGGACCCGTGGAGCACCCGGGGGCTGCTGGGACACCTTGAGCATCAGGTAGTCGATGAGCTGCTCTCGTGAGGGGTGGCGTGCCATCGGGGGTTGACCGCAGCTCATGGGAGGTCTCACAGGAGCACACATTTGGCCATTCATCAAAGGCACCTGAGAGACAAATGGACACACCAAACCATTAAAAGGTGCACATAGTATTTCTGCCAGTTAAATCACTACACACTGTCAACTAATGGCAATCTCTCTCCTCAAGGCTAAAACAAGTCAGTGCAGTGATCTTTGCTTTTAACTCTCAGGTTTTGGGGGCTGGACAGGACCAGACAGAAGCTACTTTCAGAGATACAGAAGATTTATGATCTTCTATGTTGAGATTTCTGTGATGAGGAACAGGCCACCTTAACAATTCTTTTGAAATTTCATTGACTAGACAGAAATCAGTGAAAACACACTAACTCTATTCAGTGATAACTTTTTTTTATAAAAAACAAACAACAAAAAAACCCCCTTGAAAATCGAGTTAAGGAAATTATTAGGCGTTTTCTATAGAAAAACAAAAAACAAAGGATGGCCCTTTAACCCTAAAACCATATTCTGGACAAATGTGGGCAAAATTTTAAGTTTTGATTAATTTTTAAAAAAATACTTCCTTTGATCTGAGCGGTACAAGACTTGGCTAAGTTTGCCTCCGGAACACACACATTTTTTTTTACTCAATTCTACAATGTTAAGTGGGTGAAAAAAACCTCCTTAATCTTGTTTTAGGTCAAAAATGGGCACCCATAGAAATGAATGGGAAAAACTGTCATTTAAAACGCATAATTTACATAGAAAATATGGTACTATTTGAAGTAAAAAAAAAAAAAAAAAAACCTATCGAAGACAGTGATATAACATTTATAATAAATAAAAATTAGGATCACACCCGAGTCCTCTGTGCCCACATTTGTCCACAATTACAGGATTAAGGGCTATAAAGTGAATACAGTTAGGGGGCTAAGTGTTTGTCTAAATGCCTACTTATATGATGTGATGCATTTCCCAGACACCAGGTGGCAGAAAGTTCCCAGAAATCATTTCAATGAACCATGAATCTGGTTAGAAGAACAAGAAATCCATGTAGACTGATGAAGCGTCACACTTTTAGACCTTTAATTCGAATCAATTCACCTCACTAAATGGTTTATTTCCCGAGAGACCAAGACTATCACAATAAAACGAATTGCATCTTTGTTTTCAAGGACACTTTCACACAATGTCCAAAAGTCAATCACCAAGCACAAACAAAACAAATTAAATGGTCTAAATATTTTCCAGGTGGTCAGAAATTCTACAACTAAATCACGCATCTTTTACATACATATAAATCTCAACTTCAGATCATTTTTAATAATAATTTTATCCTTCCATGTGTTTATTGCAGTCATTAGTGAGAACATCCACAGCTAGAAAGATCAGCTTTCGAACATGTCAGGCTTCTTTAAAGCAGTGCTTGTTAATTAGAGCTAATTAATCACTGCTGGAGTCAGGCGTGCCCACTGGGTCCATATCTCAATGCAGTTCATTAGCACATTACACACAACCACAGATGAGGACGTATAGGATTCAGTCATAAGGAGAAGTTTAAATGATATTCCTGAACATCACTGCATATTGTTCTTCATGAGCGCATAGAGCAAAATATCTGAACGTTATCGCATTTGATAAAGCAAGCAACATTTATACAATTCAAGTGTCCAAATACTTTTTGTGTCATTAATTTATTGTGTAAAGCACTTACTTTTCTTAGAGTGTCGATATGGTAGCCCGGTTGTCCATGAGGACTGAAGACATCGTCCTACAGAGAAACAGCACAAAATGTCTCAAACTTTGCAACGAGAAAAGGTTTACTGTATTTGACGATGCTTGTTTAACCATCATGGGATGTATTTTGAGTAATTTTAACTACAGTGAATGACTATAGTATTAAAACATACAGCTAAATAAGAACTAGGCTGGATGTCACTAGTGACTGGGAACTGCAGCCATTTCCCATGAATGTGGAATTCCCAGTAAATTTGATTCATAAGCCTGTGTTGCTTAAGCTCTTGTTATGCGTCACAGTATCCAGGGCTCAGTATCCAGTGTATATGGATCAGGTTCGTCCTCCTCTGAATCACTATCTGTAAGTATTATTAATAATGTTTGCTGTTATGTTTTCTGTAGCATGCACAATATAGTTATATTGTGTTGTGTACACTCCGCGCAGCTTCTAATCGGGGTAAAGTTAGTTTTGTTTTTGATATTCACCAGACATTCATTGAAAAATGGCAATTACCTCCTAAACGACTTAGCCAAATATGACTTCGCTCTATATAATAAGCACTGCCCCTCAAAAGCCCCCGCAATGTGAGTTTCGCCGGGAAAGCTTGCTCTTGACGTAGACGCGAGTAAGCGACAGTGCGGAAAGTGTATATATACACAACACTATATACAATTTTCAACATTTGACAAGCTATAATCCTGGTTATGGGCGTTCCGTTGCCGACAGTCTCTGCCTACGGTTTACCAATAACAACTGACTGGGTCATTTGACCAATCGCTGCAGATTCACGTCACTCAAAGGAGGTGTTTGGGAAAATGAATCGTTGAACGAATCATTTGGGAGTCGTTGAGCAAATCGGGTAAAAATAAATGCATATTATAAGACAAATAAAGTGTTTTAATCCTTGCATGCACGTTAAACTGTTTTTGGGAACTCCCAAAACAAAAATAGGAACATTTCAAATCCTATGATAGGGGCTCTTTAAAACCGACTTTATGGGGCTTTCAGCTAAACTGATCAAAACAACAGAGCTTTCTTGAGGTCAGATTGTGCTTTTAAGCACACAGAGAAATAAAGAGTGTTTGTTTCCAGGACTTTAGTGTATATGGTTTAGTGGTTAGGAATGTTCTTAATCTCGTATTACTTAGACAACCCAAAGAAACTGAGCATATTGTGCAAACCAGTCGACGCTGGATATAAGCTGAGAAAGGTGAACTTGGGGTGGGGGTCTTAAGCTCCATAAGGGGCATTCTCATCAATGCTTGCGGCTTAGAGACGTTTGTTGGCTACTCAAAAGCCAGCTTTTCCCCCCAGAAATGCGCAGAATTGTGTGGAAAAGAGCAGATTGGGCAATCTTCTTTTGTAACTCATGGAAGAAAGTTAGTCATACAGGTTTGGAACAACATGATGATTACAGAATCTCAATTTTTGGGTAATTTAACCTTTTAACTGACTTTCCAAACCCTATTCCTAGACGCCTCCCTTATCTGACCCATTTATTTCAGGTCTTCCTGTCTCAACTAACAAGGTGATAATTTAAAGCTGTGTTTGTTTTCATATGCTTCAGCAAGGTGGTTGGGAAACATTCAGGTTAAGTGTTTACAGAAACTGCAAGGTGATAAATGCCTCTAAAAAAAGTCACACAGCAAGCGGAGAGAATGACCCCTTGGGTAAGGTTACAGTGAGGCGGTACTTACGCTGGGCCCATGAGCTCCGATCTGCCACCGGTCTACAGCGCTACAGGCCAGAGAGCTCTGACTGCCAATGAGAGTGGCCAAAGACCGAGATAGAGAGCTCTGATGACATGACACATGCACACAAACACACATGCAATTAATGAGGACTTCAGTGAGCATGCATTGACCATGAGTACACTTTGAAACATGCATGGGTTAGAGTTGGTTAATGTGTTAATGTCCATACACAAACATGCAGAGAAATACTGGGTAATGAGCATTTTTATGAGAGAAAATAAACATATAGCATATGTATATAAATAGCACATGCACGCAGTTAATGCTGAATAATGATGCAGCGTGGAAATTCAGACTTGAGGTTCAGAAACTAGACTGAGCGTGCCCTGCAAAACTTGCTTCTATGCTGCCAGGGTGTTGCTATATGATTGCTAAGGTGGTCTAACGATGTGTCTAAGTATGAATACTTGCAACTAATTAGGTGAAAAAACAGATTGATTTCCGTTACTTTATCCACTACAGTAAAAGACCTGGGTGTTATACTAGACCGCAACTTGTCTTTCAAAAAAATATATTTCATATGTTACAAGAACAACCTTTTTCCACCTTAAAAACATTGCTAAGCTACGTAACATGCTATCCATTTCTGACAGAAAGATAGTTCAGGCATTCATGACCTCGAGACTAGGTTACTGTAATGCTTTATTAGCTGGTTGTCCTGCATCCTCAACAAACAAGCTACAATTAGTGCAAAATGCAGCTGCTAGAATTCTAGGTCAAGAAAATATGATCATATAACACCAATTTTTTCATCTCTACACTGGTTACCTATTAAGTTCCGTATCTGACCTATAAAGCCTTAAAGTGTGTATTTAATGGACATTCTATTGCCCTACAATCCATTATATTCTTTAAGATCAGTAAATTCGAGGCTTCTGGTCATTCCTAGGATATCTAAGTCCACTAAAGTAGGGAGGACGTTCTCACATTTAGCTCCTAAACTCTGGAATAGCCTTCCTGATTTTGTTCGAGGCTCAGACTCGCTGTCCCAGTTAAAAGACGCACCTCTTTAGCCAAGCATTCACATAATGCTTACCTTTTATACCACTGTTGAATCAGATTGAATGCAGTCATATTATAAACAGCAGCTTTGCTAATTATTTCCCATACTTTTCTGCAGTTATCCCAGGACGTTAGTCCTGAGGTAAATAGCGTTCGTTAGCTCCAGCTTGTATCCAGCCTCTAACGGAGACTTCAGATTAATACATGATTAAGTTAACTAACTGTTTTTTTATGTACATTTCTGAAATGCACTTTCTGTAAAGCTGCTTTGAAACAATGTGTATTGTGAAAAGCGCTATACAAATAAATTTGAATTAATTCATAGTGTTACTAAGTGACACTTTACTATTTCATGAGGCCACTGGGTTTATGGATTTATGAAGGACAGTGAAGTTCATTCCATATCAAATGTGGTACCCTATGCAATTTCAGATGCACATAGCTATGTTATTGCCTACACAATGGGCTAGCAATCCCTGCTCCAACCTACTAGCTATTTTCTAGCAAACCTAAACACCTTGATTAGTTGGTTCAGGTATGTTTGATTAGGGTTAGAGTTAAACTCTGCAGGACAGTGGTCCTCTGGGACTGGAATTGCACAAGACAGAACCTTCAAGTCCAATCGATTACAAAAGTAGCAGCACACTTCAACAAGACGTGCAATCTGAAGTATCATTCATGTCTGGAATATAACTGGTAATGGATGAAGCTTTTGGCTTTGAACAAACCGTTAATTCTAAGTATTAGCAACAGCTATGCTTGCCTTTGTATACACTATTAGTTTTCGTATCAAGCATACCTTCTCCATCTTCTTGGCCTCGATGTGTCTCATGACCTGATCCCTCCAGTCGGCTGGGACCCTGCCACCACCTCCAACCGGCCCGTCCAGTAGCGAGTGCTCGGACTTCACCCTCATGCTGGGCCTCTTACTGGGGCTGCCATGCTGGTAGTTGAAGTCGCTGACGGACATGGTCCTCTCTGGAAGCTCGTGCGGTGGGGGCCGGGCGCTCTGTGGCCGGGGAGCGTTGGGTCCGTCGATGCTGTAGGTGCGGGCTGACAAGGGTCTGTGGAGAGCCTGGCTCATCTGCAGGGGCCCACGGCCCACCGTGTGAATGTCCCGATACGTCATGTACTCTCCTTCCAATCCTGGCATGCGACGTGGGTCCGACATGCACATGGAGGTGCCAGAGGATCCACTGCCTTGCCTCTGCAAGGTCCCTCGCTGGCCAACAGAGGGCAGCATCCTTTCCTTGGCCCACATGTCCGGGGTCTTGGGCGGGCCGCGCTGTTGGGGCTGGGGGTAAGGAGGGGCGTTGTTGCGGTTTGAGTAGTTGGTGTTGGCAAGGGAGTGCTGTGGCGGTAAGTAGGTCTGTTCCGGGGGGACGGGGGTACGTTGGCTCCACAGGTTGTCTTTGGGGACTGTGCTGCTGGCATACTGGACGTTATACTGGGGCGGGGGGCCCGTTGGGTAGCGGGCGCTGCTAACCGGAGGTTTGGAGCTCAACAGCAAGTCGGAGGACGACGCCGAGGATCCAGGGTAAATCTGCAAAGTTTGATCATTGAGTAAGGATGCAGATTTGGAGCGGACAATGCTCTGGCCTTGAGCGGCAGGTACAGATGTTCTGGTTGCACATGCCACTTCATACGGGGGGATTTCTCCCTCGAAGGAGAACAGCTTCATCCCTCCAGCCTCCATGTTTGCGATGCTTTGAGATTTCACCACTGGGGCCGGTGGACATTTCCTCTCTGGTGACAGCTCCTCTGTGCTGCGAGAAAGACTCATATCACTTAATGCCGTTACACCTGTCGAGGCGGTCCTCGTAGACTCGTAGCGCAAATTAGCGGGAATTTGATCCGTTCGGCCATTGAAACTCTCCCCAGAATGGGTTTTCTGGAGTCGATTGCCGTTCTCAAGATTCTCGAGTGACAGCATGGCATTGTTGTAGCTTGACATGGACTCCTTGGCTGAGGGACTCTTGGTTCTTTCCAGGTCCTCATACGACACCATGTTGTCAGGTGGGAGTTTGGCCACGTTCATGTTGATCTGATCCCACTTGCTGTACTGCTCTGTCACACCATTTTTGATGCCCTTTTCAATGAGGGCAAGCCTCTCCTCCATGGAGAGACTGTAGTCGGCCATCTGGTCTGACTTGCTTTCGTAGCTTTGCTGGTTCTTCAGGATGGTCTGTAAGGACGTCTCAGAGCCGTTGCAGTTCTGGAGTAAAGGAGTCATCTGCTTCAGCTGGTTGAGGTTTTCATCCTCTTGTCTGCGTTTGAGGAAATCAAATCAAGTTAGGGAAAGACTCTAGCTCTGTTCCCAAACCTAGTGAGCTGCCTTTCTGTCTACTACCTAAATGGACAGCTGCCTTCTAAGTAGGAACACATATTGTGATTCTTTTCCCCAGATACTTGGTTGACATTGATCTAGTCTAGCTTTTTATAAATGAATATCATTTTTACAGTCCTCAACTAATGACAAAGCAAGTTTATGCATGCAACACTTTTATTTCTGCCTTCATTTAATACATCTTTCTAATGACAAACAATGTTTCGACCCCTTTTCAACTTTAGTTAATAATAAAAAAGAACTAATGACACAACTCAGATTTAAACTTGGGTTGAATCTTTTTGTTTGGAAAGTTCATGTAAACCTGTGACCAGATCATATATGTAAAAAAAAAAACAAAAAAACTGGTGACTTGAGAAGCCGGGGCATTACATTGTAGTAATTTTCCATTGAGAAATATTTAGTTAAACGCTGAGGTTCATTGTCATGTTTTTGACTCGGGGTGTATTCAATGTGTGTTCGTACCTGTTCTTGGGGATGAGAGGCATCTTCGACTCCCTCTCTGGGGTGCAGAGGGAGTTGTCCTGACTGCTGTCTGTGGTCAAGGACACTGAATCAGACATGCGTGACGGAGAAGAGCAGTTGCTGTTGTTCTGGTTACTGTTGGCCACCGTCTCATCCAGCAAAGAGTCAGCATCCTTCCCATCATCTACATCACCAGATAAAAAAAAAAACATCATATGCATTTGTAAGTTCAATTACACACCTTATTTTGAGGAACAATTACCCACGTTAATGGGAGAATCAATTGATATTAATGAAAGTGACGAGAGTAAGTATATCTTTACCTTTTTTGTCCTTGCTGAGGGCCACTACTTTGGGCTGGTTAATGGAGATTTCGATGAGTGGAGGTCTCATTTCGGCTATCTTCATTTCCTCCTCCTCTGATGACAGCTCCTCTGAGTCCTGACCACAACCACATCACACCAAATGCTTAAATTCAAATTTATACTCCAACTTTCTTCCTGCTTCTACAGTGATAAACGGACGCCATTTTCATATTCATTTGTTTAAATGATCCCTATGATAGAGCATCTATTGACAAATCTCACATAATACAATGAGCAAATGTATCCTGACAAGAACTTTACACCCATTCATAGTAAGAGAATAATTTACATTTATCTTTATGGATTTAACAGACGCTTTTATCCAAAGCGACTTAAAAAAGAGGAACAAAAGCAATTCGTCAAGGAGCCAACAATATTCGCAGTATACACTGCCAGGTTTATTTGACAACCAGATTTAGAAACAAGCTAGAGAAGAGGAGAAATGTGTGTGTGTGTGTGTGTGTATGTGTGTGAATTGGTTTAAAGGTGTGGGTTAGTTAAGTGCTTGTGGAAGAGGTGCGTCTTCAGCTGATTCTTGAAAGTTGTGAAGGTCTCAGCAGGACACGTGGATATATGAGCATGGCTAATGTGTGAACGTGCATGTAGCATACAGTGATAAGACAGATTTTGCAGTTTTATCTTTACAAGCCACATTTGCTGATCTACTATATTACCATCACTACAATTTGTTTAAATTTTAAAGGTCATGAATCACCTTTTCCTCATCCTAATGCCATATCAAATCCATGTAAGTTTCTTCCATGGACCACAAAAGGACTTAAGTAGTTTTAACAGTACATAATGAACATGTATGGAAACTATATATATTCATATATTTAAACATTTATTATTTAAAGCCTTATTAGCATCAATGGCTATATTCATGTCAAAATCAACAGTATTTAAATTTTTTAAAAATTATTATGATTACAATATCATTTCAATACATTGTTTACAATAGTTAAATTTTGTATTAAAATAAGCAATATACAAAAAACGTACATATATAACAATAACAACAATACTATACACACCATCTTTTAATTTAGTGCATGATAAAAATTCTAACATTATTCCAGGAGAAACCTTTTTAAAAATGTCCATTAAAATATTTTCTGTATAATATGATTTAAAGACTTTCTATTAAAATATCGTATATACAACCTGGTCAATATCTATTCTCAAAATAACGATAATTAACTCCTTGATTTAGTACTAGATTTATATAGTTTGAAGAAGAAAAAAAGCCTGCTATACATGTATTATAAAAGTAGTCCATATACACACATATGAATGACCTGATTGTAATGCTAACTTAAATCGAATGGCAACTTTTCGAATGGCCAGTTTTTCAGTGCACGAGTCACATGAACTACTTTTATGCTACTTTTAATGTTTGACAGCCTGGTACAGATTCACTCACCATCATAGAGGTGTGAAACTACACAAGAAAGAGTCAATGATTTAAAAAAACGAATAATAATTTGCTTCAATAACCATATTCATAACATTTCCAATTTTTGACACTTCGATATAATACCTCAAGGGTGTCATCATGGTTCATCATGGCTCTCGTGTTGTCTGAAGTCTTGAGAGGGATCCTTTCAACGCTGTGGTAGTCTATTGAATCTATTGGTTCGTAACTGTGATGACTGTTCATCATTGTTTTAGGCTCCATTTCAACAGCTTTGCCATTGGTGCAGGGGCTTTCAATCACCTGACACACAAGGAATTTAGGGTTATTCCAACATCGGCACCAAGATTAATTTTCAATGTAATAATTACGTGGACCCCTCCCACAGTAGGACATGCAACTGGTAGCGTTTTAAAATCAAACCTTCACTCCAACGTCCTGCACTCCGATATGGTTCCTCTCACTGGCCCTGGTCTCTTTTCTTGCCTCGTCACTGGACTCGTCCTCTTTGAGTCTGTGAGCCACGGACTGAGCTGTTTTCACCATGTTCTTCAGTTCATCTGGGTACGGTGTTGGGTAACGCTTCAGATTGCCCTCCTGTAAAGACAAAGACACAGCTAAGTTACTCGAGGAATCTATCAGAGCGAACTTCATAGGATCTGTAAAAAAAAAGATTAGATGGGGTCTAAAATCAGATTTATTATATAATAATTTAATTTCATATTATATATAATGATGCTTTATATTAAACATTTGTTTACAACATTGTAAGAGAAAACACAGGTCAGTTCTTACAGGTGTCGCTGAACCCGTGGCCAAACCACTGATTCCATTTAATTGGAGAAGGTGTTGGTGAGCTTTTTACAACACTTTCAGGGTCACACTGGCGCTCTGAGAGCTGATAGTGAAGCTACGTTAGACAGCTTGGGAGCCTGTATGTGTTCCTGGCACAGAGTATAAGCCAGACAGGCATATTGAGTCATCAGGGGTGCAAGACCGGGCGCGAGAGGGAGGGAACCAGATACCGAGTGTGTAATATCAGCGAGATGAGGGGTGGAAGGGAAAAATAAGGTTGACGTTGTACGCTCTAGGGCCCCTGAGACAGTGAAGACTTCCATTTCACTTTCTGACAGGACAGGAGTCATGTCAGGGTTAGAGTTTTAATGAGTTTCCACTGCAATGCAGCGAAGCGCAGGCTGTGACATGCTGACGAAACCAGGTGAGGCTGTTCCACTCAAACCGTTTTACCTCAAGCTGCCAAAACATCAAGAAATAATCAGACCAAAAATGACAATTCTGTCACCATTTACTCATTCCCATGTCGTTTCAAACCTGCACGACTGACTTCCTTCTGCTGCACACAAAAGAAGAGATTTGTTTGTTTGTTGCTATTGCCATTCCAGCATCTAGAGCTATTTTATGGCCAGATCAATGTAGTGAAAATAAATAGTAGTTATAAAAAAACAACTGACATCAACTCACATCATTATAACAAAAATGTATATATAAAGAAGATTTTTCATTTTAATGTTTGTAATTTAGTTATTTAGCGCATTTTTTTAAATTAATAATATTAACTTTTTTTCCTCAATAAATCAGTTGTATGTTTGGGCATGTTTGAGAGAATTCGGGTACGTTGGGTATGGGTGTGTTTGAGAGAATTCAACATGTTGAATTGGCTCTTTGAAAATGAAATCTATAGTTTGGCTAGATATGTAGAAAAGGCGTGGAAACTTAGGGAAAGGAATTTATATCCTGACCTAAATTGACGGGGTCTTGTTTTGTTTTGTTTGTTTATATTGGGAAAATGATGGTATAGTATCTTTTATGATGGTCATCCTCCTATGTACTTTGTATGATGGTCATCTTGTTTTTGTATTATGTTTGTTTTATGTCATTAGTGTCTTTTAAGCCTATTTGTGCTGGGCATGTAAGTGCAAGACACTTTAATAAATAAAAAAAATAAAATTAAAAATGTATTTAATAAAAATGGTCTGAATCAGTTTTTAGAATTATTTATATACTACTATATTTATAGTAATTTATTTTATATTATTTTAATTCATATTTTGAATTTACTATGTACTTATTCATTTTTAATATTATTTTTAAACATTTATTTTAGTTTTTCAATAAATATTAATTTTAGTTGCTAAGGTAATATTTCTAATATTCATTGAAGTTTTCCACCAAATATTTATGTTTTATAAACGTAAACTGTTAATAGTTCATAGTTTAAGTCTTCGTACTTTGTATGTGCTTTTGTACATTTTATTCTATTTAGGCTTCAGTTTCAGTTCTGACTGCAAGCAGGTTGCCACAGTACATTTTGAGAATCAATTGTCTTCTTTTTCTTTCCTTATCAAAATGTGCCAGGTAGCTCCACCCACACTGGTCCAAAATCCCACTCAACATAGCTGTATATTAAACATCAAACATGCTCCGATTAGCTCATTGTGAAAGCAGAAAAGTGATTTAAGTGTGCCTGGTTAGAACACAACAGAATAACAAGGGGATTAGATGGGTGACATGAAGCGAGAGAGAAGGGCGAGACATGCACAAAGCGAACAGAAGATGGACAGAGCAGGCGCTGGGAACTGACCCGCGGGGGCGTCTCTCGCTCATCCTTGTCCTCGTCACACTCGAAGGCCACTTGCGCTCGCTGCTTGCGCTGCTCCTCCCAAAGAGACGGGTTAAAGCTCTCGCTGTCCGAGTTGGGCACATCTGTGAAAGAGAGGCCAAGAAACCATTAACAAAAAATCAAAACATGCCATCAGTGCAGGATGGAAAGCTTAAGAATCTCAAAGCAAATCCTGTACTGAGTTTGTTTTGATTCAGTTTGTCTCTGACAGTTCAGTTATTCCTGATCCAGCAAGACCAAATCATTAAAATTGACTAATGCAGTGTCTCTCTGCTATGTGGATTAACAAACAGCAAAATTCTGAATGAAACAGCCTGAGCTTGGTGGGCGGCACGGACTCGGTTCACACACATCAACTCTCATTTGTGTTGTGTGCCCATTTAACAAGACATCTGGGTTGAGGAGAGCACTATGTCGTGTAGGCGCTCAGACTTCAGGCTGTTTCTAAAGCTCAATCACGCTTCCAAACTGAAGCGGACCCCGGAGAACGTCAGTCAGAGCCAGTGTGTTCGCGCTCTGAGGAGTTTAGAGTAGAGTTGCTAGGAAACAGGTTAAGACTCATTAATCTCTTTCCCCAGGAATCCAGAGTCTCAGAGAGGAAAAACAGTGACATGAGCAAGTTCTGGCTGCAGGTAGCAGCAGACATTTGATGCTCAGTCAGGTCTCTAAAACTATATGAAAGACTTCACAGACCTGACTGAGATTCAAATGTCTGCTGCTACCTGCATTTGCTTCTCGTCCATTCAGACCTTTTATAGCTCACACTCTAAAATGAATGCTTAATGTTTGTAAAAGGGGTTATAACAGTGGCCTTTTGTCACCAAGGGCTCTGGCGGAGCGTTAACCAGTCACACAACCTCTAGGTCTAGGACATCTCAGGTATCGCACATTGTACATGTCATTCTGTACTTGCATTGTCAAGTTCAAGGCGGCAGTCGAAAATAGTGAATCTATGCGCTATTCACACAAACATTCACTTCACGAATGAACAAAATGGCGTCCATGACATGTTGAGATGTCCATGACGACACGAAGCGGAGTAAAAAAAATATGTATTAGTGCAACTTTCATGAAGTAAAAATCACTAAAAGCCTTCCTTCAGCTAGAAAAAAACTAGTCCCTGACTGTGAACAGCAACAATGTTCCAATGTGTAATATAAATAGAGGTCATAGCCGTGCTTTATCATGAATAAAGTACAGCTATTGACCAATCAGAATCAAGGATTGGAACTAACCGTTTTATAATGCATATATATATACACACAGTACACACACACTACAGTTTAAACATTTGGAGTCAGTCAGATTTTTTGCCTCCAGTCATTAGAATGATTTCTGAAGGATTGTATGACACTGAAGAGTGGAGAAATGATGCTGAAAATTCAGCTTTGATCACAGGAATATATTTTAAAATTTATTCAAAAAGGAAAGTTATTTTAAATTGTAATAATACGATTCAAAAGTTTGGGATGTACAGAACCAAAAAAAAAAAAGTGAATATCATGGAAAAGTAATTTTTTCGTAATTTAATTCCAACTCAAATATATTCTAGATTCATTACATGCAAAATATTTCAAACTTTTTTTGTTTTAGTTTAGATGATTACAGCTAACAGCTCATGAAAATGAGTATCCATTTTTTTTCATGAAAAAAAGTCCTGAGAAGAAAAAAAAAAAGGTTAATTTATGCACTCCATACTTTAGCACGGATGCATCAGCGTGCACTGCTGAGGTGTTACTGAAGCCCAGGTTGCTGTGATAGCAGCCTTCAGCTCGTCTGTACTGTTGAGTCGGGTGTTTCTCATCTCTCTCTTGACAATTTGCCATTGATTCTCTACAGGGTTCAGGCCAGGTGAGTTGGGTGGCCAATCAAGCACAGTAATATCATAGCGAGCAAACAATTTAGTAGTAGTTTTGGCACTGTGGGCAGGTGCTAAATCCTGCTGGAAAAGGAAACCGGCATTTCCATAAAGCTTATCAGCAGACGGAAGCATGAAGTACTCTAAAACCTCCTGATAGTTGGCTCCGTTGAATTTGGACTTGATAAACGCCAACGCCAGCAGATATGGCACCCCAAATCATCACTCACTGTGGAAACTATTCAGCTTCAGTCCACTCCTTGTGAAGCTCTCGCAAGATCTTGAATCGGCTTTGCTTGACAATCTTCTCAAGGCGGTGGTCATCCCTGTTGCTTGTGCAACTTTTCCTACCACACTTCTTCCTTCCAGTCAACTTTTCATGAATATACTTCGATACAGTGCTCTGTGAACAGCCAGCCCTTTCAGCGATGACCTTCTGTGGCTTACACTCCTTGTGGAGGGTGTCAACAGCTGCTTTTAAGAATGTCGAGGAAGATCAGATATTTATTTTAATTTTATCATTAATTTGTGTTTACATCGCTCAATAGAGCGCTTAACCAGCTACAGAGAAACTGGTACCCAGGCAACAGACAAGTGACCAATCCTGAGTTGCGTTGTCATGAATACTCCCAGCACTGTTAGTCATCCGTGCTGAGAACGGGTTGTGATCGTGCCGTACTGTGCCATACCAAGATTAAGTGGAAACAAAACTAGAACTGTTTCGTACCAGGCCCGACGGTGAAAAAAGCAGCTAAGGATCATCTTCTGAACAACTGTCGAGTCAGCGGTTTTCCCAATGATTGTGGTTGCATGTACAAGAACTAGATATACCTGTTATTTATACTGTATGCTTAAGAAATTTTACATTCGACAAAACTCAGGTAGCAAAACATATATAATTTTTTTAATTATTAGGTGTTCAAGCACGAAGTGCTGAAAACCTATTGTATTTGCTAGAAAGAAAAAAAAATCCCCTAAAACGCATCGTGCAGCCCAAACCGTAAGGGCTGGAGCTGTGAAACTCTGTCAGATGGTAGGGCCTCGAATTGTGGAGAAGCTATCAGAGTATGACCCCGATTGGCCCATAGGTGGCGCTACAGCAACCAAAAGTACTAAATTGCTCATAACTCCTAGACCGTTTGACTTAGATCGGATCATAGGTGGCGCTATAATCGCCAAAAAGGTCTTAAAACCATGCATTTCCAATGTTAAATTGACTGTATTGATTGTAAATGGTGTTTTACATCTATTATGTCCGTGGATAAATGCATGTTAAATAAAATTGAATGCCTTTCGATGCTTTTGTGCTTAAAGGCCTGAACTGCTTGAACACCGATAAATGCTGCTTGCAGCTTTAATTATTATTATTTTTTTAGGGGTTAAACGACTTTTTTGTGATGTCGACATTTATGTGATGAAAGTCGAGTGGATGTCGACTAGTCCCTGATGAGGTCATTGATGAACAAACAAGCCCGAATCTTGTTCTGAGACTGAAATCTGCACAGATTTGGCATACAACACAGTGCTCCAACATAACATATTATTTTTATCAGTTCTTTTGGGTCGTTAAATTTGTCAACGATTTCTGTTCTGTTTAACTCATATATGGATAAAATAGCACAGTAAAGATTACATTTATATGAATGCATTAGTGTGAGAGAGAGCGATTGTGTGTCAATTGCACCTGGCAGCTTCTCTCTACTAATAGTGCAGCTGCGGGTTTTAGTTACTTAGAAGTATAATTATATAATCCATATACACACTTACTGTAATATTTATACAATGCATATACAATACACAAGGCATACATTCAGTCAAGAAAACTCTTGTGACAGGAGGGTGACAGCTGCAGGTTATGCATGACTAGATACTCACAGTCCTCGCTTCGGGTCTGTTGAGGGAACATGTAGTTAGTCAGTACGGTCTTTTGTGTCTCTGGATCCTCCTCTTTCTGCAGGGGAATGAGAGGCTTTGACTGGAAAAAGAGAAAAATTAAAACAAAAGGTTAGTAAAATTCGGTTGGATGCCTTGGAAAATCACGAGTCTTGCCTGCTCTCATTACAATTCAAGCCATGCAGCACTGGCTTTAAACTCAGCTCATCTTTAATCACATGCAGCTTTATAAAACCCCACATCAAAATCAATAAAAGAACAGCGTGCCACCTTCGTCCCAGCGCAATCTTCATTAGCTGTCGATATTCCAGCTGAGCTGTATGGCTGAAACCCTTGCAGAGAGGTTGATTCACAGAGGATCTTGGCAGTCTCATGCCATATGGGCCACACTGATAAGATGCGCTACCAGTGTTTTAATACTTCATATAGCATAATTCACTTTCCTATTACAACAATCTCTGTCTCAGCTTCCAATTCTTTAGGCATTCAACTGACCCAGTGTTGGTGAGCATTAAAGAAAGTCATACAGGCTTAGAATTGACTTAGAATTTTTGGATGAACTATTCCTTTAATTTATATCATATATTAAGATAAACTATGTGCTATGTTGAACTTCAGAGGTAGGAAGACGGCATGAGTGGGAGTGGAGGTGATTGTTATATTGAATAACCATTAGTCACAGGCTTGATGGCCACTTGTGACAATCACTCAGATCACCCACACACACACTCTGAGCTCCTCCGACGGGAACATAGAATCACCAACAGCACAGACCCTGCTAAAAGACAAGCTTTTCAAGACTATTCTGGGAAGTGACTGTGAAAGAGATTATAGTAATTTATGTAAATGTATTAAACGGCTCTGAAATAATCAAATGCAATCAAATATTTATGTATACAGAGCAAGAAAGCTAAAATATACTCCTTTCCCAGGCAATATACTATGTTGTCTTACAAAAATGCGATTTTCTCAGCTTTTTGCTCCAAATGTTGCTTTTTTAATGAAACGTTCCCATATTCAAGTGTTGATAAAGAAAGAATGCATGAAGCTAGGGTTTATGTTTGTTTAAAATCAGAGGCTCTGTTCTTTTTATTTATTTATATATTGATATATTGTGTGTTCAGATATTCATTCAGCAAAATATTCTGGGCATTAAACTTTTGTGAAAATGATCAAAAACGCTTGCGGTGACTGACAACTTAAAAAAACCCCCCTGGTGTTAAAGTTAAAATGATTTGAAAACAAGCTTTGTAATATTAACATTAACATTTTCAGTTTACATCCTGATCCCCTTTTCTAGCGATGCGATAGCTCATATCTAATATCACACGGAAACAGTTTCACAATATGGCAGAAATTCTCAAAGTGAGCATCGATAGCGGTCAGTTGATCATTATTGCAACAAACAACCCTCTGCTGACTGTTTTGTATATCTGAGCTTTGCCCACCTGGTTTTCAGAAAGCCACATTGCGGTCATCTGGTTGAGTTTAGTGAAGCTGTACGGAAGGTTCCTCAACCTGTGAAGAAAGAAAAACAAAACAAAAACTAGATTACTGCACAATGCATAAGAAATAAGTTAGTATGCTGATGAAACAAAAAAATGGGACATCATTCATTGGCACAACAGTAAATTGAAAAAGGCCCGACTGGTAAAATATGCATCAAGGCTGATAAATATAGCAGAGAGAGAAGAATTTCCAGCCTGTTGAATCCCAGCCAAATATGTCTACATAGATCTCTTAGAGAAATGTTGAAGCAATGGCTCTCACAGACACCAGCTGCGTGCTGAGGTTGGAAATGTTCCTCATTGAGAGATTTTGTACATGAGGAGTCTCAACTGCCCATCAATTTGGTTTGACATCACTTACAAAGAAAAATTCTTATCCCAGGGTCAAAACATTATTAAATGTAATAATATGCCAACTTAAAAACTGCTAGTCATTTTGGATATAAGCTAAATGATGCAGAAACCAGCAGGTGACTTTTTGCATATTGTGTGATGTGATGCATATTGGGTGACGTACTTGTTGTCGCTGAGATTGATGACCTTGAGTTTCTGCATGTCGCCCATCTCCTCCGGCAGACACTCCAGCTTGTTGGAGTGCAGGAAGAGAACAGTGATGTTCTTCAAGCTGCCCATCTGTCAGAAGCACAAGCATACACATGAAGGGTTAACTGAGTCACTCAAGCAAGCGATGTCTGCCGTGGCTCACAGAGGACGCTTTGATCAGAATGCAGGATCAATGCGGTAGAGACCTCTTCAAATACTCAGTTACAGGAAGCCAGCATATTCGCTTAACTGATAACAGCAGTGAGAGTTTGTTTGTTCGGTTGGTTCATTCAAACAAACCGATTCACTATCATTAATAAATATCATTAAATGTTGTTTCTCCACAAATATCTTTTGAAAGATTTTCATTGGCAAAATAAATGTTTAGTTAAATTACTCTTACCACTAGTTGCATTAAAAAGTGTGTTAAATGTTGCATGGTTATGATTCCAGCATATTTTCACTGACAAAGTTCTTGGCGAATTAGTTGAATTCATTAATAAGAATCTGTTTACACTTTAAAAAATTATGATCAATAATGTATGACAACATATTTTTACATGGATTTACCTCTTCAAAATAAGTCAAGCAATTTTCAACTTGTAAGTTATACAAGATTTAACAAATTTTTAAGTCAGTTTAATGCAATTTAAGTTTAAATGACTTGCACAACCAGGGTGATTGTACTTTATAGGGGTCATCGGATGCTAAATTCACTTTTACATGGTTTTTGCATATAAACGTGTCTTTGCAGTGTGTGGACACAACCACCCTAACCCAACAATGAAAAAAAACATTCACTCCTTTTTTTAATCCCCAAAAAATCCTAAACACTCTTAATAATCAAGCCATTTGGATTTTCTGAGCAATATGATGTGATATTTCTCATGCTCGGACCCACGACCGCAACTGTCCCGTATTAGTATATTTTAGTGATGCACCGATGTGAAAATAAACTATATTAATATTGCTGTTATGGCCGATACGATATTTACCGATGTCGATATCTCTGTATAGAAAACACATAGCGAGGAGCAAGTTGAGCCCTAAACTGTTTTTGAGGAGGTAAAAGGGTGTTGTTTACACAGCCATTGAGGAATTTTAACCAAAGTATGTTACAATATTTGCATAAAGACCCTACATAATCATAACAACTTACGGGAAATGGGCATCCGATGACCCCTTTTTACAGTGCAGAAGAACAATATGTTTTATAAAATTTGACATTATTAACTGACAAAAACAAATCAAAGCCACTGCAACCAATTGTAAAGTTATCGATATTAAAACTAATAATTAGTTCATTCAAAACTAAGTCCCATACTGCACTATTTTTCATTTCACTATAAAAAATATATCATATTATGGAAGTGAAATGGAATTTCGTGTTGTCTTGAATAAAGTATGCCAGGACTGGACTGACCTCTGGAGGCATCTGTGCGAGCAGGTTGTGGTCGGCAGCAAACGTACGCAGATTTACACACTGACCGATGGAGGACGGCAGCGCCTCGATCTCATTGAAGCTACAGTCCAGCTCATCCAGGGTCGTGAGTCTACAGAAAAAAGACCCACATATAATCAAGCTCAACAGTTCCCTATAAAAAGAAATATTGTGTCATCTTTTAATACAGCAAGGAATATCAGACTCTACTGGCCTCTGTTCAGATGGTTCACAAACTTCTCTGATCAACGACCTTGAATCTTTTTGTTCATTAAAAGTCTGACGTCAAACATTGCATTTTTTTGGCATGACTACCATGCAGGTGTGCTGAATAAATCACAAAACCATAGAAAACACGGCTGAATAAGTGGATTTTGAAGCTCATTTTCATTTCAGCAAAAAGGGTTTTCGCTGTGAAACAAACAGTTGAACGTTTCTCCAACCCTGTAAGAAGTGTTGAGGAGAAACTAACTAAAAGGTTTGAATGACTAAACCAGTGGATCTCAATCCTGGTCCTGAAGTAGCCCAGAGAAGGCAATGAATCAGCTGTATGTGGTCAAGAGACTGTTAATTCTGTACTAAATAAATATTTTTATGACCCCCTTAATAGAAATTATTGAAAGAACTGGTTGAAAGTGTAAGCATGGCAAAAATGATGCCAAAATGCAGCATTAAAAAAAGTGTGTGAGAGGCAGAGGAAGAGACATTGATAATCACATACAACTGATCATAACTTTACATTAACCAATCCCATTAGAAATCATATTTAAGAGCAATTTTTGTGAAGTTTCTTCACGAATCTAAAATTATCTCTGAGATTATAGGCTTTCATATTCTAAAAAAAATACAAAAAGTACTAAAAAAAAAAAACATACTGTAAAACCTCCCCATTTCAAAAACGAAATCAAATAAAACAAAGTCCACAAAACTACCAGTTCAGAGGAAATGTACGTTACATCAGTATGATGGGAAAAGACCGCTGAGACTAATGGACAGTTAATCGTGCTTAATCAGTATGCTTTACAATCAGGCTGGGATTAAAAAGAGAATCCTTGCAATCACGTACTCATAATCCCTCTTGGCATATTTTCTTAACCCCGGACTAGGAAATCTAATCTGACATAAGGGATAACCAGCATGTTTGGAAACAAGCTCAAAATAAGAGGTGGCGAGAATGAGGTACAACATTTGGCTCCTTTTTTGATGGATAACAGTCTGTTTCTCACACACACACACACACACACACACTAAAGCAATCCCGCTCTGAGAGCCCATATGTGTACTTCCTTCAATCACAGACCCGTTACAATGCATTCTGTCTGTTTCATTCAGTGGCTTATGGGTCTGATCATTTATAAGGCTCACTTTCAAACAAAATATCATTTTTATTATTTCCTTGACTATAATATAACACGGGCAAGAGTGCAACCCACCATGAGATATTTTACTATATTTAAACCCTTTCTGCAGATTTCCCCCACCATCAGCACAGAAAACATGAAACAAAGCTCAGAGTTTACTCGTGTTAAGGAGAACTGGGACATGGTTTAAGCGCAGTTCATCAGGTTGCTGTGTATAAATGGCGCTCACTTACCCGCCTACAGTGTCAGGCAGGTACATGAGCTGGTTATCATCCACCTTCAGAGTGGTTAGTCTTTTCAGTGAGCCTGTGGGACGGACAGAGAGAGAGAGAGAGAGAGAGAGATTGTATTGTATTGCAATTGGCAATTTATACATCTAGACAGAAATTGGCCATTGCATATCCACTTCATTTTAGACAATGAGATCATCAATCTTGCCTATTTTAAAGAAAACAGTTATTAGAAGAAATTTAATCAGACTGAACACTCAAATATTCAGCACTTTCCTCCATATGGTACAAAAGCGTCCGAAACCCTTTTCTCACAAAATATGGTCAGTAAAAGGGGGCATTTAGCTGTCAGAAAATTGACCGTCAAAGAATTGTAAAATATTTATTATGTGTGATGTCTTAGTACAGGTTCAAAAGCTTGATTTGTGCAACTATCATATAATGATAAAAATCTATCCAGTGTTTCTGTTTTAATCTCCTCATCTCCTCATAGCCGCTCGTTTTTGTGATGTCACACGGTCGGACGCCCCTCCCATGATTGTTGATTGACAGCAGTGTTTCAACACAGACCCGCTCTGAGCGAGCTGTCATCATAGTCCGCCATTGTTGATAAGCTGGAGCAGAATGGCGTCTAAGCAATTGTGGTGTTCTGTTCTTGGGTGTAATAACGAACACAGTCATTTTGATGTTCCTAAATCTGAACCGCTGAAGACACAGTCGCTGAGTTTTGTTTTCAATGGGAATATTCCCCACAAGCAACGTCAATGTTTTCATGTTTGCGCGATTCGCGAATCATTTCTCACCAGACTGCTTTATAAACGAGGACCAGTATGAAGCTGGTTTTGCAAAGAAGCTGCTCCTGAAAAAATCATCTGTACCAACTATTCATGTCCCTGCTGCACCTCCAGAAGAAGTGAGCGTGAAATTGTATATTTTATATTAATCTTTGCAAATCACTTGCACTCTCCATGATGAATGCGGCTAAGGTTTACACTCAGGGTAGAGTTACATTATGGCATGTTTTCTACACGACGTTCTCAATATAATTCATAATACCACGTTTATAATAAACAACGCATTATGGTTATTGTGTTATTACAAACTGAGTACATTTACATCAGTAAACACATAGCATTCGTACATCTCACGAAGTTACTTTACCCTGTCAGTACATACAAAAATAGATCAAAGTGACATTGTTAACCAACCATTTAGAAACGTCCTGTTCAAGCCTTAATTGTCGAACTTCTTTGCGGCCGCCATCTTGCTCCGGGTCCGACTCCGGTTCAAACTTATACGATTGAGGCTCCCGCTGCCATTCTTTCTCCAAAACATACCCCATATCAACGGTTGTCAAGGCAACAAGCCACATGCATCTTGTCAAAATGCCCACAGAACGGAGGGGTGGAGTGACTGAAGCTCATTATCATTTAAAGGCATATGCACTGAAACGGCGTGCTGAAAACAGAGCTGTTTTAGACCAGGTAAAATTTGTGTTTTCTTACAATACTAATGAGAATTTTTAATTAAAGTATATTACAAACATTTAATTTAGACCCTAAAGAATGAAATTAACTTGTATGAAAATGGCCCCTTTAAAACTAGCTAAGTCCAATGCTAAACTTGGTCTATGGGAGATAATAGTTAAATCTAACCTTTTTTTTCTTTGAGCCTTTAAGTCTGTACCAGATTGTTGAAAAGTGCCATTTAATTAAAAGCCCTTGCACTGTAAGACAAGACCTTGTCTTTTTGTTTATGTCGAGCACCTCTATCCAGCACTAAAGCAGATTTCATTAAGTGTTAAGATGGGAGGTATTACTTCCCAGCGAGCCTCAGGGGCGGTGTGACTTGGCCACTTCAACATGCCGCTCATTAGTAGCTGTCCGACTAGGTCATTCATTAGGTAATGAGATTGCATTACTGTTCTACCCATAATCCTCCAATTCACTTACACATCTAACCTGTTCATTTATTACAAAGCAGATTAGAGTTAAGGCTGTTAAAGGACATGCTTCACATCCTGAACTGATTTTGACTCGTTTGTGACACCGCAAAAACTAATTATTGAGTTCATTTCTGCACTTTAGCATGTGGATCTTACCTATAGACCCTGGCAGCTGCGTCAATGCGTTGTTGGACAGCAGCAGATCCTGCAGGTTTTCACAGCCGGATATCTGCTCGTCAACCATCTCCAAATTGTTTTTGGACACGTCCAGGTAGCAGAGTTGCTTCAGTGCCCCGATCATCTGCACACACACACACACATAAAACACCTCTCTTCATTACTGAAATAAATGACCACTCAATTACACAAACTTTTCTCAGAAGTCAAAGGCAACAGCCACTCTGCGAGAAGAGCTCCAAAAAAATGTTGAGGCAAAAATTCATTGACCTCAAATCTCAATTTTTATCAAATATGGTGGGTGAAATCAGATTAATAGCCTATGTGTATCTCACTATATAGAGAGTAGATGGTTCCCGAGAAGGAAAAGAGGACAGTGAGGAAGCAAAAACTGATTATTTGAAGAGTTTAAGGAATACAGCTGAGAAAGAGGTCAAGATAGATGACTGACGCCAAGCGTGAACTGGTTAAATCCATTTCTCAAGCATGAGGGCAGATTGTGGGCCTGTCCTCCTGCTCCCAAACACACTTCATCTTTCTGTAGCTCCTTTCCAAAAAACACAAGTGTGAAAGCACTCAGAAATCCATCTAACCTAGAATAAAATTGTCACCAACAATGCTGTTACCACAAATTGTGTCTGTCCAGATAAGGGTAACAGAGCTAGGGCTCTGTTTTCTAGCGCAGGTCCAGAAGAAAAATAATGCTTTTAGGCCATTGTATTGATAGCAAACCTAGAGAGACAAGTCAGTTTTGATTTGATGATGACTTAAAGTGAGCATCAACAGAGCATGAATTATATGGCACAGGACACAGGAATCTTGAACTTCAGATGCACTTGGGTGACGACCGATTAGAAGCGAACTGCCTAAACTGCAATCAGCGCCTGTATATGACTTTGTGCCAAACCCTGCTGTTGATTAATCACCGCGACCATGAGCTGCTCTCCTGGGTGTGGCCTAAGAAGCTTAATCAAAAGCACTAATAACCAGAGAGAAAATTAATTCTGCAAAAAGAGAAACATATGGTGGTTCAGCCTTGCACAAGGTCAGTAAGCTGGTCTCTCGGGTCAGAGAGGGAGAGAGGTCAGGGTGCCGCCCTCATATCCGGACCAATTTTAGGTCAGACTTGTTCAAAAGGATGTCCAGAAAACTCCTGCAAAACTCATCAGACTAATGCGAATCCTGCCAGCGAGGCCCTCAGTTTGGTCTCAGCGGCAAGCTAATGCCTAAACCACGACCCATTTAAAAGGATCTGGCAGTCTGAAGAGTGAAGATAGTTTTCCTGAAGGAATGTTTGAAGGAGATTTTCACCAGCTTGTCTCAACTCTACCCAATGCACCTGCGACAAACACCAGTTATGCAGGAGACATGAACATTCACATTTCACGTTAAATATGAATTCAACTATTTACATAGGAATGATTAAACGAATGATTTACATAGGAATGATTTGCTTTTGTTTCATGAATAGTGCCGAAAAGAGCAATTTAGCGCTTTACATAAAACATGAACGAAACGTTTTTTTTTCTGTGTAAACGAAAGGTTTACACAGAAAATTGAAAGTTATGTTCTGATCTATTATTCTCTCTAACAGTTATATTTTTCAATGAATCATTAGCTGCGTTTACATGGACCCTTATAATCGGATTGACGGCTCAATCGTACTACAAAACCTTCAGGTAAACACCAAAATCGATCCGATTGAGCTTGGTCCGACTGAAGTTTCGATCGGATTGAAAGGGGTGGTGGTTATGTGGAATATTCGTGCAGTGCGCATGTCAAAAAATCAATTCCGATTTGAATCTTGTGACATATAAACGCGCACATTAACCTGATCACTTAATTTATCATTCATGTAAACACCTTGATTGCATTCATCAATTGTATTGATTTCATTCCGATTGTGTCCATGTAAACGTAGCTTAATGACATTACAAATTAAAGCTATTACAGGTGTTTTTCACTGCATAGTTTTCAATTAAAAAAATCTTACAGTTTTTATCAATTTTAGGAAAAACATTTGGTAATCTGAGGTGGGGTGCCAGATTTTTTACAGGTTTAAATGGGGGAAAGTTTGAGAACCACTGGTTTAACAAATGATTTTCCACACAAAACATGATCAACAATTTACGCTAGAATACATTTTACACATGATTTACACAAAAATGTAACCCTTTTAGCATTATGCACATTCAACTCATGAATGTTTCATGAATGAGGCCAAATCAGTTTATATTTAAATAAAAACAAACATTTTGTTTTATATGTCAAGGTGAACATGGTAAAAAGACAAAGAAAAAGGCAAGAAAACACCAAATGAATGCAAGACTCACCCCTGGTAAAAACGTCAGCTTATTTCCATCCACCCACAGCTCTCTGATTCCTGTAAGCTGCTCCAATACTTCAGGCTAGACAGAAAGAACAAAAAACTCAATATCTCATTCTCAGCAAGAGGAAATCTGCCACTAATTCCAATGCCATTAAAGGAGAAAAATGCATATTAGGTGCAATCTAAAAGAGAGAAGCACTCAATGAGCGCATCTGCATCTGCCACCTGGCTGCACTGAGAGCTGGAAGGGAACCTGACACACAGGCAGGTGCTACTCACCACTTCAGTGAACTCGTTACTCCCCAGATCCAAGCGCTCCAGCTGTGTGAGCTTATGCATGCTCCTGCAGACACACACACACACAGACAGTATTACTTACATTATTAACCATGGATTAAGCACACTTGGTCCATAAACATATCTGAGCGATTATCAGTTTTGCAGGACTGGCTGAACTGTAGATGGAGAGCATGAAGAAACACTTCAGATAGGCTGGTAACAACCACAACTCTTCTTTTTAAAGACTCCCCGCAGAACATAAATGACAAAGACATTTAGTGAACAGGTAGTTAGTGCTAATCAATTTTTCATTAGCAGTTTCAGAACAGAGACTTCAATCCCCAGTTTCACATAAAATCAGAAGCAATATAAACTGAATCAAAATAACACTCAAACATATTCTCCATGATCCTACCTAGAGAATTTAAAGGCTTAGTTCACCCAAAAACGAAAATGTTGTCATTAATGACTCATCCTCATGTCGTCCCAAGCCCGTAAGACCTCCGTTCATCTTCAAAACACAAGTTAAGATATTTTAGATATAGTCCGAGAGCCTTCTGTCCCTCCATTGAAAATGAATGTGTGACATCAGTGGGTTAGTTAGAATGTTTTGAAGCATCGAAAATAAATTTTGGTCTACAAATAACACAAACTACGACTTTGTTAACTAACCCACTGATGTCACATGGACTACTTTGATGATGTCTTTATTTCCTTTCTGGGCAAGGACAGTATATACCGTACATATATTTTCAATGGAGGGACAGAAAGCTCTGACCAAAATCTAAAATATCTTAAACTGTGTTTCGAAAATGAACAGAGGTCTTATGGACTTGGGACGACATGAGGGTGAGTCATTATTAATGACATCATTTTTGGATAAACTAAGCCTTTAAGGATGTTCCACAGTCATAAATGACAATATATTTCAAGGCATGTATGTATTTTCCCTCTACTGTAACAAACTACATGCATTATTTATCTAAATAAAAATCTTTTTTTTCATTTACAGATTTTCCACAAATCTAGGTAATCATAAGTCCCCAAAAAAAGTCAATAAAAAGTGTCTTTTTTGCCACTTATATTGATAGAGATAGTAGAGACAGAGAACGGAAATGGGAACAGGATTTGGAAATGACATCAGCCGAACGAATTTCTTTAACATTTAGCATGATAAGGTCAATATATCATTTCACTTCAGGAAAAAAGGCTTTCAGTCACATGACAGTGATGAGGAAGTGAATGCTCTGGTAAAAATGAAATACAGTATATTACTTTCTTATTGGAAGCACACTTGTTAACTTTATTTCTCTTTACAAAATCAAAACTATTATCTCTATGTTCTTTAAGATATTTTGTTATCACCTTGAATGCTTTACATATCATTTGGGTATCAGGGAATGATGAAAATCTGCCATTAGACTTCGAATGCCAATCTTTACAACACATTTCTCCAGGTTCGTTCTCCTGTTCTAAACTTCCCATGCGATATGAATATCTGCATCCAACCCTAAAATAACATCAAATACTAGGGTAGGTGTGCTTTAGGGCAGGGTGTAAACCTCTGCTGACGTGGACAACAGATCAACAGCCCACAGGCATATTGTAACCGTGGAAAAAGTTAAACAACATAAAACTCAAAATGATTTATGGCACAAGGAATTGTATAATAAATGGTTATAAACTGAAGGCAGACTTGTAGGAAATTCTGTGTTGAAAGACACACTGGTAGTTGGCCGACTGTAAGAGGAATTCATTCATCCGGGGTTTGGAGGCGTGCAACCAGTCAATCAGCCAAAAAAACTCACTGACCCCCCAGAATGCTGAGCAATCCACAGCTCATTAGAACACACACACTGCTTAAACAACAGAGCCATAAAGATATCAGGTCAAAGTGTAATAATGGCAAGTAGTAGTATAATTTATTGTCCTCGAAAGGAAACTTGTTTTGGACTACATGTTGCTGCATATACATACAAATATAAAATATAAAAATATTAAAACAAAACATTTTGTCTTTCAAATGAGTAAGAGATGCATGTGCAGGACAGCTTTACGTCTGTCTTTGATTATTTGATTACTAGTGTCTTCCTGGTACACTTCCTGATCCAAAACAGTCCATGCATTTTAACTCTAGTGATTTGTAACTTGTTTGGTTTGAAAGTGACTTCTTTGTGACTTGTGCTTCATACATCACTACACTATTGACAATAGACCTTTTTTGCCGGCAAAATTTCACCAAAATTTTGCTAGTGTGACTGCGAGAGAATGAAAATCATAGATTTGATCACTTAGAAAAGTATTAGCACACCTTTTCCACAATGAGCAGCTTCAGTTAAGGGATCATTCATAATTGTGATGCTTTTCTTAGTAAACACAAGGAAACATGACTCATGAGTGATAACCATTCTTTCTCTCATTTTATATTTGATTAGTAAAGCATGACATTTCTCTTTTGCCAAACAAAGGTCAACAGTTCGCTTTCAAATCAGAAACAATTAGGGCTGTCGGTTTAACACGTCAGTTGGTTTTGGAAAAAATAGTGTGTAAAACTGAATGCCTTTAATGCACCCACCCCACCCCAGATCTAAATAGTTCATCTTACATTTCAGAAAGTTGACTGGTGAAAAACATGGACCAAAAAACAAAACAAAACATGATGGAGCCTATAAAACACAGATATAATATATGCCCATATAATTCAAGATATAAAAGGCAAAAATGCCCTGTATGAGCTTTAGTCTCATATTTATATCATATGATATAGTTCAGCAATATCACACGAGTGCGTGTCCCGAATTTTGTCCCGAATAGGACATGTACATGTACAAATGTGATATAGATCTTTTACAACAGTTCAACTAATAAGTTAATATTGTGTTATATTTTAAATAAAATAACATCTTAATTTGTTTATGAAAATATTACATATAAAGCCACAGGATAATGATTGTGCATCTCAGAGAAACATAGCAGTGTTTCTGAATGAGCGAACCAATCGGGTCAACCAATGATTCAATGATCCATTAATAAAGAAAGCCATTTACTTTACTTTCTGACTGGATCAGGGATTTGAACAATTCAAATAAATGAATGAATGATTGAATGAATGACTCACTCATTCAGACATTTACTGTCGGTTTTAGTTTCTTATTCAGAGTATTAATTCATTTTTTTTCATATTACATTAATACAAAAAAAAAAAAAAAAAAATTGCAACATTGTGTAATTAATAAGATTAAAAAGGTTAATTGCTTGACAGCCTTATTTAAAAAAACAAAAACAAAACTATTTAACAGCTGATTTATGTTGCTGTAGGTTTTGTGGTTTGTTCATGTGCTCCAACATGGAGACGTTCTGCTCAAGTGGCTTTTGTTTAAAACATTGAGTGCGATAATGAGTTGTTTTAAACTTTGCGGACTAACGGTAACCCAACAAACACACTCGAGGCCTGTGTGTTTCAGGACGGAGGAGTCGGAGGCACAGAGATCGTCTCTGTGGCTCTCACACACAAATCCAAAAACAAACGAGCCCTCATATGATGCAATATCGGTTCCTGAGCCAGAAATGATTATAAAACCTGTCACAGCATGTCACTTCAGAGCCACTTATGTAAGACTGAACAATATGATGCCGCAGAGACCGAGAAAGAGAGATGTTTGCCTGCATTTATACTGCGATCATCAGGAGTGCAGTAGCACGGATCATCATTTTAATATTTTACTAATTCAAATGAATCCCAGAGCCGCACTTACTTTGGCAACATCTTTAACTGGTTCTCCCGCAGTTCCAGAATCTGCAGTTTGGTTAGTCTGAGGAAACAAGAGAAAGACAGAAAAATACATAAATATAAGTTTATACTATACATCGCAGACACAATACTACAGTGTTTTGTGACTGCTCAGTGTAAAATCAAACAACCTGAGATTTCAAATGTAAAATAAAAGTGTAAAAATCCCCTCGGTCACAAACTTTTGTAAGCACTTCCCAATTTTATGTCCCTATGCTGACTAACTACATACTCCAAATATACTGTGGTCTTTTAGTAAGTAACTCGACTGTTTCCCTCGAGTGACCTTCGACAGGAACTGAGATACATGTAGCATGTGCCATTTGAGGTCTATTTCAGGCTGTGTGTGCATGATTATATGTCAAAAACACCACTGCACGATTGTTCACTGGAACTGCACTGCATTTTCATAGGAAAGCACCATTTCTGAGCCGCTATCTATGATTCAAGCTCCAGGAAATGTTAGAATGTGCTGTCTGAGGAAATTTCGCATGTGTCATTTTAATAGATTTACAACTTGGATAAATCAAGCTGGATGATGCAAGTGTGCTTGGTAAACCTTTTCAGTGTTTTGTAGAACAGTTTTGTCCATTTTATGTTTTATTGTAATACATACTTTGGCCTATCTTGAATCTAGATGCTATTTGATCTAAATCAGGAGACTTGATTGTCTTGGTCTTTGTAGGATTGTTCGTGAGTGTGAATCTGTGTGTTTCTGACCTGCCGAAGCTGGCCGGTAGAAACTCTAGGAAGGCATCGTTCAGGTAGAGCTGGGTCAGGCTGAGGAGCTGCGTGAAGCCTTCTGGGAGTCTGTGGAGACACAAGAGTGCTTTCATTACATTACCACACACACACACACACACACACACACACACACACACACACACACACACACACACACACACACACACACACACACACACACACACACACACACACCATCTCTACTAGCTATATACCCACTTTGATATAGGGTTCACACTCGCTTCGATGATGGTCAGGACTTTACAGTTCTTGATATTTTCAGGGAATTCCTGGATGCCTGAAATTTAAAACAAACAAAAGAATGAACTTGATTAATAATTGCTGGTTTTATGTTGTTTGTGCCTAGGGTATAAATGTCTTCAAATTAACAATTTGTATTCGGTTCAGTTACAGCATCTTGAATGACTGCATTTCCGTGTCGATGTGGACAGAACACTGTCCTAAAATAGTCTGATGGTGCTTTCTGAATCTACAGCATCACAGCAGTCAATCGAGCATTAGCCATCAGGATTAAACGCATCAAGAGAAAAGACTGAACAAACATTATCCAATGCACTGCTATTGCTGGTTGCATGAAAGAACAAACACATGAAGGAAAAAGAGTTCAGAATGGACTTTTAAATGGCACATTAATAACGGAAACTTATATATATATATATATATATATATATATATATACACACAGTGTATATATATACAGTGTATATAGGTATATAAATATATATATATATATACAGTGTGTATATATATATACTGTATATATATATATATATATATATATATATACACACACACACATACATATATACACACACATATATATACTGTATAATTACATTTCATTATATTTTAATTCTATTTCACTGATTTCAACCATTATATCTTTGAGTCCAGATGGAATTTGACCTACACTACCAGTAAAAAGTTTGGAATTAATATTTTTATACATATATTCTTTTTCTTTTTTTCTTCTTTTTTTTAAAGAAGTCTCTTCTGGATTTATTAGATCAGACGTTTTTTTTTTTCTATGTGAATATATGCTAAAATATATGTTAAAATGTAATTTATTCAAAGCTGAGTTTTCAGCATCATTACTCCAGTCTTTGGTGTCACATGATCCTTCAGAAATCATTCAGATGATTACATGCTCAAGAAATATTTCTGATTATACAGTTGAGCCGCTTCATATTTTTGCGGAAACCATGATCAAAAAAAAAGAAGAAAAAATATTTACTTTTATTCATCAAGGATGCAGTAAATTGATCAAAAGTGACATTAAATACATTTCAAATAAATGTTGTTATTTTGAACTCTGTTCAAAGAAATGTACCAGGGTCCACAAAATTATTAAGCAACACATTTTTTTTAAATATTGATTTTATTAGAACCATTATTAATAACTGAGCACCAATAAAAATTCAGCATCAAATCATTATATTATAATAATTTCTGAAGGATCATGTGACACTGAAGACTGGAGTAATGATGCTGAAAATTCAACTTTGATCACAGCCTGGATAATTTACATTTAAACATATAGTCACATTGAAACCAGTTATTTTAAATTGTAGTAATATTTCTCAATATTACTTTTATTGATCAAATTTGATCAAATAAATGCAGCCTTGTTGAGCATAATATAAAAGCTATTTGTTGACCAGTATTGTAAAATAAGTTTACAATGATTACTGGTAGTCATCCTTATACAATAATTGTTTCAGGGTTATGGACTAGAAGAATTATTTGGAATCAGAATTTGAAAATGCCAAAATAAACAGCTGCAATTCAAACAAAACCCCATCCCTATTTGTGCCCCACTTAAAAATACATAATATGTTAAGTAAGCATTTCTCAACTAGACTTTTCTCTAAATTGGCTACCGAAGAAAATGCTGTTTTTAGAAACAACTCGAGCTTGTGCAGCACTAGAACTAGACTGCACACTTCCTGTCCTACCAACCACAGGAGATGGAGTGTGATATTAGAGTTATGTTGAGATATCCTGTGAGCAGAGAAACCACAGGTGGCTCTGCATTTATCCAGACACACACACACACACACACACACACCAGTGAGCTCTCAGATCTGCACCAGGTGACCCTGCGCTCGCTCTGGTTTACTGTACAGCACTTCTGATGCGTCATTACACAGAGCGGCAATGCTAATAATAAACACGTCCTGCTTTACATTTTCTGGAAATGCAGTAAATGTAAGAAATTTGATTAAATTGCCTCAAATCTACTAGTAGCATCCTTTGCAAATTAAGGATGTGCAAAACTAAACATATTCAATATAGTCAGCTAATTGGTCTAAAGGAAACCCTGTAAAACTAGGCTGGTTTCAGTGCAAGATGCGACTATAGCTCAAGACTTCAGTCTGAATGTGTGTGTGTGTGTGTGTGTGTGGCTGTAGTGCTGCTACTTTAAAGGGGAAATACAGCAAACAATCTAACAGCTAAAGCACAGCAAAAAATCATGCTAATAAAGCACCAGTGGTAAAAGTAAAAAAATTCACCATAACCTACTCAAAATGGTTCGGATGTGACCACAAATTTTTTTTTTTTAAATGATTTGACTGAGACTTCCTGTGCAGGTCTGAGATCGTCACCGTCTGTCGTTCCTTTATCAGATTCTGCAGCGCACCAGCTGACAGATGAAGTGATGTGTAAACAGAGACTCAGTGATTTCAGTATGTGTTTCTAGTCTTGCGGTCTTTGCTTATGTTTAAGAATGGAATAAATTGTTTCTACAGATTGCCATCAGTTTACAGGATATCAAAGCTAGCGGGTATTTAACTTTCCAAAGCAGAGCAAGAATAAACAGTGTAATAGTGTAAACAGCGGCTCTGTTCCAATTCCTACAGAGATGTGGTCCACATAGGCAGATACCTTACAAGGGGCGTTTAAAAAGGATGAAGGGAGATTGATTGACAGGCGAAAAATTGTGAATCCACAATTTTTGTCCGACAAAACAGTTAGGACAGTTAGTATATTAACATCGGAGGATTTGAACTTGAAAAACGGAGAGTACTGACGTCTTTCCACGGTTAAAACAACAGTCCTCTGATGTTCATTCATGTTTATTTGATAAATTAACTAGAAGGAAGAGATGATTGGTTCACGACTGATTGGATTCACGATGATAGCTTTAACGAAGCGCTACGGTGATCTGTCAGGCACATTAAAGAGCCACAAAATGGTATTTTTGTTTAAATTTCTTAAAAAAAAATACCAAATTAGAAAGTTAAGACTTTGTTTCATATCAAAAGTAACCTGGTCTGTCCTGTCTGTTAGTGTCCTCTCTGCTCTGCGATGTATTTTTCACTGCGTGAGAACATGGTGTGGCGTGAGAGTGGCATAGCTTGTCGGACATGGCAACAGTAACTAACGGGGGTGGGTGTGAATTATGTGATAGGTAAAACAAAACAAAAAATCTATAAAACACATTGCTTACACAAACACCACATGTTTGATGAACATGAAATGCTTTCAGCATTTTTACAGCACTGAATAAGATATATTCACAACTGGCTCTTGTCTGGAATTATCTGTCTGTTAACCATATCTCACAATTCTAAACCAATGAACGACACATGAAAACAAAATGTTAATTTACAAGGATCCGCCTGGTATTAATGGTGAATTCTGTGTTGCAGCGTAAACTGAAATGCGAAACGTGGTGCTTGAAGAGATGAGTTGAATTACAATGGATGAGGGCTCAGCGAGTCTGTACAGATATCAATATGCCTCTGATTCTGCTCAGAAGCGTAACTGGACCCCGAAAATGAGAGAGAAAGAAGGGGTAAATCAGCCGTTTTGCTTACTGTTCTTGCTGACGTCGAGCTCCCTGAGATTGGTGAGGTTTGCGATGGCCGGGGGCAACACCGTTAGGTCATTGTCCGGTAGACTCAATCGGTAGAGCAAACTGCAGTTGAAAAGTTGCTGTAAAGGATTAGACATGGAGAGACAGAAGTTTGAGAAACATTCATGGCAAACTTCATATTATATTCCAGCTTTTTGCAGAGGAGGTGGATTCATTTAAAATTGATTTTTTGGCTGAATTAGTTCTGCATAGGTGAAACAGTCACAGCAAAGTCAGGTTTAAAACTTGATCAGTTCTCAACGGGACTTCATGTAATCTAATCCATCCGGTCTAAGGAAAACAACACGTCTGCAACACAAGGCTATTCCTGATGAAGGACAAGAAAGACGTGGATAAACAAAAAAAAAATCCAGCCCAGTGGAAACTGTTTATATGATAAGAAGAGAAAATCTAATCGCTCTGAGACATCCTGCCAGTTACTATCTCGCAATTCAGACTTTCAGAGAATACTGAGTTTATAACACAATTGTTCATTTCTCGCAGTTCTGAGTTTATATCTGACAATATATATATTACATTTCTAAATTTTTCTCAGAATTGCGAGTTTGTAACAATTTGTTTAAAATCACAGATTTTAAAGAATTTCAGATCAAAAATGTGAAAATGTCAATATATTTGTATAGAATACAATCAAAAGGCAAAAAAAATTGCACATATAAAAGTAACACGAGTTAGGTAATCAATTACTTTTCATGTGAATTGTAAAGTAAAAGATCACTTTTAAATTTACAACAAAATATCTGATTTTCTTTATCAAATAAGTGACGCAAGTTACTTTGTTTTCCTGTTTATTGACTAAGAGCTCTCCTGTCCACATGTTAAGAGAAATCGTGAGTAAGCACAGATGCGTTGAGTGTGTGCGCTGTGTGTGAACATGATGCTTATTGTAGCTGAACTAAATGTGAGCTTTTACCATAAAACTTTAAATTATATCCCGGATTTTATTTTCCCAAATCGTCGAACTAGACCGGCTTGTATTTGAGATGTTGTTCTCTAAATCTCTAAAGATCTCCAAATGCCCCATGAAACTACGGTCTTCTGACCTTTGAAACTACGGTCTTCTGACCTTTTACTATCGTGTCAACTGATTTTGATTAATATGAGAGTGTGCGCGTGTGGCCGGGCCAGGGCGCTCTCTCTCTCTCTGCTCGTTATGCGCCCTGTCATTCTTCATTCATCACTCACTGATCAAAAAATTTTATTAAATTAAATACAACCTGAAACTATAAAAAAAAAAAAAAAAAACCAGACCCGGCCCCTATTTGACACGGACCTTTATTTGCCCAAACCTGCAGCCACACCAGACGTGTGAAAGAGACAGGTGCCTATTTGGGACTTGGCTATTATTTGAAGTTTTACGGTATTCATTTACTCAAAAACAGATTCTGAGTTTATATCTCACAATATATATATATTACATTTTTGAAATTTTTCTCAGAATTGCAAGTTTGTAACATGCCAATTTCATAACATTTGGACGAATTGATGGTTGCTGAAAAATTTTAATCACAGATTTTTTTTTACGGTACGATTTTTCGTACCGTAATTTTTTTTTTCCGTATGAAAAAAACGTACCGTACATTTTTTTTTTACGGTACGAATCGTACCGTTTTTTTAATGACTTTTTTATGATCCAATTCAACCATTAGGATAAGCAAAAATGACTTTTGACATGAGATTCAGTTTTTGTTTTTATTGCTAACTAAGTAAAATAACTTTTTTTCGGGAGTAACACAATATAATAATGCATTACTTTTAAAATCAACTTTACCCAATACTGCTGCCAACTAACAAAAAAAAGATCGTCAAGTTTCACCGCCTAAGCACTAAACACTTTTTGGAGACATGCAGTGCAAGCGTGTCAATTGTGCGAGCGCACTCGTACTTTGGGCAGCTCGTCAATCTGGTTGGCGTCAAGGTAGAGCTCCTCCAGGGTCTTCTCGAAGCTGAAGATCTCTTTGGGCACCTGCTCCAGGCTGCAGTGAGAGTAGTCCAGCGAGGTGACGGTCTCCTCCTCGCCCCGCAGGCAGCGGCACGGCACCAGCCGCACAAACAGACTCCGCTTGCTGCTCATCCTCACGACAGCTCAGGCACTACACAAGAAGAGGAGAACAAGATCAGCATCTCATCAACGTTAATTATTCAAGGAAATGAACACTGGGATACGCGATAGTGCTGCCAAAACAGCTTGGTTTACAGCTTAGTTAGTTACACACTGAGCAAGGAATCAGCTTTTTACGATTCATAATTGATTTCAAATAGATATTGTTTAAGTCACTGCAAATGAATTTTTTTAATAATTTTTTTTTTTACAACACGTTTCTTTTTAGGCGGTTTTACATGTTTTCGTTTGGCAAAATGTCCTTTCAATTAAATTAAATAAAAATTTTAAATTAATTAAAATTCATTTTTCTACAAAATTTCATTGACTGTAATGTTACATTTAAAGCTCAAAACAAATATCTACATGATTTTGTGTTTGATATATCAACAAACCTTTCAGTGTGTGAAACATGTCTGCTTGTGTGTTGTTGCATCAACATTCGGGACAACGGGAGCAACACGTTTTGATCACAGCTGAATTTTACATTTTCTTTGTTTCTTAAACATTGCTATTGTATTACTAGAAATTACACTAAAATCTCTAAATTATCATCATGATACATTTTTTGACCCATTTTTGGCAGTTTGCTGTTTTTGATTTTGTAATTGAACAAATGAATGTTTCCAACAGTAATTTTGTTGGCGATATTAACACACTTTCAGGCATAAACATACTGCGAATAAAGCCGACAATTACTCAATCTACAATAGCGCTGGGAGGAGCACATTAACATTCATTAAAACCTTTATATCTGTTGGCCTGAAAAACAGCATCATTATACAATGTCCATTCATTCTGCTTGAAATGGAAATGTCCTCGATATGGCATCAAACGGGCAGCCCAAGGTTTGCTCCTGAATTGAGTGATTTTCATGAGGTGCCGCTCTATTTATCCAAACCCAGTGGCAACAACAATTGCCTGTTGTACCCACAAGTATACTCTGGTGTTGTTTGTGTGTGGGCCATCATCGAGAGCCCTTCAATCTGCATTTAAATAAGGCGACACAGCAAATGCTAATGCTAGTATGAGTGATTGAAGTCGGCTGACAGAAATCAGCTGAAAACTATCAAAAACATTTGTCGTCATAAAGCCAGGGCCACTGAAACTCAGCTCTACACCTTTCACAGGACATCAGTTCCCCTTGACTTTAAAGTCAAGACTTTGTTGGTCAACAATGTATTGAACTTCATGAATCTGACACAAGATATCAGACAAGAAAAATGCAGTATTGAACTTGAACAAATTGAACAAAGAGCATACGTGCTAGCCAGACTGAATAAAAAAAAGTCACCTAAGCAATGCCTAAAAGTCTTTGGCTACTGGTTAGTGGTTAACATTATGCAATAGGCCACATCACATCAGCGTCACAGGAAAGCTGATTCACAGAAAACAGTTACTACACTTAAAGGCAAGATTACAAAGAACAATATTTCTTTCTAGGAAAAACATCCATTAAAAAAAGTAAATCAATACATATGTTTTGATTTTCGTAGCCCAATATTGATTCAAAAACAGAAAACAGAAAGTAGCCTAAACAATTACTATCTGTTCTCAATATATCAGTTACTGTACAGCTGAATATAAAAATAACCTGTATCCATCATAAAACAGCAGCTAATCAATAGAATCAGCTCATCCCCAGCAATCCTTTGATAAAAAGCCCAGATCTTTGACCGCTAAGCTAGGCTACACTGCGCCAGACAATAGAAGCAGTTAGTTCGGTCATTAGATATTAAACACACCTGATACAGTAATACACTAGTCAAGGTCAGGCATACATGGGTAATGTTTGATGAAAATGACAGGACAATACTACTGGATAATAAATGAAGAGATTGGTGATCATATTGTGTGAACCATTTAGGGAAAGTAAAAACACAGGCCTCGAGCCTCCTCTTGGAGCAGGTCCAGGTGCACCATTGTGTATCCACACACACAGTGTCGTGATTACATGGAGTCCTGCGGTATTGTGACAGGGTGTCTAGAGTGTCTGCTTTTAGACATGGATTTCAGCACACAAAAGAGACGCAAGCCTTCTCAGCCTCTGGCTGCATTGTAGCACGTCAAAGGGAGAGGTGAAAAAGAGAGGAAGATTTCCGTTTCCAACCAGTTGTTACGTGTGCCGTTTCGTGGCCATGTGATGAATCTGATGATGAAGAGCAGCGGGATTACATCACAGACACAGGAATGTGGCTGTATCAATGAGATCCTTGTGGAGGAGTGTGGAGAATGTGACCTTTCTCCTCCTCCTCCTCCGAAGGGCACAGCGCAATTCTTCATCACGTGCGCAGAAGTGTTTGGACCGACGGCATCCAAACAATCACTCTTTCAATGAAAGTCACTGTGGTACTCGACCAGTCAAACTCCATACACACACCACCTGCTTCACTATATTTCACATGCTTCAGGGAAAGGCTTAAATGCGTTTTGTAGCCAAATACTATCTATATTTTGCTCAAATATAGATTTATTTATATCATGTTTAAAGAAGTAAAGTAAAGCTAATTAAACATCTTCTAAAAATATAGTTTAAAACTTATGTGCACTCTTGGTATTCAAGTTGGCTTTGAAAAACTACGACTTACTTGCATGCTATTTTAGTGCCTGAACTAACCCTGCCTTGTCACAAAAAGGTCAAACTCTCTTATATTCTAAGAAAACGTCATAAACCATAACAAATATTTGTGAGTCTGCGGAGTCACGACCTCTCTGTGATGTTTCCTGTTTGTTTCTTTGTACCTTACTTTACATATGGAAACTGCTCCTGATGAACAGAATAAAGATCATACAGTCTACATGCAAATCCTTCCCAGCAAACACAATGCGTGCCAGTTATATAATAGGAAGTTTGGGGAAATTTCATGATTTACTGATTGACATCATAACATCATAACATAACGGCATTTCCGAGCTCAATATCGCCTTACTGTTGGCAAAGAAATAAAGGAACAGAACACCAGGAACTTTCTGCAAGAAATCACCTTATGGTTCACCCAAAAATAGTCAAACAGCACTTTCTGGAAGCAATGTTAAGAGTGGAAATGTGTAAGACTAGTGAAAGCCTTGGTAAGGCTTCGTAAAGACATAACAGCCACAGCCGTTCAACTTTCACTCTGTGTGGCTGTTGTAGAAAGTTTGTGCGGAGAGTGATAGCGAATAAGAACACGCTGCTGTCCAGAGGCCTCCTCTTATCAGTCATAATAAACACGCGGCGGGTGACGTCCACTTGCGGAGGGAAATGCTGATGCCATCAGTGTATGGCGAGAACACGACCAGTCATCCACACAGTGTGTGTGAGCGCTGCAGGGAAGTGGAAGGCCGAGGACACGAGCTGTGCCGAAGAGCTGAGAGATCATCCAGCATCCAGTTCAGACGGAGTAACTGTACAACCGCTACTGCACATTTCTTTCATTCTCTTTTCAAGCGAGGCATTTACTCTCCTGGGGTTAAAACACAGGCATGCATAATTTAGCAATTTGTAGTGCGTGGGAAAATATGATTTTCCTTCCTATTGGTGCTGATATCATCAAGTGACGCATACTATGCAATACATCCCTCGGAGAGGATGAGAACGTCTCTAAGGAGCAATGCAGCTCACCAAGCCACTGGTAATGAAGAGCACATGGCCTCTACACGACGCAAAACACACTGAAGGAGGGGCCTGAGCCAAATCTAGAGACCAGAGATCCGGGGCCAACTAGCAACTATTAAGGATGGCTCGATACCACAATTTTGGCTTTGGTACGATCCCAGAACCTAATACCTCGGTATCGATACCACAACTGAAAAGACTCTTGACACTCTCCACTACCAAATGTGCAAAGAAAAAGTAGCAAAAAATAAATAAATTCAGTCAAGGAACATATTGTAGGCAAAATTTTGATTATGTAAAAAAACAAAACAGCGTTATATTACGACTTATCTGCACAAAAGGACGTGAATGCACAATCGAACTTGTGCTGGTCATAATGTGAAGCTAATCCCTGTTTTGGACACGCTATTCCCACAACATCGCGTTGAAACGGCAACTTAACCCAGAGAATTCACAACGTTTTATTACAATAGTGTTCTCATTGTAATGACGTTTGTATGACAGTCCCAGTTATAGTTATAAAAGTGCATTGCTGTTTGAGCTGCGCACATGCTATAAAGATGATCACAGGTAGGCTACATGAAGCGCGCGTCGTTCATTAACTCAACCAAACGCATCCTAATCCTATATTAGATTAATCATATAGGCCTATATACACACAATAAACATATTACAACTTACAATGGAACAGAATGCTGCGAATGCTCAAGAGAACTTGACTGTGCTTGTCATGAAGGCTAACTCCACAGACGCGCTCTTTCCGCCACAACGCGCTCACGCGCTGAAACACTGGCGAACAAGAATTCACAACTTTCTTTTGCAGGCTGTGTTTTTATTATAATGTTATGAAGCCTATGTGACAGATTTGTGCTGCACAACATGTTGCACTGAAGTGTATCTTCCTTTTTGAAGTGAATCCAATCATTCAGAGCCATCATGGCGAACAGTGCGCGTCTCTCAACTGAAGTAAATAATCTATTATTCATCGGCTTTGATATATCGGCCCAATTTTCTTATCGGATCGATAACGATAACATCAAAAAAGACCATTTATCGGCCGATATCGATATGTGGTCGATATATCGTGCATCCCTACTTTGCTGTGCTACACTTTGTTAGGCAAACAATAAAAGGAATTGTTAGGCTAATTGTCAGCTGATTACATTTTAAAAGATTAAATCATTAATGTTTTATGGCTTTCTTTGATTACCGTTTTCTTTGATTACCTTTTTTTAATCAATTTGTATCAAATCATATCTTATATATAAACATCAAAACAGACAGAATTTTTTGAGAAAACAAGAAATGTTGAGATGTTTCAAATTATTGTAAAAATTATAATAAATTACTAGGCTAATTCAATTATCATTATGAATTCAATTGATTAGACATGCTTTATGATTGAGAAATTTTAATTAAACCTTCAAAACGTAATCTAAAACAATTGAAAAAACAAACAAACAGGAAAAGATAAAAACGGATCTTACAGGAGATATTATTGTCAGAGGCCATATTTAACAATATAGTCAGTGAGTAAGTTGTACCCGATCATGGGTCTTTCTCTATCAGCGCAGCTCAAGAACAGCCTAGCAACGGTACAATAACAGGTTAAAAACCACTCAGAAATGCAAGTGCACAGCAGCACCCCGGCAACCAACCACAACACACTCCAGCATAGTGATGGGAAGTTTTACAACCACCAAAACTGTAAAAATCTAGTTAGAAACTATTCTTCTCACTTATCGTAACTGTGCATGTTGGCGCATCCAAATTTGTGTGTGTGTGTGTGTGTACACGAGGGGGCAGGGAAGGGGCAAAAGAGATTTGCCTACTGGCACAACCGTCACATCAAACAGACCTCCCACAATCTGTCCTCCCTCTTTTGTGCCAGAACACACGGCTCTCTTTATCCAGAAAACGGCAGCCCATCGGGAAGCCTTTAACCCTTTGGGTCACCGCCATTGCCATGGTTACAGTGGGAGTATGGTGGGGAGAAACAGTGGACCATGTGACAGGCACTGCAGCACTGCCAAACAATGACAGCGCCTCAAGGTTACCGGGATCGTGTGGCATAAAAACAGGTCAGAAATGTTCCAGAGAAAACACCTGTGGGGTAAAAATCACACCTAGAGAAGCGTGGAAGAGGAAACCCTTCACATGCATGCTTGGCACTGTAAAGGCCAGCTCACTGTTCTGGCTTATAATTAAAAAAACAAAGTGACTTAAGAAGCTTACAGGAAATGGTGAATGGGATTCTTTAATCCTGCTTTAAATTGAATATTGATTGATTATTGAATAGTTGAATGCAAAAGAACGGGAAAACGGTGTGAAAAGTGCAAGGCTCTAAAATTGGTGCTTTCAGAAGCTAATATGTAGTTTCACGTGGGTTACCCTGTCAGGCTCATATTTATAGAAAACAGAAATTACTAAAACAAGTTACTGTAAACATATAGTGAAACTGTGTTGCCATATACAGTCACAAAACATTGGTATTGACAATCGCCATCATATTTATAAAAAAATAAATTAATAAAAAAATGAAAACCTACGTTTTAATGACAAATTCAATTTGTACCACTGTAGTTCGAGGTCACAAAAATATCCATGTTATAGTTAAAATTGACTCATGACAGCCAATGTCAAAACCAACCACATGACAGTTTAATGTGATGTTAACCCATAAAGCTAAGTGGTTTCTATGCCATGCTTATTGCATAATTATGACAGGTTGTGTTGTCTTAATAATGTCAAGGTGTCAAAGACATCTCAAACAATGTCATAATTGAGTGAATGACACTCAATGACAGTGGTCATAAACATGCATAAAACATCCTTCATATTCATGACGTGTCATGTCATGAAAATGAAGGTGTCTTGTCAAGTAAAGTGTTAGCTATTTAGGTATAGTACTACACATAACAGTATCGTAAATAATCCAGCAGTGGCTGACACTCGTCATAAAATGGTAAGAAGTCTGTGTGCAGCTGTACTACTCCTGCACACAATCAAGAGCAAGGAGAGAAGTGTCAGTGTGGGAGTTTTCAGGATTGTGTAAAATAGATGCGGTTCTGCAGGAAGTTCTAATCAAAAGCAAGGTCTTTTCGTACATTTTTGGTTCCCTACACTCAAATTTTAAGTGATTAACTGGCTAAAAAAAAATTAACACAAATTTGACAAAGTTAAAGATGAAATCGACTGATAACACTATTATAATATTTTTACATTTTAAGATTTCCCAATAATATTGCTATTGTCACTTCTTTTAGCCATGATAATTGTGAACATTTGATATGGCGGCAGCCCTATTTCCCCAGTGTCATGTAAGTGACAGGTCAAGTGTGATATGCAAAAGATTTTGAGGGAATAATGGCTTCAATTTTGGTCTTTTCCTCAAACAAAATTGTATGACTTTGTATACTGAATAAACATTTTCTGTAGAAACAAATTTTACTTTTTAATTTTGCAAGTAAATATCAATGAATTACCAAGAAATGGCAAGTAACACTGAAATAAGTGTGAAATAGGGGTAGAATGTATCTTTTAAAAACTATATATTTCTTCGAATACAACAGCTATGAAGAAATGCACCAGGAACTATCAGCCTGTAGTTCGGAACGACATAATCGTGTGAGTTTTTGGTTGAACTTCTCCTTCAAGCCACGACCCATCAGAGATTTCAGCAAGGCTCTGATTTAGAAGATCAAGGCAAATGATTCGCCATGAATCAGTGGCTCTTGTGGGAACTCGCTGACCCATTTCCCGCAGCTTTGTGGACCAGCTCTGATGACCAATTAAACAATAGTCACATTTTAAATACAACAGGGCTTTGCTGGCCTCCACCCTCCCCCAGTCTGCGGTTATCGAGACTCTCTGCTCACAACAGGAAGAGCTCATCTGCAGCGTCTCTGATGCAAAGCACTGTTGCCATCTCTGAGCCTGCGTAATGCTAACCAGAGCACCAGCGTCACCAAGAAACGGCCCCCGCTAATATGCGCTGCGCTAGCCAGTTTGCGGGTGCTGACGTATACACCTCTCAGTTTCTGATGGGGAGAAGGAAACATTTTCAGATCCTGTCGCACAGCTCTATGAACCAACGAGCGACATGTAGCGTGTCAGATCCAGATAAAATGTACGATTTCTGACAACGCTGAAGATATTTATAGGCGAGCTGGATTTGGGTAACACTTCAGAACGGAGCGGTTTGATTCAAACCGAGCTCGCCGGAGGAATGTTGGGGCGATGCATCTGAAAAATAGGCCACGTTTGGAGGGAACAGAAAAGGCCAGGGAGAAAATGAGAGAGAGAAACACAGAAAACATCAAGCAAAACCCAGAGAATATGCAGCCTGGAGGGAAGAACTTGAAATAGCAGGGTGGCTGTGCGTGAGCTGATGATCTGAAGTTTAGTTACAGCTCTCTGGGAAATCTATATCACTTGGCACAAGTAACAAGTAGGGCAAGTTCTGCTTGAATACTGTAATACTGCAGGAAAGATTATTTGACTCAATACGAGGAAGTCAACATGGAAAAACATGGTTTCAAACAAAAGCATTAATAGCTAGACTTCGTGAGGAAAAAAAGCTAAAATGACATTATGGAGTTGAAAATATAACCTTCAAAACAGAAACATGTCAGAACGTTTGAATAGATGTCAATCAGGTCAATGCAGAAGTAACAAAAGCCACCCGTGTTTTCTAACCATGCGTTTCCTGATATTCAAATCTAGTGATTTAAAGAGACAGTTCACCCAAAAATGAAAGTTGTTTACTCACTCTCAAGTTATTCCAAATCTGATTTCCATAGTGGAAAAAAAAAAAAAATACTATAAAAATCAATAGAGCATTCCTTTGTGTTCAACAGAACAAAGACATTCACTCAGATTTGGAAAAACTTGAGGGCGAGTAAACAATGACAGAACTTTCATTTGTTGGGTGAACTATCCTTTTAAATATCTCAAGAATATCACCTTTTTTGTTCAACGGATTTATAATTTTTCTTTATTTTTTGTCTGAACTATTCCTTTAAAAAAGCATTTAGTAAGTTGCTTTGTAATGCAGGACCAGTGCTGTAATCATGTTGTACTGATCTGGCCTGTTCTTGGGCCAGCTCAAACATGTGTTTGGGCGTAAGCAGGGGTCAGGTGTCCGGTTCGCCGTTGAGGTGTGTGTGTGTGTCCAGCTCAGAGGTGAAAGGTTGTGTGTGAGCAGCAGGAAGGCTGGGTGTGCGTTTCATTCGGTCTCTCGTTGACAAGCCCATCTCCCCGACACCGCAGGGGTTCAGGACACTCTCAATAATTCAGCACAAGAGATCGCTTTAGAGACACGAACTTGCAGGTAGGAAGCCGCCACTCTGGGAAGATCTCTGATGGATGCAATGTGGATTCCTTAGTACAAACATTTACTTGGGAAAGGGTGAAGCCAGGAAATAAAAGAGGTGAAAAAACACTGGTATCGGTGACAAAAGCAGCATAACTGGTTTGTCCAGTTCTGTTTTGGTTTTGGTTCTCACCGTTCTGCACAATGCGCAGTGGTCTTGCAGCAGTAAGGCAAACAAAACTGCTATTGTCCTGGCGGATCTGTTCCGAACGAAGGGCGGGTAATCTGATCGTGCTCCATGTGCTGTGCCTGTACCGCATCAGCTTCAATGCAAACTTGTTGTGTATAGAGACCGTGAGAGGGACCTTTGCATTTGTCAGTTCACTTTCTGCATTTGAAAGCAAAAACTGCATTGGCAGAGAGCGATATATAGTGCTGATAGACATTTTTGGCATGTATTTTGACATTGTAGTCAGAATCCAAAGTCTGTCTTCTTCTGCCAGCAATGCATGACTTAATTATTTTCAAAGGTTATTTCTGAGACAAGTGCAGAAAAGTAGCTACAGTGATTTTACCATGCATTTAGTTACACTCTTAAAAATAAAGATCCCAAAAAGGGGTTAGAACCATAGAACCATCTTTCTGGATTCCCCAAAGAAGCTTTCAGTTAACGCTGGGACTAATGATTATTTTTTCGATTAAATCAAATAATCAAACTAATTTTTTTTTTCCCAGTACATGTATGGTTTATTTTCTGAATAGTTGTTTTACCAATAAATAACAATAACTAATGTGAACTTTGACCTAATGATACTATTTATGACAAAAGATAAGGTTTATGCAGAGTAGGTCTAATTAGAAAAGCTGTTAACTATGGCTGTGAATTCAGCCACTTTTGGGGATTTACAGCAGCAATTGCTTACAAGTGTGAATCCTGAAATGATTTGTTCAGGCAGGAGATTAAAGTAGCAGCTTGAATATGATCATTCAGCTGTAAGATCAAACAGCTGAAGTCACAACCACATACTAACCAACCCTAGAGGCAACCATGGCGAAAGAGTCAAACATGGTGTCCATAAAACCATGAAGTTTTTAAACGATTGACAGTGCATTATTAAATAAATAAGTACAATCGAGATGCGAGTTCATCCCTAAGATATTTCAACTAACCGACAACAGTAATACATGTTTTGTTAGCAGTTGCAAAGAGTAAGTTTGAGATGCGGGTCTCGCATCCACGACAGCTTGTAAAAAGTGCATGCTGTGTGAACACAGCTGTATATTAAGCACACAATATTGGACTGGCAAACGTATTAGTGCGGTGTAAAAATCCACAATAATAGTCCAAATACGAGTTGAGGTATGCCATTTCTATGCCATTTCAGTTTTACAGAGCGTGCAGAACACCATTTTATTTGGTTTCATTAAAAAAATTCCAGAGTGTGAGTCGCCATCATTGAGGATGGGCTTAAACAGCACAACGTATCTACACAAATCGACTAATTTAATTTCCATAATCGACGTTCCAGCATGACTTTCAATGAAGAGTTCTTAAAAGAACCATTTTTTTCTTTGTTTGAAGAACATCTAAAAAATCTATAGAACCTTTTTGTGGAATCAATGGAAGGATTCCATGGATGTTAAAGGTTCTTCATGAAACCACAGATGCCAATAAAGAACCTTGATTTTTAAGAGCGTAGATATAACAGCAACATTAAATTTAAATATTAACAGCCATCAAAAGCAGCTCTTCTGCTGAGTAAAATAAAATAAAGTCCATTAGCCTAACTGTACTTTATTTACATTTACCAAACAACAAATGATATATGATATCAAATAAATTAAGATGTTGAACTCTCTCTCATAACAAAAATATACGAGAGAATGCTTTATATTGGGAATGTAAGGGCAAGGCTAAATGCAGTTAGGCACAATGGAGTATAAACCTCATAGTTCTTTCTGTGACTGGCCAGTGCAGGACACTCAGGGGTGAGTCAAAAGACAGAAATATGAGCTTGAGAAGACAGCAAATCACCACAAACCCCCCTCTGTCTCAATCCCTAAATGTTATATGGCTTTTCAATTACATCCACAGCACACCATCCACCCAGACACATCGAAGAGAAGGATGCAAATAGATCAGCATTTCATTCATACCAATTAAACACACTGAACCAAAGAGTGAAGTCAAATGGACTTTCTCAAATCAACAGCTCAACTGTATAATTGCCCAATATTCTTCAAACCTTCAAAATATTTAGCCCCATCCTCACAATGCCGTAAGGGAGAACATCCCCTTCCTGTGAATAAAAACTGCTGTTGAACACCTTTGCCAGAACTGCAGAGGGAAAGCAGCATGAGCTCATTAAAAAGTCCTGAGCTTGCATTTAGTGGCAGATATCTGACCATTATTCCACACGACCTTATCAATTATGAGTGAGCTGCTGTTTTTAGACGTGCAACCCTCTCACCTCGCTCTGAAACACACTCGGGCAGGGAAACAGAGCCAGAGGAAGCCAGCATTAAACCGGCGTCAGCTGCTGAGCTTTTAATTAAATATGAGATTAGCTGAAAATGTGGAAAAACACTGAAAAGCAAATGCCTCTGGGTCCCGTTCATACGGCATCAGGAGTTTCATGTTTCAGTGGCAGTGTGAAGATCCATTAAACGGGAAGTCAAGGAGCTTGTTATGATGCCCCAATGGAGTTGAAGACCCCAGAGTATGTGAAGTAAAAAACAACAACACACGTGTCACTCAGATTTGATTTGCTCACAGTTGTGCCAATACATGGTGATTGGCAAATGTTTCTTTCACACTGATTTCAGAGTTTCACATGTACCACAGAGATGCACACAAATAACAGACTCTAAGGTCAATACTATTCCTAAGTTAGTCAATAGGCTTAAAAAAAAAATAATACTAATACAGAAATACTGTTTTTACCAACCTTTACTCAACCTCAAACATTTGTGTACAAACGCACACATGTCAGATTGTCTATTAGATGTATATTTTCTGGTGAATAAGAGTGAGTGAGTAATGTCAGCATGTGTGTGGGTGCTTCAGCTACTAAATACTGCCAGAGTTTCAATGTTGAGCCATTCAGCTTACGTGTTTTTATAGAAGAGCTAGCGTGAGCTGTGGGCGTTGATTTGACCTCTGTGCATATAAAAGCGTACGGTCCTTCCCATATTCACTCTCAGTGTGTAATAGTTTGTGTGAGACTTCCTTGACGCTTCAGAAAAAAGCATGCACTACTACTGCACCCTATTCAGTGTTAAAAGGACAGTTCAAAACATCATACAGGCTTGGAATGACACAAGGGTGAGTAAGAGATGACAAATTTCATTTTTAGGGTGAACTTCCCCTTTAAAAAAAACTATAAACTTCCAATGCATGGTCACTGAGCATCACACATCACATCCTCTTAACGAAGAGCAAACGTCAGTGTAGCAGCAAAATCTGCCATCAAACTTCTCATGCTGTATCTTCATGTGCAGCTCTGATGGAGGCAGAGATGAAGAGAGAAAAACATTCAACTTCCTCTTGTGCAATAACTACGGCAGACACATTCAGGTCAGCACATCATCCTCATGCAAACTAACCACTGCTGTACCTGAAGATTATCTAGCAGATTATTTCGTATCTATTCACATTCGTTTTATTGCACAATCCAGATGAATTCAAAAGAACATTTTATGACAACACCGAAGCAGAGAGCAACGAAACAGCAGCTCTAAAGTCAAAAATGTTATAAAAACACAAAATCTTTAATTTCATTGCAAACTGACTATTGTATAAAATAACTAGGCCTGGATTTTTACATTTTCTTAAGAAATCGCTAAACTCAGCGATGTTGTGGGTGGTTACCACGGCTTTGCCAAGGTTTTGGGGGTGTTTGGTTACGGTCCGAGGTCAAAAGAGGCCCAAGTCTCTATGATAGCCTGCCTATAAGATTTCTGCCTCGTTTAACACTGGAGAGACCGAGATAACGAAGTCGTCCCTCATAAATCTGTATTTAAATGTGCTCATTAGTACAGTCATCAGGCCTCATTTCCACAGCACATCTTTTAAGTGTGTGCGATCAGTTCTATTCACTGCACTCAAGTGACCCTCAGCAATGGAGATGAAAACGCTTATTTCATGTATTTGTAAAAAAATAGAAGTGCCCCATTACACTCACACTGCCAAATACACACAGGCCTTGTAATGCAGTGTATGCAAACATTTGGGAAGTGGGAAGTTTTGTTTTTCACATCATCTCCAGTTAATACCATGAACAAGTCAACAAAAACAGACTTGGAAAGTACAAATCCTATATTGTCTGCGGTTTCCAAACCCCTCTGGGTTAAAAAAATAAATAAAAAAGTACCAAGTAAAAATAATACTATCATAATATTTTTACATTAAAAAACATTTATAAAATAAATCTTAATCATTAACTAAAAATGTATAGAATTAAAACAAATCATTTCAAAATTAAAAAAAACTAATAAAAAAAATATCACCTAAAAATAATTAAATCATAAAAACATTAAAATAAAAAAGCACATACATATTTATATGCATGTATATACACACACCCACCTAAAGGATTTTTAGGAACACCATACGAATATTGTGTTGGACCCCCTTTCGCCTTAATTCTACGTGACATTTATTTAATAAGGCGCTAAAAGCATTCTTTAGAAATGTTGGCCCATATTGATAGGATAGCATCTTGCAGTTGATGGAGATTTGTGGGATCCAGGGCACGAAGCTCCCGTTCCACCACATCCCAAAGATGCTCTATTGGGTTGAGATCTGGTGACTGTGGGGGCCATTTTAGTACAGTGAACTCATTGTCATATCCAAGAAACCAATTTGAAATGATTCAAGCTTTGTGACATGGTGGATTATCCTGCTGGAAGTAGCCATCAGAGGATGTGTACATGCTGGCCATAAAGGGATGGACATGGTCAGAAACAATGCTCAGGTAGGCTGTGGCATTTAAACGATGCCCAATTGGCACTAAGGGGCCTACAGTGTGCCAAGAAAACATCCCCCACACCATTACACCACCACCACCAGCCTGCACAGTGGTAACAAGGCATGATGGCAATATTTTTCCAGTCTTCAACTGTCCAATTTTGGTGAGCTCTTGCAAATTGTAACCTCTTTTTCCTATTTGTAGTGGAGATGAGTGGTACCCGGTGGGGTCTTCTGCTGTTGTAGCCCATCCGCCTCAAGGTTGTGTGTGTTGTGGCTTCACAAATGCTTTGACTGAAATAACCACTCGTTACAACCGAGGTATGCAGCAAAGTTGCTCTTCTATCAGCTTGAATCAGTTGGCCCATTTTCCTCTGACCTCTAGCATCAACAAGGCATTTTCGGCCACAGGACTGCCGCATACTGGATGTTTTTCCCTTTTCACACCATTCTTTGTAAACCCAAGAATTGGTTGTGCGGGAAAATCCCAGTAACTGAACAGATTGTGAAATACTCAAAACGGCCATGCCACGCTCAAAATCGCATAAATCACCTTTCTGTCCCATTCTGACATTCAGTTTAGAGTTCAGGAGATTGTCTTGACCAGGACCACACCCCTAAATGCACTGAAGCAACTGCCATGTGATTGGTTAAATAGATAATTATAATTATCTATTAATAATAATAATCCTTAGGGTGATCTCATCTAGACTGCAGGAATGATAACGGAAGTGAGAGCGAGTCCTCCTGTAGGAGGAGACTCAAAGGAAACTCAGGATGGGAGGATGAGAACGGCCTTGAAGTGATGAACGAAACAGACAACACACCCTCTATCATCTAAACTGAGGTTAAGACGACCTCTGCCCCAAAGGCAGGATGATCCCCCAAACACCTCGCCTGCTAATATAGACCGTTATTTACTAACACACATGCAACTTGACAGTCGTCTTTAGCTCTTTTGGTGTTCAAGCGCAGTTTTTTGGCCGACGAGAGGCGACAGGAGGCATTTGACACCACTAGCTCTTTGGCATTGGCTTGGTGTGTCACAGGCTTTAGTCAAAGGCCAGACAAATCTCAGGGAGATAAAACTGTAACTTATCAAACTATACTATTTTTAGTAGTTTTAAAGAGCCCACTCTTCTGAAAAAGTAGTTAGTTACACTAAAATCAAACAAAATTGCTATTTTGCTATTTTAAGGGGACAATTTATAAACACACATAAAATCGTAATATAATTAAACTAGATTTATAAATGTACATAATCCATTCATTTATAAAAATTGTTTTACAAAAAGATTACACATTTAAAACGGTTATAAAACTATTCATTGCAGTCTTATTTATGTAATTTACTGGAACATACAGTGATGAATAACAGATGTCTAGGACTCGGATCTGTGAATTTGCAAATCTGTCTCTTTTTGATTCAGTTCATTCACATTAAAATTGACTGTGCCTATCATGAGAGAATATTTTAGGAGAAAGCATTAACTCAGTTGCTCAACTGCAAATCTGTGTATGGACAATGTGACCCAAAAGTAGTGATATATAGCCTAGCACTTTTGTCACGCTACACTACTTGCTGGAAAAAGAAGAGTGTTACCGGAAGAAAGCAGGTTTGGTTACCCCTCAACACTGAGATCTGCATACTGAGAGGACGTCGAAACAGACTGATTAGCCGGAGGAAAACCAGAAGTGCAAACTGGCTTCATTAAGGAACGTCTCTGGCCCTGGACACCATAAACACGTTCATAAACACGTTCATACCACAGGCAGCGCTGCTTTCAGTCATTTACTCAGACCTTCAGGGCCAACTCTTTCCCATACAAAACTGCAGTGACAACACAACGGGCAACACCATTCGATAGCACGGTGAGTAATGCACATAGCCCATATATGTTCAGCACCCTTACTCTGCATTTCACCTATACCTTTGGAAAGGAAAATAAAGTAGTGTAAACTAAACTTTATATGCTAAAGAAAAGTGACAATCGTTTTTCTGGGTGGTTGCTAGGGTGTTACTGAAGATATTGAGTGTTTTAGACCCTTTTTAAGCTGTGAGAGATGAGTTACGCTACCATTCAAAAGTCTGGGGTCAGTACAATTTTTCTTTGAAAGAAATTAATACTTTTATTTCACAAGAACAAAAGTGACATTAAACATTTAAGATTTATATTTCATATAAATGCCGTTTCAGTTTCTTTGGTCTGTGCATTCGGTCCGTCTTTAAATAACAGCAGGAATATTAGGCTACTGTCACTTTGTTAATAAAATAAAAGTACTGCTTTAACAAAGATGATCCTAATATTTTATTTCTACAGTGAACAAATATTGTTATTTTACAGGCAGCTTGCAGGACAAGTGTGCCGTTGTTGTAAAGACCTGACTATTATTTGAAAGAGTTGAGTATTTTGCTATAACTTAGCTGCAGTTTTGTGCTGTAATGAAATCGGCATATGTTCATGCATTCAGTCCCTTTTAGAGGATCTAATCTGAGCCGCCCACACTAGCAGGAATGAGGAGGTTGACATCATCAGCTCCCACTTCATCCCAAGATAAAACAGGCCCTCCTCCCTCTTTCAGCAACAATCTCAACATGAAAACATGGGCATTACCAGTATGCGTTTTAAATTTTAAATGTGCGTTTCCCCCAAATGCCAAAGAAAAGTTAATTATATTAGTAACACTTAACAATAAGACCATCGGTCATTGAAAAAAACACCAATAATGCCAATGATGTGAACAATGTGTCAGCAATCTATAACTCCATGCATGACCTACTATAGGAAAATGGCAGACTGAAGTAAAGAAGTAAACACAGGCTGGCACAGTGATCTTAGCTATGGCGTTCCCTTGCCTTTGAAAAGCGCAGTGTTTGCCAAATTCGTCCGCAGAGGGAGTTTCTGAGCCCGCTGACTGCATGCGGGGAACATGTCTACCATCTGCCCGGATCTGCAGACCTACAGCAGGAGTCTGGAAGACCAACACATGGACAAAATGGTGGTGTGGTACACTCAGAAAAGCAAGAAGTCAATGCCAGGAAAAGATTTTGGAAAAGAGCAAAGAAACATATTGCAGTACTAGCGGCTGCATCCAAGCTCTCAAACAATCCCATGAGACATCAGCTACAGAAATGCTTGTTGAACTTGTTTGTTGTGTTCATTAAACAACAAATGAATTGAAACATTCTCTGGTAGATCTCAAACAGGTATAGCTATTAGCTGCATTAATGTTGTGTCTTACATTCCTAGAGCATCCAATAACGGATGGCCACACTACTACTGCAATAAGCTAATGAGAACTCACAGACATCCCTCAGAGCATATGAGGCTTCACAAAAAAGCATTTTTTTTAACCACAAAGCTTTTTCAAAAAAAACGTTGTGCTTCACTCATGTCATAAAATAGTACGCACATACCAAATGTGTTTTGGCGTCTGTACGTCATCAGAGAGTTATTATATTTTGCTTAAAATTATGAGGTCAAAAAAACAAAAAAAACAAACGTGCATTGATGAATCGTTCACAATAATATCAATAACAGAGAAAAGAAAGCGTGAATTTTCATTTCATGCTGACTTTTTAACAATATAACTCTAAAAGAGCTAAAATCAACTGTTAAATCGACCTGGACAATATGATCACCAGTTCACATTTTTAATAACTCAACTTAAACCAGCATATCTGAATCCCACACATCCCTCATGCTGGGAACACGTCACGTTACACCGCGGCTCGTATTCACATCATGACTCAAGCCACATCTTGACGAGAAGTAAGGCATGTTGTTGCATTACTTATAGCTTGTCCACAGACATCATCATTGATCAAAAATACTTGAGGGTACCGAAGTTAACTGAAGTGGTGACATATTTGTGATGTCTGAGGTCCAGAGAAGTGGTTTCAATGAGCACTGAGAGGGCAGGAGTTCAAGGCAGCCCTGCGGCTCTGGGCCTGGGAACGACCGCTCGACTGGAGACAGCGTCTCTGCGCTTTGGCTTCATTTCTGCTTTGAAATGTCTCGTGTCTCCATCAGAGGATAACGATACGCCTCGAACTGATAGTGCTCTGGGGACACGTACTGCCGTTGTGGCCAAGCACTTGTTTTCCAAGAGTCTATTGGACGGGTCATGAGAAACGTTGGCTGAATGGACAGACGAGTTCTGGAATTAGGGAAAAAAAAAATTTCAAGGAAAAGTCTGATGTTTCTAAATGAGTTCTAGGGCCCTATCTTAACAATCTGAAACACAAGTATCAAGCGCAAGTGGGCGGTCTTGTCTTGCTATTCTTGCAAGTCTTGCTATTTTACCGGCAGGATAAATGACTCTTGCGCCCCGACAACTTTAAAAGGGGTTGGTTTTAAGTAGCCTCATTATTCATAGGTGTGGTTTGGGCGTAACGTGAAATAAACCAATCAGAGCGTCATCCAACATACCCTTACAGGTCCGCATGTTGCATGGAGGATTGTTATTATAATGGCGGGTTTCCCAGGCGCAGTTCACAGCCGAGGAGACCGACGTTCTTGTCAGGGCAGCAAAACCCACCCAAATCAGCGTCGGTTAAACATTATGTGTCTTGCCACTACTGGGCAAACAGGTCTGATCCGTCAGTACTACAAAGTAGCCTGAAAAAATTGGGTAAATGTGTATTGAGGCCTGAATTTTTTTACATCTTCATGGAAACCACAATGATTTCCCTCCTTGTAATAGTGTATGATTTGCAAATATAAGAACTGCTGCATTTGTGTTGATGAGATCAAAGTGTATGCGCTACACTATGGCCAAGCATGCGCGCTTAATATAGCATTATGAACAACGCGCAACTGACTTCAGACTAGGTTTTTTCTGGTCATTGGCGCAATTGTTTTCTGGAACTGCAAAATAGCACCAGGGAATGTTTGCGCCGAAACACGCCTCCTTTTTGCGCTGACCCGCCCAGGGAGCACAAGTTAATTTCCTAGTTTACCGACGTGCGTCTGTGGAGGGAAAAGCCCGCTTTGCGCGGGTGCAAAATAGAAATGAGACATGCGTCAGCCTACAAAGTTATTTGCGCCGGGTGCAAGATAGAGCCCATAGTGTGGCCGCAAAGCAGAACTGTAGATGTGCCATTTCGCTCACGCTGGAAATACAGCCTGTCGCTGGAGATGCCAACGCTGACCGAAGAAAAAAAAAAATCTACCAACAGGCTAATTTTTCACCAGTGCAATCTGAACCTGTGATGGACACAACTGTACAAGACAGACAGTGATTACGCTTCATTTGCAAATATGCATTGATCCAAAGCTGATCAATGGCACTGCAGTGATTTTCACTGAACTGAAGACTTAGTGATTATTCACAATTATATCAATATTTTCTTAAACTTATTCTTTACTAAACGAACCACACAATTTTAAATTTGGACACGTTTCTTTCAAGTCAAAAATATTTTCTTCATCCCTAAAACATTCTTTGCCTTTCTTCTTATCCATCTTTGATCTACCGAACTAGATCACATATCAATTGAAAATTTCAGAATTGCGTCACAAATAAGAAATGCATTGGCTGTTTTAAAGCCATATAAAAAATAAAAATCATAAAATTGGTCATGGCAAACTTCTAACAAACTAAATAAATCTATTTTTTTTTTTTTTACCAACGATCAACATGTTCTTGCACTCAGTCCATTAGACCCAATGGTCACAGGTGCAAAAATGTAATCCACTGAAGCATTTCAAAGTTGATTTTTTAGTTTAAATATCTTCATATTGTCTTTAGACACACAACTGAAATATTTGTAATTATACAGCCATTCCATTCATGCACGTTATGTGTGAAGTAAAGTCGACCACTCATCGAATTTTCATTGGTATGTTTAAAGCGCCATATACAGAGCAGCATACGAACCCTCACAGCTGACAGCTCAGCTACTGTGCGTGTGTGGAACAGGAAATGACATTACTAAAATTAGTCACTATGTAAATTCTGAATTAAACAACACAATTTGGCCTGAGTGAAACTTCAAAAGGGAAACAAAAGAGTCTTGTGCACCGTTCTGCATGACATATGCATCATCGAAGCGTCTCCCTGGTGCTCGAGGAACCGCAGCTGTGGAGGAGGAAGGGCTGAAGCTGCAGCGATTGGTCTGTCTGACAGTCACTTACTTCTGCTCTAGTTCCTCCCGGGTCCTTTTATCGGCCTCTTGTGTCAAAGATTTACTGTCTCTGTACACACACATACTCCTGCATGGGATGATTACCGTTTCTCCTCTTTGAGAAGCGACTGTGTACCAATAGCTGATCTTGTCTATTGTGTGAACGCAGAAAAGTGGCTTTCCCGTTTCAACTGATTTTGACACTGTCTTTACCCAAAGATCTTATTGCATGAAACAGACTTTTTTTTTAAATTTAACTAATAAATGAAAAAAAAAAAAAAAAAAAAGAGCATCACGTCACTATACATCCGCCTTTCAACCGGAACCTAGTAAACCCCAACGTGTGTTTTCACACGGCATGCTGGAATAAACGTCAGCATAAACCACAAAACTCTTTCATTACAGAGGCGAATGCTCATTGTGCACAATCTTAAATCCGTGTTTACGGTCATAAAAGTGAGATCGTCACATTAGCATTTATTTGCTTGTGTTGTATGGCGATCCAAGGGCTGATAAACAGAACTGGAGTCGGATGCTGAAACAGTCGTGCGGTAGGGAAAAGGAAGGCAGATGCTGAGGTATGTGGGTCACAGAAGCACTGTGTCGTATCAACGGAGCAAAGCTGTCGGCACAGATGTGAGATTTGCCGGACAGACTCAAATGTCAAATGTTACACAAACTGACGACGCCCGGTAAATTCTACGGGCCTCCCGCAAAATAAACATCAATTGCAGCAGGTCTGAAAGCAGAACGAGCTTATATTTGCTTGTAAAAATTGCTTCCATACAGTGGCTTTTCACCAAACGATAACGATAAAACACTGAAACATGACTAGCTAAAAAGGAGGACATTTGGCAGCTTTATGATCTAAAAATAACTGTTTACAAGCAAGCGCTAGTTCACTCAAATTTAAATTGCCATCATTTCCTCACCTTCACATCAACAAAAGAGGTTTCACAGAATGTCCCAGCTGCTCTTTTTTATTCAATGAAAGTACATGCAGTCAAGCTCCAAAAATGAACAAACACAAACACTATTTCAAATCTTCTGTATTTTGCCATAAAATTTAAAAATTAAAATGTAATTTTATTCTGTTCCTGACACAAAACCTTATCATTACCTACTGAAAATCTTCCTCTCGAAATCTCACTTGAACTCAACTGATCTCAACATTGATAATAATCAAAAATGTTTCTTGAGCATCAAATCATCAAATTTGAATGATTTCTGAAGGATCATTTATTTATGATCACAATTTAAGCCTAGATTTTGGCCTATTTGTCACACACAGCTCTCGTATGACTTCAGAAGACATGAAAAATATTAAGGAGCTCGTGTAATCAATGAGTTCTTGTTCGTTTTGTCATTTTTTAAAGTTAAGTAGCATCTGTTCCCAATTTTAATGAATGGAAAAGGAGGAAATTGTGTACAAGAAAACATCATATGGAACTGAAAGAACAAGAGTGAGAAAATTACAATTTTCTTTTTTGAATTAACCATTTAAAAAGACATCAGAGAGTCGATGGGAAAGATATGTTAGCGGTTTATATTGCTCCAATTAGACTCATATGCAGCACTTGCACATCATTATTCATTTCCACAGCTGACCAAACCTCCTCAGTGCCCAATGACAAATGTACACACTGAGGTGCAAACAGAAATCTCGCTTGTGACTCCAAACAATATTGATGAATACAAATTACACATCTGACCTAAACATTACACATCTGGCTTTTTCTTTCTGCCCTCTTCTGATTTGATAATGATATGTTTTGTGTGAAACTGTTTCTAAGCACCAGCCAAAACAACATCTGCCTGAAATCTGTGCATGCACCACACACACACACACACACACACACACACACACACACACACACACACACACACACACACACACACACACACACACACACACACACACACACACACACACACACACACACACACACACACACACACACACACACACACACACACACACACACACACACACACACACACACCTCCAGATCAGGACATCTAAAATCCACTGAAAGTAATTCACACATCACTTCCAGGCAAAACCTTTCCCTACAAAGTGCGAGCTAACTATTGGCCAGAAACATACTACATGAATGCTAACGCAAATGTTTGGCCAACACATCGCAAGCAGTCACAGTGTAAGAGAATAGTAGGCCATGACTTCAAATGATACAAGTAACATCCTCCGACCAGAGAGCTCTGCTCTACAGGTAAGCAAAGCAGCATCATGTCTTACAGGCATAATGCACTGACAGCAGACACAGCATGTTCTGGAAGCAAACAGCATGTAGTTGTATCACACACTCAATACTCAATCTTTCAGGCTGTCTGATCATCTTGTTTGTTTGTTCACCCAGCACAGTTGTACATGACAATGCCCTGAAGAGATGGAGCGATGAAAATCAGTTTACCTGCCCAATTTTGCTTTGCATATCACATTTCTTGATTTTTAGCAGGATTCATTTCTCAGTAAAGCCCTTTTTAAGTAATTAAAGCAGTGATTTCAAAAGCTGGCAACTTTAAAATATAAACTAAAATAAAATAAATCCAAAAATAAAAACTTAATCAGACTATTAATAATTAGTAAATGGATAGTACATCTAGTAACAGTACTATATTAATTTTAATATTACTGGCATGTTTTAGAGGGATTCAATGTTTACAACAATCACCACCTGTTATCTTCAGCGCCTAAAACAGATTTCATTTTCATTATCTGAAACCTGTATATCCAGTCTTACTGCAACACATGATAGAAGTGCTTCTCAGAAGTAACCATTGCAGCAAAATGACACCATGTCCACAGCGTTAATCATAACAAACCCTCGGTGAAAACTATTTGCGATGTTTACCCAACAGCCTGATGGCAACTTGTTACATGAGAGGTCTGTGTCATTTAGGACGCAAATGGGATGCGCAATATCCAGAGCAGAGCAATCACATGATGACGCTCAGAGTGGGAACAAAGTCTAAATGTGCCGGAGGGGAATGAGCAGAAACACTCCCGCATTCTCCTGGATTTAATGGAAACATTCCATAGCACTGACACGTACTGTTTCGCTGTCTCTCTCACACACACACACACACACAATGGAGCGTATCTAGAACGTATCAGTCTAAATATTTTCTCTGTAAAAGCACACATTTTTGAAGAGGAAAAGATGGGTTACGTGGAACACAATAAATCTCTAATTGTGCAGTTTGGTGTGAAGAGAATGAGTTTGACTCAAGCGCGTTATTTTCCATTTTAATCTTTGTCATTTCATCAGGGTCTGAATCTATTGAGCTCAACAATACTAAAGCAATGGAAAAAGCAGGAGAAGATTTTTTTTTGTTTTCAGTCCACAATTTTTTTTAATGATTTGATTGAACCGATTCACAAAGCTTTTGCAAATTACTTGACCAAGACGACTTAGACCAGACGCACCGCGACAAAAGCAAACAGAACCCATTATAACGAGTGATGCTGTCTACAGTAGACCCAACTCGGTGTGATACGACAAAACCTTGACAGTAAACTGATGCCCATTTCTATTTCTAACGTGTACTTCAACGCTACTTTGACGTTACTTCTGACACAAAGAACAAATGGATTTGCAATGGTTGCGCCTCAAGCTGTTGCAGCATGGTGAACCATACTATAGCATAGTGCTATCGTGAAGCTACGATTCAAATAAACAATCCTAGTGGGTTCAATAATTATTTACACGCGTGTGGGTTTTGTTAGTCTCAGAGTGGCTCCGTTCATAGTAAATGTTGCTCCACATAAACTTTTATTATATCTTATTTGTACACCAATAAAGGAGAATACATCAATATATTTTGAGCAAACTGTTCGTCACAATTTCAAAATAAAGGTTTACCCCTTGCTCCGAGTTTGCATGTTTCAATGTCCACATGTTCTTGTTCAAGATATTATGGCGGCTGTAGCATTTCTATAATAAAGAAGTGGCAAAATATTAAAGAATAAGTGAATATTTAAAATAAATGCTGTTTGGCCTGATCTGAAATAATGGTGTTGCCTGTAAAATAATGCATCAGTGTTGATGCAATGAGCCTGGCTCTTTGGTTCGGTTTGGGCCTTAGATGCATTAGACACAAACCTTTGGGCGTTAGATGCATTCACACCTTCATTATAATATTTTAAATAAGAGCATTTCAGGTTCTGCTTTATACTGACTTGTTTCAAAAGAAGCTCTTGTCTATCAGAAGCAAACCGTTACTTTAACAGGAAAGGCACTTTTGTTCAGAATGAAAAAAATCAGACTGCCGCTTACTGTGCAGTCGCCTATGAAAAATATGCAAAAAAACGTGCATTATGAAACTATTACCACACAACCCTTTCACAGAGAGCACTGATCGCAGAAAACTGCCATATCATTTCTAGTGTCTTCTGTGTGAACGCAAACACGTCCTGGGATTTATCGAACACCTAACACACATGCACAAGAAATGAATTAAACTGTTTTTCTAAATGAAGTTACATTCAGGTTTTATATTAAACTGAACACAACCTTTACACGTTGCACAAGATCTCTTCCTTGAATACAAAACCATCTGAGGTGCACATTTTGTTACTCTTTATTTAGACGAGAGAATTCTTCTGTTTGCATTTCTAAAATACACCTGCACTGGAACTCCTGACTAAGCATCCAGTAGACGAAGTGGCTTGAAGAAATCACAACCCATAATAAAAGAGCACAATAGGTACAAAAACAGCTCAGGCCTGTTACATAAGTGCATCTGTGTGACTTATATTCATTAGTTGAAATGCTTAAAACAATCTGGTGTAACCAACAGACAAACCCTCAGCAGAATCTTTCCTGATTAAAGTTCACACTTGCCGGATCCGTTTCAATCTGTTTGTTGCTGGATGCAGAAAATAGGGATTAGCCATGAGGGAGATGAGCCGAGCAAGTGGCAATAATCTCCCTCAAGCCATCTTATCCTCACTGTTAGACTTTTCTGTAATTATTTACTTTAAATCACCTATTATTATACTGCTAGTTCTCTTTACAGTAAATAACCGATTTACATTGCATAAAGGGAATTTTCTGTGACGTCAAACACAACATAGTGAGACTACTCTTCTTTTTTCTCTCTCTCTTCTTTCAAATTGAGGTATATGGATAAAGATCACTGTAGTATTGTGTAAGCATTTGTATGTATATCAAACCAGATCCAGCACTTATTGTAATTCTAGTATTTTAGCATAATTGCAATGTATTTGAAGTACATAAAATAGCACTTTATTGTATATGTGTAATTTGTCTGAAAACAGTGGTGTCTTTTGTAATATGTTACTGAATTCTAAGGTGTTCTTTAAACTGCATCTTATTTAAACTTAAATGTGAGCTTTGTTATGTGTTGTTTGTGATGACCTGATGGGGGACTGCAGATGGAAAGTAGCCCTGGGGCTAATTCTGGCATATTTACATTGCTGAAAAGCTAAGATGTCTATCAATATGCATTGTCCCTTTTAAATAAATAAATAAACTGTATTTTTTTAAATTTGCAGAATACTACTGTATTTGACATAACGGTCTCTCTGACTGGCACCATATTCCATTGCGCTTTTTGTTTCCTAATTTTTGCCTTACATTGTGTGTCTAAGTTATAACAGTCAGAGGTTTTCTATATTGGACACATTGAAGCCACCGGACCATTAATGCAAAATGCAAACCTGTTTGTCACTTGTCAGAAAGCGCGCGAGCACTTGGACACGGAGTACCGTACATCAGAAATATAACCCCGCATAACTGTCTGGGATTTGATGTGTCGCGCCGAAACATCCAGTCTAACGTTAGATCACTGGGTTCTGACTGTCTTTTGTTGGACTGCGCCCTTCGCGTCTGGCCCGGGGAAGAGACAGAATTCACTTCACTGAGAGGGAGACCAAAAAGCAAGGTAAAAAACATTCTGTGTGTGTTGACAGGTTTGTGCACCCTAGTTTAACATTATACTCCTCAAAATGGCAGTAACGAACTTTACCATGCTAAACTGCTAACGTTTCAGTTTACAGACTTTGTTAGGTTATAGAATTGAATTGTTAAATTATTGAATTGTTAAAAAATATGCCAAGAAGCAATGCTTAGTTTACATTAACATTAAATTAACTATTGAGAAATTCTGTTTTGGTTGTAGCCAATGTTAGCCTACTTTTGAGAAAATAACATTGTATGTTGGCTAACAATGGCTTTTTAGGGTTAGCAACCACCTTTCTAGTTTTAGCATCAATTTGCAAACTATAACATATTATATATTTATTTTTTTTAATGGAATTTGATATTTACTGCAATTTTTGTATGTGTTTATAAAGGCAATTGCAACAAAGCGCCAATTCCCGCCAGTCACATCTAGCAAAATTCCTGAGGTAAGCCTAAACTGTAATTGAAATCTTTTTATATATATTTTGACATAAGTTTGCTAAAATGATTAGCATTATGCGATAGCCTATAAGTGCTTTGGAGCCACTGTTGCAGGTAGCATACAATATCTAACAAAATCTCTATAAAATTGGCTAACTTTATTTCAAATAGGCTAAGTGCAGTAAAAAAAACCTCACAAATTCATTCATACCATATCTAGCATTTTAACATCTCAAGTTTGTATATACATTATTTTGATATTTTATTAGGCAGAAGACTCTACCATTGTAGTCCCCCCTGAGCAGGAAGGTCCTTGCATCAGCGCACAGGTGGATAAACTACTGGAAGGAGAACGATCATCACTCAGTGATTTCTTGCATGTGTCTTACTGTGTATTTGTCTCAAACAGGAAGCCCTTCACAGCAGACAAGCTGAAATGGGCTAAAACATCAATTTCAGTCTCTCTCTCTACAGATCTCAGCAGTTTTGGACAGACTTTTTTACGATATGTTAGTATTAAAATTGAATCTGGTTTAATTGGTTGAGACCTGCTGTACTATACCTGCCTCTTCAGGAGGGCATGATCTAATTGACGTAGCATGTAGTATTGCTGCTGCTTACAGACTGCAAGCTGCCCAGAGACCTTCGTATGGGAAAGATGTCAGTTGGGCTGATGTGGCTTGTGGTCTCTTGAGGAGAGGAGGACGATTGTGACTAGACCGCCAATGGGCTATATGCACGCATAAGTTCCGCATTTGACGCAAGGATGCTCGTCCATTTCCGGTTGTGGAGATTTAAGCGGAGGAGAACCGAGGAAAACGGGATTATGGCAGAGTCTTCAAAATTTACTGTCCTCCCGTCATTGAAACGAAACGTACATACGTTTAGATGTAATTTTATATATAGTTATTTTTACTTAATATAATTTTAAAAAGAAGCATAAACACAACGAGGGGTGTCTGTTTTATCTGTTTTTGTGACTAACGTTTCGTTAGTATAACCATGGAGTATAAAATTCAATATAAATTCTCGGTATTGCATTGGACTCTACGATCGGCGGAAGTTATCGAGCAACCCTAATGCTTCACCGGAAATACCGCCGTGCATAGAGCCCATTGTTTGAAGGATGGGGCACTAGTTGAATCAGCTCCTTTTTATAAGACAATCCTAAAATCATAGAATATCTTAAGAATTGTTCGCGAACAGGGAATTGTAAGTGACTCTTCTTTACAGTCCTGCAATACCTGTGAAAATCTTGAATTCTCCTTCACTGCAGGCTGCTTTGGTGAAAGCTCAGATTATAAAAGTATCTCATCTTTGGAGTAAGAGTGATTGGTTGTCTTCTCAGGATATTGCCGCAAAGCTTGGCATTAAATCACTCCGTGTAGCAGAAAAAAAAAAGAAATTTTATCTGTAATTCTATCAAAGTTTACATAGTGGTTGAAAGAGGAGGAAAAACAACAGCAATGTATTAAAATAAGATGGTTGAATTTCCAAATCTAAGAGTAAGGGCAGCTGTGGAGACATGGCCGTGGATGAAGGAAAGTTAATGAGTTTTAAAACTACAGAACTTAATTTGTTCTGTGATGCTGGAAAGCGAGCACTGTATCATACTTGTGTAAAAGTGAGGCATTTTGAATCATTACAATTAGTTTCAGACTCTAAATGGCAAGAAATAGAGGGATTTGATATATCCCTAAAGGTAGCTGGAGGTTGTTATACAAACGTCCTATTGACAAGAGAACTGGAGACTTCCAATGGCGGACAATACATGGAGTAATAACTACCAATAGACAATAGGGCACATATCGATCCTACTGTAGGAAAGTAAAACGTTGCGCTTTTCTAAGCGTGTAAAGTGGATAACTATAATTGTATGGCGGAATAGCACAGCAAGTGCTTGTGAGTACTTCGACTCGATATCTATTGACTCGGCGTAGTAATATCCTCATTCCGGAGAGGGAGAGGATTTTTCACGAGTGATGATATTACTGTCGAAGTGTTCCCAAGCACTTGCTGTGGTATTCCGCCATACATTATAGTTATTATAGCCTGACCTGACCGATAAAGGATTTTGAAGGCCGATACCGATACAAATATTTTTCGGTTTTAAAATCCGATATATATCGGCCAATATTTTATTTATTTATTTTTCTAAACTGGACATGATAGTCACAAATTTTGTCATGGTTATTTGAGTTAACAGAACTGGGGATGCTCTTTTAATTGTTATTCAAGCAATGTATCGTGACCAACTCAACGAGTGTTGCCAACAGGAACGGTGTAAAGTGCCCTCTGGTGGACAAATTATACAACTCCGACACTCATGACATGCTTCAAGTGTGTTTCGTTCGTTTTTATTTTATTTTTGAAATATTCATTTATCGGCCATTATAACTGCCGATACCGATAGTTTGGAAAATGCCTAATATCGGCCGATAATATCGGTCTGGCTCTAATAGTTATCCACTTTACACGCTTAGAAAAGCGCAACGTTTTATTTTGTGTCACCATTCTTGGCCGAATTACACTACTCATGTAAATGTATTTAAATAGTGAAAACGTGTTTGGTCGCTTCTCTGCTTGGATCCTAATGAATGAACTGGGCTAAGCTAAGTGCTATCAAAGTGTCTTGTGTGCCAGAGCGATTAAGTCCACGCACTGAGACGAGATAAGTATGCATCAACTCATCTTAGCCAAGGGAATAACAGTTTAATGTGAAAAAACACTGGAGTATCTCTTTAACAGCTGAAGTGCGCTTTGTAAGAAAATTTCATCAAGCAAGAATAAATGTGTCCACACATTTACAGCATGTCAACAACGGCCTCAAAACTCGGCATGAAACTGAAGTAACTTGCACCAGTCTTTTCTTCCCTATAGAGAATAGGATCGTGACGTCAACGGATCCCAGTAACACAAGGCATTGTGGGATTTTAGGACACGGAGGTTGCGTGAGAAACATCAAATCAAGTCAAATCTGCAGTATATTTTTTGTAGACATGTACTTTTGATCTATTTACTAGTTCTTTATTTATATTTATGTGTACGGTTAAGCACCAATATACCAAGGTAAACTCCTCGTATGTGAAAACCTGGAAATAAACCGGATTCTGATTTATTACAGAAACTAATCATTGTAGAAACAACAAAAACAACAGCGTTTCACCTGGAAATTACATTTAATAAAAGTAAACAACTTAAAGGGTAACTAAACCCCTGGTCAGAGCCTGACTCCACCCACTGGCAATATTTGAAAAATGCTGGAAAAGTGGGCAGACCCCAGCGGAGGGGGGCGTGCACCTGAGACGCATCTCTTTGTATGGAACTTGCCTACGTCACCAACAACCGCTGTGTCGCGCATCACCGCAAACATCCAATAGGAAAATTCAACTGCAGTAGCCACCGTTCAACCTGAAGAGGGCAGCACTAAGACGTTTTTACACCATATATTGTAGAAATAAAACACTTTACAAACAAATGCCATAAAAGTTACTCGAATCAATGACTGGTATTAATAAAGATCCATTCTTACAGATCATTAACTAAAAAAAGTTGGTTAAGTGTTTAGTTACTCTTTAACTAAAATGTTTCCCAAGTAAAAAAGAAATATACGACACAGAGTTTAACTTGCAGTGTTGTTGTTGACAGAGAGGTGTGTCTGGTTCAAATTGTATGCGCTCACACCACAAACAAGGTAAGAAAACACGTCAGGAAATGTTGTTTGCGGTAGCTTGTTCAGATCAGTCGACCACTCTGTGTTTGTACGGATCGAGCCCGTTAATTGCTCCTTTGCTTCCTTGTTCAGCTTATCTCGGTAGATAACCTTGTGCTCGATCTTCTCAAGATCCATGTGTATTTGTTTACCTTAGTTACGCCAACCGTGTCATAAAAGATGGCCGACTCTACCCAGAGTGCACTGCGCCATGACGTAGTTTCCCATTCTCTATTGTCACATATATAAGAGTGAAACTGATTTTGGAACAAGACAAAATGTAGGGCGGGACTTGATTTTGTCAGTGGGGAATTGGTGGATGGTTGAGATTTGCTATTGGTGGATCTCATGTGAGTGACAGGTTATTGTCCCGCCCTCGCGCCAGTGAAGACATCACCAGAGATGTCAAAGAGGAAGGGGAAGAAATTTTGATTATGATTATAAGGGTACATTTATAAAAAAAAATAATGAGATAAATAATTTAGAATAAATACGGCAATATTTTATCAACTGATTTCACTGTGACTAATTGTTTCTATTTCTCTATTAATTTGTACAAGGAAACTTGATACATCGATGAAAAATGAAAACTAGTATGAGAGAGAAACATTCAAGTAATGACATTTCCCTCTGGGTCCATTCTGGTCGCATTTCTCACAATCCCATGACAGAGGATGAAATGCACCCATTCATTCCTTTATCATGAGTTTAAATGGGGCCTAAAACGAGAGTTGAACCCACATCAGAACGATCAGACGTTGCGATCATTGCGGAACTCGAATATCAGGACTGACTCAGATCATTACACTCTCAAAGCCTTTAACACCACTGACAAACTAATCTGATCACTTAGTGAAAGTATCTGCTCACAGTTATCAACCAGGTATCAACAGAAACCCTGCTTTTGCCTACAGAACCTGTTCAGAGCAGGAAGTGATTGTGAAACAAAGGCATGAAACGTTAATCTATCTGCGTGATGGCACAATGACGGTATATCACTCATTAAACACAATAAACGAGAGATTGCAGCAGATATGCCTCGTAAACCACACTGTCCTTTCGACAGGAGACGGAATAGAAAACAGGATGTGTGTGACTGAGACTGTGGTTAATGTAACGTTACTGCACCTGAACATTTAATGTTCATTATGTGTCAATATTGTTAAAATAAGACGTTTTATGCCCATACGAAAACATTAAGCCAATTAAAATGTGATGTTTTGTGACACATACATGGTAAAGCTGCCTAAACACAGTAACATTACACATACTCATGTCTCGTCAGTCATAATACTTAATTCGCTATCTTACATTGCGAAAACCCGCTCGTTTATGAATATTATGTACACAACAAAAACAAAGCCTGAGTCATGTAATGCTACAGAAAAACACTGGGTTTTACACGCAGGGCGAACTAGAAAACAAGTAACGTTAGCGACCCTCGCCGTTCTTAGCATTATCAGGCTAACAGTGAGGAAGACAGAAAACACTGAGGCGAGACGCTGAAGGACAAATAAAATGTCTGGTACTCACCTTAAACTGGACCTTTTCGTTATTTTTCCTTTCATTTACGAGGGGTAGAAATCGTTCAGCTAATCCATGAAGGTTAGTTCACGACTGGAGACACGGAAAAACATTACAAACCCCCAGGAAACCCAGCGCTTGATGCAGGAAAGCCGAAGAAAGCTGCTGCTAGCTGCGCGAGCTCTGCTAATGCATTCTTCACCTCAGCGCGCGACGCGGAAAGTTGCCCACAGCTGCCTGGAAGTTTTCTTGCTGATACAAAAGAACACGGTTCGACGAGACGATAAAATTACAAAAAAGTGTCCTTATGATAAAAAGAGCGACCAAAAGGGTCGCCGGGATAATTGGTTTACATTGGGGAGCGGAGAAGCAGTCATTGAAGTGATGGAGCAGTGAAGCAGCGCTGGATAATCTGCACTCTGCACTACAGTTGTGCTAATGGGGATGTTCGATTCACTAGCGAATCGGTTCTTCTGAACTGGCCTTTTCAATGATTCGATCGATCCGATTCTGTATATCATTTGACTAGAAAAACCAGAAGCTGTGTGTGGTCAGTGTGGACTTCCCTATTCTCACCTCATGAAATAGAACGATTATTAAGATGTATTATTAAAACGTTTGTTAAAATCATAGACACAATGAAATTGTAAAATTAATTTTACTACAAAAGAGAACCCTTAAATTGTCGCGTGGGAAAAGTGTGTGATACATTGAACGAATCAGTGAATCAAATAGAAAACGGGTTTGTTGTGGGGTTAAAACAAATCGTTCGAACCAACCGACTAACTAAAATGAATTAAAACTTATTTAAATGGTTATTTAAATTCTTAGACACGGTGAAATCTTATTTTACTACAAAAGCGAACACGTAAATTGTCGCGTGCGTGAGTATTTCTGGGGAAAGTGTGTGATACATTCAACGAATCAGTGGATTACATGGAAACAAGCTTTTTGGAATGAATCGTTCGAACGAATCGACTCGCTAAAATGAATAGCACATCTCAGCGCCGATGCCAAGCGCCGATGCGAACCCCATCAACACAGAGCAACAGCTGATAGGCGTACAGTTTAATCCAATGGACAATTTGAGAACCTGGTAACGAATTATTTTCTCCCAATTGAAGGCAGCGGAAGGATGTGCCTCGATCACGTTTGGCTGCGTGGGTTGTGCTGCGTTATAATGTTACAACGGTAAACTGTTCGTCATGAAAATCGAGATTTGGTTTTTAGCATGGCTTTAACTCTACGAGAGGCATTGATAAACATGTCTGTCTTACAAAGTGCTCGTAATTTTCTTTTAGAAAATGGCAATAGACCAGATAGTTAGTGGTATTTAGTCTCTATATGTTATAGACCATTTTGCAAAATGTAAACAACACTGGTCCAGAAACACTTCCTGTTTCAGTTTGTAACTGTTTTCTTTATTTCACATGTAAAGAAAAAAATCTTTTGATTCAGTTGTATATGTTCTGTTGGTTGTATTTTATCCCAGCTTTTATGTAGTGTTAAAAACTGAAACAGGAAGTGCTTATCTGGACCAGTTTTGTTTAATCTTGCAAAATGGTCCATACATGTAACAGTGATAAAATATTTAAGAACGAATCAACTTAAATGCCTAAAACTTTTATTCAACACTGGCTCGTTTAGAGTGCCATCGGTTGGTGTTTGTCTCCCTCTAGTGTTCACAGGTGTCACTGACACTTTAAATCTTCAATGACAAAGGTTTCTTTGTGGATACGGAAAAAAAAAACGAGGCATATACAGTAGGTCTGGTTTATAGACCATTTCACAAGATGTAAACAACACTGGTTCAGAAGCACTTCCTGTTTCAGTTTTTTAACACTACATAAAAGCTGGGATAAAATACAACCAACAAAACATTTAAAACTGAATCAAAAAGTTAAACAACATCTTTTAAGATGTTTTCTTTACATGTGAAATAAAGAAAACAGTTACAAACTGAAACAGGAAGTGTTTCTGGACCAGTGTTGTTTACATCTTGTGAAATGGTCTATAATAACGTGTGCAGCACCATATTACGGTATTTACATACTTATATAATGTTATGATGCTTATATTGCAAATACATTATTCATTATGGAAATACTGATAATTATATTTTGCACTTTACACACTGTCATTTCACTTAAAAGTTCAGCAAAATGAGCCCTTATCTCTTTGACGTAAGCTTTGAAGTTAACCTAATATTTTATTTATTATTTCCCTACTAAATATAATTTCTACTAAATAAAATATTTAGTTTCCATAAAAGTTTATAGCTACCTTCATTCAAATGTGTATGATTATTAATGAAACAAAACATCAGCAACTTAAAATGTATACCTAACATTTTATTCTGTATATCACTACAATTAGAATGAAAACTAAGGATGCATGTGTCATTGGATCTCTATATATTCAGAAAAGTTGCTTTCCTGTATTTCACAGTCCGATGTCAATGCGAGTTTTGTTCTGTAATTGTTTGGGCGAGTCCTTTACACTGAAAAAACGCATCCTGGCACGGTTCACGACCCAGGAACATTTTCAGCATGTCCATGCCATCCACGGAACCTCCTGTTTCCAGGACCACGCGCCTGTATTCCCGGCCCACCTGCATGTCAAAACACACACATACACACACAGTTATCAAACTGAAACATAAAACATCTGGTGTTTGGAATTTCACAAGTCTAATCTAATCTAAATTATGACAATGAACCAAGCCTTGTCTGTAAAACTGCTGAAACAACACATATTGTGAAAGCGCTCTACAAATAATCTTCCTCTGAATGCAACACACACTCATCCTTCAACAATACTATGACTCCCTATGACACAACACTCACTCATTTACACAACAATTGTATGATCTATTCTCAGCTAGTACTATTCCTGAGGTACCTATTATTAGAAATGATATTTATCTCAGACAATCCCTCTATAAAGCAGTTTGCGATGAACTCACATGTGCGTCACTCTTGATAAGAGTCATGCCCTACATGGAAATATGAATGTGGAAATGCTGGCACATCAGTCACGTGGTAACTATCAACTGCTATGATGACTCAGTTCCCTATTAAAATGTGCTGTGCCATGATGAGACAATCTAAACATCAGTCACATGTTAATTCCTAATTCACTCTGACCAATGGAAAGCTAGAATAACAAGAGTGAAACCTTTGGATTCAAGATGCCCTCTTTTTTGAAGCGACTGAAGAAGATGTCCATGGAGTAGACTTCGCTCCACAGGTAGCTGTAGTACTGGCCGTCGTATCCTCCGGCGAGATGACTGAAGCTAGCCGTCATGTTTGTGCCTGCAGGGAAAGAAATATGAAAATCAATGCTTAAAGGTGCAACGTGTAATATTTCTGAGGATCTATTGACAGAAATGCAATTTAAGATCCATAACTGTGCTTAGTTGTGTATACAGACATTACCTAATGAACTGTTATGTTTTATCACCTAAGAATGAGACATTTATTTCTATATAACCACGGGCACCCCCTTGACATATTGTGACGTCATGTTTCTATCGTAGCCGAACGCGAACAAACAGCCCTAGAGGGTGTTTCGTCTAGAGCTAGCCATAGACACCGTGAGTAGTGACTTTTCCCTTGTCAGTGGTGTAAAATATGTAGTTGGATTGTTTCATTTAACTTAGTTCTTCTCACTCGCTGTGTTATGGCTTTGACAATCAGCTGATTAGTACTATTGACGGTGAAACAGTAACGTTGCATTAACCCTTTACCTGTCACCCCCCCCCCCCCTTTGATAATTGTCATTAAAATGCACTACACAAACTTAAATGGTTGTAATTCAAGAATGCTTTGGAATATAGACCTGAAGTGAAAGCACTTCAAAAAATTCAAGTATGAAAAAGTTATGGAAGTTAATATAATTTAATATAAAATAAATATTTTACAAAATATTTTTTTACTATAAAATTACTATAAAATGAAAGATATATATCTAACCAAGTTGTGTTCCAAATTTAAAGTCGATATCACAAAAATTGAAGTTCCCATGAGATTTTGTTTAGGCGTTATACCAAAAATAGCCACCGGGTGCCATTGAATTCCATTGAATTTAATTGTATGCATTCTGCCATAACAAATTAATAAATTTTTATCCAAATATTACTTCTGTCACTAAATATGGAACCTTGAGACTCAGACCTTTCTGACAATATGTTTTGTCAAGATTAGAACGCATGTTTCCTTTTAAAACCATGAGACACCAGAGTAAAAAAGGGTCTAGAGACGTTTGCTGAGTAGTATAAATAAATCAATCTAACCCTTTCACACGTACGTTTAAAGTATTATAGCTGACGCCCAGTGCAAGTTTAAAGCGACTGTTATTTTAGAATGTATCACCTTATTATTACTTTAAAGATTTATAATGGTCATGCTTGCTGACCTATAACGCGTGATAGTGCTAGTCAGAGAATTGCATCTGTCGGATTTACAGCACGTAAATTAATTCACTTCTCATGAAATACATGAAAGGAAGTGGCCAGTGAAGTGGGAGAACAGAGTAAACTTTATAGTTCCTAACACAATGTGTATCTGATGTGAATAATAAACACGTCATCAATTTATATAGTCTGTGTGATGCAGTATGACGTTCTAATCACACCGGTGTGATCGTATGGAAGGTTTATATATGAAGAGTTCAGATGCAAAAGCCTCTAAATGCCATTTGAAATTTTCTTCTTTAATGATGATTTTTATCAAACTTGTATATTTAAGTTCAGTAATTTCACTTAAATGGCAATGATAATGACCTATTAATTGTTATTTAAGTGAAATTACTGAACTTAAATATACAAGTTTGATAAAAATCATCATTAAAGAAGAAAATTTCAAATGGCATTTAGAGGCTTTTGCATCTGAACTCTTCATATTTTGTTTAAAAGAAACTGGACTCAACACTGGGCAACAGGGTCATCACCATGTTTTCAGCCATATCATGTGAAAGACACTGCAGAAGATACGAGACGTGGCAAACGCAACAGTAAAACACATTTTTAGCACAAGTGTATGTAGAAAAAAAGTGTAAAAGCAGCGCCCATAAGCAAATGAGCTCTGTTGTGGTTAGCTAAGTGCTCTGCTTGTGAAATCATGAGTGTTCATGTCAAGCTGCTAAATACTAAATAGTCGTTGATGTGTTAATGTGCTCATTAGATGAGGTGTCATAAGCGTGATGGGACTCATTGCCTGCACATGTGTTTATGACCTGGTGTGGCTGGGATTCCCAGGATGTCTTTGCTGTGCTTGGCAAACTCGGCTGCAGTGTCCACTCTGTCTTTAGTGTGGAGCGTTTGGTCAGCTTTACTGAGAACAATCTGCCTGAGGTTCATCAGACCTGTAGAGAGAGACCAGTTTATATGAAAAAAAAAATGAAAAAAAACCTGACATACATATATATATATACGTATATATATATATACTGTATATAAAAAAGTTGTGTGTTTACCCCTTTACCACAAATATGTATATAATATATATTTAAAGTAACAGGAAAACTGTCAGATTAGTATAATGTTTCATCAGTAAACTGTTAATAGTGTAATTTGTATTAAATACAGTGTCAATTACAGTGTCAATTAAAGTTACAATTACTACTGGAACACAAGGATGACCTAATATGTAAAAAAGCAATAAATATTTGATAATATGACCAATAACTAAGACACAAGAGTACTTTGGTGTTAGTCTGAGCACAAAAGACATTGTTAAAATAGTTCAAGTGACTACAGTGGCTCAACCTTAAATGCACACAAAAAGTATTCTCGTCGCTTGATAAACTTGAGGTTGAGCCTCTGTAGTCACTTAGACTAATTTAACGATGTCTTTATTAAATCTTCTGGGCCGGCAGATGAAATAACCGAGCAGCTTATGAAGGAGTGAGACAGCTCTCAGATTTCATCAGAAATACCTTTAATTGTGTTCTGAAGTTGAACGGCAGTCTTACGGGGTTGGAACAACATGAGGGCAGTAATTTCTGACAGAATTTTCATTTTTGGGTAAACTATCCCTTTAAGAAAACATATTTTAGTAAAGAAAATTAATCCTATTTTTAAGACCACTGCAATATTTTTGTAACATTTTAGTGACATCTAAGCTAATTTCTATTCTCCCCGACTGTTCATTATTTTAATACGAAAATATAGTTTTGTTATATAAAATAGAACATTTTTTTTTCATATTTGTTAGATAATTTTAGGCGCCTATATATATATATATATATATATATATATATGTTACTTCCCTCTGAACAATCTTACCTCAAAATAAGTTCAAACATATGTTTTTGAACACACAGATGTTGATTATATAGATGTAGTGAATGTGGGGTCAAATCTGACCTGTGTTGGCCACTCTAGATGCTATGAGTTTATCCAGCAGCTCGTCTGGGATCGGGCTGCCATCTTTGTAGTGGCGGGACATCCTCCTGAGTGGTTCTTTCTCCCAAACCCAGTTCTCCAGCATTTGAGACGGCACCTCCACAAAATCAGTCTCCACCTGCGTCCCACTGAACTCTGCATAGCGCGTCTGGAACATGCAGGTTGACACAGAAAAGTACATTTGGTACCATCCCACCAGTTATACTACTTATTGATTTGAGATTTGCATTCAGTGTAGTCTCAGGCATTCAGACCCTCGACCTTTATGTTTGAAAATACTGACGTACCCGGGAGCAGAGCTCATGCATGACATGTCCAAACTCATGGAAGAAGGTCTCCACCTCATGGTGCTGCAGTAATGAAGGCCAGTTGCTTGTGGGTTTTGTGAAGTTGGACACCATGGCTGCTACAGGCATCCTACGAGTCCCATCGGGCCAAAGGCATCCTGGCTGGAGCCCAAAGCATGCAGCATGGCCATACTTACCCTCCCTGAAGAGTAAACAGAACAATAAATCTGGAGGTCATTACATTTTGGCCAATAAGCCAGTTCCTTAGAGAAGCACATGACGTATTCATCAGATTTCATCTGCATGCTCTTAAGAGACTCAGAACTGCACTGGGGTGGTTTAAGTTAACAAACCTCTTTTAGTTTTGATCAGAGTGAATTCCCAGGCTGGTTTCAGTGTTATATTTTTGTATTATGTATTAGTATTATTATTGCAGGTTTCAACAGGCTAAACATTAGACTTTATGTAAGACCATTATGAATGCAATTTAAGACTTATTTCTTGTCCTTTCACATCCAAAAATGTATCTATTTCACATTCAACATGAACAATCAACTGAATATGACTACACATAACTGTGTTTAACCAATAAATTGATGGGCTAAAATAAAATATCAAATAAAACATAAAAAAAAAAAAAAATTGATGACTTTGTTGACCCATTATCCAAATTTATTTTAGCCCTGCACTTCATTCTGAAGGACTCATCTCTATCCCCTAACCCTCCAGAGTGAGAACTGTGGACAGATGAAGGGTGTAGGCCGAGGGAACTTAGCTCTAGGAAATATTAATAATCAATAATAACTTGTTAAGAAAAAATATGAGCTATAATCAGTTTGTCCAACAAACTATTTTGATTATGAATTTATTCTAAGAAAAGGGTATCTTCCATGGCCACAGAAGAATAATTATTTTGTAGCATGTACAACGCTTATGTAGTGTGTAGCAAGATCAAGATTGTAAAAGGGACTTTATTTGCAAGCAGTGAATCAGATCCAAATACATAAAGTGCACCAGTTTTATTAACTAAATCATCAACATGAATAAACTAAACAAACATACATAAATACATGTGTGGGAAAAAGGAGTGGTAAAAAAATCACAAGGTTTAAGGTACAAGACTTTAGGAAAATATGAAGTACAGATGTGCCGTGTCACAATAAATTATTATTTTTATTTTTTTAGTAGCCTTTATCCTTGCCTTGTTTTTGAATTAATAAATCAAATAGTGACCAAAGATTTTCTCAATCTTTTCCAGTGGCCAAATAGTATTTTTACCTTATTTATATTTTTAATGGAAACAGATAGACATGGTTGTGCATTATTTGCATAGAACTATTTTCTCAGACAATCTGCTAATATCATGATTAGTAATTATCTCTAGTTAAATCGTTAAAACACAGTATGCCAGAAGGAAAGGGTTCAAAAGCATTGCATCCACAACAAATATATACATTTCTATTTATTGAATATAATTTTTTTTGTTACTTCTCAGTAATGATTTCATGTAGTTTAAATGTTTAACTCCATTAATAAAAATGGCATATTTAATCTAAATGTTTATATCAGAAGTAAAACATAGTTTAAATCACTCTTTCATTTATTTAAACTGTTATTGAGAACATGCACTGTATTTATTAGGACTCATGAAGATTCATGGTTTTACAATTAATAATTTTCAATTAATGGCGAAAGGAATGTTTGGAAATGTTAACTGATATTTCCTACTGACACACAACAGCAAAAGAGATGACCTTGATATCATCTACATGATATCATTTCCTGTTTTATATTTTTTTGTCATGTTGGTTGCACCACTTGACTTTGCTGGACCAGCAAACAGAAGCTGTTCTGTTAACTAGCAGAACCAATTTGATTGAGCTGGTCAATGAACAAATCGTTTCTGCTGAAGCTTGTTGACCAAGGAAAATGTACTATTTTAAATGTACTAAATTAGCCAATTAGACAATCCAAAACATAACACATGCTGGCAGAAGAAAACACTCTTAGTCAATGTCTAGAATGGATTACCTGGGATGCAAGTCCAAGTAAAACTGTCCAATTTCATCTCCAGTCACAGAGTCCAGTACTGAGTACAGTTTGACGCTATCATGCCATACATGGGCGTCCTCCACCGGCTGGAACTCCAGACCCAGCAGATCTTGATAGATGTTCAGCAGGCCCTCTGTCACCACCTCCAGAGGGAAGTACTCGATCAGTTTGTCCTTATCCACTGCAAACTTCACTTGCTCCACTTGATTCATGTAGTAGGGCATATCCCATGCATGCAGCTGTCCATCAAAGGCCAAGCCTCGCCTCTCACAATCAGCGTGTTTGAGTGACAGCAGGTCGCGCCGCTCCTGCTCGCCCACTGGTCTCAATCTCGCATACAACTCATCTATTAAGCACCAAAAACAGTTTCAGAGCTTAAACACTGAGCACCTGCCAAAACCGCTCTGACACCCCTGAATGTGCCCTGTGGAATTTATCTGGCACCAAAACATTAGCAGCAGACACGTTAAGTCCTGCACATTGAGTGATCTGACCACGGATGGGACGTTTTGTACCAGAACATCCCACTAATGCTTAATTTGGATTAAGATTTGGGGTATCTGGAGGCCAGGGCCACACTTGGAACTATGTGTACTGGGTGACAGGATACATTATCCTGTGGAAGATGTCCCAGCCATTTCACCAACATCCCACACATTGACAACTGACTAAAGCCCAGGGGCCTCATGTATAAAACTTCAGCAGAAAATCGGCTGAATGGATTCGAGAATGGTAAAACCCAACTGTTTAACTCAGGGGAGTTGTAAAATGTTTATAGTAATTTTCAGTTCTTACTATGGTAAGTACATGTAACATGTAACAAGGACACTGTAAAATAAAAAAGGGTCACCAAACTGTCTGTCACTCCAGAATTAACCTAGGTGCTGCTGGTCCTGGTGCAAGAAATGAACTGGACAAAAAAAAAAAAAAGACAAAAAGAAGAAAACATACCAAGAAATCGTGCCACATTCTCTGAATTTTTGGCCATGGTCATTTCCAGCATGTAATCGGCATGACTGCTGAAGCCCAGAAGTTTGGCTAGCCTTGCCCGCAACTCAATCAGCTGTTCAAGAATAGCAGTGTTCACCTGTAAACAATGAACATTAATAGTGCATAACTGGGATATGGCTTTATTTGACTTGCCAAGGGCTGGGAAACAGTTTAAAATACCCTGATTTTCCACCTGAAACAACAAGTTGTTCATTTCAGTTGAGCTAAGCCTCCAAAGCCTAACTGAACCCAAAGTATGAGTTGAACCTACATCCTTGCACCTGCTGTGAAAGGCCATCTCCATCTTCCTCCTGGTTTCGGAAACATGACATCTCTTCATCAGGGGGAAGTAGTGGGGATACGCAAGGGTGACTATATACCGCCCATCTTCTGTTTTCTCCAGGCCATTCTTGTAGCTTTCAGCAAGACCCACTTGAAAATGAAAGGAGGAAAAGTGTGTCCAAGATGAGTTCACTAAAGGGGCTTTCGTACGGGGTAGTTATAGGAACAGAACGGTCCCGCAGAACCAAATGTTCCCCTAAGGGTAATTTCCCTGGTTGCATTCGCACCGGCGGTAGGAACTCTGAAGTGAGCAAGCCGGCAGACAGCGACGTCATTTAAGCACCGCATTCAACAACTCTTTAGCTTAAAGGTTGAGAAGTGCCTGGGCTTCAGCATCACTCCATCTATCTCTGTTCCTGGGGTTAGTTTGTGGAGTAACCAAGTATAAGTAAACTGTGTTTGTTTACAGCTTTTTAAAAATGGCGGGTGCCAGTGTTTCCTATGGCATGCGTTCGGCCAATCAACATACACTTAGTTACAGCCTACTCTAAAGTAAGAGCTAATTTAGTTTCCCCCAAAAGGCGTTCCTATAACCAAAATCGTTCCCAGTTCCGGCAGTGCGAATACACCAAAAAGCGAGTACATCCCTCAATATTTACAAGAACTCCTTAAAACAATGTTATACCACTGATAAACATACTTACCGAGCTCTTCTTGCGAGAACAACAGCACTGTATTTTCTTCATTCAAATTTTGGTTGAAATTTATGGAGAGTTCACTTATTTTCTTAGAGATTGACTTGATTTCCTGAGGGAAAAAAATACTGTTTACTTTATGTTTACTTGTTATATTAATTTAATAGATCATAAATTATAATTTTTACATGTATAAAACACTTCTATAAATTATTTTACATTTATTACTTAATATTAATCAGAATTATTTAAAAATAGCATTCATCATCAAATCTTTTTCACACATATACATGTTTATTTTTTTCAATGCTAAATTTTCTTTTGGCATTAATAGCTAGATTAGCAGCTGTTTTCTAAACAAAATCTTCCTGTGACAATTTTGCTATGAATTCATCCTCACAGGCAAGTTTATAGTAAACACCAAACAAAACCTACTTCTTGTATATCCTTAGACAAGTGCAATCCATTCCGTTTGCCTAATTTTATGAGTCGTCCCAGGAATCTCTCCGACTCAGGCAATAAACCACTGGATTGTTTTTCCTATAAAGATAAAGAGGGAAATGCTGAGACACGCACCGTGAATAGCTGAAGTTATGTCTACGGCCACAGTTTTGACAGCAGGCCAAACTAACATGTGCCTGACACCGTACTAGTTTCACATGCTTTCCTGTCAATGGACTCTTTCACCAGGTCAGCAAGGTCTCCATACTGGCCTTTAGTAGAAATAGCGGGATCACTTTATTACAGCCCAATTAAAAAGGCAGTAAATGCCCTGGAGAGAGGACAGACTCGTCAAATAAGCGTTATTGGAGTAGAAAGGCGTGAAAATAGTCTCCAGCTCACTCCAACGAGAGATTTCCACTCAAATAATAATTTTAATTAGAGAAATCCGCAACATGAAACTGCCAAATGCCTCATTTTATGAGTCACCTCAATGAAACTGGACCCAGTTTCCAGTTGCCAGACATCTTTTTACTACCCAGAGATTAAGTTCTCCATTGCTGAGTGATGACAGAGGTCATATTGTTTACCTCCAGTCATAAAACAAACAACACATATTCACTCATTCAAGAAAACAGACCAATAAACTGTAATAAGCAGGTGTGAAGTCAATGGCATGTGATCTGATAAAGACAAAAAGTTCAAAAATTACAGAATTATAAACTATTCTTATTACGGAGTTGGGAAGATGGTTGCCCTTTTCCAAATGCAAATTATAAGCGTCTCAATCACACAGCATACTGTGAATAGAAACTGAACCCCTGAAACATGCAGCCCGTATATTTATATAATGACATCACAACTCTTTGATGATCACACTTACAGTAGCTATATATCACATTCCTACAAATATGCATCGTTAAAATTCAGTCACAGGGCAACATTTTCATGCCCATTTTTACTGCATTTGGTGCTTTGAACCCTGGTAATATGATAATAGTAATAGTGTCCTGAAATGACGTTTATTTAATAATTGTTTAAGGCCATTTTGTGATTTCAATCGTCATCACCACCATCAATCATTTATTTTCTCGGATTTACACAATACACTTGCGTCATATTTTTCAGGTCGGAAAATACGGAAATCCATATAAATATGGAAAAATCACATCCCTGAGGTGTTTACAATATTAATAAATAGGGTTTAACATTTAAATACTGATGTAAATGAACTTAATAAAGAAAACTACTAATCAGTTTGTTCAAAACCCATAAGACTTTTTTCCCGCTTTGAAGCACAAATTAAAATATTGTGATGAAATCTGACAGATTTCTGACTCTGTATTAAAAGTCTATTACACCAAAATGCCTCAAAAAGTTCATAAAGACCTTGTAAAAGTGATCCATCTGGGTCGAGTGGTTTAAACCTAAACTGCATTCGAAATCGCATATTTTTCAGTAAGTTACGAAATTTGTCTTGAAGCTTCGCAACCATAAAAAAAGGGTATGTCCTATATGCATCCTATATATAAATGTGTGTAGTAGTTAAAAATGAAATCTAGATGTACAACATCCACCCTGTTGTAGCTGTCATTTGACCAACAGCATCAGTTGTGTCGTTACACTGGGATTCACAAATCCTCTCCCATGGCCTCATGGGATAGTAAAGTGTCCATCAGAAGCACACTTGAAGTAGGACATCACCTTCTGTTTTATCAATACTATAAATTTGGACATGCTACTCGTCTCACATACTGTTTTTTGTCTACTATATAGTAGGTAAGTGGGCATATTCGAACGCAGGGCAAGTCTTATGACCCAATTGCTGTGCATGTATGATAAACAGATTTAATTTAGGCTTTTATCACATATAAACATTGCTCAACAATATACATAGAGCATTCAGATTTAGTAAATGGAGGCTCGAATGTTCTTGCTTAACATGCAAGCAGCAAGGAAGCAAATATAATTCCGATTTTCCACTACACAGTACAGTACCAGCTCGACTCGGCTTGGCTTTGTTTGGTTTTCCACTATGTAAAAGTTGTACCTGTTCCTGCTTTCGGGTACTTTTTTTCGCATCACCTCCGGCGAGGTTCTGAGCAAGTTAAGGTGAGCTGAGCCGATACTAAAATGTGATGTTAAAACAATGCCGACTGCTGATTGGTCAAAGAGAATCACCACCATTCACTGCGTCATCATTGCCCACGACAGATGGAGTATCCAGAATAACCTCCGCCATTTTTAAATAGTTTGGCCAGAGATAGTTACTAAACTTACAACTATTATTATGACAACTCGGAAGAATACGCCGTGGTCAAACGAGGAGGTGCAGACTTCAGTAAGGATCCAGTAAGAACTTGATAGGGCAACAAGGAACGAAAGGCGACGCTATGACGACCGAGTACTCTTTATGCCGAAACTGTCTGCAATGAAAAACGGAGCGAAAAGCGAGTCGAGTCAAGCTGGTACTGGTAATGGAAAAGCGCCAATAGTCTCACTAAGTCTGGTTTGAGCTGCTACATTTTTGATGGATTGTATTTTCAATGGAGGTACAGAAATATTTTCAAGTTACCGCTACACACCAATACTTAAAAAAAACCTGGTCTGGATCCTGACAACCCCAACAACTTCCGCCCCATCTCAAATGTACCTTTTCTGTCTAAAATCTTGGAGTGCTCGGTCGCCTCTCAACTAAAACATCACCTCCTCTCAAATCAGCTCTAAACCTTTCAGTCAGGATTCTGCACTCATCACTCAACTGAAACTACACTACTTAAAGTAACAAATGACCTCCTGTTCGCTTCTGACTTTGGTTCCCTCTCCATTCTCTTCCTGATTGACCTCTCTGCGGCCTTCGACACCATTAACCATCCCATCCTTCTACAACGCCTGCAACATCTTGGCATCTCTGGCTCGGCTCTCTCCAGGTTCACCTCCTACCTTACCAACAGATCTCAATTCATATCCATCAACAACTGTACATCGCACACCATACCTGTTAAACACGGAGTCCCTCAGGGCTCGGTGCTAGGTCCCCTTCTGTTTATCCTGTACATGCTTCGCCTGGGACTTATCATTCATAATCATGGACTAAAATTTCAGTTATGCAGACGACACGCAACTATACCTCAGCACCACATCCATCACTCCTGCCACAGTATTAACTATCACAAGCTGCCTCTCTGCAATAAAATCCTGGATGAACGCCAATTTTCTTAAACTTAATAGCAATAAATCAGAAATTATCGTCATTGATCCAAGATCCCTCCTCCCTTCCAGCCAAGACTTCACTCTCTTCGTCGACGGCCATACAGTTACCACTTCTCCCCAGATCCGGAATCTTGGTTTAATTTTTGACCCCACACTCATATTTAGGCTAGCCTGGCTGCGCCCTCCTACGCACTTCCGCTCAATTTCATTTTACTTCAGTACTACGTCTGGGATCGCTCCCTATCCTTAGGTTTCCAGAAATCAATTTTTTGTAGGACCAATCAGCGAATAGAGGGAGTGGCTGAGAAAGATGACGTTGATGTAAGCGCGTCAGTTTGAGTTCAGTAATGGCAGCGGAGAAAGACGTGAGAAAAGCTATTCGGTCCGTTGTTGAAAAAGAAACTGCCGAATATACAGAATTTAAAGCCGGATTGTTATCGTCTCACCTCTTGTTGCACAACGGAGGACCAAGTGAAGGAGGCAGAAAGTTTGGAAGTTTGTGCTGGGCAGCTCGTGCACGATGACATTTTGGACGGACGGTTTAGCCTGGTGTTCGGAAGCCCCGAGTCCTGGCTGCTAAACTATGGTTGAAGATCCGCTCAGGAGTCATGTCAGTCGCTCATATTCCCAACTGTAAATTTACTGATTCTTGTGATGAATAGAACATTTTGAGCCCCTTTGTGCACTCGTGCAGGAGGTTTGTGTGTCAGTTTTACATGTTGTAAATCATACAAATTCGTTGTGATTTTTAAAAAATAATTGTCATAAATAAAAATGTGAAAAACCATACTTTGAAGATATTTGATTTTCAGTTTTAGATGGCAATGGTTGATTTGTTTTACTAAAAAAAAAACTAAATGCCACATAAAAATGTACAAACACATACTTTGAAGACCATAATTAAGGTAATTAAGAAACAATAAGACGTAATATGAAAAAATTGTTGTTTATTACACATCTGCAGATAGAGACAAGACTGATCATTCACTGTAGCTGCTACAGCATTTGCGGCAGATCAGAAAACGACCACAGCGGCGTATTTGTAATGATTAGACACAGCTTCCACCGTTAATGAATATATCACTGTCCTTCGTGTCAAATATACATTTCGAATTAATAATTGTTCCTAGATTAACAAAACCTGCGGCGCTCGTTGACTGAAATCCTATTGTAAACATAATCCTCTGATCATTCGGACTTTTTTTTCCAGCCATTTCGGCGCGTGACATACGTCACTCACGACACCCTGTTAGTGATTGGCTATGGCAGATCGTGAGTGACTTTGGGCAGATCCAATAGATTTGAACTTTAATAGTGAACCCGCCTACAAGGAAGGAAACGTTTCTCAATGGAGCGGTTCCAGACTCTATGTGGAAATGAAATGAACTAGAGTCTGGTTGAACCAGGCTATATTTAGGCCACATATCCGTCACATCACCAAAACTACCTTTTTCCACCTACGTAATATGCTTGTCTATGACCCCACCCTCTCCACATCTGCTGCGGAAACTCTCATCTATGAATTCATTACATCAAAAAACTCGACTACTGCAATAGTCTCCTATCTGGTCTCTTATCCTCTGATCTAAAAAAATTGCAATTTGTCCAAAATTCTGCTGCCCGTTTCCTTATCCATACTCGCTCCAGAGACCACATCATCACCCCCCTCCTTCAGCAGCTTCATTGGCTCCCTGTAAAACAGCGGATCCTTTACAAAGTTCTGCTCATCACTTACAAAACTTATTGAGGAATAGATTGACACCACCATATCTCACAGATCTCCAACAGCATTACCGTCCCTTCCCGACGCCTCCGCTATGCCAACTTGGGCCTTCTTAAACCCATTACTAAATCAACACACCGGACTTTGGGGGACCGAGCATTCACCATCACTGCCCCTCTGAAACTCCCTCCCCATCCACATCAGAAACTCTGACCACCAACAAAAAACTGCTCAAAACCCACCTGTTCCAGCTTGCCTACAATTTATAATAGCACTTTCATTATGTTTGTTTGTCTCATTTGTAAAGCGTCTTTGAGTTCCTTGGAAAAGCGCAATATAAGACCTATGTATTATTATTATATTTTAATAATTCATAATAATAATTCCTTACATTTATATAGCGCTTTTCTCTGCACTCAAAGCTCTTTACATGGATGGGGGAATCTCCTCAACCACCACCAATGTGGAGCATCACCTGGATGATGCGACGGCTGCCATATTGCGCCAGAACGCCCACCACACACCAGCTTACTGGTGGAGAGGAGTGTATAGGGATGATTAGGAGGCCATGATGGACAGAGGCCACTGGGCAAATTTGGCCAGGATGCCGGGGTTACACCCCTACTCTTACGAGATTGGGATTTTTTGTGACCACAGAGAGTCAGAACCTCGGTTTAACGTCTCATCCAAAGGACAAAGCTCTTTGACAGTACAGTGTCCCCGTCACCATACTAGGGCGTAAGGACCCACACAGACCACAGGGTGAGCGCCCCCTGCTGGCCTCACTAACACCTCTTCCCAGCAGCCACCTGTTTTTCCCAGGAGGTCTCCCATCCAGGTACTGACCAGGCTCAACCCTGCTTAGCTTCAGTGGGGCTTTTAGGTTTCATTAGCTTTGTTTCAATCCAAAGTTGTGAATTTAAATTATGCACAAAAGTGGAATAAGCATAAAACATTTGTGAATAAAGCACTGTTTCCAGTCAGTGAGCAGAAAATCGTCACTTCCTGATAAACAGGCACTAAATGTCACTAAGGCGAATGGAAGTTGCTGTAGTAGGAGATGCCACTGCACTTTATAGCCTATAATAATTTTCGTATGCTATATAATACATTAATTAAGCATTTCAGACGCTGTGCAACGAGATCGGCCAGCTAGTTGGTAGTTATGCCATCCCATGTTTTTTTTTTTTTTTTTTTTTTAATGCACATTGAGAATTTTATTCAGAAATGTGTTTGCATTGTAGTTCATGTATTCTTATTGGATAAAACATTTATCCGACTCAATTGAACAATTTAAGTTTTTTATGCACGTTTCTATAATTTATGCTCATCTTGGCATTTCGAACCAGTGTTTTTCATCCCAAAAGATCCATAAAAATAGTTGGATGGAAACATAGCTATTAATTGTGTTTTGAAGGTGAATGAAAGATCTAAGGTTTGGACAGACATGAGGGCAAGTAAATAACAGACAGAATGACAGTAATGACAGAATTTTGGGGTGAACTATCACTTTAAGAATCAGTTTGCATACTGTAACATTCTCATTTGACAGATATTTTTGTATACTAAACAGTGGAGAAGAACACGTTTGTATGGAGTGCTAGTGGTTAGTGCACAAGTTTAGCTGTGGCAATGTTTATTGCGTGCTCTGAGACACAATTTTGAAAATTATCATAGGCTATAATAATTGCCTATACAAATTCGGGTAACACTTTACAATAAGGTTCAACAGTGATCAATACAGTTGTTACTATATTAGTTAATCTTTGTTAATGTTAGTTAATAAAAATTATCCAGCTGTTCATTGTTTATTCATGTTAGTTCACAGTGAATTAACTGATGTTAACTAATACAACCTTTGATTTTAATAATGTATTAGTAAATGTTGAAATTTATATGACCTAAGATTAATAAATGCTGAAGAAGTATTGTTCATTCTTAGTTTACGTTAACTAGGGTAGTAAAATAATGTTAACTAATGAACCTTATTGTAAAGTGTTACCAAAATTGGATTCTCCGTCTTTCCACTGCACCGTTAATCAAATGAAATGAAATAGCAGAATTATTCAGAATAACTCTACACTGGAAAGCACAGCACTGTTAGTAGTGTGTGTGGTTGTGTTACCTGCAGGACTATAAGTCTCTGAAACACATCCGCCCTCATGCTCATTTCAACATCGAAATCAGACAGGCGTTTCTCAGCCTCGGTGCTCGCCAATCGGACCTCTTTACAAGGAGACACATACTGGGGGAAGTCCAACATATGACGTGAAGCTGAAACACAGTACGGAAAAGTGAATATGACAGCAGATTAAATAACTTTTACATTAATACAATATGGATGTTATCATTTGCCACTCACCGGCATAATCTGCTTTAGCATCTGCAATGACTTGGAGAGTATTCTCGAAGCACACCTTCCCGATGTCAACGGAGCCCACGGAGTCGAAGGCTCGCTGTATCCGCTGGATCAGCATCTGAGTCCGATGTCGGATCTCTTCTGGGGTCAGATCCCATCGCAGGTTGTTGTTCTTGACAACTGTGCTGGAGCAGCTGTGGCCGAATATGACTGATCCATTCTGTAGTGTCATCTTGAGCTTTGAGCTGGATACACTGACTCTGCATTATATTAAAGAAAGAGCCAGTATTAATACACTTTCTTTCTTTCCTTCTGTACTAAAGAAAGAGCCAGTGACCGAATATTGCAAGGGCTCTACTATGCAGCTTCTTGGAACTTTAGAAAAAGAAAAGAAAGCATCACTATTCATAAAACAGAGAAGAGAATATAGAAGAGAAACTGTGTGCTGTGCAGGGTCGCAAGCTGTGAATGTTTTCCGTACTAACGATGGACACTTTCACATGTCTGTCAAAATAAGGAATGCGAACTTGATCTGCTTGTGACACACTTATACTACTTCACATATGCCAGTTCAGTGCCCCGTTTCCGAGAGAAGCTAATGAGATAACCTGACTATAACCAGATATCCACCAAAATAAGGCTTTGTAAGGTAATTTCGTGTATTTATAGCTTGTCTATTTGGCCCCAGTCACATTCAAGCATTCGGTTATTGTTAGTAGCAATGTCAACCCAGTCAAACAACAACACAGCATAACGTGTGTTAAACAACAGAATTCACATTACCTTTTTACCGCTCGGGCCACTGAAATGCCGAAGATAAACATGGCAATTGCATCCGTGCAAGGCGTAACGTGCAAAAACAGAATGCAACTCCTACAGTCACTCTCTCGATCGTAATTGCGTAACCCGGCAAGGCATTCTGATTGGCTACAAGGGAGACGTTGAGCGCAGAGCCATGTATTCTGGTTGAGCGCTAGTAAACTGGCGAACAAAGATCATAGGGGATACACACAAAAAATAGGATAAAAAAATTAGAGGTAGAGCAAGGCAATAAAGTACATTTTCAAGCAAGATATAGTTAGAGATGGTCAAGTAAAATAAATCCTAAAACATTTAAAGCAATGAAATTAAACATACGACACATGAATGGGAATAAATAACATGAAACTTAAAAAAAGTCATCTTCAGGAAATTAGGAGGTAACATAATTTTACCCTTTATTTTAGGAGGTAAATTTTTTTTTTTTTTAAACAACAGAGCAGTTTTAGCAGCTTTCTTGTTCTTGTTTCTTGTATAAAAACTTTAAATCGACACAGAAAAAAATCTTAGAAAAAGTTTAGAATTAGTAACTTAACATTTATGGAGATGAAACTGCCCACATAGAATTAGCAGTGAAGATGTACATACATTAACAACAATTTCGAAAGAAGTGATCCCTTTATTATATAAAAATAATTTAACAAATTATTATTAAACATTAAAAATATGTTAACTGCATTTATGTGAAATTCCTTTTCCAAATGGTTTGAATTTTTTTAATCCCTGTATCCAAAATAGACACTGTTTTGTAAGTGAAAAAAAGTAGGCTAATTAATTACTAGCTAGTAGACACTAATTATTACATTATTACATCACATTGCTAGGGCGGGACATATCAAGCAGCCCCTCCCCTTAAAAACAGCCAATAGCATTTAGTTTAAATCACAGCTCAGCCAGAGCCGTTGAGCTTAAAGCCACAGTTTCCTCCTAATCTCCTCCATGTTGCTTTAAAAATAACATTCAGTGCAGAATTCAAATGGTTCCGATACGTTTTCTGGTCTGCGGCGACTCGATCATATGATCCGCTCTGTGTATCGTGTCTCTGGGCCGGAGCTGTGGCAGTGATCTGTTCCCATGTGACAATAACGTAAAACCAGACTTCATTCGCCCCAGTGGAAAGCATATTTACACTGTCTGAATCGTTTCCTATCCCCTATATAGTGTCCCCCCCTTCCACCATAGAAAACAGTAATTGTGTGAACAAGTGACCAATTTCAGTCCTGATTCAGCATCTATTTATAATGTAGGGGGCGGAGCTTCAGATTCTAGAGAGCATTTGATTGGACAGAAAATCTGATGAGAAGCTGAAGTGCAGAGAGTGATGTCATCAAAATCACTGATCTATTTTGGTTTTGAATGCAAATATCTTCTACATATGGATGTTGT